>NC_090449.1:345725943-346328780 GCF_031143425.1 Pleurodeles waltl | reverse complement strand
TAAAATTTGAGAAGGAATTGTCTTCCAGCCCCTAGATCCTGGCAGTGCCCATATCATGTTTTTCACTACTTCACTCTCTCAAGAAATTACAAGGTCTTATTCCTGTTGCTTTTAGGGAAACTGTAGTACATGCCCTCATCACTTCAAAATTAGACTATGGGAACAGTCTCTATCTATGGCTCCCTGAATATCAGCTTAGGTGACTGCAGGTTGTACAGTATATGGCAGCTCACGTCATTCTAAAGATTCCCTACCCTGCATCTATCTTCAAACAGCTTAAACTATTATATTGGCTGTTGGTGTCAAAGCGTGTTAGTTTCTATGTCTGACCTATGGTGCAATTAATAGCAAAGGTCCATATACCTGCAAGATAGGCTTCTGGCTTGTATTGACACTAGATTGCTGAGGTCATCAGGGATGAACCAGCTAGAGGTCCTGAAGGTGAATAGGGAAATACAAGGTGGAAGCTCTTTTCTCTCTTGGCATTGAGAGCAGGGAACAATCTCCCTCTAGTTTAGTGCTAACCCATGAACAGGTTACATTGAAGAAAGTAGTTCAAAACCTGATTGTTCTCAGCTCCCTAATCTTTGATAGCGGGTGGGTGCAGCGACCTGTTCATATGAGCCCTGAGATGCCCTCTGTACCAGCTGTCTGAGCTATACAAAGCAGTTCTTTCATGTATTTTTAGTTTCACAAGGGTTTTGGTTTCACCATTCACGAGTGCCACGCCTTCTAGTTTTATAGTGACTCACATTTGCTGAGCATCATTACTGAATACCACACAAGTGAGAAACTGTTTTGGAATATTCATTAATAGGTAATACTTTAAAAGCTTCCCACCTTGAAAAAGCCCTAGGCTTACCAGCAGTCTAGCAGTATAAGGGTGAATAGTGTGTTAGCTAAGGAAACATTTTGGGGGAATCTTTGTGTGTACTTGCCACAGGTATATGACCTTTATATGAACGAATTACATTAATGGTCCACAGAGAAGACAACGTTATAAGCAAGAGATGATGGAAGAAAACAAATAAATGGACTTGTGATACTGATTACGTGTGACACTCTTTTATAGTTCAATCAATCCATCAAAAAATTTATGGAGCGTGCTACTCACCCGTGAGGGTCTCAAGGCGCTGGGGGGGGATCAAGGGAGGGCAGGGAGGGTCACTGTTCGAACAACCATGTCTTGAGGTTCTTTCTGAAGAGCAGGAGGTCTTTGGTTTTGAGAAGGTTGGTGGGGAGGGAGTTCCAGGTTTTGGGGGCGAGGTAGGAGAAGGACCTGCCTCCTGGGGTGGTGCGTTGGATTCGGGGGACTGTGGCCAGGGCGAGGTCGGCTGATCGGAGGTTACGTGTGGGAGTGTGGAAGTTCACTCTTTCGTTGAGGTAGGTTGGGCTGGTGTTGTGGAGGGATTTGTGAGCGTGGCTGAGGATCTTGAATGTGATTCTCTTGTTTATATCTTTCAAGTAATGTATGTATAATTGAATGTTCTATATATGTGCAGTCAATTTAATCAAATGTAGTTCACTTTATGAATTATTAGACCCAAGAGGCACCTCCTGAAGGGGCCCTTTCCCATACTTATTCAATCTCCACCCAACACAGCCTATTAAGAGATGTGTCCTGTGATCTGGGGGCGTATCCTAGCATGTACAAACCTCTCTGTATTTTCGAAGTGATGGAGCATTGGGCCCTCATTCTTACCATTATTCCTTGGGTAGATCTCTTTATGAGTACTGAGTTGTAAAGGAGAGTTAGTTCAATTTCACAGTCCAATTAACAGTGTAATCCATTTGGTCACATTTAAGGAACAAGAGGCGATAAGTAAAGTTAAAAGAGTTTATTACAAATTAAGGGCCAAACTAATGTAAATGAATCTCAGAAACACGCTATATAAGTATAGAATCACCAAAGCTGAACCAAAGTGTCAAATGAAGTTAAATTGCAATAGCATAAGGCATACAAGAATCTCAGCTGAGGCAATACAAAACACAAGAAATAGAATTGTATTATCACTGTACAAGCTTCAATCCTCCTATCTAAGCATCTAAGTATGGATGAATCTTAAATAATCTAAATTTAAGCCTAAACTAAACTAAAGTTAGGAAACCCTAGTTACTTCTGGAAAAATAGGAAAGTGTCAGCGTAGTGAAGACTTCAGTAGACATTGTCCAAGACAGGTGTTGTATAGCATAAAGCCACACAAAGAGAATAAGGGTAGAGAAGGCTGTACCCCTCAGAGTCTAAAGGGAATCATCAATGCCATTTGTTTTCATCTGTGTTGAAATTTGCAACTCCCCTCGACTCTCCCATCCGACAGTTTGAACATCAGGATGACCTTGAGTGTCTCCCTGCTCCTGATCCACGAACAGGAGTCTATTCTTCTTAGTTCGTTAGTGCTTCTCGTCCTTGCCAAAGTATCCTCCCGGACCTCACTATTTCTCATACACTTTCACTAACTGTAGGATCACACAAATGCAGTTGCAAGAAAAAGAATATTACATTACACAAAACATCACGTTGAAGGTTAATCACAGAAAACCTAGGGGCATATTTATACTCCATTTGCACCAAATTTGTGTTGTTTTGTTTACGCAAATAAATCTGAAAACTAACTCCATATTTATATTTTGACGCTAGAACTGTCTAAGGTCAAAATATTGGAGTTTGCCCCATTCTTTAGATGTGTGAACCTACTTTGCGTCAATGAGATGCAAGGTGGGTGTTCCCATCTAAAAAATGGTTGTAGCCCCTTGCCCCATATTTATCCCCATGTGCTAAAATGATGCATGCGTGGGAGGAGGGTCTACCATTATCTAACGCTTGGGTCAGACCAGGCGTTTGGGGACCTGCAGACCCATTTACATGGTTGAACACCATGGAATGGGTCTACAGGTGCCCTCCTCAAGCCCCAGGAACATCCCCACCCACACCAGAGGGACACAGGAGGATGGGGGACCAAATCCCAGGTAAGTAGGTTAAGTATAGGTAAGTATTTACTTTTTTAATAAAGTGCCATCGGGGGCCAAACTGGGGCCCCCTGCATGGCAGAGAGTGCAATGGCCATGCCCAGGGGACCCTTGTCCCCTGTGCTGGCCATTGGGGTGTTGGGCATGGCTCCTGTCTTTTCTAAGACAGGAGTCATGTGGTATGGATGATTTTGCGTCAGAAAATGATGCTAGGCTGCTTAGATGCATTTCTTTTGCCTCTAACCAGCCTAACTTCATTTTCTGGGTTCAAAAACCCCTTCTCCAATGCTGCCACCCCCACCCGGGTAACGTCATTTTTTTATGCTAGCCCACCCTTTGTGACAGAATGGGCCATTCCATAAACTTGGTGCCCGACTGGTGTCCAGGAATGGCACAAGCCAGCGCTATACTTTTTGATGCAAAACTACTCAAACGCAGTTTTGTGTCAAAAAGTATAAATATGGGCCCAAATGCTTGAGGCCTTCAGTCATGCTAACTTAATAAAACAGTCTGTGCATATTGAGGATGCATGATTATAAGTGCATCTTACAATTACAGAAAAATCCAACATTTATAAATGAAACATGAGTCTGTATGGAAATTTCAATCAAGCAATGCAACTCAAATGCATAAGTATAAATGTGAAAGAGAACTACAGAATCCTTAGCCTTCTCCAATGAATGCACCTTCAATAATACATTTTGGGTCTTCACTTTACATTAACAATGTTAAGGCATGGAACTACGTTTTGGTGCTTCACTTTACATTAACAATGTTAAGGCACACAACATATATCATGTCAGTTACATATTTATCTGGTTTCTGTAGCATAGAAAGGTGGTACCGAAATTACACATCTCCAGTTACCCCCTGATGGCAAATAAAGCCATCACAATCAAAGTAAGATTTTTATCAGATGGCCCAGTCAAGCCCATGTAGTATTCATTGTTTTCCTATTAGACTCCTCAGGAAGTTTCATGTCATCATAATAACTATACTGATTCTAACTCCACATCCACTCTCCTGCTTTTCATTCCCTGTCTAGCTATTACTCTATTGTATAAGCTGAAAGCCACAACTAAATATGTTACACAAAAGGCACTTATCAACAATGGTCTCAAGACAAAACCCACTATTCTACTTCCTAAGTTTCCAAACCACCTGCCAACTTCAGCAAACCCATTTCAAATTGCTTTCCAAGCACCAGTTGGTTCCACTGCCTTCAAACCATCCTTCTACCCAGAAATGTTCCTAATACATGCCTTCAGATCCTTACTCTTATCAGGTTTGTAAATACAACACTGCTGAACCTTCAACATCTGGCAGACTCCACCCTCCTTGGTGAGCAGAATGTCTAATACAAGATGATTTTGCAAAACCATGGCTCTCATAGCTATCATTTTAGTACCTGCATCCAATAAAGAACTTGCTGTACTCGTGGACAACTTATCTACTATGTTGGACTCATTTCTAGTCTTGAGATCATTCAAGATCATACCTATATTTGGAATCACTGCACTAAAAAAATCTCCACCAATTTCAGCATCACTTGCACCTTGTTTAGTTCTGGGTATTGTTTGCTATCTGGAATCATTCAAATGCTCCATGTGATATATATTTGGGAAACCCACACCTAAATAACATGTACCAAAACATCCCTTTGAAGAAAACGTGATCTCCACGAACAAAATAATAATCTCCTGGAATAACATGATCAATTCTACCCAAAATGCAAGCCACATACCTCCATATTTGAAATCATGGTCACAACCACTCTGTTAAGGGAAGATTAATTCCTAGTCACACATAATTTCCCTTGATGTTGCCAATCTAAAAGCGACACTGGCATGACTCCTGAATCTCTGTGTTTTGCTTCTTCTTCATTCCACTGTCCTTTATACTTCTGATCCCATCCAGTTATTCCCATTTCATCCATTGCTTTATTTCTGTCTTCTACTGAAGTCAAAAATGTCATCTCAACTTCAGTTGAAGAACATGTCAGATTGTGTCAATGAGCATGAGCTGTATCCAGTGTCCTAGGGGGTATAAGGAAACTATTAACTTTGTTCATCATCTCAGCATGGAAGTGGTGATTCAAATGCTTCAACAAACAAGCTTAAGTAATCACCAAATCATAATTTGAAAAAATAATATTGAAAATGCCCTGTTCCCTTAACTAAGCTCAGAAAAACACCACAAGTGACACCATATATCAAAGAATGTGGTGGCAGCTAATGCTGGCAATTGTGTGCACACATAGCAAGCCACCACCTTGATTGTGTCAATGTATTCCTAAAGGAAATTAAAATAAGCAATTGAAGAAAAATCTCCTCTAGATGCATCTACATGTAATTCTTTCTCATCTAATGTGTACCATCTATTACCTACAGGATTCAAAGATATAAGAGTTTCACTAGGCAGAGTCTCAACTACTGTGGAAGATGAAGGTGAGGATAATCCTACAAGAAGAACAATTAATATTGTGACTAGAATGATAAGTGTACCTACAAGTATGTACCTAGATCTATTATTAATTGTACTATTATTAGAATTAGTTTCCATCACTTTGCTAAAATCAGACCATTAAGTGGAATATAGCATCAACAGAGTCTTCTCTGTCGATTTCCACTTGTGCGAGCTACAAAACAAAGTCCATGCAATGAAATGCAACAAGTGTATTTACAAGATCTTCATGAGCCTTCCTTAGCCCTACTCCATATTCTTCTAAGGGACAAACTTATGTTCCCTCAGCAGACTCGGGCCTCTGTACACTTCTTAATTCCCTAACAAAGTCAATGCAAATGTCTCTAATAAAGGCATGGTTCAAATTCCCTAATTATTGCATCAAGGATGAAATGTCTCAGCCTATCTAATAGTAAAGGAAATTCAAAATGAAGTTCAAACACAAGTTTAATTCAAGGAGGTTCAGTTGGATCTGCACTGTTATCTCAACATTCCCAGAACTCTCTTTCCCCGTCATTGGCAGCAAAGTATATCCAATCAGATAAGGAGTACCTCTGACAAGGCACTCTATTTCTTTTTGATCTCCTTGGTGCAAGTCCTTCATCCTCACTTTCACTAAGACCAGACTTCTCAGTGTCCTCTGGGATAGTCTGGAGTATACACTCCTTTGGTAAACTCAGTTTCTCCTTTTGTCAGGGTCTGATTCTGACTCATCCACCACTACAGTGTTGGACTCTTCCTTCTTGTCTGCGATCTGTCCAGACCCCCCTCAGACTAGGCATGTGCTTTTTCAGGCTCTCCTCAGTCCCCAACAGCTTGACTAACTTGCTCCCACTGTCCTTCTGTCACAACTGGTTCTTCTGGGACAGGTGATGTCACATAAAGTAGACACTCGACTCTGCAAGTATGGGAAGCATGTATCCAGTTGGGGAGACCACCACATTTAATAGCTGTTGTTGCCACCAGTGTAAATTGGTATGGCCCACATCAACGAGGGTCCAAACACGTTTTCCTCATGTGTTTCTTCACCAAGACCCAGTAATTGGGACTGAGGTCATGGAACTGCTGCTGATATGGCAGGGCTGTGGCTTCTCCTACCTGATGAGGGACAAAACGTACCACGTCAGCTAGTCCCTTTCAATAATCAAGGATCACATAATCAGTAATATTCATAAGTGCATTGCAGCAGTCTCATTGCTTTACCCATGATTATTTCAGGGGTGGGGGGCAGTCCTGTCCTCTGATCAGGTACACTGCGAAGACTCATCAACACAGGAGGCAAAGCATCAGGCCATTTCAAAGATGTTGAGGCACACACTTTAGCTAGTCTGGATTTCAGTGTGCCATTCACTTGCTCCACAATGTGAGAGGTTTCTGGCTGATAGCTGCAATGCAATCTTTGTTCCACTTGTAAGGATGCACACAATAATTCCGGGACCTCAGTGTTAAAATGTGCCCTTCAATCTGACCCTAGAGAAGTTGGGAAATCAAACATAGGGATAAGTTCCCTCAGGGATAGTTTGGCTAATGTGAGTCTGTCATTTCTTCTGGTCGGGTAAGCCACAATCTAATGCGAGATCATAGGTATCTCGATGAAGTCCAGCTGCACCCAATCTTAAAAAGTGACACAGTGTTACTGCGGTTCTCTTTCCTACATTGTTCTGCTGGCACACAGCACATTTATGACACAATGCTTCAGCTATCAATCTGAACCTAGAATTAAATGTTTGCCTGAACAGTCGAACCATGGCATCTCTTAAGACATGGAGAAGGACTGTTGAAATGTCTAGCCATTGGGGACAACAGACTATTTAGCAACACTGGACGTTTACCCACTAAAACTCAAATGCCATCATCTCTCAACACAACCTGCTCTGATCCAACTTTGCTGTTCTCCCTCTGACAACTTTTCCTGGAGCCTCTTTACCTCCTCCCATGTATCTGCAGTTGTTAACAAAAGGTTGCAATTGGACTTATCCATTCCCTTATTTGTGTACTCTCCATTAAAGGTACAAACATCGTGAGCACAATATTTTGAAACTTCACCAGCATAACAATTGCCTAATGTTACTTAGTCATCTCCACTGCTGTGTGCAGAGCACTTTACCACCACAACGTAAGCAGACATCTGTAGGAGCTTTCTCACCTGCTCACATCATGGATAGGTGATCCTGAAGAGGCCATAAGCCCCCAATGTGACCATAACTGTCCAAAATCATGGAAAACATCAAAGTCGTACTGACTATCAGTCAAAATTGTCACTTTCAACTAGTATGAATTACTGCAGGCTGTAGTAAGAGCAATCAATTCAGCCACTTGTGCAAAAAATATTTCTTGAAGCCAGGAAGCTTCAACAACTCCTGAAACTGTACAAACTGCATAAGCAGCTCTCAAATTTCCTCCATTGCCTTGAAAACACAAGCCAACCACAAACAACACAAAATCAAATTCAGGTAGTGGCTCACCTGTACATCTGGTCTTGGCTTGATGCATAGTTCAATTACATCGAGACAATCATGCTCCACTTCACATTTTCATTGTCTGGTATATGTATCACAGTGGTAGGATTCAGAACAGCACAGCACTCAACAATAGCATTCTCAGCCACAAAGATAACTTGTTCATACTTCTCTCAGCTTCAGGAAGGCAATCAAGTAATAGTTACCCCAAGGTTACCCCAAGGTACCGGATCAGACACATCCTTTTGTGTGAATCTCTGTAAAGGCTCGACCACTAGGAAAAAGTTAGGTATCTACTGACAACAGTAGCCTACCATTCCGAGAAACATCCTGATGTCTCTCTGGGTGATTAGCGGATTCATTTTCAAAATTACAGAAATTCTCTCTTGTGACACCTTCCTCGCTCCCTTCTCCTAGTGGTGTCTAAGGTATTGGACCTCTTTCTGACAATATGGCAACTTAATTGGTGACACTTTATGTCCATTCTAAGCCAGGTGGTTCAACATTGCAATAGTAACTTGTTTTTAAACTTTTTGGGTACTGTACGCCACAACAGGTTGTCAATGTACTCTACCTGGACCTAATAACAGGGCATAACTAACGAATTCAGATTCTTTGTAAGAATCTGGTTGAAAATGGACAGCCTCTCCGTGTACCCTTGTGGGACTCAGAACCAATGCCAAAACACAGTTCTGGAACTGAAATGTGAAGAGGAACTGTCTTTCCTCATGTAACGGTATAGATAAGAATGCTTGGCACAGATCAATGAGATTGAAAAACTTAGCATCACATAGAACCTGAAACAAAAATCACAGCTAGATTTGTTACCAGGAGATAACAGGGAACAAAAATGTTGTTCACCTTTTTCAAACCCTGAGCAATGCAGGACTTACCGCTAGACTTCTGCAAGCCCATAATGGGTGAATTACTTGGACTCGCCATTGTCCCCATTATCTCCTTCAAAATGCCTTGCTGAATCAAGCGTAATCCAAGCAGTCATTTTAGGAATCAAATTATACTATGAGGTTCTTGGATACTCAACATTAGGTTTCAATGTGATATAGATAATTCCAACACCTTCTATCAAACCTGTCTTTTCCTGAAAAATCCCAAACCTCAGACTTAACTATCTGTCTAAGGGCTGGTGGCAGATCATCAATGGTCATCACGGTGAATAATGCAGCGTAAGGACCATCACTCGCCAGTTTAAAGGCAAAAGCTTCAACATGCGTTTGCATTTCCACACCTTTCGCCATGCAACAGATGACACAGGTAAGCTTGCAAAGAAGGTCTCTCCCCAAAAGGCTCACTGGACTGGAATCATATCCCAAAAATTGGTGATTCTCTTCGAAAGACCCTATTTTCACTGGTAGTTCTGCTGTTACGGTGGTTGTCATTTGCTTAGTCCAACTCCTATCACTTGGATCATTTTTCCAGAGAGGGGTAGGTTTGGGACCCCTACTGTTCTCGCACAAGAGTGGATGGCACCAGTGTCAACCACAAATGTCACTGGGTGGCAATTCACCTTACCCTCCATGAATGGACCACTCAGGTCTTCCTCCAAGACTGTGCCAAGTGTGCAATCTTCCTCCTCCTTCAGGCACCATCAGACTGACCGATTGGAGCCATAATACTCAGATGTCTCACACACAGGATACTGTTGTAATGGATTATCATCCTGGAAAGCATTCTGATACATTTTTGGAACTTGGTTAGAGTTCAGTCTGGGGCCATTCAATTTTCGATGTGGCATCGAGGGTTGTGGAACCTTCATCACTGGAGCTTGTGGCACATTAAAATTCTGCACACCCTGTCTCTGCACATTTTGTGACTGCATGGGATTTTTATTCTGGGGCTGTGCAAACCCTGAATTTATGAGCTGATTTGCTGGATTAAGACGGCATTCCTGCTTCCAGTGCCCCAACGTATTGCAATAGTGACAAGGATTGATCTTCTTTAAACTGACTACATCCATTTCAGTACTTGGGTCATTCAGGACACCTTGACCCCTATCTTGCATCGCAGGAGCTCCTTGCTGATACACTCCTTGCATAGGTCTGACATTCCCCACAAAAGGATGAGTCTGACTGCTTCAGCTTGCAACCGTCAACTTCTCCTTCAGCTTCTTCTGCTTCATCACTATTTTATCACTGCTATATTTTGCATATCTCAATATCTCAACACATTTATTCTGCCAACAAATCAAATGCTGCTGCATTATCATGCTAATTTTAGGTCTCAATTTTGTCACAAACCTCGATCCAAAATGTCCCAAGCGTCCTCATTCCGCTATACTGTTTGACACCCTGCAACAATCTCTCATAGTAAGCATGAATCGTTTCTTTGAGTTCTAGGGTCATTCTCTCAATCTTAACCCAATCAATATCTTTGGGCGACACCTTCGACTTCAGAAATGTCATCCCCTGCTAGCTGCTTTTTCATCACCGAAGACAACAGGTCTTTTGATACTGGGTTTCTCATTGGCTCTTTCTCAGGCTAATCCATGGCTATTTTACATTCTGCCCAGAAATCACTTTGAACCACACCATCAAACAAAGTATTCAGACCAACCCACAAAACTCCCAGTTTTAGAAAGTCATTAGTGAATGATGGAAGTTCACACCATCTCCATGGCACATGGACGTAACCTTCACAGGGCACTTCTCTCAACTGAAAATTTAAAGCACCCACTTCTTCTTCACCAGGATGGGGCGGTTCCCCTTTATGTCTCTTTGGTTCTTTGTTTCTCACCCACCTAATTTCCCACTTATCTAGCTCATTCCATTTCTGAATATTTTGAATCAATTCTTTAATCTGCATTTTCATTCCTGAAGTTCACATACTGGATATATCTTCCTTATGGAAACAAACACTGGAGCTCTTCTGGAAAGCGTTGGTCTTATTTAAATCTACCTCATATTTTTGGGCTAACTTGGATAGTCTGTCATAAACTTGACCTGCATAACGGGTAACATCCTCACACATAAATACAAGTTAATTTTCCTGATAGGAGACCAAACGAGCCAATTCAAGATAACCACTAACTATTTTGTCCAATTACAGTTTTATTTTGACCACATCCACCAAATTTGTTCTCACTGGTGATCGAGTCACTCCTTCACTCTACTCAGACTTTTCACTGTCACTCAAAGGATCTAGGGCCATATGTACAAACACTTTTTCCCATAGACACAGAATGGGTAAAAACCTTTGCTACATCTGGCCCCTAATTCCTTAGCGCTGAGACTATGTTGCACTATAGGGGCATTAGACACATTCCCTTCTCTAAGGGTGCTGCCAGTAGCATTTGATGTCCCTTTAGGACCATATACTATCTGATTCAGAGTTGAATCAGTACTTGCAGCACATGGAGAACTTGATAAGAGGGTACAAATCCCCTTGTACAGGAACGTGCAGCAGCATTACCTAAGGCACCTAATGATTTAGGGACATCCAGATTATAAATTGCTTTTCCTGGTGAATCAGGGTTGTACATAGGAACCACAGAACTAATGGTAACCAGAACAGTAAGAGCATCTGGAGCATTACGAGCTGTGGAGTTGACACAGGCACAAATCCTTGAACTTTTTCCCATCGGGTTATGGTTCACGCTCACTGGGGTGACTCCCAGCGAATAAGAATTTATGTTTACTGGTGCAGCAGCTACTCCGAGGTTCGCACCAACACTAGCACTATTTCCTCCCGCCACTCTGGTCTCATTATATGCAGGTGGGTGTTCTATGCATCCTAAAGACTGTCACTAGAATCGCTATCACTGATCTTGCTCACATCCTATGGCTTTTTTTACTTTCTCTCTTTCCCTTGCCCTTGCCCTTTTCCTTTTTTTTTTCTTTTCCTTTTCCCTCTCATTATGCATCATTCAGTAAGGCTGGATGCAGTCTCACTGCCTCTATCATCTCAGTTCTCCATTTCTTTTGTTCATCATCCTATTTAGCATAAACATAATTATGCACTACCTTTTAGGCTCTTCCCTGATACTTTTCTTTTACTCTGGCATGAGCTGCACACTCCCAAGCGTTTAGTGCTTCAAACTGTGCAGGTTTAGGGGACAGATTCATCTCATATAATATTCTCCTCAAATTTTCAACGATTCTCAAATTAAATGTGTCATAGCATGGAAGCCTCAATGGGCCTTCTTTCTCTGTGATAATTATATGGAGCTCTACATTTATCCCCATATAATGACTTGGGGTATCCTCAGGTGGTGCCTCTCCTTCCTCTCTAACAAGTACAGTCACACCTCCTCTAATTAAATCTCATGGCCTCAAAACACTTTTGTTTCGGACCAGGAAATAACTCTTTACCCACAGTTATCATTCAGCAACAACAACAAACAGTGCAACACCTTGTGACGTAGACAACCAATACCAGTGATGTACACTGTGACTTCAACTTCACTCCTTGCAGTGGCTCAACCTCCTTTATAATCTTCATTCATGCACTCTTTTAAGCATCAAACATGCATAACAAAATACAATACAAATAACTTTTATCTGGTACACTAAAGATTCAACAGTATTCAATCACACAAGAGTCAAAATAATCAAGCACTTGAAAGAAACCTCAACCTGCAGGGCATCACTCAGATTGGTACAGATTCTCCCTGCGCAATAGGATCTTCTATACCAACCACCCCTCATAATCACACAAAGATAAATGTCCCTATCTCAATTGTACCATCAACAACATCTCATGACAAGCACCACCACTAAACTTAGCAGACAATTACAATATAGTGCAGTGGTCTTCACACTTTTTAATGCTGGCCCCCAGTGGAAAAAAATAGCAGGCCCCTCTATGAATTTGTCATAAATATTCTATTAAATAGGCAATGTTAAATATGTGTAGAGTTACTTAAACACTAAGGGGGTCATTCTAACTTTGGCGGGCGGCGGAGGCCGCCGGCTAAAGTAACCCCGACGAAAGACCGCGGAGGTCATTTCGACTTTCCCGCTGGGCTGGAGCCGGCAGAGTTGCAGGGGTGCGACGGGTGCAATTGCACCCGTTGCGATTTTCACTGTCTGCAAAGCAGACAGTGAAAATCTTAATGGGGCCCTGTTAGGGGGCCCTTGCACTGCCCATGCCGGTGGCATGGGCAGTGCAGGGGCCCCCAGGGGCCCCACGACACCCGTTTCCGTCATCCTGGTTCTGGCGGTGTAAACCGCCAGAAACAGGCTGGCGGGAAGGGGGTCGGAATCCCCATGGCGGCGCTGCAAGCAGCGCCGCCATGGAGGATTCTCTGGGCCAGGGGAAATCCGGAGGGAAACCGCTGGATCCCCTTTTCTGACCGCGGCTTTACCGCCGCGGTCAGAATGGCCCTGGAAGCACCGCCAGCCTGTTGGCGGTGCTTCCGCGTCCCTCCACCCTGGCGGTCCATGACCGCCAGGGTTGGAATGAGGGCCTATATTGTATTGTATTGAGTTATTTGTAGAGCGCATTCCGGCAAAAGCATTAAAGCGCTAGTCAAACCAGAGATACAGGAAAAAAAGAACACAGACTATCCAAAGAATCTAATTTGGGAAAAGCCAGGTTTTAAGGCCTTTCCTAAAAGAGAAATGAGTAGTTAATTGACGAAGTGAAAGGGGCAGGCTATTCCAGAGCCTAGCCGCTTCCACCGTAAAAGCCCGGTCTCCCCATCTGGCCTTATTACAGCAAGGCACCTTGATCAAAAATTTGGAAGAGGATCTCAGGTGTCTCAAAGGTTGATAAAAAAACAAAGTAGATTTCAAATAATCGCATCCCTCCGACTGTAGTGCTTTGTGCGTGAGACAAAGGTGGTCATTACAACCCTGGCGGATGGTGTTAAAGGTGCGGTAATACCGCAAACAGGCCGGCGGACAAAAAAAGAGAATTATGACCCTGGCGGAAACTGCCAACAAAGACAGACACCTTAACACACCGCCCGCCACGGCGGTACAGACAAGCAGCGCGGCAGTCACCGCCAACAGACAGGCGGAAGACAATGTACCGCCCATAGTATCACAACCTGCCAATCCGCCACCTTTTCCGGGGCGGATTCACCGTGGATAAAAACACGGCGGAAACAGTTTCTGCAATGGGAAAACGCTCACCTGAACACATCCCACAAGGGGGGAGGAGGACTCCATGGAGCCGGAATTAAAAATCCTACCGGCCCTTGTATTCCTACTCATCTACGAAGAGCAACGCCGGCGCCGGCGAAGACAACGGTGAGTATTGCACCTATGACATAGGGGAGGGGGGAGGCAAAAGTTAGGGGGACACACATGCAACACCCCTGAGAGAGCGTAGTTTAAAATATTACATGTTATAGATGTGAAATGCTTATGTTTAACAATGCTGCATTAATAATTGAAATGTATTAATAAACGTGAAGAATTATTCACCTGTGTAAACTAATGTCAACTAGAAGAAATAATAATTTATAATTGTGTGCATTATCACGTAGAAAACCGCATTCATTAGAACTCGTACATCTTAAGTTAGCATGAGTCGCGAATTAGCTGTGTAACTCTCATATTAAAGCGTATTTTTCTGTTTCTCCAGTGTACTGACTTGCAAAAGACCATGACCCAGCGATTGTTCTTTTTCCTCACTTATTCGTTACAAAGCCCAATTCTCCCATTCGCATGCTAGTAGCTTTTAGTATAAACTATGTGGCTTCGAAACAAACATGGACACTTTCAAGGACAATAAAGCGAGGAGAAGAGAACTCTTGATCCGAGATGTGTGCCAAGGAGATGAAATAACCCCGGATATGGCAATTATGAAGACCAATTAGGATTTAGGAGGATATCATGAAATGACATATGCATTACTTAATGTATAATTTGATTGGCTACCAATAGTGGGGTGTAGTGATTGACCAATAGAATTTTGGGGGAATGTATTTTAGGAAAAGGGATAAAAACCCATGACACAGGAGACAAGACGAATTAGGTAGGGAATGATATTGATTGCATCCAGAAACTCTGTCACTCTATTTGGTGACTTGAGATTAGACAACCATCCTTGTCCATAGACTGCCCTGTTACACTTTCCTCCTTAAGGGGAGAGTGTCCCATGCATTCTACTTAGATAGACTACGGTGATCTAACTGATGTCCTGAAGACGAAGACTGATCCTGTATGCTGACCTATCCAGAGGAGGGTAATAATATTACTAATGAAATCTATTTTGCCTTTTCTTTCTAGGTACCAACTGCTGTATGTTTTTGATTAGAAATCTTAGTTAGAAGTTTTCCAAATTAATGTTCTAAATTATTTTACATGAAGCCCCACATGTTAATGCTAATTCGAGGTTAGATGAGGTATTCATTAGACTGACGGAACTGACGTGACTGACGTGTTGCTATGCTGAACTGAGACCTCTAGGAGGTATTATGTATCGCGATCTGCTCTTATCAACATAACTATCTTATGTCCTGATCTTTGCGTTATTGAAAGCTTATCGTAGTTGTCACCTTGTGATTATGTTCATATGCTTCTTGGTTTTGAGACTAATGCACTTACTATTAGATTGTAATCAATAGGGAATGAAATTCACTAAAATCTCTATTAAGGTGTGGTTATTCGTGACTGAAAGGTCATGATTGCGCCGAAGGTTTATTAATGACTGAAGTGAAATATATTTTGATGCTAACTTTTGACAATGCTATTGACATATTGATTGGCTTATTGATTGGTTATCTCGTCTTACGGAGTCTCACCACTGGGCCCAAAGATTCATCGACCTAAAACGAGTCCTGATGTGTATAAATTAACATAGACGGACGCGTTGGCAGTTCTGGTAGCAGAGCAACGGTTTGGCCCTTGGGGGCCCTAGGACAGAGTTTTCATTGTTAAATTTGTTTTCTGTGATAATGAAATGTGGTGAGACGATGAGTGGCTAGGTTCGCCATGGCTTTCCTGGGATCTCGGAGCCTGCCTGAATGAGTTGGGAATGTTCTCGGCACCATAATATGTCTAGTTAGGGTCTTTGCGCTTATTAAATCTTATGCATCTTGCAGTTGGTTGTGAAAATGTGTGTATGTCTAGGACAAACTAAGTGTTAAATTAGAAGGAGTGGGCGTACTCCACAGTCTGAGAGTAGGGAAGTCGGCGTACTTCATGTGAATGCAGCGCTTATTGCTCAAAATTATCCACGTGGTTGGTTGTTGTATACGGACCTATTGAGGTCTAAGACTCCGGAGTATGATGGTAAATATGGTTTATGTTGTAATCTGTGCGGTTTAATAGGTCAATCGGGCGTGGTTGACAAGTCAAGTACGAGTTATAATGCATGTGTGAAACCTTCGATGGAGATTTGACGAGTTCTAAAGTGCACTAGAAGGAGTCATTGACAAGTCGAGAGTAGGATTTGCAGGTCGAATTCTGCTTGCGTATGTGGGAACTGAGAAGGAGAAAGTAGCGGCCGAGGCTTCAAGTGAAATCTCTGTAAAGTTCTGAAGCGAATGTGTTACCCTTCCTGTAGTAAACCAGCAGATTTGTGTTGTCATTTAAGGTGCTTGCAATAATTCGCATTAGTTTGTATGAATTGTAAGGAGTTAGTGAGGGGTAGACAAGCTGCAAGACTTTGTCAGCCGCAGTGTGTGTGAGTGTGACGTCAGTGGTGCCGCGCTGAGATAGGTCAGATGCCGAGAGGGGTCACGCACGGATTTGCTGCCGTCCGTGACAGGCAATAGGTTGAGAAAGGGTAGGTGAAGAGTGTCCTGGGAATTAAGCCGTTTTTCTGATCAAATACGAAATAAAGAATTGCAAAATGAATTTTGTTAAGGCATTCAAAGCCAAAGAAAGGAGATGTATATATTGTAGCAACCGATGGGGAACCTACACCACCTGAAGATACTCCAGCGTATACAGTTATGGAGGAGAAGGGTGTTGCACCTTGTTTATGGATGAAACAATGGCGCAAATTAACAGAGAAAGAGGGGTGTCTAGCGTTTCCGGAACATGGGACATTCAATCCAAAGGTATTAGAAAATTTGAGGTGGATGTTAAGTACGCAGAAACCACATCCGAGACCGGCACAATATGAGGCTTTGGCGATTTGGGACCTGATGGCTCTTAAACATAGGCAAGAAAGGTTCCACAGAAGATTGACAAGAGCAGAAAAATCCTATGCAGAAGCTAGATGGGACAGTGAGAATAAAATGTGGAGACGAGGAATAGTAGATGGGTTAAAACTGTTTCCAGCAATAACACAGGGAGAAGAGACACAGGGAAAGAAAGCTTCTTGTAAAACCGACAAGGATTCAGGAAAAATTAAAGAGAACAAAAGGTCCTGGGAAGAAGAGGATGATTCAGATGATGAGGCATTTATGGATAGATTGTTGCATGATCGTCCACCACCGTATGCAGTGAGCGACAGTGTTCCGAGCACTAGCTTGGATCATGGGAACCAGACGCAAGAGAAGGGAGTTACTGATACGGTACAGACTAGTGATACAGCCTTGATACAGAATGGTGACAGTGTACCCACTGCACCAGACTTACCGATACAGTTGCAGCCTCCACCGCAGATAAAAAGAATTTATCCTGATGTTCCAGTGCTTGAGACTACTACAAACTTGGTGGTGCCGCCAGACCCGATATATACAAAGCCAAGGCTGATTCAGATTGAGTCAACCCCGAAGCTAGTGTCTCAACCGCCACAGCTAATACCTGGGTATAACCCTGTAGCAGGACCTCCATTAGTACCCGTACCAGGTACATTAGAACAGACCTATCGTGTTGCAGCTCCCAGAAGCTTGGGACTAGGTCAGACACCTGCTGCTATATCACTACCTATTACTGTCGGTCCCCCGGTGCCGTTATATGCACAAGAGAAAACAGGGACATGCGAACAGGGAGTTATGACTCATGAAGCAATAAGAGGAGGGCCTATTAGAACTCCACAGATAATGGGCCAAGAAGGACAGGTATGTGAACAACAGAGACCCTTAATGGACCTTAGTCCAATAGGGGCACCTCTTGAAGCAATGCGGCAAGCAGGGTTGGGAGTCTTGACTCCCCAAACTATGAGCACGAATACCTCTCATACTCCAATGATACATGCAGGGAACATTTCACTGCAGGGGTTTACAGTACAACAGTTAAATGAGTGGTTAGAGAAAACTTGTGCTTCGCAAAAGACTACAGTGACCACAATCGATCCTGAAAAGGAAAAACAAGATGAGTATCTGAATATCGTACGATTAGGGACAGAAGCTGCTGAATTGGTGGAAGGAACTATGGGAGTGAATAGGTTGGAATCATACACAGAGGCAGAATTTAGGTATTTATGCCCTAAGATTACCAAAGAGGTAGGGAAAGTACATCAGAGATTAACGAATTTGGCAGACAAATACAATATTCATATTGGCAACACAAAACATTTGAAAAGGAGCTATAGGTTAGATTTTGACACTAAAGATTTCGAACACATGAGATCTTCAGGCATGAAGACACACCTGAAAGAATTGTTGCAAAGTGCACAAATTTGGGGAGCGCTAGAGAAATGGGAAGGCCGGTGGGCAAAGAAAAGAAATAAGGGAAAAGGAGATGGCCCAGGGTCTAATGAAGTAACAGCTACACCTAGTTTAGACACGGTAAAAATCCTACCCATGAGAGAAACAGCTGGTGGTATTTTAGTGCATGTGCCTTGGTCAAGGGGAGACATTTTGGCCCTGATTCTAAGCTTGGCGGGCGGCGGGAGCCGCTCACCAAGCGGGAACCGCCAGAAGACCGTACCGCGTTCAAAAGACCACAGCGGTCATTCTGGGTTTCCCACTGGGCTGGCGGGCGACCGCCAAAAGGCCGCCCGCCAGCCCAGCGGGAAACACCCTTCCCACGAGGAAGCCGGCTCAGAATGGAGCCGGCGGAGTGGGAAGGTGCGACGGGTGCAGTTGCACCCGTCACGAATTTCAGTGTCTGCAAAGCAGACACTGAAATTCTTTGTGGGGCCCTCTTACGGGGGCCCACGACACCCCATACCGCCATCCTGTTCCTGGCGGGTGAACCGCCAGGAACTGGATGGCGGTATGGGGTGCCACAATCCCCATGGCGGATTCCCATGGGCGGCGGAAAGTCGGCGGTACACCGCCGGCTTTCCGCTTCTGGCCGCGGCTGTACCGCCCCGGTCAGAATGCCCGGCGGAGCACCACCAGCCTGTTGGCGGTGCTACCGCCGACCCCGGCCCTGGCGGTATTTACCGCCAGGGTCAGAATGACCCCCTTTGTCCTTTACGAACGATTACCCTAGGTTAAGAGAGAAACCGATCGAGTGGTATCAACAGACAGATAGATTCGTGAAGCTTGCGAAGTGTCTTTGGGAAGACTTGAATACCTTATTTGAGATCATTGTTCCGCCAGACTTGTGGCTCGAGTGCAAGAGAGGGGTAGATTGGCCCACGAAGGAGCCGGCAAGGGATAAAGTGACTGGAGCACCTTCTGAAGAGGTGATGAAATATTATCATAAAGTTATTGAGTTTTTGAAACAGAAGGTGTCGCCAAAGGTAACTGATTGGCAGAAAATCGACCGGACATCGCAAGAGGTCAAAGAATCAATACATGCATATTATGAGAGATTACTGAAGGCATTCAAACATTACAGTGACTGAAACAATCGAACCGAAGGACATGAATCATCTTGTGTTTAGGTTAGTCGAAGGGCTGAGACCAGAGGTCAGTCAGATGATTAAGAATCATTTGATCTGTTGGTAAGCTAAACCGATTGATGAAGTGTTACAGTATGCGAAATACTGTAGTGATGAAATTGAGTTGAAGCAGAAAAAGTTGAAGGAGAAAGTGATGGTGATGCAGATAAGGGCTGCACAAGCTGGAATTCAGGGAAGTGGTGTTCAGCAGATGATACAACAACAACCGCAAATGAACGATGTGTTTCAGGCACAGCCGAGAGGTAGAGGACGAGGTTTTGTGAGCCGTAATTCGGATATGAATAATGCTGTCATTCAAAATGACGGGCAGGTAATGAAAAGGATGTCACCATGTCATGCGTGCGGGGGCATGGGACATTGGAAACGGGATTGTCCGAATGTGGTGCAGGATGGTACAGTTCAGCAGAGCATTAATGCCGGTACACTACAAAATCCACGAGGTCCAAGAATGAGACACCAGAACCCGAACTTCCAAAATAATTTGGTGCAAATGCCAGGGGTACAACTCATGCAGCAATTGCAAATGCCGCGTTTCCAAACAGTGTCAGTACAACCAATGCAACAGCAGATCCCTATGGTGCCTAGACAGCAAATGCAGTTACCCCTAGCTCCGATGGGACAGCAACAGGTGACGCTTCCTCAGCAGGTCACAGGCCAGGTAACAAACCAAAACAACACTGTACAACAATTCCCATTACGAGGTGAAAGTGATATGAATGAGGAATGGTCAGACGACAGCTCAGACAGTGAAGAGTGTAGGCTTGCAGCCTCTTTAGAGGTAGACCAGAGAGGCCCATATGTAGAGGGGAAAGTAATGGGCTATAAGGTTTCATTCTTAGTTGACACAGGAGCTACGCGCTCTACAGTTCGCAGTGTAGAAGTACCGAGATTACCTCTTTCAGGGCGCACCATACGAGTGGTTGGTGTGGCTAACCAGTATCTGACAAATCCAATCACTGACCCAGTACAGGTTGAAATTGGAAATTTCCAAGGCCTGCATAGGTTTGTTGTATGCGATTCAAGTCCAGTGTCCTTACTAGGAAGGAACTTACTATGTAAGACCAAATGTTCAATTACCTGTTCCAACGATGGAATAGAAGTTCAGACAAACAGTGATGATGAAGGAGATGAGGGTCAATTCATAGAAGGAGGAGAGACAAATGAAGATTACCCTCTAATTACTCTATTCCCAGTGTTTACTTTGATCGATCTACCTGCTGATCTGCAAGGGTCTGTAACAGAGAAAGTGTGGGACTTGACTGGAAAAGAGGTTGGATTAATCAAGGGAGTAGGGCCAGTCAAGGTGCAAATAAAGCCAAATGCAGTGTTCCCACAAGTACCACAATGCCACATGACTCAGGATGTCCTCATTGAAGTGACACAGATAATTGCAGATTTTCTTAGACAGGGAGTTTTGAAAGACGTTTTGAGCAGTCCGTGTAACTCACCTATTATGGGTTTAAAAAAGCCCTGTGGAAAGGTTCGAATTATGCAGGATTTGAGAAAAATAAACGATATTGTTATAAAATGCTGCCCTGTGGTACCTAACCCAGCGGTAATAATGTTCCAGGTTCCTTGTGATGCTGAATGGTTTACTGACCTATCACAAGCGTTTTTCTCAATACCTCTGCACGAAGATAGCCAATTTTTGTTCAGTTTCAAATTCCTGGATAAGGTGTACAGTTGGTGCAGAATTCCTCAGGGGTTTTCTGAGTCACCATCCATCTTCAATCAGATATTGAAGAAGGATTTGGAACTCTTATGCTGCCTTTTAATTCGACTCTTGTGCAGTACATTGATGATTTGTTGATTGCATCCAAAACCAGAGACAGCTGTAAATACGATACCATTGCATTGTTGAATCATTTGGGAAAGAATGGACATAAGGTGTCACCTAAGAAGTTGCAATACTGTCAGAAAGAAGTGAAATATTTGGGACATCTGATTGAGAAAGGGTCCCGAAGAATTTCAAAAGAAAGAATAACAGCTGTTTTACAAATGAATCCCCCAACAACAAAGAGAGGGTGGGTTACTGTCGCCAGTGGATACCCAATTTCTCGATCATCTCAAAACCCTTAATAAAATTGACAGGAAAAGAGGTCAAAGATGAACCATACACAATCACTTTGACAAAAGAAGAGATTGAGTCATTTTTAGAGCTGAAAGAGTGCATGTGCAGGGCTCCAGCACTGGGAATGCCTGATTATGAGAAACCTTTTCTGTTGTTCTGTCATGAACGTGATGCTTGTTCTTTGTCTGTTTTAACACAGGTCCACGGAGATGCAAATCGCCCTGTAGCGTATTTTTCAGCTACTTTGGACCCTGTTGCAGCAGCCTTACCGGGTTGTTTGCGAGCAGTCGCAGCAGTTGGTCAAAGCCTTTCACAATGTGAGGGCATAGTCATGGGATACCCTTTGACAGTATTGGTTCCACATTCTGTCGAAATTCTGTTGACCCGAACTAAGACGCAACACATGACAAATGCACGACTTACTAAATATGAGACAATTATTTTGGGGTCACCAAATGTTACATTAAAAAGATGCACTGTGCTGAACCCGGCAACTCTACTTCCCAATGAAAATACAGAAATCAAAGATGGGGATGAATTTGAGAATGATTGTCTTGAGGTGACTGAGCTCTGTACCAAACCTCGCCCAGATATACAGGATACCCAGTTAAAAGAAAACGACTGCATTATGTTCGTTGATGGGTCCTGTCTAAGAGATTCAACAGGAACATTGAGAGCTGGTTACGCAGTATGTACTATATTTGGCATAGTCGAGGCCTCTTGGCTTGAGAAAGTGTTTTCTGCACAGGTGGCAGAATTAATAGCTCTTACAAAAGCCTGCCACGCTGCTGTGAATTTGAAAGTCACAATCTATACTGACAGCAGATATGGATTTGGAATTGTACACGATTGTGGCCAACTCTGGTCGCAGAGGGGTTTCATGACTTCCTCTGGTTCACCAGTGAAAAATGGAGAACAAATAAGAGATTTGTTACATGCGATTCAGTTACCTCTTGAAATTGCTGTGGTGAAGTGCAGTGCTCACACCAGATCACAAGACTTTGGCGGTCATTCTGACCCTGGCGGTCAAAGACCGCCAGGGCGGAGGACCGCGGGAGCACCGCCGACAGGCCGGCGGTGCTCCAATGGGGATTCCGACCACGGCGGTAAAGCCGCGGTCGGACCGGCAACACTGGTGGGCTCCCGCCAGTGTACCGCCGCCCCATTGAATCCTCCAAGGCAGCGCAGCTTGCTGCGCCGCCGAGGGGATTCCGACCCCCCCTACCGCCATCCAGATCCCGGCGGTCCGACCTCCGGGATCCGGATGGCGGTAGGGGGGGTCACGGGGCCCCTGGGGGCCCCTGCAGTGCCCATGCCACTGGCATGGGCATTGCAGGGGCCCCCGTAAGAGGGCCCCTAAATGTATTTCACTGTCTGCTGCGCAGACAGTGAAATACGCGACGGGTGCAACTGCACCCGTCGCACAGCTTCCACTCCGCCGGCTCGATTCCGAGCCGGCTTCATCGTGGAAGCCTCTTTCCCGCTGGGCTGGCGGGCGGCCTGAAGGCGACCGCCCGCCAGCCCAGCGGGAAAGTCAGAATTACCGCCGCGGTCTTTCGACCGCGGAACGGTAACCTGACGGCGGGACTTTGGCGGGCGGCCTCCGCCGCCCGCCAAGGTCAGAATGAGGGCCTTTGTGTCAATGGGGAATGGTTACGCAGATCAAGTTGCAAGATTTTGTGCATTAAACTGTATATCATTTAAAGAGCAGTGGGAATTGTTACCACAACCTGAGAACTACACAACCTTGAGTCTAGCATTGCGAGTGGTTGATACCCTAGACGAATTAAAGACATTACAAAGTCGTGCTAGCAAAGAAGAAAAACATTCCTGGCAGAAAATGCAGTGTGTACAAAGAGCAGATGATATGTGGGTTTCAGAGGAAGGAAAGCTGGTTTTGCCAAATAGTCTTCTGTCACAATTTGCCCGATTATATCATGGGCAGGCACATTTAGGAAGAGATGCCATGATCAGATCTTTTAAAATTGATTGGTTCAATCCAAAATTCGGACATGCCACAGAAATTACTTGTCACAGGTGCGTCATCTGTCAGCAGATGAACGCTGGAAAGGGAACAGTGGTAACTTTGAGCCACATTGGAAGAGCTGGAGGTCCATTTAACAAAATGCAAATGGATTTCATTGAAATGCCTGTTTGTGGAGGATTGAAGTACGTGTTGGTGATTGTGTGTGTTTTCAGTCATTGGATTGAGGCATACCCCACACGTAGGAATGACAGTCTTACAGTTGCAAAACTACTACTCAGAGAGTTAATACCAAGATTCGGGTTTCCGGTTTCTATAGAATCAGATAGGGGAAGACACTTCGACAATGAGGTGATCAAACTTCTGTGTGCAGCACTCGACATTGAGAAGAAGTTGCACTGTAGCTATCGCCCTGAAGCGTCAGGACTAGTTGAACAGATGAATGGTACCTTAAAATCAAGAATAGCAAAAATGTGTGCAGCAACAAACATGAAGTGGCCAGATGCGTTACCTCTAGTACTGATGTCTATGAGAAACACGCCAGATAAGAAAACGGGACTGTCCCCCCATGAAATCCTCATGGGTAGAGCAATGAGGTTACCAGCGGTACCTGCAAATGCACTAGTGAATATTACAGATGATATGGTGTTGGATTACTGCAAAGGTTCTGCTGACGTGATTCGCTCTTTCTCCCACCAGGTGGAAGCTAACACATTGCCGCCAATCGGCGAACCAGGACATTCTTTGCAAGCTGGCGATTGGGTGGTTGTCAAGAAGCACGTGAGGAAATCGTGTCTTGAGCCACGTTGGAAGGGGCCATATCAAGTAATATTGACTACCACTACTGCTGTGAAGTGTGCCGGGGTTCCCAACTGGATACATGCCAGTCACACAAAGAGGGTAACGTGTCCTGTTGAAGAGGAACTTGAAGATTCCGGTACAGCAACTTCAGGAGGAGAAGTCTCAGAGTCAGAGATTAGTCAAGAAAGATCTGAGACTACAGGAGAGCCCACTGAGAACAGCCTTGTCCCTCAAGCTGACAGTGAGTTCGAGAGAGGTGACAGAGTGCCTATCTCAGTTGAGGCAGCAGGAGAACTAAGACAAGGAGAGGTTCTCCCAGAAGTAGACGAATACAATTCAGAGCCTGAGTACAGTGTAGAACCGGAAGACGGCAGAGAGAGAGAAGTTGAACCAGTTGCAAGTCCGTCAAGAGAAAACACCATATCACAAGAGGAGGGTGCTGTTCAGCGTCCTGAAGGAAAACATCGAAACAAAACACACAGAGGTGATAATTGGCCAGACAAGCCACACTTCAGAATAAGGGAAATAGCAAACGAAACAATAATAGAAGAAAGCGATACTTCACAGGCAGATGATCTAAGTGAAGGAGAGCAACAAGGTGAACGAAGACTAAAAAGAAAGAGAATAGCTAACCGAAGATACACAGGTCCTGAATGGGCATATGCTACAACCTCTGAATGGCAACAAGAATTCTTAGCATTCTGCTTTGATCGAGAAGTGCCAGGCCAATACTACGGTACCTGAAGGTAATCTACGAGAACATTTGGATAAAATTAATATCGTAAAAGCTGAAAAGAAAAAGAGACTTTAGAAAATTACCGGAAAAGTGACACTAAACCTGGATTTGACTTCAAGAAACCTAATTACGACAAGCTGCTAACCTGAATTGACGAAAAGGGTCCTGGAGTGAGTGAAGACGCTGAAAAAAAAATTACGCAGAAAGAGTTTGCCTTCTTGAGTTGATTGTTGATCTGCTATTCTGATTCTATACAAACATGGCTTATAGTAGCAAAGGAAGTAAGGTGTGTTGTTGGTTAGGACTTATGGTGAGTGTTGTATGTGCAATAATGATTGTGGGAGTGATTGTAGGAATGCCGTGCAGAGAGAGTGAAACTATTAATGCAACTTCAAAACCTGAGACTACTACTGCTAGTAAACTATCACCGTGGGAGAAATTTGAGCAAGACGCCAGACATCTGCATGAGGGAACTAATGCAAAAGGGGAACTTTCTACTAATGTCTTCTATCGCTTACTAAATGAGTATGTAGAAACTATGGATGCGAAAGATTGTTATGTGTGTACCAAAATTCCTTCATCTGTGCAGGAGGGAGTTACTTATCATAGCCTCCCTCTTACTTATGGAATTAGCTGCAGCTTGCTATTAACAAGATTTTATAATCAAGAGCATGTGCAATATTTTTATTCAAATTTGGATGTTGTGTTTTCTTTTGTGCCTGTGATTGAATTTTTAAATAAGTTAGCTAAAGAGCATGATATTAAAATAGTTAGAGGATTCTTCGAGCCAACACTTACATTTGGAACTGCTTATGCACATCGTAATAATCTGACTTGCTTACTGTCTTCTGTAGAGAAAAGCTTTTTAGATCACACAGATGATAGACGCAAAGCATTAAAGGAAAGGTTAGAAAAAGGCTTAGAAAAACGTACTTACGCAAATGATTACGCTTACACAGCAATTAAAACACAGGGCAAATTAGCTTTAGATGCATTACATGTAGGTAGACTGTGTATATATAGACCAAAGTCTGATCAAGACAATCTATTTGTAGGTACGAGTGAATGTAGACATGTGTTTCTGTTTCAGAGTAAATGGACCTTTATGTTAAACGGACAAGACCCAGCGATTCCTGGAATCTATTACATCTGTGGGTTAAATGCATAATACCGACTCCCTAAGGGATGGTATGGGACATGTTATTTGGGAATAGTATTCCCAAAGATATACCAGATTGATGACTTGAAACAAATACCTAAAACGTCTGAAATGCAACATACTAGACAAAAGCGAGAATCAGTGGCGGCTGTCATTGGTGACATATTTGGAGCTATAATCCCATCAGGGGGGGTTATCTTAAATTCCATGAAAATTCAAAAGTTGTCTACTATTGTGGATAACATGCTGACAAATTTTACAGGAGCAATACTTCTGATGGATACTGAACTTGCTGCAGAAAGAGCTATGACTCTTCAAAACCGGCTTGCTTTAGACATTCTTTTAGCAAAGAGTGGAGGTGTGTGCAAAATGCTTAATGAACGTCATTGCTGTTCATTTATACCTGACAACAGTAAGAAAATTAGAAGCATGCTTATTAACCTTACTAGAGATAGTACAGAATTGAAGGATCTGAAAGAACCTGGTGTTTGGGAAAAATTTGGGAAAGGAATTGCCCGAGTGGGAAGCTGGTTTACCAACATTTGGAATGGGGTACTTGCAAAACTTATGATAGGACTATTAATTGTTTTGATTTGTCTATTAGGATTATGGGGGGCATGCAAAATTAATGACAAAATAAAAAGAAATCTGTCAAAAAGAGCCAGACAAAATGAAGAAAGTGAAAGAGAGAAAATGTTCAATGAAATATGGGAAAGCTCACATAAAGGGCAAGATGTTGAAATGCGTATCATGCGCAAGGTGAAAAATTAAAAGATCAAAAGATTGTGTGATGACGAGCGTCATCAGAGGAGGGACTGAGAGAGCGTAGTTTAAAATATTACATGTTATAGATGTGAAATGCTTATGTTTAACAATGCTGCATTAATAATTGAAATGTATTAATAAACGTGGAGAATTATTCACCTGTGTAAACTAATGTCAACTAGAAGAAATAATCATTTATAATTGTGTGCATTATCACGTAGAAAACCGCATTCATTAGAACTCGTACATCTTAAGTTAGCATGAGTCGCGAATTAGCTGTGTAACTCTCATATTAAAGCGTATTTTTCTGTTTCTCCAGTGTGCTGACTTGCAAAAGACCATGACCCAGCGATTGTTCTTTTTCCTCACTCATTCGTTACAAAGCCCAATTCTCCCATTCGCATGCTAGTAGCTTTTAGTATAAACTATGTGGCTTCAAAACAAACATGGACACTTTCAAGGACAATAAAGCGAGGAGAAGAGAACTCTTGACCCGAGATGTGTGCCAAGGAGATGAAATAACCCCGGACATGCCACCTACGAAAAAACGTCAATTATGAAGACCAATTAGGATTTAGGAGGATATCATGAAATGACATATGCATTACTTAATGTATAATTTGATTGGCTACCAATAGTGGGGTGTAGTGATTGACCAATAGAATTTTGGGGGAATGTATTTTAGGAAAAGGGATAAAAACCCATGACACAGGAGACAAGACGCATTAGGTAGGGAATGATATCGATTGCATCCAGAAACTCTGTCACTCTATTTGGTGACTTGAGATTAGACAACCATCCTTGTCCATAGACTGCCCCGTTACACTTTCCTCCTTAAGGGGAGAGTGTCCCATGCCTTCTACTTAGATAGACTGACGGTGATCTAACTGATGTCCTGAAGACGAAGACTGATCCTGTATGCTGACCTATCCAGAGGAGGGTAATAATATTACTAATGAAAACTATTTTGCCTTTTCTTTCTAGGTACCAACTGCTGTATGTTTTTGATTAGAGATCTTAGTTAGAAGTTTTCCAAATTAATGTTCTAAATTGTTTTACATGAAGCCCCACATGTTAATGCTAAATCGAGGTTAGATGAGGTATTCATTAGACTGACGAAACTGACATGACTGACGTGTTGCTATGCTGAACTGAGACCTCTAGGAGGTATTATGTATCGCGATCTGCTCTTATCAACATAACTATCTTATGTCCTGATGTTTGCGTTATTGAAAGCTTATCGTAGTTGTCACCTTGTGATTATGTTCATATGCTTCTTGGTTTTGAGACTAATGCACTTACTATTAGATTGTAATCAATAGGGAATAAAATTCACTAAAATATCTATTAAGGTGTGGTTATTCGTGACTGAAAGGTCATGATTGCGCCGAAGGTTTATTAATGACTGAAGTGAAATATATTTTGATGCTAACTTTTGACAATGCTATTGACATATTGATTGGCTTATTGATTGGTTATCTCGTCTTACGGAGTCTCACCACTGGGCCCAAAGATTCATCGACCTAAAACGAGTCCTGATGTGTATAAATTAACAAAACAAAATCAGTTCAAACATTGTAATGTATCAATATACATGTCTCAAAAATATACAGATATATCATTAAATCAGTCAAAAGTATATACATTACTAGAAGTAGTGCAAATATGCACATATCAATGTCCGTGCACCACTAGTCCAAAAATGCATGGGCGAGGCCCACAAAAGATACCTGTCCACAAACGGAGAGAACACTGCCGGGGCATCAGATAGAAATACTACAGGCACCTCAGGGGGAAGGGAAGGGGGGGCACCTCAGCCGGATGACTGCAAAGCCAGATCCACGATGGGGCTCCATGCCCATTGATGTATCCTGGGGAGTGCAAAGCCACAGTCTCTCAAGTCTCTACAGTGGGTGGCTTGCCCACTGGACCATCCTGGGGAGTGCAAAGCCACAGTCTCTCAAGTACATAACAGCTTCCACTGGTTCTGTAGGGGGACTGGTGCCCAGACTCGATTAGACTCCCCCTGACAGTTCCTGTCCTGTCACTGTCCCAGCTGCACATGGGATAAAGAGGCGTGATGTGGCGGCCTTTTCATTCTTCCCCGGTGCATGCCCTGTTCAGCAGTGCTTTGCCATGGCGGTCCCTGGACTGTTCAGCGGTGCTTTGCCATGGCGGTCCCTGGACTGTTCAGCGGTGCTTTGCCATGGCAGTCCCTGGCCTGTTCAGCGGTGCTTTGCCATGGCGGTTCTGGACTGTTCAGCGGTGCTTTGCCATGGCGTCCCTGGACTGTTCAGCGGTGCTTTGCCATGGCGGTCCCTGGACTGTTCAGCAGTGCTTTGCCATGGCGGTCCCTGGACTGTTCAGCGGTGCTTTGCCATGGCGGTCTGGACTAGGCATTGGTGTGTGGCATGACGTTCTCTGGACTGGGCATTGGTGTGTGGCATGACGTTCTCTGGACTGGGCATTGGTGTGTGGCATGACGTTCCCTCATTGCCCAGCGGGGCTGTGGCAGCCGGGGCCCTCCTGGGCACTGAAACAGGCAGTGGTCTCCTGACCAGTGACGATACTTGGGCCCTCCTGGGCTATGACTCCGGCGGTTGTCTCCTGACCAGTGACGATACTTGGGCCCTCCTGGGCTATGACTCCGGCGGTGGCGGTGGTCTCCTGACCAATGACGATACTTGGGCCCTCCTGGGCACTGACTCCGGCGGTGGTCTCCTGACCAGTGATGATAATTGGGCCCTCCTGGGCACTGACTCCGGCGGTGGCGGTGGTCTCCTGACCAGTGACGATACTTGGGCCTTCCTGGGCAATGACTCCGGTGGTGGTCTCCTGACCAGTGATGATACTTGGGCCCTCCTGGGCACCAGCTCCGGCGGTGGCGGTGGTCTCCTGACCAGTGACAATACTTGGGCCCTCCTGGGCACTGACTCCGGCGGTGGTGGTGGTCTCTTGACCAGTGACGATACTTGGGCCCTCCTGGGCACTGACTCCGGCGGTGGCGGTGGTCTCCTGACCAGTGACGATACTTGGGCCCTCCTGGGCAATGACTCTGGTGGTGGTCTCCGGACCAGTAACAACGGTGCTGGCGGTGGTGTCCTGACTGCCGGGAAGGATGCTGCCCTTCTCCGCCATGATGCTCACACCAGGCTGTGCAGACTTCCTCTGGCCCTTCCCCACCTTTGGAAGAGTCACAGCTGCCTCTGCAATCCCCCTGGAACCCCTGTGAGTTGTTTTGCCTCCAGAAGTCTTCACAGGGTCCCGTCGGCCACTTTCCAATTTCAGAGCCTTTACAGGGGGTGGGCTGCCAGTGCCTTGGCTCCGGGTCACAACACTGCCTGCCCTGGTGGCCGGTGCACTCCACACACCTTGAACAGGCACCACTGGTACTGGAGGCTTTTTGGCTGAGGCGCTACGAGAGGACTGATGAATTGGAGGGGGGTGGGGGCAAAAAGGTCAATTTTGCAGAGGGACAGTTTCTGACGAACACTGGGATGGGTAGTTGGAGGGGGTCTGGGAGTGGAGGAAGAGGAGGTGGTTGTAGGAGGTGTCACTTTAGGTGTTTTGGGTGCAGGTGCAGATACTGGAGGCTGTCGTGAGGTGGATGGATGTTGGGTGTGTGGTTGCCGGCGTTTGTGTACTTTGGGTGGGGGCGTCACAGACACACTGGGAGAGGACACAGGGGACGTCTAAATGTGAGTGGAGGTGGTAAGTGCAGGTGAGCGGGTTGTGGTGCTGGGTGTCCTGGTGCGATTCCTGGTGCCGGTGGATGTAGTGCATGTAGGTGAGAGTGTAGACCACACTGGGAGGGAGGAGGCAGACGACGAGGAGGGGGGCACAGTGGAGGCAGTGTGTGTTGGTGTGTCTGCATGTGGGTGATGCTTGTTTGAGTGCCTGTGGGTTGTGTGGTGCCTATGTTTGCCAGAGCTTCCCTTGGGTGTTGACGTGTGTGCATGCTGGTCTGTAGGTGTGCTTGGGATGGGCTGGGGTACAGGGGAGTGGAGGAGGTTGGAGGGGGGAGGCTAGACACAGGGACAATGGCTGCCATCAGTGCTGAGGCCAGAGATTGCAGGGTTCGCTGAAGGGCAGCCTGACCAGAATGAATGCCCTCCAGGAATGAAGACCGTGTTGCAACTCTCTTTCTACACCCTGGATGGCATTCACAATGGTAGACTGCCCAACAGTGAGTGACCTGAGGAGGTCAATGGCCTCCTCACTGAGGGCAGCAGGGGTGACTGGGGCAGGGCCTGAGGTGCCTGGGGCGAAGGTGATGCCCACCCTCCTGGGTGAGCGGGCACGGGGCGAACGCTGAGGGGCTGCTGGGAGGGTGGTGCTGGTAGGGGAGGTGGCGGCTGTACCTGTAGAAGTGGGGCGCACAGATGGTGCCGCCACCACAAGGGAGCTCCAATCGGCGGACGAGTCCATGTCGCTGGTTGGTGATCCGGTGGCCAATGTGAAGCTCCCCTCGCCCTCCGTCCCACTGGTGCATTCTGAGTCCGTGGTGTGGCCCTCCATGGCCATGTGGGATGCAGCTCCCTCGTGCTCCGGTGCCACTGTACCTCCGCCTGATGATGCTGATGCACAAAAATTACAGTGAAAGCATAAAAAGGGGGTGGGGGAGACTGAAGAAGAACAGGTTGAGTGCATGGCATACCGCTACCGTTGGCGGACAATACAGACACAGCTGCCCCCTGCACTACGCCGTGCTCCTGGCCTCTGCAGATGCAATTCCTGGGATGTGGCCTACATGGCTATGGTGGACATCTGCACACATGGATGTCACAGGGGCATCTATACCTGCACTTGGCACTATACTGCGGTGGGGTAGAGTGCCACATGGCCTGCATTACAGAGGGGCCTAGTCTTCGTACTTCTGCCTGGCCTAGGTACACCCACAGGCCTTCTCCCCCACCCAGACCCCTCCACTGCACGCAAAGTCTACAGAATGAGGTTGTACTCACCCCCTTGTGTCTGCTGTGATGCCCTCAAGCGCCCATCCAACTCAGGGTAGGCCACCGCCAGGATCCGGAACATCAGGGGGGTAATGGTGCGACGGGCACCCCTCCCACGTTGGGAGGCCATCCCCAGCTGAGCCTCCGCCGTCTTCTTGCTGCAGCGGCGAATGTCCTCCCATCTCTTCCAGCAGTGGGTGCCCCGTCTCTGGTGGGCCCCCAGGGTCCGGACGTCCTTGGCGATGGCACACCAAATGTCCTTCTTCTGGTCGGCGCTGACCTACATGACATGCACAAGGGAAGAAGAGAAGCCATTACCAACTGCACCGTAGATGTAAGTGTCCCCCCTCCCTACCCTTGCCATTTGGCACATGCATTCATGTTCCCTGAACTCTGCCCCCTTCCCTCTTACAACCAGCCCTCTCCACCCAGTCATAGCCCATAAAACGTGCTCCCTGTGTACTTACCTGGTGGTCTGGAGGACCGTAGAGTAGCGTGTACTGGGGGAGGACCCCGTCTACTAGTTTCTCCAACTCCTGAGCAGTGAAGGCAGGGGCCCTTTCCCCAGACGCAGCAGCCATCGTCGCTTCCAGACCGAGGTCACAGCAGCACTTGCAACAGTGTAGGTCCTCTCCTCTCGAAGGTCAGGTATCTAGTGATTGAACAGATAGAAAATGGCGGTGACATCCGCGGCGGTGCGTATCAACACCGCCGGCGCACTTGTTCATTGGCTCCTAAGACCGATAGGGTCCGATGTTATCTAATGCAGCATTGCGCCGCGGTCTACGACAGCCTACCGCGACGGTGTGCAACGCCAACGCAGTTACCCCACAATCCCATTGTCCCAGTGTAGAGGTCAGGCAGCCGCAATTTCAGGGGCCCACATGGCTTCATTTACTTCTGCGTCACACATAGCTAGGCCTACACTCAACACACATGCAGGAAGGGTTTTGTGATTAGTGTCTTCTTCTGTGTAACTGTGGGTACATACGTTGCTACAAATTGACTCGGTCGTCGCTGTTGTCCTTCCTAGGCACCGTCAGCTGGGACATTTGAGAAGATGGTGGAATCCTCCGGTGTACCGACCGCTAGTGGACCTGTTGACAATGGAGAAGCGACATGTAATCGTCACCTACCGGTTTGACCGTGCCACAATCCAGGAACTATGTACCCAGTTGGAGCCAGACCTGATGTCACCAATCCGCCATCCCACTGGAATCCCCCTGACGTGCAGGTGCTGTCAGTGCTCCATTTCCTTGCAAGTGGGTCTTTTCAGACAACAGTGGCCATGGCATCAGGGATGTCCCAGCCTATGTTTTCCAACGTGCTGTCCAGAGTGATGGCTGCCCTGCTGAAACACGTAAGGAGATACATCATTTTCCCTGAGGTGGAGGATTTGGCTACAGTGAAAGGTGACTTCTATGCCCTTGGACATATCCCCAACATCATAGGTGCTATTGATGGGACCCATTTAGCTCTGGTCCCCCCCACAGGAGTGAACAGGTGTAAAGGAACAGGAAGAGTTATCATTCTATGAATGTACAGATGGTCTGTTTGGCAGACCAGTACATCTCCCAGGTTAATGCTATGTTCCCTGGCTCAGTGCATGACGCCTACATCCTGCGGAATAGCAGCATCCCTGATATGATGGGTCAACTCCAGAGGCACCGTGTGTGGCTATTAGGGGACTCTGGTTACCCCAACCTGTCCTGGCTATTGACCCCAGTGAAGAATCCCAGGACCAGGGCAGAGGAACGGTACAATGAGGCCCATGGGCGGACTAGGAGGGTGATCGAACGCACCTTCGGCCTCCTGAAGGCCAGGTTCAGGTGCCTCCATATGACAGGTGGTTCCCTATTCTACTCACCGAAGAAGGTGTGCCAGATCATCATCGCCTGCTCGATGCTTCACAATCTTGCATTGCGACGCCAGGTGCCTTTTCTGCAGGAGGATGGTCCAGATGACGGTGTTGTGGCAGCTGTGGAGCCTGTGGACAGTGATGAGGAGGAAGCTGAGGAAGAAGACAACGACAACAGGGAGTCAGTCATACAGCAATATTTCCAGTGACACACAGGTGAGAACATTTTCTTTTTTCCCATTACATTCACTGTCACACGTCTTCCTCTATCCTGTGTGTAATTTAATAGCATTATTTGGTAACTGAGTTGTTCCTTTCCATTACGGTTTCACAGGTGTGGTTACCAACGTGTGTCATCTGCATGCATCCTTCAAGGACTTGTGATGTGTGACATTGGTATGTTGCCTTTACAAGTAGAAACGCATTTTGACACTGTCATTGATAATACATAATACCAAATCATAGACTGACTCCAGATTGTTTTGTGGTTCAAGGGGGTTTATTGAAGTGCTCAAAAATGGAGGGGGGTTGTAAAATGGTGAGGGGCGATGGTAGAGGAATGTCCATGGCAGAGTCCAGTCTATTAGTCTCACAGGTACACTGCCCATCTGGGCATAGGAAGTGGAGCTGGGGCAGTTTAAGTATGGACAGGGTAACAAAGTGGGACAGTGGGAGGACAATCAGGGTGGTCTCATTTCCTGGCGGGGGTCTTGCCATCTTGCTCAGTTCTGTTCCTGGATCTCAGGGCCTGCTTGTGTGGTGGTTGTCCGTCTGCAGGGGATGGGGTGCTGGTGTGGTGGTCCTGTGGCAGGGCGTCCTGTCCACTAGCGCCGGCAGAGGTGGTGGACCGTTCATCGTCCTGGCTTGTGTCAGGGGCCCCTTGGAGTGCCACGGTGTCCCTCAAGGTCTGCTGTATGTCCTTCAGCACCCCTACGATGGTGCCCAAGGCGGAGCTGATAGTTCTGAGCTCCTCCCTGAACCCCAAATACTGTTCCTCCTGCAGGCGCTGGGTCTCCTGAAACTTGACCAGGACCGTCGCCATCGTCTCCTGGGAGTGGTGGTATGCTCCCATGATGGAGGAGAGGGCCTCGTCGAGAGTGGGTTCCCTTGGCCTGTCTGCCCCCTGTCGCACAGCAGCCCTCCCAGTTCCCCTGTGTTCCTGTGCCTCCGTCCCCTGGATCGTGTGCCCACTACCACTGCCCCCAGGTCCCTGTTGTTGTTGGGGTGGTGGGTTTTCCTGGGTTCCCTGTAGTGGTGGACACACCGCTGATTGACCTGTCCTGGGTACGGAGGTTTGGGCCCGCTGGGTGGGGGCTGTGCTGGTGTTACCAGAGGGTGGAAGGTCAGTGTTGGGCTGTGCCTGTGCAAGGGGAACCGACTGTCCCGAGGCCCACGATGGTCTGGGCTGGTCATCAGGATCCAGTAGGGCAGAGCTGCTATCGTCACTGTGGGCCTCTTCTGTGGGTGGAGGGGAGTTGTCTGGACCCTGCGGGGTGGTGACGGTCCTTCGTGATCCTGCAGGGGCATAAGGGCATGATTATTGCATGTGTGTGTGTCATGGTGTGCAACTGGTGGCTCACCGTGTACCCCAGTGCAAGCATTCCTGTGTGGCGGCTTGTATGATGATGGTTAGGGGTTGTTATGGGTATGTGCAGTGGGCATGCTTTAGTGATGGGTGTCCATGCTTTGTAGTTGCATGCAGGGCTTGGTATTGGGATGGGTGGTTTGTGTTATTACTACATTAGTGAGGAGTTGTAGTGATAGGGGAGGGGGTGAGGGTGGGGGTGTGTGATGACATGCAGGTAGGGTGGTGGATATGAAAGTTAAGAATTAACTTACCAGTGTCCATTCCTCCACCGACTCCTCCGAGGCCCTCTGGATGCATGATGGTCAAGACTTGCTCCTCCCATGTTGTTAGTTGTGGGGGAGGAGGTGGGGGTCCGCCGCCGGTCCGCTGAACCGCAATGTTGTGCCTGGAGACCACTGAACGCACCTTCCCCCGTAGGTCGTTCCACCTCTTCCGCGTTGACCATGTCGACTATTCTGCGCCATCGCTCCATCTTTCTGGCTATGGATGTGTGCTGCACCTGTGAGCCAAATAGCTGTGGCTCTACCCGTAGGATTTCCTCCACCATGACCCGGAGCTCCTCCTCGGAAAAGTGGGGTGTTTTTGGCGTGACATGGGGTGGTGTTGGTGATGTGTGGTGTGGTGTATGTGTTGATGAGTGTGGTGATGTGTAGCAGTGTGTGGTGTTTTGTGCGTGGAAGTTGTGTGGGTGATGGTGTTGTGTGCCTCTGTGTGGTGGGATTGTCTAATCTGTGCTGTCTCTCTGGCCTTCGTCTCTGATTTTTGGTCGTAGGGGTTTGTGGGTGATGTGGGTGTGTGTTTTATATTGTATTGGGTGTGTGGGAGTGGTGTTTGTATGTGTATCAGGTGTGTGTATTTGGAATAGTCCAATGTGGCGGTGTTTTGGAGATGTGTGTGTATTTTGAGCACGGCGGTGTGTACTGCCAATGGAATACCGCAGTTGAAAGACCGCGTGGATTCATGTGTCGTAATAGCATGGGCGTGTTTCTGTTGGCGTGGAGGTGGAGGTTTTGTTTTCGCCAGTTTAACACTGACCTTTGGTGTGGCGGACTTGTGTGGGTGTCTGAATTTTGGCGGATTCCGAGATGTGGGTCATAATAGCTGTGGCGGAATTCCGTGGCGGTGTATTGGCGGTCTTCTGCACGGCGGTAAGCGCCTTTTACCGCCAATGTTGTAATGACCCCCAAAGTGTTTTAAAAATAATTCTCTTCTTAATTGGAAGCCAGTGTAAAGATGATACACATCTATTGGCAGATATAGACTGAGGGAAATTCAAGGTTAAACATGCTGCCGCATTCTGAATTGACTACAATTTATCTAAAGAAGATTTATTTGCATTGAGCAGCAGTGAATTACAATAATCCAGTCTAGAAGTGACTAACGCCAGGACCACCGGCCGTCTTAAGTCATCCTTTAAAAGATGTAAAATTTTCTTGAGTGTTTTTAATATCCAAAAACAAACCTTGACAATATGATTAATCTGTAACTTAAAAGAGAGTGTGTCATCAAAAATGATGCCTAGATTTTTTGCGGCAGGCACGGGAGATGGGCAACCCCCACAGGCGGGGGGCCACCAACTGTTGTCCCAAGGAGAGTTGTTACAGCCAAAGCACATAATCACAGTCTTGTCCCCATTAAATTTAAGCCAGTTGCTAGTCATCCAATTGTAAATTGCTAACATGCAGCGTTGAAAATTCTCCTTTGTGTCCTCCCAATTACGAGAAATGGGCACAATCATCTGTGTATCATCTGCATAAGAAACAATCTGGACCCCAAATGAGCGTACCAAGTTCGCCAGAGGCGCCATATATAAATTAAAAAGTGTCGGACTGAGGGATGATCCCTGCCGAACGCCACACGGTAGATGGAAAGGAGAAGCCCGATGATCACCACAGGCCACCGTGATTGTTCTATCCGTGAGGAAGGAGCTCAGAAGCTGCCAAGCCTTCCCTCTCACTCCAGCTTGGGCCAACCAGTTACATAGAATAGTAGGAGAGATAGTGTCAACAGCTGGTGATAAATCCAACAGGACCAAGATCGAACCTTCTCCCAAATCACCTCTACGACAGATAATGTCAGAAGTAGAGATGAGTGCTGTTTCCGTACTATGAGCACCCCGAAAGCCATGCTGCGAAGGGTCCAATTTACCATTCTCCTGAAGGAAAACAGATATCTCATAGTTAAGATGTTTTTCTAATATTTTGGCCAAACCCAGGAGTAATGAAATCAGGCGAAGATTAGTAAGGTCCGCCGCTTCTTTTCCCGTTTTTTTAATGAGAGGAATCACTGTGGCCTGCTTCCAAGCTGCCAGGAAAGTCCCTTCCTGAAAAATCTCCACAAACACAGGTTCCAAGGCCTCGGCTACCAACTGAGGGGCTAACTTTAGGATACGAGGTGGACAGGGATCCGTGGGTGTGCCTGATTTTAGTGCTATGAGAAGATCGCAGATTTTATTAACAGAAAGAGGTTGAAAGCTATCCAGTACTTGCACTGGTTCTGCATAGCACGAAGAAGCTTTGTCCTCTAAATCAGGGAGGGGACGACTGAAATTCGTCAGCAATTTAGTAATTTTATTATTGAAAAAATCTGCCACTGACTGACAGAATTGAGGGGAATTTTTTAACGGCGAGACTGCTGCAGAGAAGATGTTAAGGCACGAACTGTGTTAAACAGTTCCTTAGACGAGTTCAAAGCTCCTCTGATTACTTTAGAAAAATGCAAAGTTTTTGCTAGCTTAATGGCTGCTTTATACTTCCTCAGGGCTTCCCTAAGATTTCCTCTTTCTAAATGGGATTTATTCAGTAGCCATTGAGGCTCCTGCCTACGATAACTTCTTTGTAAATCTTTCAGCTCCTCCGAAAACCAGGGTGCCGACTGCACCCGTCGGACTTTGGGAATTACCCTGGCCCGTGGTGCGTCAATGGCTCTTTTCAAACCCAAATCAAAAGTCTCAAGGTGAGAGCCTCCTAATAACTTAGCTTGGGCCCAACCCACTTTCAGGGCCTGAGAAAAATTACACTTATTGATTTTGTGCCATGGTCTTTTTTGGGCAATACTAGGAGGGAGTTTAGGTATAAGAGGCGTCCAAGAGAGTGTAAAAGATAATAGAAAGTGATCAGACCAGTCTACCTCCCTATTATCGTTCCTAGAGATCAAACCTGATCTTGAAAAAATGGCATCCAGCCTATGGCCAGCCGTGTGCGAAGGAACACTATCTCCAGAAAGCCAATCCAAACTCTGCATATAGCTAGTAAAATCCACCATACTATGGTCAGAGAGGTAATCTAAATGAAGATTGAAGTCTCCTAATACCAAAGCATTCTTAACTAGGAGCAATGGTTCCAACATTGACGGCCAGGCCACCAGAAAACCATTCTTGGGGCCTGGTGGTCTGTATAAAAGTAGGCCTTCAATAACCTGACTATTCTGAGCTTTAATTTTAAAGTAAGCTCTCTCACATGTCTGGGGGCAGCCCTTACGTTCCATTAAGGAACAACTTAAATCATTTTTAAAGATGATGGCTAACCCTCCTCCTCTTTTTCCTTCTCTATCGTGTCTAACAAAGGAATAGCCTGGAGGTGAAGCAATTAAAAAGTCCGGGTCAGAGTCCTCTCTGGCCTAAGTCTCCGTGACGAAAAGGCAGTCCAAATTGGCTGACTTAATCAGTTCATTAATTTCAAGGGCATGTTTAATTAAAGAGCGGGCATTAATCAGACCCCATGACGTGCTTTGCTTGGAAGGCTTCTCATTACCATGTGAGTCTAAAACATCACCTTCTTCCAGATTAGGCGAGGCTTCCAGTAGCAATGATTAGAAGTAGCGCTCAAATCTACTGCAGGATCAAATCGTCTGCAGCAGTGATTAGCAGGGGTTTTGTTTAAAGAAAGTAAATCCTGATAAAAATAGGAAACATGCTGATTAGCAGCATAATGTCCGGCCCCCGGCCCCATTCGGACGTGGACGGCGCAGACAGGCTTGCCTTTGGTGCGCCTTCGACCCGCCAGCGGCGCGCCCTCTGCACGTCCGCTTCCGCGACAGCATTTGTAGTGAAAGCCCCCCAGAAAACAAAGCGTCAGCAAGCAACTAGCCTGCTGACCTAAAATCCCCCTAATATGTCTGCCCGCTAAATGCCTAGAAGGAGGTGGGCTCTAACATGCCCAAACCTCTCGGCAAGCGGCAGATCAGCAGAAAGAGAACTCTGCCGGGAACAAGAAAAGAGCCCCGGAATATTAATGCCAAGGGTAAGCCCTACACGTAGCGGACAAACAAAATGTTAATGTCAGTAAAACACATCAAATATTAAAGATATTAAAAATAGCCCGAGTGCTCCAGTTAAAAAGACTTTAAATGACTTTAAAAACACAAAGAAGGGTAAAAAATAGCCTGTGTGACAATTCCCCTTACTCTGTTAAGTTTAGTTAGGTTTAGTTAATACATGATGCCAAATATACTGTTCTGGTCAGGCAGGCCCTGCTAACTTGTAAAGGTATCCACAGTGTGATCATTAGAAGTGGGGGTAGGGGTTTTGAAGAGTATTTGGAGTCCCTTACCTTTTGACACACACTCCTAGCTTGGATCTAAATGACAAAACATGTTAGTGATGGCACACTGCAGGGTAGTTAACTTCTGCTCATGTTCATTTTAAAACAAGGCTCTGTTCTCAGTGTATTGCTTTAGTTAGTCAGAACCTAGGGCCAGATGTAGCAACGAATTTGCGAGTCGCAAACGGCGAAAATCCCCGTTTGCGAGTCGCAAATGCGTCTATGGTATGTAGAAATGCATTTTGCGAGTCGGAACCGACTCGCAAAATGCATTTCCGAGTCGCAAATAGGAAGGGGTGTTCCCTTCCTATTTGCGAGTCGCAGTGGTATGCAATTCCATTTGCCACCGCGTAATTTGTGTATTCCATTAGGTCACATGTTAACGACCAAGAGATGATAAATAAAGTTAAATGAGTTTTTATCAAATTGAGGGTGAGGCTAATGCAAATGAATCTCAGAAACACACTATAGCCCTAATTACAAACCTGGCGGTAGCAACAAGCACAGCAACAGTAACCGCCAACAGCCACGCAGAAGACAATGTACTGCCTACAGTATTGCAACAAGCCAATCCACCAGCTCTTCCGGGGCGGTACCAGCGCCATCAAAAGCACGGCGGAAACAGAACACAGAAGCGAAACGACTCATCTCTGGACACTCAAGGAAGAACCACGACGCCATGGAACCTGAATTACAGGTGTTTCCCATGCTGCTATACCTCCTCCTACACCAGGAACACGAACGGCGGTGAAGACAACCACAGTGAGTACCACACCTAGCACACAAGGGAGGAAAAAGAGAGTAACACACACAAGCAACACCCCCACCCCCAACAACATACACACAAACAGATGCAACAACATTACATACCCACCCCGTACTCCTCAGGAATAACGCTAGGACAAAAGTGAGTACAGCCAGTGTAATAATGAAAAGTTCAAGAAATACGTCCTCAAAGCACAAAACAGTATCAACAATATATATAAATAAATGGAAGGACAATTCCCAGTCCAAAATGTCTGTGGCCCACAGGGCCATATCACATAGGCAAAGTCCACACTTGACTCCCGCCTCCATACGGAGAGAACACTGCTGAGGCATCAGGTCGAAAATACACAGGCACCTCAGGGGGAATTGGAAGTGGGGCACCTCAGCCGGAAGATGGTACAACGCCACTGCGCCTGGAGAGGGCTACATGCCCTGTGCGATGTCCTGGGGAGTGCAAAGCCACAGTCTCTCTAGTGGGTGGTTTGCCCACTGCTTGGTCCTGGGGAGTGCAAGGTCACAGTCTCTCTAGTGGGTGGTTTGCCCACTGCTTGGTCCTGGGTAGTGCAAGGCTACAGTCTCTGGAGTGGATGGCTTCTCCACTGGTTATGGAGGGGGCTTTGTGCCCAGTGTGCTTCATCCTGGAAAGGATGGGGTGAGTGGATATCTTCTCCACTAGTTCTGGAGGGGGGCCTTGTGCCCAGTGATGGAGATCTTGGAGGGTGCAAGGTCACAGTCTCTCACCTGGGTGTCACACCTACAGTTGTTGCAGGGGCCAGGACGCACTACAGCCCATGGAGGCATGACTACACACTGCTCGCCGGCGGTGGTGGCCACTCAGTGGTGGCACTGGCGGGGCTGGCGGCAGTGCTGCCAGTGGGGGGTGGAGGCTCCAGCCCTTCCCCTGCAGCCTCGGACGGCTGCCCACTGGGGCTGCTGCTGCTGGCAGTGGTGCTGGTGGCAGTGCTTTGGCGGTGCTGGCGTCGGTGATACCAGTGGTGGGGGAAGGCTCCAGCCCTTCCCCAGCAGCCTCAGACGGCTGCCCACTGGGGCTGATGTTGCTGGTGGCAGTGGTGCTGGGGGCGGTGCAGGTGGCGGCGATGGCGGCGGTGCTGGCGGTGGTGATGCCAGTATTGGGGGGAGGCTCCAGCCCTTTCCCAGCAGCCTCGGACAGCTGAAGTGCCATGTCTGGTGTTGTTTGCCCAGATGCTGCTCCAGCACCAGGCACCAGATCCACACTGACTGCGGCGTCTAAGCCTTTTTCATTGCCTTTGGCAGCTGATGTTCCCTCCCAGCCCTTGGCAGCTGGTGGTGCATCCTTGCTTCTGCCAGCTGGTGGTGCCTCCTTGCTTCTGCCAGCTGGTGGTGCTTCCTTGCGTTTTCCAGCTGGTGCTCCCTTTTTGCCCTTGGCAGCTGGTGCAGGCACACTGGCTGTGTGGATGGATCTCTTCACGGTGCCTCTCACAACTGCAGTGGCTGCAGAACGACAGTGGCCATGGACTGGGTGGCTGAGGTGCTAGCCTGGGTCCTGACCACCCTGGCCCAAAGGGAAGGACGGGGAGGGGCAGGGAATAGGTCAAGGGTGGAGAGGAAAAGCTTTTTAGGGACACTGGGGCTGGAAGAGGGTGAAGGTTTGGGAGTGGAGGAAGAGGGAGTGGTGGTAGGAGGTGTCTGTCTGCTGTGTTTGGGTGTAGGTGCATGAGCTGGATGCTGTTGTGAGGTGGATGGCTGTTCGGTGTCTGAGTGCTTGTGTTTGTGTACTCTGGGAGGAGGGGGCACAGACACAGTGGGAGAGGACACAGGGGACGTGTGTATGGATGTGGGGGTGGTGACTGCCAGTGAGGGGCGTGTAGTGATAGGCATGATGGTGATGGAGGTAGTGGATGAGAATGTATTGCATGCAGGTGTGAGTGGAGACGGTACTGGGAGGGCGGTGGACGAAGAGGAGGAGGGGGACACAGTGGAGGCAGTAGATGTTGGTGTGTCTGCATCTGGATGGTGCTTGTGTGAGTGCCTGTGGGATGAAGTGTGGTGCTTGTGTTTGCCTGAGCCACTTCTGTGTGTTGATTTGGGTGCATGCTGGTCTGAAGGTGTCCTTGGGATAGGCTGGGGTTGAGGGGAATGGGACTGGGTAGAGAAAGTTGGAGGGGGGAGTCTAGAGACAGGGACAATGGGTGCCATCAGGGAGTTTGGCAGAGTCTGGAACGATCGCTGTTGGGCTGAGATGCCAGAGTGAATGCCCTCCAGGAATGCATTTGTTTGTTGCAAATGCCCTGCCAGACCCTGGATGGCATTCACAATGGTTGACTGCCCAAAAGAGATGGATCGCAGGAGGTCAATAGACTCCTCACTGAGGGCAGCAGGGTTGACTGGGGCACGGCCTGAGGTGCCTGGGGCAAAGAAGATGCCCACCCTCCTGGGTGAGCGGGCACGGGAAACACGCTGAGGGGAGCGGAGGGCGGTGCTGGTACAGGGTGGCGGTTGTACCTGTAGTTGGGGTGGCCACAGAGGTGTCTGCCACCACCAGGGAGCTTCCATTGGAGGAGGTGTCACTGTCCAAACTGTCCCCTACCTTCTCTGCCATTGTGCTCCCCTCGCCCTCTGTCCCACTGGTGCCCTCACCGTTGTTGGATTCAGCCTCATGGGCCATGTGGGATGCAGCTCCCTCCGCCCCTGGTGCCTCTGCTCCTCCGCCAGATGATGCTAATGCACACAAAGACAGGGTGACAAAACAAAAGGGGGGAGAGACAGAGGATATACTTGGTCAATGCCAGCCACAACACCACAGTTGGCGTACACAACACACAGGGAACAGCCCTATGCTCTAGGCCATGCACTACCAGTTACAATGTTAATCACCAGGCCATGGGGTACAATGCCTAACCCCAATAGCAGCACACCTGAAACCCACAATACCCTGCACAGTAGTAGATGCCCACTAGCATATTTGGGTTTGGAGTGTATCTGAGCCTGCCCATGATGGAACCTACCCTGCCATGTTCGTCCTGGCTTAGGGGGACCCACAGACCCACATCCCCCACCCAGATAACACCTCAACAGGTGCAATTTTCTGATTCTGAAACTGTACTCACCCCCTTGTGGCTGCTGTGAAGCCTTCAAGCGCCCATCCAACTCTGGATAGGCTACCACCAGGATGTGAAACATCAGGGGGGTCAGGGTACGATGGGCACCCCTTCCTCGTTGGGAGGCCATCCCCAGCTGGGCCTCTGCCATCTTCCTTGCCCAGCGGCACAGGTCCTCCCACCATTTGCGACAGTGGGTGCTCCGTCTGTCACAGACCCCCAAGGTCCGCACGTCCTTGGCGACGGCACGCCAAATACCCTTTTTCTGATGGGCACTGACCTGCAAAAAAAGATACATAGAAAAAGGTATTAGTCATACCGTCCGGCCTGTTACACTCATGGCCCACCATATCCCTCCCACTCCCTTACGTACAGACATCGCCCACCATACATGCAGCACTCTGACCAGGACCGCTCAGCCCCCCCCCCCCCCACGAGGCTTACACACACAGCACTCCATGCATTCATGCCCCATGCATCATGCTCACAGTGTACTCACCTGTTGGTCTGGAGGACCATAAATTAAACGGTATTGGGGTAGGACCCCATCCACTAGTCTCTCCAACTCCTCCAAAGTGAAGGCAGGGGCCCTTTCCCCAGACACTCAAGCCATGGTCGCTTCCAGGCACAGGTCACAGCAGCACTTCCAGTAGAGGTCCTCTCCTGTTGAAGGTCAGGTAGCCAGTGAGTGAACAGATAGAAAATGGCAGTCACATCCGCGGCGGTGCGTACCGCCAACGTACATAACCATTGGCTACTGGAACCCATAAGCCCCAATGATAACCAATGAGGTGTTGCACGGCGGTCATCGACCGCCTCCCGCAATGGCGCACAACATCAGCGGAATTACCTCATTTCCACTTGTCCCGCCTCACAGGTCAGACAGGTGCCATTTCAGTGGGGAACAGGCCATGGCACCTAACTGCATCACAGCAGACATAGGCATTTTAACGGACCTACACGTTCACATACTGTTTCTGTCACAAAATGCAAGGCATTTTACTCTGAGGATATATTTGACTATGACCATCTGCTCACCGTTTTTCACCCTAGAGTTCAACCGCTGAGGGTGAATAGGAGATGGAGACATACCCCTGTGTACAGACCCCTGGTGGGCATGGCAACAATGGAGAACAGCCACAGTATCCTAACCTACAGACTTGATAGGGCCACAATCCAAGAGATAGGTGCCCAATTGGAGCCAGACCTGATCTCAGCTATCTGTCACCCCACTGGGATCCCCCCTCTTGTGCAAGTCCTATCAGTGCTCCATTTCTTGGCAAGTGGCTCCTTCCAAGCGACAGTGGCCATGGCAGCAGGGATGTCACAGCCTATGTCCTCAAACATGCTGACCAGAGTGTTGTCACCCCATGGGTGATGGTGGAGGAAAAGGTAGGGTCCAGTCTATTTGTGCCACAGGTGCATTGTCCAAGAGGGCATAGGAAGTGGAGCAATGGCAATTCAAGGTGGACAGGGTGACAGAGTGGGACACAAGGGTGACAATCTGTTCTGCTTTCCTTCTTTTATCTCATGACCGAGCTTGCAGAACCTCTCTGGAATGCTTTTCTGAGTTTAAAGAAGACATTTATTGTTATATTACTTCACCACGAGGTTCCTGAAAGACGAAATTAGTAGATTGGAAGCACACGTTCAAAAGTAGTCGCAGCAATGAAAGCAAAATATATCAAAGCACTTCTCAGTTGCAATGTACACAGCAAATACATATGATTATATTATAGCATAACTTCAAAGCAAAGCATAAAAGTCAAAATTGCATCACCGTAGGGCAAGGCTGTAGGGCCTATACTCAGCTTCATCTTTCTGGGGCTTCAAGTTGATGACTCTGTTCAACTGCGAGAAAGAGATTTTCTACCTAAACGGGAGACAGGCAACTGATGTCTACGTTCCTGTCTGAAGTCAAGATAGTTTCAATCTAACTCTGTTGTCCAGAGCCACCCCTTAAAAGCAAACTCAGCATGAGAACCGAAGAAACTCATTCTCAGATTGGATTGAGAGGTAAACACAAAATCTATGCGCTCTTATCAGCTATGGTCTGGTGTGAAAAACACAGCTTGGTCTATCTTGTGGAAAAACACAGCTTGGAAAAACACAGCTCATCTGCAAGGTCTCAATTGCAATGTCTAACTCCACGTTAAAGCCACTAGGCAGCTAACCTAAATATCAAATGTAATGTCTAATACCATGTCAAAGCCAATAGGCAGCTAAACTGAATACAGAATGTAATGTCTAATGCCATATCAAAGGGAATAGGCAGCTAAACTGAATACAGAATGTAATGGCTAATGCAATGTCAAAGCCAATAGGCAGCTAAACTGAACACAACATGTAATGTGCTACTGGTGAAACTTGAGCAACTAATATGCACAGTGGTGAAACACAAAGTCATTGGTCAAATACAATTAATAGCATCACACAATCAGGAGAGTCTTCTTTCCTGGCGGGGGTCTTGGCAATGTTCTCTAGCTTCTGCCTGGATCGCAGGGACTGTTTGCGTGGTGGTTCTCCTTCTGCAGGGGGAGGGCTGGTGGTGGCCTGTTATTCCTGTGGCAGGGCCTCCTGTCCACTAGCGTCACCAGAGGTGGAAGGCTGGTCATCGGTGTGGCTAGTGTCAGTGGCCCGTTGGTGTGCCACTGCCTCCCTCATGCTGTTGGCCATGTCTGCCAGCACTCCAGGTGACCAGGGTGGAGTGGATGTCCCTCAGGTCCTCCCTGATCGCCAGGTACTGTCCCTCCTACACCCACTGGGTCTCCTGCAACTTGGCTAGTATCTGGCCCATGGTCTCCTGAGAATGGTGGTATGGTCCCCAAATGCAGCACAAGTAGAAAGAGCAAAAGGAGAGGAGAAATGAAAGCATTTTTCCTCATTGCGCCCTACTAATGCCACCCGAGGCTGTGGTGTTAGATTTTGACTCTGCCTCCGGTTTACAAAAACTTGTAAATCTGAGGCTGCGTCAAAATGCGATGGGTGTTGTGGCACACCCACAGCAACACCCATTGCATGCCCCTTCCACGCAAAGTGCTGCATGTGAAGGGGCTGTATTTACAAAAAGTTTTGTAAATAAGGTGCAGTGCACAGTGCCACCAGAGCATCACTAAAAGGTTAATAAATCTGCCCCCTAATGCTTAGGGCCTTTGGTCACGCTAACTTAATAAAACACTCAATGCACATTCAGAATGCCTGTTTATAAGTGCATCTTACTCTTACAGAATAAATGCAACAATTATAAATGAAAACATGAGTATTTATGGAAACTTCAATCAAGTGATATAACTCAAATGCATAAGTGTAAATGTGAATGAGAACTACAAATGTGCATATTAAAGTTAAACATTAGAACACACGCATATACGAATCTTTAGCCTTCTACAATGAATGCATCAACAATAATACGTTTTGGTGCATCACTTTACATTAACAATCTAAGGCACGCAACATATACAATGTTAGTTACATGGTTGTATGATTTCTGTAGCATACAAGGGTAGAATCAAAATTATGCTTCTCCACGTGCCATTTCAAGGAGTGAGGGTAGGTTTTGATTCATTCTGATGGTGGGAACAGAAACCTCGTGACACACTGCAGCTTTTAAAGAGATGCAAAACCATTATTCTCAGATCACTGAAACACTTACATTTATCATTTGGCTAAATATCAGCTAAGCATGTGTGCACTGAATTGCCTCTGAAAGAAATGAGCATGAGCGTGTGTTTGTGAGCACCATGGAAAAGTCACTACCACTGAAATAATATTGACAATAATAAAATGACTAGCACTTAAGCACTTAGAAGGACATCTGGACTCAAATCCTTAGCTGGTATTAGACTGGGAAAGCTAGAGAAATCTGGAGGTAGATTTACAAACATTTTAAGCTGGGTTTACCGAAATAGTTTTTTTGTTCCAGTGCACAACTTGTTTTGAGCTGGAAATATGGCTAAAAGTAACAGAAAGCAGTGTAAAGCACTGATTTATGTTTTAGTGTCAAGGGGGCATTACATTGCTGGTACATGGGTATTCCCATGCAACCACCCATGCTTTTTTTAAGCAAAACCCTATCTACTAACAATAGTAGACAGGATTTTGGGTTAAAAATAATGCAACTTGAAATGAGGCATTAAAAGGAGAAATGTTTTAATTTATTTTCTGACTTTATAAGTGCTGCGCAATACAGCACACATACAAAGTAGGAAAACTTTTCAAACTGGTCCAGGCATAGTATATTTTACAAGAAGGAAACCTTCCAGGACAAAACCTTTGTTTGACTCATGCAAACACCCTTGAAATATGGCGCAAAGGTGTGTGCGTGGAGCTCGGCAGCAAAATTCGGCACCAATGCTAGGTAGAGGGGAGGAGAGTGCTTTCCTGATCTCTCCATGTGAGGCAACACAGTGCAGCATTTGTGGCTGCTGTCCTGTGTTGCATGAGACTTTTGTAAATATGGGCTCTAATGTTCTGTGCTCATTTTCATTTTGTGTTTATGTAAGGAAATGCCCTTTTAGTATGGTCACCACCAAATATTTGGACTGATCTTCTGGTTTCTTTGCTCTGCGAATGCACGGAAAACTGTTAACCAGATCTCAGTGACAATGCCTGACCCCAACACATGTATGTTACATTAGCTATTTCCCACTGGCATAGGCTAACGTACCTATAAGTCTCTAATATATGGTACCCAGGGTACCCTCGCAATTTATGTTAGAAGATTATCCCAGCGAGTGCAGCCCTGGTTGTGAAACAAGTAAAGAAGCCTCCCAGTCCGACATTGCTCACTGGAAGAGCCATTTTATACTGCCAGCCCAACTTTGACATTTAAAACAATGGCAAAGCCAAACAAACTTTGCCATTTAAAGCAATGACAAAGCCAAACCTCCCTCTCCAATATGTGTATGTCACCTCTATGGCAGGCCTAACAGGGTGCAGCATAATTCATATTTTACATGTTCTGGAAGTAAAAACATAAAACTATAATTTTTGCTGTGTAAATACTTGGTCACCCCATTGGTGCTGACCCCTCAGCTGTGCTAATTCCTGAACGGTGCGAACAAACTTGATATTCTAAGATATCAAATAACTCGTTACATTAAGCCCAACTTGTGTCTCAAGTCAAAATTAAAGTATAGTGTGCAGGGTGCAACTTTTACAAAGTTGTCACTTTGTTGCCTTCAGCTTACTGTGCTCCTAATGGCTGCACAAGGAGTCCGTCCCTGAGTCACCTTTCTGTCCTTCTGGGAAGACATGCTAAGGACTCTCAAGAAAGATGATGCAGCGAATGCCTTTCTATTGCAAACAAAAACACATTTAATTGAAAAGTATCATAGTTTTTAAGTAAGCAATCATACTTAGGCATAATAAGCATACAAAAGAAATAAAAATGTACTGACTGAAGCTAGCCTTACCGATGATGCTATATTAAAAAATAATTATAGCTTAACACTGAAAAGGCCTGGTTTTCATGCAGAATTGTTGTTTTACGCAAGATGTTTTCTCTCACTGCAGATGGTGTAGCTTTCCAGAAGCCTTCTGTTAGTTAGTAATTAGGCATTTGTTTTGTATTAGACAGCTGATAGTGAGGTTCATACTGGGAGGAGAGGAGAAATCAGGAAGGGTGATTCACAGGAAGAACTGCCTGAATCGCAAAATGTGGACAAACTATCTTTTCAACAATGTATCTGTGGCCTTTTGTGAAGATGTGAGAAACTGGAGAGTTTACTCACTCTCAGGAATTTTCTGAAATTGAATTCGATGTTGGAGAGAATGTGATACTTGTTTCAATTAATAATTTCATGTGTTTATATTAGCATGTTTTCCCAGAGTAGGTCATTGCATTCTGGAGATCCTTTCCATGGGCTTCTTGAGACTTTATTTTTCGAGAGAGATTACTTTTGAGCCTTATCCCCTTTATTAGATGTCAGCTGATTTATAGCTGAGAATACTTTTCAAAATAACAGTTGTCTTTTATTTGTTGCAAAGGCTTCATGCTGAAGCATTTTATTCTCCCATCAGAACTTTTTACGAGTGACTGAGCTGACACCTTGTTCTCAACTTAATTTCTTTTAGGGAAATCCTTTTATAGAACACGCTTGTTTCATTACTATTTTGGCTGTTATTTCTACTTATTTTGTATTTTATTTTGTTTTGAAAGCGACTAATGGATCAGTGATTAAAGAGTAATAATTTCAGAATAAAATAGATTGAATTTCCATAATTATTACTAAAACTCTTTCATTCACATAAATTATTTTTATTGACTTTACAAATGTCAAAATTAATTATTGATACTAGAAGGTTAATGTAAAAGATTGCTCCATTTTTGTTCGCTTCGCGGGTGAGCAAAGGTTGATATGACCAGTGGCAGGGGTTACTTAATCACTACATCCGATGAATAAAATATAAACATACCCCTCATTCCGAGACAATTGAATTCTGCACTAGAGAGTGGTGTTACCTCCCTCCTGCATGAAGCTACATGAGTCTAGGCCCAAAAGAGAGCTATAAAGGAGAAGCAGCCTACGAAGGACAAATGGGGGAGGGGATGCTCCATTCGCTAGGTACAAAGGTTGCCACTAGGGACAGAGAAGGGGAAAACAGTTGCCACCCTTGGTAGCCACACCTCTGGGCTGGGCTAGGGAGCTCTAGACACCGACCGAGGTATTCTACCATGTAAGAGGTGTGTGGAATGGTGTATCTAGGGAAAGCCAGATGCCACACTTCACAGTAATTGGTCAACAGCACAGAGTGACCACCCATCCATAATTTTCACAGACTGTCCATAATGTAGCCCTACCATCCATTGTCTGTGATGACTGGTTTAAAGGACAGCATTTGTCCATAATTTTAGCCTTTCAGCTAAAGGACTTAGGACAATTCAGTTTCCCTAGCTGAAGTGGAAGGAGGTAGTCTTGTGTTCTCTGATCCGGAGGGAGGGGGAGACAGATAAGAAACAGGCCTCCTTTAGAGGGTCCCTCCTTCCCCCAAGAAATGCAAATGTGCACAACTGGTAAATCTGCAAATGTAAAGGGGCTTGGAAACCCGTATTAGCTTTAATAGATGGAGTCACTTGAATCTTTCTGATGGCAAAGATATTTTTTATTCTAGAGAGGTACTGTAAGGGTGTTCCAAGCTGACCTGTGAAGTGTGTGCTTTTAATAGACAGTTATAAAAATATTTGCACTAGGTATAATCTGTATAATATTGAAAGCTATATTTTAGAAGTGCTTTTTAACTTTAACCTAAGGGTATATGCACATTTTGTAGCAGCATATTATGCTGTGTGTAATGCATGTTTAAAGTAATGACTTTCACATTCACAGTGCTTTCAGGGATCTCTGGAACTCAAAGTATTAACAATCATTGACAAAGCTAATAGGTCTCTCCTATGCAAGAGCTATTGGCTTTGCCAATGTGTTTTATCCATGCTGTACACCAGAGTAGCTGCTATTAAGCAAGGCTGAAAAGTTAGTGGCATAGAAAACAGCGGCGCAGAGAGTCGATGAGTGGAATGGCGAAAAGTGGAGTAGAGTGTTGTGGAGCGGCAGAGAGTGTCGTGTTTAGGAGTGGCATACTGTGGATTTCTGTAGAGTGGCATACAGTGGAGTGGCATACAGTTGAGTGGAATGGTGTATTGTGCATTGACGTTGAGTGTTGCAGAATATAGTGGTGTAGAGTCAGTGTCATTGAGTGCACTGGCATAGAATTCAGAGGCATACAATATTGGGGGTTATTCCAACTTTGGAGGAGGTGGTAATCCGTCCCAAATGTGACGGATTTACCACCAGCCGTATTACGAGTTCCATAGGATATAATGGACTCGTAATACGGCTGGTGGTATATCCGTCACTTTACCGTCACTTTTGGGACGGATTACCACTTCCTCCAAAGTTGGAATAACCCCCATAGTGTCATAAAATGCAGAGGTATGGATTAGAGTGGTGGATAGTAGAGTACAGTGGTGCAGAGTGGAGTTATGCAGAGTAACATTTCAGAGGGTGCAGTGGTGTAAAGTGCAGAGTAGAACTGAGTGGCATAGAGTGCAGTGGCATGGAGTGGTGTAGAGCAGCGTAGAGTGGTGAAGTGGAGAATATAGTGCTGTAGAGTGTAGTGTGTTAGAGTGGCATGATGCAGAGTAGAGTGGAATAGAGTGCAGTGGCATCAAGAGTATTGGCATAGAATGCAGTAAAACCGAGTGGAGTGGTGTAGAGTACAGTGGTGGAAAGTGCAGTGTTTCAGGGGAGAGTGACAGACTGCAGTGGTGTAGAGTGGAGTAGAGTGGCATAGGGAGCAGTGGCATAGAGTACAGTGGTGCAGAGTAGAGTGCAATGGCATACAGCGCAGTTTTTATAGAGTGCATTGGCATAGTGTGCAGTGCTTTAGAGTGCAGTGGCTTACAGAGGAGTGAGGAAGAGTGGAGTAGAGTGACATAGAGTGCAGTGGCACAGAGTGCAGTGATGTAGAGTAGATTGTTTCAGAGTAGAGTCAAGTGGCGTAGAATGCAGAGGTACAGGGTAGAGTGCAGTTGCGAAGAGTGGTGTAGAGTGTAATGGCATAGCTTAATGTGATGTAGAGAGCTGTGGCATAGAGTGCAGTGGTGCCATAGTAGATTGGAGTGACATACAGTGTATTGGCGTATGGTGCAGGGGCATAGAGTTGTGTGTTACAGAGTAAAGTGTATTGACGTAGAGTGTCTTGGCATAGAGTGCAGTGTTGCAGAGTGAAGTAGAGTTGAGTTGTGCAGAGTAGATTGGCATGGCTTAGACTAGAGTGGTGTAGCGCAGAGGTACAGAACACAAAGGTGTAGAGTACAGTGGCATAGATTGCTTTGGCTCATAGTAGAATAGTACAGAGTAGAGTAGAGAGATGTAGCGTGAAGTGGCAGGGAGTGCAGTGTTGTAGAGTGGAGTGGTTCAGAGTGGAATAGAGTGCACTGACCCGGAGTACAGTGGCATGGAGTGGTGTTAAGTGGAGTGGTGCAGTGTAGAGTTCAGTGATATGAAGTGGTGCAGAGTAGAGTTGAGTGGCGAAGAGTGGAGTATGCATGGTGTGGTAGCACACTGCCATTACATTTTCAATTGAAATGGCCATTGCATTGGTGCAGACATACAGTTTTAAATAATAGAACTATACAGTGCACAGATGGTGATGTGTGAAAATTGCATCACCTAGAGTAATGATTTGTTTTAGGTATTTGCTTCCAGTACAGTTCGGAATTAACAAAAATGTGCTTGATTTGTGTTACTAATTCTGATTTATTCTGAAATCCTTTCACTGTTCATTTAAATGTCATCATGTGATAGAAAAAACCAAGATTGCCACATAAATCCTCTCACTTTGAAGTCACAGAAAGAAAAGTAAACACCAAGCTCATACCGAAGACAGAGCCTGACATTTGACCCTTTTCTTTGAATGCACAGCAAACGTGTTGCAAACAAGATTTACGGGCCTGTTTACAGAAAGGGAGCACTCGGAAGGTTACTGTAAATAAGGTTTGGCAAGAAAAGGGACAAACTCAAGGTGGGCTGCTGAAAACAAATAAAGCCAGCAAATCAAAAGCAAGGAATTGTGAGTTACAAACCACAAAGCCAATGGCAAGCAACAGGCAGAATGCATTCCCAGGAAAGCTCTCTGAATTCACTTGAAGTGGTAGCCACAGGATACTTTGTGGGGATAGTCCAGTATTTTAGCCAGCCTGTATCTTGCAGAGGTGTGGCCATGGCAGTCTCCCAAGTACTATGGAGTGAATCCCTGGAGTGGTTTCCATATTTCAGGAAAGGTCTGTACACCAATCTTATCAGTTTGCCGCGAGTCCCTATTGTGTAGAGCTTCTGCCACACCTCATGTTGGGTTAGTATAAGGAGGTAGACATGAAATATGGCATTTAATGATTATTTAAGGTGTTTATAAGTAAGGAGTTGACCCGGGTGAAGATGGTAGTCTGCCACAGGGGTTTGAAAATCTAGTAGCTCGCTGTCCACAGAGATAGCCCCCTATTTCAAGGTGCAGCATGCCACTGATGGAGTTGCCCTGAGCGCAGCAGTCATGTGCGAGTGGGAAGACCTAGCACAGGTAGTGCTGAAGCGTAGCATGGTTTCATGTTCGTGAGTTTAATGTTTCTAGCAAGACAAGACAAGGGGAAGCTGTGGAGGATAACCCGGGATGGTGTTCTGTAGAATGAACAGGAGGAAACAATGAATAGTGCAGTAAGCCCTCCTTACGGTTTTTATGGATAAATCATATCTCATGCAGGAGGCAGCCAGACACTGGTAGCCTTAGAGTGGAAAGAGCTACTCAAAAGTACCCCAGTGACCAAATTTTACTTGGAGCATGTCTGAGGAAGGAACATGGGATGAGCAGAGGAAGGTTTACAAAATATTACAATAATCGTGCTAGCACACCATCTTCTCTAGTGCCACGTGGCCCATTACTGAAAGTGGAAGAGAAGACCAAAAAGCAAACTGGGCTCAGAGGGAGCGTGTCGCTCTGCCCAGATATCCATTGTGTAAATCAGTGGGGAAATGGTTGATATTAATCCCTAGGTATGGAAACGTAACTGGTTCCCAGTTCAGTCTATGGTCCAATTGTATACAAAGGTAAAAACAGTACCATATAGTTTAAAGAAACATTAAGCACATTTTAAATTCTTTCTCATGTTCTTACATTTTGTTGGGGCAATTTACATCCCACACATTTGAAGATTCGTCATGCACTTTGAAACCTAGGGATAAGCCAGATCACTGGTTTGGCCTGTGCTCAATTGCAAATCCATTTTAAGACATGGAGTGGGCAATGGCTCAGCACAGCCTTGCAAGAGGTCTGGTCCCTGCTCACCCTTCATAAGCATGAACAGAGGACCATTGAACCAGAGGAGCTTGCCAGGGAGGATGGGTGCTGCTTGTTCCACTACTCTATTGTGTCTTTCCTGTTTCTCCTCCTCTGTGCTGAGGCAACTCCCCAGGTATGCAATATGTCTTGGTAGACCCATCTTGTCTGATTTTAGGTATTGTCCCGCCTAGTTCTTTTCTTCCTTATTTATCCAGTTCTTAGCAACAACCCTTTGAATAAGTAGATTCGGATGTCCCATCTGATCTCAATTTCATCCCCTTTTTTTATTCTCTTTGATTGGTAGATCAAGCTCCCAGCGCTGAGATAAATGGAAAGTCCCAGAAGTACACTCTAGTGCTGTGAGACTACAGACAAGTTGAGGGTACCTCACATCTTGACATTAGGTGTGAGACAGTCCCCCACAACATATGCTCTGCCTCATTATTATTTTTTTAGGTTTAAAGTCCACTGGAGGTTGAGGTGAGACAGATGTTTCTATTCAACTTGTTTACACTAGCATAAGGTTACTTACCTTAATGTTTCGCAAACTGTTTGCCATAGGCTTTAAAATGTTTAGAAACAATCAAAATGTTGCTGATGCTTCCTCTCCGAGAAAGAGTGGTTAGATTTGGGTAGAGATAATGGCCTTGACACCATGTTGAAAGACATTAATTTACTACCTGAATGTAGAATACCAGCAGGCAATCACAAAAAGACCATAGTGAACAAATAGCGCTATGTAGAAAATAGTAAATAAACTTACAAATCTTTCCTGAGATGGGGGTCCCCAGTATGTTATCAATTTCTGAAAAAAAGAAATGAGAGAAATTATTGGACATTATTGTAAGAGGTGAGGATCAGGTCATACACAGATATGGATGTTAATTCTTTAATCTGAGGGCTCCTTGCAGGGAAATCTTTTTGGACTAACACAATGGTGAATACAGCATTTATTTTTAAACATGGACTTGGAAATATACATCTTAAAATTGTTTTCAAAGCCTTAATCCTTTCACGGCAGCAGTAGAATCAGCTCTCGTGATGTCATAGGCCCTTCGGTGTGATGTCACGAGGTCCAGGGTTCATGAAGACACAGGAACCTGCTCTGGGGAGGCCTCTACTGCATCAGAAACAAAAAGAACATTGTTGAGGTAGAACATGAGCCAACAGGGGGGTCATTTTTGTAGGTTCATGACTGGATCTGGTTTAGTAACCTAATGGTTAATTCTATCAAGACACAAGTTCTTATCCATGTCATGCACTGCTTCCCCTACAGTTCAGAAAAAAATTGAATCACCCATAGATTCATGATGTTGGGATCACCCTCAGCTTTGTGATGTCATAGTGACAAGTTGAAAGGTCTCCATTATGGCGCACCTTATCTATAAAAGGCTTATAAACTGGGGGCTGAAGCATTCCTTGCAAGGACGCTAGGCAAGAAGGATCACTGCAGGTGTTCTGGAGCTAAAGACACTGAGGAGAACTCTCCATCAGTGTATTTGCCCCCCAAAAGCAAAGGGTCTTAGGTTAGGGACAACAGGACAAAGGTGAGTGAATAAATCGATCTGCTGCCCTCCACTCTTAGCCCCTTACCTACCAAGCACATTCATTAACTCCCCTACTCTTTCCCTGCACTCAGTAGTGTAGCAAAGATGCTATGGTCCCTGGTGCAAGCAAGGAAAATGGACCCTTTAAATGCTGATGGGGTAGTAAAACACAGCAGTTGTTAGGGTTCAATGGGCCCCTCAGGGCTCTGGGCTCCAGTACCACTGCACCTGCTGCACCAACTGTAGCTATGCCCCTGCCTCCCCTATGATTCCACCCTTTTTCTTTCCCTTCACAACTCTACAAGTTTACTTCCTTTCCTTTTGTTCCACTGACCTTCACTTTTTTCTGTCCTACTTTTGACAGTTTCTTCCCTCTGCTCCTTAAACATACCCCTTGGTACCTTCTATACTTCCCACACTAGCTCTTCTATCTCCCTATCTTTTACTCCCCTCTCAATGCTTACCATTCCTTTATCTTACTCTTTAAAACTCTCACAACTTTTCTTTCCCTTTCTTTAAAACTCCTCCATCGTTATGTTTCCCTTCTCGTTCTAGTTCTCCCTACATGCTGAAATCACCACCTATCTCTTTCTTTTCCTCCTTCTCCCCATGTTTCACTTCACAACCCATTTCCTCACTCCTTTTTTCTCTTGTCTTCTTTCACTACTTTTCCCTTTCCTAATCTTTCCTTCCTTTCCTCACTCTTTTCTATTTTAGCTCCTACCCTTTCCTTCCCTCACATTTCATTTCCTGCATTTGTTTCTTTTCTTTTTTTCCTATTATTTCATTCAATTTACTACCCTTTTTCCCTTTTCTCCCCTTCCATACTTTCAGGTTCCGTTCCTCCCATTTCCATTCCTCCTTTCATGTTTTTGCCTCATTACCTTCACCCTTTCATTTCATTGACTCCTCCATTTCCTCCTCTCCTCCGTTATTCCTCCCCTTATATTCCTTTCATTCCACTTTCTTTCCCTAGCCAACTTTTTGTTTGCATTTTGACCCCTTTCCATTCCTTCTCAATGATAACCCACACTTTCTTTGCATTCCCATCTTTCCTTCCTCCACCTTTCTTTCTTAGTCCTGTCCTCCTACCTCCCATCACCTACTGTTCTATATCCACATTACATTTGCTTTACTTTATTTTCCTGTCCATTCTTTTCCTTCTATTCTTTCCTTCATTTTCTCTTTCTCTTACATACATTTATTTGCCTCCACTTTCCTTTCCCATCGCCTATCCTTTTCCTAAACCTTCTGTTCCCCTCTTAACTGTCTTTGCTTTCCCTTCCTTTAATTTCCCTTCTCTTCTTTCCCCCTTCTTTCCTTTACCTTACCTTCTTTTCCCTTCCTGTGCTCCTTTCCCTTCCCTTTTCTTTAATTTCCCTTTTTGTTTATTTTCCTTCCCTTCTTTTTATTTCCATTAATTTGATTTATTTCCCTTCCATTCATGTCTTTCTTTTCTCCCTCTTCTCTTTCCCTCCATTCCTTTCTCTTTCTTTCCCTTCATTTCCCTTTCCTTCCTTTCCTTTCCTTTCCCATCCTTTCGAAACCGTATTTCATTACCTTTCCCTTCCCCTTTCCTTTTGCTTCCATTTTCCCTTCCCTTCCCATTGCTTTACCCTTTTTAGTTATTACCTTCTCTTACCTGCCCTTCACTTCCCTTCACTTCTCTCCTCTCCCCTTCCCTTAAACCTTCCTTTAATTTCCCATTCTTTTACTTTCCCTTCCCATAACCCTTCCCCTTTGCTTCACCTTCCCTCAACCTTACCTACCCTTCCCTTCTCTTTGCCTCCCTTCTCTTGTATTGTCCCTTCTCTTTTCCTTTCCTTTCAGTTCACATGCCTCCACCTTTCTTATCACTTCCTGTCCTTTCACTTCCTTTCTTTTCCCTGGACTTTTCTTCATTTCCTTTCCCTTTTCTTTCACTTTCTTTCCCCTTCTCTGTTTTCTTTTGTTTTCCCTAATCCCTCCCCTCTTTCTCTCTTCCTTTCTATCCCTCTTTCCTTCTATCCCATCCTTTTGACTTCTTTCAATTCACTTTTTCTATCCCTTGCCTTCCCCTTCACTTTTCACTTCCCTTGCCTTCCACCTTAATTCCCTTTCCTTCCCCTTTGCCTCCTTTTCCCTTCCCTTTACTTTCTGCTCTTCTCTTTTCCTTCCTTTCCCTTCTATTCCTTTTCCCTTCCTTTCTCTTCCTTTTCACTTTCCTTTTGCCCTTCTCTTCCCTTTCCCTAACAATTCCTAAGCTTCCCCTGCTTTCCCTTCACTTCACTTCCCTTTAAATGACTTCCCCTTCCTTTCTTTTCATTGCCTAGACCCTTCCTTTCTTTCTCTCTCTGAACCCTCCCTATCCCTTCTTCTCCCTTCCTTTACCTTCCCTTCCCCTTTACTTCCCTGTTTTCCTTCCCTTAACCCTTCCTATCCCTTCCCTTGCTTTACCTTCAATTCCTCTTCCTTTCTCTTCCCATCCCTTCCATTTGCTTCCATTCTTTTCCTTTTACTTATTTTGCCCTCTTTTCCCTGCCCCCACCTTAGTCTCTTCTTTTAGCCCTCTGTGTGCACTTCCCTTTCCTCCGTTTCCCTTTCCTTTCCTTCACTTCCCTTCCTTTGCTTACTTCCTTTCCCAACTCTTCCTTTCCATTTCTTCATTTTCTTTCCTTTGCTCTTCTTTCCTCAACCCTTCCTATCTTTTCTCTTCCTTTCACTTCACTTCCTCTTCCGTTCCCTCCCATTTCATTCCCCTCTAAAACATAAGATAAAAACGAAGAGAAATGGGAGAAAAAGGGAAGGGAAGGGAAAGAAAAGGGAGAGAAGGAAAGGGAAAGAAAAAGGAGAGGAGGGAAGGGAAAGGATAGTGATGGAAAGGGAATGGGAGGAAAAGGAATAAGAGAATGGAAAGGCAAAGAGAAGGGAATAGAGGGAAAAGGAAGACGAAGGGGAAGGGATGAGGGAAAGAAAGGAGAGTGAAAGGAAGGCAAGGGATAAAGGAAAGGGAAAGCAAAAGTGAGAGCGAAAAGGAAAGGGAAAAGGAAAAGGAAAGGGAAAGGGAATGGGAGGGAAGGAAAGGAAAGAGAAGTAATGGGGCAAACAGAAAGAAAGGGACCTGGAGGGGAAATGAAGCAAACAAAGGGAAGGGAAGGGAAGGGGTGGAGGGAGGATGAGAGCGGAGGAATGGAGAAGAAGTGAAGGGTAAAGGGAAGGAAAGAGGAGGGCTAAGGAAAGGAAAGGAAAAAGGATTAGAAGGGAAAGGATGGGTAAGGAAGAGAAGAGAAGGGTAGGGAAAAGAGGAAAAATTAAGGGGTGAGAAGCATGGAAGGAAAAGGAACGGGAAGGGAGGAGGAGTGTGGTGTAGGGAACGGAGAGGAGGAGTGAAGGGATGTGAATGGTGAGGGGAAGGGGAATGAGAAGGGGAAAGGGAGAGAAGGGAAGGGAAGGAAAGGGGAAGAGGAAGGGACCCGGGGAATGGAAAGGGAAAGGGAAGGGAAGGGAAGGGAAAAGGGAGAGAAGGGAAGAGGAGGGGTAGGAAGGGAAGGGAATGGAATAGGAGGGAAATGACGCAAAGGGAATGGCAAAAGGAAAAAGGAAAAAAAGGGGAATAGAAGCTAACGGATGGGAAGGACAGGACTAAGGGGAAAGGAAGGGAAGAGAAGATAAGAGAAAGGGAGTGTTTACGAAATTAAGTAATAGGAAGGGAAGAAAAAGGTAAGGAAGAGTTAAGGGAAAGAAAGGAAAGTAAGGGGAAGGGATGGATAGGATAGGGAAGGGAAGAGTTAAGGGAAAGAAAGGAAAGGAAAGGAAAGGAAAGGAAAGGGAAGGGGAAGGGACGGGACGGGGAGGGAAGGGAAGGGAAAAGAAGGGTAGGTTTAAGGGAAAGAAAGGAAGAGGAGGTAGAAGGGCAGGGAAGTGAAGGGTAAAGGGAATGGGAGGTTTAAAAAAAGGAAAAGGAATAGAAGGGAAAGGGAGGGGAAGGAAGAGAACGGTAGGGAAAGGAAGAAAAAAGGAAGGGGTGGGAAGAAGGGAAGGAAAAGGAAAAAGGGGAAGGGATGGGGAGTGTAGGGAAGGGAGGGGTGAAATTATGGGAACAGCAAAAGGAAGCTGAATGAGAAGGGGAAAGAGAGGACCAGGGAATGGAAAGGGAAGGCAAGGGAAAAATTAGAGAAGGGAAGAGATGGGTTAGGGGGAAAGGAAGGGAATGGAATAGGAGGGAAAGGAAGCAAAGAGAAGACCAAAGGGAAAAGGAAGAACGGGAAAAAGCTAAAGGAAGGGATGGGTTAAGGGAAAATAAAGGGAAGGGTTAAGGGGAAGGGTTAAACAAATTAAGTGGGAAGGGAACAAAAGGAAAAGGAAGAGTCAGGGGAAAGAAAGAAAAGAAAGGGGAAGGGAAGAAAGTGTATGGGAAGGGTAGGATAGGGAGGGAAGAGTTGAGGGAAAGAAAGGAAAAGGAAGTAGAAGGGAAGTGGGAGGGGAGGGGAGGGTTAAGGAAAGGAAAGAGAAAAAGAATAGAATGGAAAGAAAGGGGAGGGGAGGGGAAAAGAGGGAAGGGAAAAGTAGAGAAAGGAAGAAAAAGGAAGGGATGGGAACAAGGGAAGCAATGGGAAAAGAAAGGGGAAGGGAGGAGGAGCGCAGGGAAGGGAGGGCTGATGGGACAGGAATGGCAAAGGGAAGGGGAATGGGAATGGTAAGAAGAAAGAGAAAGGAAGGGGAACGGGAGAGAAGGGAAGGAAAGGGTAAGTGGAAGGGGAATGGAAAGGGAAGGGATGGGATGGGAAAAGCGAGAGAAGGGAAGAGAAGTGGTATGGAGGGAAAGGAAGGAAAGGGCATGGAATAGGAGGGAAAAGATGCGAAGAGAAGGACAAAGGGACAGAGGGGAAGGGAAGTCAAAGCAAGGCAAGGAAAGCAAAGAGAAGGACAAAGGGAAAAGGAACAAAGGGGAAGTGAAGCTAAAGCAAGGTAAGGTTTAAGGGAAGAAGGGGAAAGGAAAGGGGAGGGTTAAGGAAATCAGTTAATGGTAAGGGAAAAAAGAGCAAGGAAGAGTTAAGGGAAGAAAAGGGTAAGGAAGACTCAAGGGAAAGAAAGGAAAGAAAAGGGAAAGGATAGGGTAGGGAAGGGAAGGGAAGATTTAAGGGCAAGAAAGGAAAAGGGAGTAGAAGGGAAATGGAAAGGAAAAAGAAAAAGATTAGAAGGGAAAGGGAGGGGATGGCAGAGAAGGGAACGGTAGAGAAAGCAGGAAATTGGAAGAGATGGGAAGAAGGGATGCAATGGGAATAGAAATGGGAAGGAAGGAGTAGAGTAGGGAGGGGTGAAGGGGAAGGGAATGGTAAGTGGAAGGGGAAGGGAAGGGGAAAGGGAGAGAAGGGAAGGAAAGGGGAAAAGGAAGGAGAATGGAAAGGGAATGGATGGAAAAGGGGAGAGAACAGAAAAGAAGTGGTAGGGAGGGATAGGATGGAAGGGGCATGGAATGGGGGAAAGGAAGCATAGGGAAGGACAAAGGGAAAGCAAACCAAGGGGAAGGGAAACTAAAGAAAGGCAAGGATGAAGGGAAGAAGGGAAAGGGAAGGGGAGGGTTAAGGAAATTAAGTAGTGATGAGGGAAGAAAAGGGTAAGGAAAAGTTAAAGATAAAAAGCATAAGGAAGAATTAAGGGAAAGAAAGGAAAGAAAAAGGAAGGGAAGCATAGGGTAGGGAAGGGAACGGTGAAGGGTGAAGGGAAAGACAGGGGAAGGGAAGAATAGGACAGGGAAGAGAAGAGGTAAGGGAAAGGAGGGAAAGGAAGGAGAAAAAAGGAGAGGGAAGAGAAGGGTTAAGGGAGAGAAAAGAAAGGAAGGAGAAGGGAAAGGAAGGAGAGGGCAAAGGGAAAGAAAGGAAGAGAAAGGGGAAGGGCTAATGGGAAGAAAGCAAAATAAATGACAAGGGAAGTGGAATGAAGGGAATGGAAGGATTAGGGGGGAAAAGCAAGGTGGAGGGGAGTGAATAACAAAGGGAGGGGGGATGCAAAGAGAATGTGGAAGAAAATGTGGGTAAGGGAAATGGAAAGAGCTAAGGAAGGGAAGAGGAAGAAACAGGGAAGGGGAAGGGAAAGGAAAGGAAATGGAAGGGAGGGAACGGAAGGGGAGGGGAGGGAAGGGAGGAGAAGGGAAGGGAAGAGAAAAGAAGAGAAGAGAAGAGAAGAGAAGAGAAGAGAGAAGGAATCAAAGGGAAAAGAAAGGGAAAGGTGAGGGGGAGGAAAAGGGAAGGGAAGGAAAAGGGAGAGAAGGGGAGGGAATGGAAAGAAAGGGAAGGGAAGCAAAGGAAGAGCAATGGGAAAGGGAAGGGAAGAAAGAGGAAGTGAAGGGTATTTATGGGAAGGGAAAGGATAGGGAGTGTTTAAGGAAAAAAAGAAGGGTAGGGAAAGTAAAGGGAAGGAAAAGCAAAGGGGAAAAAAGGGAGTGAAGGAAAGGGAAAGGATAGTGAGGGAAAGGGACAGAAGGAGAGAGTTAAGTGAAAGAAAGGAAGGGGAATGGGAAGTGGAGCGGAGAGAATGGAATGGAAGGATTAAGGGGAAAAAGGAAGCAGGGGAGGAACATCAAAGGGAGGGGAAAGGGTTAAGGGAAAAAAGGGGCAGGGTAGGGAAAGGAAAAGGATAGTGAGGGAAAGGAAGCAGAGGAGATGGTTAATGGAAAGAAAGGAAGGGGAAGGGAAGCAAAGGGAAGGGTTAATGGAAAGAAAGCAGGGGGAATGGGATATGGAGTGAAGGGAATGGAATGGAAGGATTAGGGGAAATAAAGCAAGAGGAAGGGAACTTCAAAGGGAGGGGGACGGCAAACAGAATGTGGAAGGAAAGGAGGAGGAAAGGAAGGGAAAAGGAGAGAGCTAAGGAAAGGAAAGGGAAAGGGATAGATCTAAGGAAGGGAAGGGAAAAGGAGAAAGAGAAGAGAAGAGAAGAGAAGAGAAGGGAAGGGAAGGGAAGGGAAGGGGAGGGGAGAGAAGAGAAGAGAAGAGAAGAGAAGAGATAGGGAGGGAAAGGAAGGGATAGGGATAGGGAGGGAAAGGAAGGACAATGGGAAATGTAAAGGGACGAAAAGGGAAGGGAAGGGGAGCTATGGGAAGGGAAGAGATAGGAAAGGTTAAGGGTAAGACGGGAAGGGAGGGGAGGGGAAGGAAAAGAAGGGAATGTTAGGGAATGGAAGAAAAATTAAGTGATGAGAAGAAGGAAAGGAACTGGAAAAGGAAGGGGAAGAAGAGGGAGTGTAGGGAAGGGAGGGGTGAAGCAATGGAATAGGAAATAGAGGGGAAGAGTAAAGGGAAGGAAAGTGGAAGAGGAAGTGGAGTGAAGGGAATGGAAGGATTAGGGAAAAAAGCAAGGAGAATGGGCAGGAATGGAAAAGGGAGGGGCAGCAAACAGAATGAGGAAAGGAAAGGAAAGGAAAGGAAAGGAATGGGAGAGGAAAGGGAAAGGAAATGAAAGGGTAGAGAAGAGAATGGAAGGACAAAGGGATAGGTGAAGGGAAGAAAGGGGAAGGGAATAGGAGATATAGGAAGGGAAGTGATAGGAAGAGTTAAAGGAAGGAAATAAGGGAAGGGGAGGGGAGAAAATCGAAGGGAAGAAAAAGGGAGAGAAGGGAAGGACAAGGATAGTGAGGGAAAGGAAAGGAAGGGAATAGAAGGGAAAGGAAGCAAAGAGAAGGTGAGGGGTAGGGGAGAGAGGGAAGATGAAGGGGAAGGGAAGAGGGAAGGGTAGGAGAGTGAATGATAGAAAGGGAATGAAGGGAAAGGATGGGAAGGCAAGGCAAGTGAAAGGGGAAGGGTAAAGGAAAGGGACAGCAAAAGGGAAAGGGGGGAAGGAAGATAAGGGGCCAGAAGGCAAAGGAAACAAAGGGAAGGGCAAAAAGGGAAAGGAAGGGTAAGAAGAGAAGGAGGGAGAAGGAAAAGAAAGAGAAGGGACAGGGAGGTAATAGAAAGGAAGAGAACAGGATGGAGAGAAAGCACATGGAGGGAAGGGGAGTGGGGGAGATGGGAAGGAAAGGAAAGGAAAGGGGAAGAGGAAGTGGAAGGGGACTGGTTAATGGGAAGGGAAGGACAAGGGAAGAGAAGGCAAGAGAAGGGGTAGGGAGAGAAAGAAAGGGAAGGGTGCGGAATAGGAGGGAAAGGAAGCAAAGAGCAAAGGGAAAGTGAAGGGGAAGAAAGGGGAAAGGAATGGAAGGGTTAAGAGAAAGAAAGGAAAGAAAGGGGAAGGGAATGATAGGATATGGAAGGGAAGAGGTAGGAAAGGAAAGGAAAGGAAAAGAAAGGAAAGGAAAGGAAAGGAAAGGAAAGGAAAGGCAGTGGAGTGAACTAGAAACAAGGTTTGGAAAGGGCAATGGAGGGAATGAGAGACAATGATAGAAAATGGAAGGAAATTGAAGGAAAGAGAAGGGAACAGACGACAGAAAGAAATTGGCTGGAAAAAAGGAATGTGAAGGGAAAGGGAGCTATGGGAAGGGAAGGGATAGGAAGGGTTAAGGGGAAGGAAAGAAGGGAAGGGAAGCGAGGGGGAAGGGTAAAGGGCAGAAGAAGCGAAGGAAGGGGAAGGAAAAGGGGGAGAAGGGAAGGGAAAGGATAGTGAGGGAAAAGAAGGTGAGAGAATAGGAGAGGAAGGAAGCAAAGAGAAAGGAAGGGCAAAGGGAACGGGGAGGGATCAGATGGGAGGGAAAAGAAAGAGGGAAGAGAAGGAGAGGGAAAGGAAAGGAAAGGAAAGGAAAGAAAAGGAAAGGCAGTGGAGTGAACTAGAAACAAGGTTTGGAAAGGGCAATGAAGGGAATGAGATACAATGATAGAAAATGGAAGGAAAGAGAAGGGAACAGAGGACAGAAAGAAATTGGCTGGAAAAAAGGAATGAAGGAAATTAAAGAAAAGGGAGGGATGAAAGGGGGACGGAATAGAAAGGTAAGGAAGTATAGAAAAGAGGTTGGAATGATGGTAGAGAAGTGGAGATGAGGGATGGGGAGGGGCAAAGAGAGGAGAGGAGATTGAAGGAAGGAGTTTGGAGTTAGTAGCATGGGGTCATTTAGGGGTCGTCAGGGGTCTCAGTTGCGACCCCTGGCGTGCCCCTTGCGACCCCTGGCACTGCCTTTGGGCTCCCTGACCTCCAAGGTGGCTAAACTAGTTCCAGGAACTCAGTGACAACTTGTCCTTATGGATGTTGTTTGAGTCTCCAGTTTCCTTGTTTTCTGGCAACTTTGTATTACACTAATAGTGAATAATAGTATACTATATTATTCACTATTAGTATAATACAGAATGGAGTACAATTAGTTGAAATATAGCTTCCCCTGGCTGCCGAGGCAAATATAAAGTGCTTTTAAATGTATGTTGTGTGCATTCGTTTGGGGGAGAATGTGTTTGTGAGAGAGTGGTGTATGTGTGAATGTGTGTGTATGTGTAAGCATATGTGTGTGAGTGAAAGTAAAGGTCAAATGGTGTATGATGTCACTTCTGCTACCCCTGGCATTTTGATGAATTGACATCCATGGTTAGTAGACTCCTGAGTCGTGGGGTGGATGGAGGTTACAGTATCTGGGGATGCTCTAGTCAGTTTCAAGTCAACTTAAATTCCCTTTCGGGTGGGTTTTTAGTTCAGTTTTGATTTAGTTTATTCACTCACCTACTTACTTTTGATCCCGCTCTCTTCTTTTTGAGGCTATTATATTCTGCCCATAGGGAGCTGGTCTCTCTGTGCCAGCAGCTCCAGCCACAAGCAGCGATCCTTCCTGGATAATGTCCTTGCGCCGAATGCCTCAGCTCCTAGGTTACAACCCTTTTATACAAGTGACACGTCACAATGAAGAACTTTCCACATGTCACTATGGCATTCCTAATCCGTGGGTGAGTCCATGAGTTTCCAGGTCATTAGCTGGGGGCAGCGAAGCATGAGGAAAAAAACCTGTTTCTTGACAGGAATAATAATTAAGTCCCTAAAACAGATTCACTCATGTGTCTTAAAAGAAGACCCCCTGCTACCGGACATACTGCCGCAACAGCGTTCTCTATGTTTGTCTCCGCTGAAGTGGCGGCCTCCCCTGTGCAGGCTTTTTCACCTTCGGGAACCCTGGGCCTCGTGACTTCACCGAAGCGGCTGTGACATCATCAGTGTTCCTTTCACAGCGATCTAGTTCTGATGATGGCTGTTGTTAAGGAATGGAGACGTCCAAATCAGTGTTGGAATGTGTTTCCTATGTTCTGCTTCACCATAAATTATACACTCGCTTTAACCTTCACAGTTTGTTTGCACAGAGATTCTCGGCGTAAATATAAAATAATTCCAATGGTTAACAGCATCTGTACCTGACCCGCTCCTCTCCTCTAGCAATTTCCCTCACTCATTTTTTCAGGAAAATAGTCTTCGTCGCCTACTCGAGGAAGACAAATGTCAAGCTCCTCATCTGTGATTATTTAATCCAGTGTGCACACGCAGTGGTGAGAGTCTCTGTTCCCTAGGACTGTGCATCAAATCTTACTGCAATCTCATCTGCCTCCAGTGCTTCCTTGACCATGTCAAGATACTGTTTCCGAGGCTTTACATGTTGTTTAAGGTGAAGTATTTCCTTTGACGTGTGCCCCAATAATAGCAATGTGTTTTTTATTCTTGCTGTTGCCTATGTTTCAAGAGGGTACAACAACCATCTAACATCCTGTAAGAATAACGAGCTCATTAGAAAGGAAGTTGCTAATAATGGTATGGTCTGATCAGGAGAGGAATATGTAGTTAGATTTTAGAGGGTCTTGGTCATAGAGAAGATGAGTTTGAGGCTGTGGCAAGAGTCAAGAGTAGAGTTAATCATGTATGTGAAGCAAAGCTTGCCATGCCACCTACCACTCTGGGGGGCTGCCTACCAGCCGTTAGGGTGGCAGAGGTCTTCTCCGCCATCCCAGCCAGACTGCCACCAATCACACAAAGAGATCCACATTGTCCTCAGGTAATAGCGCCTTCACAGGAGCCACCGTGACTCCTGTGAATGCACTGAAAGTTTGGTGTGCAGCTGTCATTTTTTCAGCAGCCAAGTATTACCCATAGGTTACAAACTGAAAAAGCCCAGTGGAGGTGGCAGAAAAAAGGACATCAGACCATAAGCTCCAAATAGGGCGGGTGGTCTGAGGCTCCTACTCTAATGCCCCCTCTCTGCCGGACTGTCAGAGTAAGTTGTCCAGTGGCAGAGCCAGCAGGTGCCATTGGAGTGGCAATGTTCTGCCAGTCATCGTTGAGTAGACGATCCAGGGGCTTAGCGGACAGGGTACGCCATCACATTTGTGACAGAGTAGTCTGTCCAACAAACTCTAAATCAGGCCCTTACGTTGGAAGCGCCCTCAACCGAAATGTGGCAGTCACTCATGCAGGAGTATTTTCAAATTACTTTTTTGTGAAGATCCAGCTCGAAGGCACATACTTTGATGGTGTCATGAAAGTTGTAGGCGTGCTACACTTCTGAGAAGCCTGTCCTTTAAAGTGGTTATTAACATAGATGGAGTGAGTGTTTTGTCAGGCGAGAGGGTATCTTGAGTTGGGGTCGTTACTACTGCTGCAGACCCTGGTTTGAGTGGGGATATTGAGGTTTGAAGCTTCCAGTCAGGAAGGAGTGGGTTTAACAGCAGACTTGGGTTACGGTGTTTCCAGGTGAAGAAATGGCAATAAAAAAGTAGGTTCTTGACTTGCCCAGTGTTCTATGAGCTAGTTCGTAAACGTTTCCAGAGGTGAGCAAACGGTCACCATGCATACAGGGCATTGAAGGGTATGTGGTAAGATATGAGCTGCTGGTCACGACGTATGTGAAACCTGTGAAGGTCAGATCATGTGGGGTTGAATGAAACATGGGGTGGAGTGGCGAGATGGCTTGTCCAGGGACGGCAAGTTGTATGAAACCAATTCAGATGAAGTATTGGCACAACGCTTCTGAATTTGATTGGAAGTGCAACTAAAATACATCACGTTGTTGTGTTTCATTCCCTAATAATTAAAGTATATATTTTTGATTGTAGTCAGACTTAGCATGTATGACTGATGCAAGATGTCTGTATATCCTCTGAATTGAAAGCTCTAATATTCATTGTAGAACAAATTTGACTATAGCTTGATGTCTAGTGCAAAATAGGTAATGGGCAATATATAATATCGCCATTGTGTGCACACAATAGTAGTTAAGTATTATGAGGGTTTCAGGGTTTTTGGACAGGATGTTTATATTGTTTTGTTGGTTCTTTTTGTGCATGCTATGGTAGGTTAACTAATATATGTAACAAGCCACCACAACCTGCAACTCACAACCTGTCTGTGGTTTAGTGGGTGGTTTTCTAGGATTGCAGTCCAGAGAAAAAAAATGCTGATTGAGTCAGACACAGATGGAAGGCGAAGCAGGATGTTACAACTATGCTTCAAATTATAGGTGTTACTGCTCAGCCTGCTTGTGTAATGATGAATGAGTGGAATGTTGTGAGTGGTAAGTGTGGAATGCTGGCTGAGGGAGTCAGTTGGGATCAGCCGGCTGGGCACTCAAGTCCTTGCTCCTGGTGGGGTGTCCTACTGTCCTAACTACATCTGGCATACTTGTTCCCCTTCGAGTGTACACAGAGCTAAGTGAATAAAGATGTATCCTACACAAACCAGTGTGTTCTGCCTCTAGACCACAGCAGAACATGCACAGTACCTCAGGTTAGATTACTGCTCTGTACTAGGCTCATATGGCCCAGATTTTTTGTTGAGTTTATAGTTTAATTTAAGTTGGGTTTCAGTAAAATTCTTAAATGACCCATGTCTGAAAGTTTGTTTTTCAGTGCTCTCTGACTATGAGGTATCGAGAATGAAGAAAGAAGCAGATACCCCAAGAATGGCTGGGCTGAAAGAATCTGATCCAGCAGAGGAAGTTTTAGTTGGTTTCTATCTACAGAAAACAAAAACATCATTGTATTCAAATCCTACAATTGCCTCCCAGCAGAATTGTCAACAATACCAACTTCAACACATAGAGGGTCATTATGACCCCGGTGGTCGGAGATAATGTGGTGGTAGTACCGCCAACAGGCTGGCAGTACTTACCGCCACATTAGGACACTGGCGGCTTGGCTGAAGCCAACCCGCCAATGTACCACTCTGACCGCCATGGCGGTAGCAGCCGTCGTGCTGGAGATAACAATCTCCATCCCGGGGGCCGCTATTGTACCGCTGGCAGTATCATGACCCTGCCTAGCGCCATGTTTTTCGTGGCATGGGTAACAGCACGAAAACCATGGTGGTAGGCCCTAGCAGAGACAGGGAATTCCTTCCCTGTCACTGATAGGAGGCCCCCTCCCCCCCAACACTCCCCAGACGCCCCCAACCCCCTTCATCCACGCTCCCGCTCCCAACCAACCTTCCCCCATGCACACACACAGACACACACTCATTCACACAGACATACACGCATACATACACGCATGCATCCATTCATTCATGCACACATCCGTACACACATTCACACTGACATGCAGACGCTCATTCACATTGCCATTCACACACGCACTCACACACATTCATACATGGATGCAAACAACACTACAAACACACTCGCATTCACGCACATACTCACACACTCATGCGCACACTCCCACACACACACACAACACCCCCCACCTCTGTCAGAAACTCAACTTACCTGCATCCAGGGGGTCTTCCGGCAGGGGACGGAATAAGGTGCTGCTACTGCCAGCAGCGCCCACCAGCAAAACACCACCAGGCCGTATTATTTGTCATAATACGGCTGGTGGCGGTCTACTGGCATGGCGCTGCTGGTGCTTACCACCATCCGCCAGTATGGTCACAGCCGGATTTTTCACCCTTCTTGTGATGGAAATTGGGCCGTGGTCATAATTTGGCGAATGGATGGTAGCTTGCCCTCGCCATCGTCCCCCGAATCCAGCGCAAGACCTCTGGCGGCAGATCCTTCTCCTACCTCGCCGCCAAGACCTGGAACTCTCTCCCGACCTCACTACGCCAGACCCAGGACCTCCTCACCTTCAGGAGACTCCTCAAGACATGGCTCTTCGAACGCTAGCAGCTAACCCCCCACCCTCCCCCCCCCCCAGCGCCTCGAAACCCTAACAGGTACATAGCGCACGTTATAAATTTAATGATTGATTGATTGATAGCCGCAGCGACGGTCTTTTGGTGGCCGTCGCCACAGCGGTAGGTGGCATTTACCACATTTGTTGTAAGTAGGGCCATAGTGTCCCTTGGGTGCAACAAATCCAGACTTGGATATCACTCCTGGGCCAGGCATACTCTGGTGCAGCTTTTGGTTATCTCAGATTTGTCCTCATCGGTACCCAGCAACTGATAGCAGCAAAGCATCTGCAGTGGCAATCAATTTGTCAGTTTGGGTTTCTTCAGCTCTTGTGTTCCTGGAGCTGGCTCCAGGAGATCAGCTGACCGATCCTTGGAGTCACTGCTGTAGGTTGGGGAAGAGAATCAATGTTTTCCTGAGCCAAGAGCACACACCAAACTTTGCTAGTCCAAAGTGCAGAAGGTGCAATCCTTCTGACAGTACAGCTTCTCTTTGTGCGAATCCAAGGTCAGCTATGCAGTCCTTCTTCAGGACTCTCTCTGATTACAGCATGATCTGAGGGTCAGATGCAGGGGTGCCATATTTATCCCGGAAAAGTGCCCTGAGGGGACCACATGGTCACTAGCCAATGGGCTACTGGGTCCCCTTCTACCTAGCGATGAAGTTCCTGTGATGTGTCATCTGGCTATCCCAGAGTGCCACATTCTTGCCCCTTTCAAATGGCACAAATCTTCCTCGGTTTGTAGGCTCTTGGTAGCCCACCCCAGAGGTGTGGCTACCAAAGGGCTACACCTGCATGGTAAAATTGGTTTGGAGGTGAGTTTTCCCTCCTTGACCTTGTCTCAACTTTTGTCGCGCCGCTGCGCGTGGCACGAGCCGAACATTCGGCTCGGGCCACGCCCCCAGCCTGCTCTGTACCTTACGAGGCCCCAAATTGGGCATGGGGCCTCGTTCTTTTTTAGCGCACCGCGTGTCTAGGCAGGTCTGACCCTCCACTCACCTGTTCTTTTCTTTTCTTCTTTTTTCTGGACATCTGGCTGTGCCTTCTTTTATGTTTTTCCCCCTTTCCCATAGTACCCTTCTCTTCCCAGCATTCCTTGTTCCCTAGTCTCTATGGTTCCTAGTCCATTCTGTTCTTTATGCTTTTCCCTATCTAAGATAGTGTCCTTTTACTTCCTGTGGGTCGTTTCCTGTTTGTTGGTATTTAAGGGCTGTGTTTCTTTCTCTCCTTGCGCTGCAACACTTTCTGTTTGGAGGGTGTCTTCGCTCCTGCTTGCTTGTATTCCTGTGCTGGTTCTCGTCGGTTACAGTGTATTTTCCTGTATTTTGACCCTGCTGTTACCTATTCTTTTTGTTCCTGTTGCAGGATTCTATCTTTTTGGAGGTTTTTTCCCCCTTTCAGGGTTATTTTCCGTCTGGCACTACTTCTGAGGGACACGGCCTGCTTTTGGCGTACCCATTGCCTGCAGCACCGTGGCTACCAGAAAGAGTCGTCCCTACTTGGGCCAAGGCCGAACATTCCAGAACAGGATCCACGCCACTTGCTCTGCGGCCTCCGGGGTAAAGCAGAACGTAAGTCGTGACAGATTGCAGCGCCCAATACTCCCGACGTCGTCTAACATCATGGATGATACAGTGGTGGCTGCTGCAGATCCTGACCAATCTCTTCTGGCAAACATTCAGCAACAAGCTCAGGAACTGCAACAATTACGCAATGAGAATGCTGCTTTACGACAAGCTTTGGCCTTTCACAGTGCGGATGTTCCGGCCATCTCCACCTCTACTCCTCGTTTCTCCGGTGAACCAACTAAGCTGCGAGAGTTCCTCGATGCATTGACGGTGTATTTCGCCTTCCGACCTGCCCATTTCTCCCACGACAAGACAAAGGTGGGATATCTTATCACTGCGTTATCCGGTCCGGCCTTGGCCTGGGCAACCCCAATGGTATCCTCCAATGACCCAGTATTATCGGACTATTTCGCTTTCGTGAATCGGTTTAAACAGATGTTCAGTCGTCCAGGATTGGAGGGCTCTGCGGAAGAAGCCTTATGTGACATCCAACAAGGCTCACAAGATGTCCTCCAATATATTACCCGCTTTCGACAGCTAGCGGCTGAGACCACTTGGGTGGAATGAACTCTGGTGACTTTATTCCCTAGAGGACTGAAAGAGGAGATTAAAGATGAGTTGGTACACTCCACCTGAGTTGAAGATCTTCGTGGTCTGATGGATCAGGCTCTTTCCATTGAATACCATCTCCAAGAACGACGTATGGAGAAGAGAAAGAGTAGAGGATCTTCTCAGCCAAGTACTTCCTGTGTCTTTATGCATCGTCCCGAGGAACCTCGCCCTCCCGCCAGAGACACCGAAGGTGAACCTATGCAAGTGGATACCACTTGAGGCCCACTTTCCGTTAGCGAGCGGGAAAACAGACGTAGGAAAGCATTGTGCCTGTATTTTGGTGCTGCCGGCCACATGCTTCGTACCTGCCCCGTTCGTCCCCAAAGGCCATTGGGAAACGCCACTTCCCATCCTCTGTAAGAAGGGAGGGAACTGGGTCATCGGCTATACCTTCCATCAGTTCATTCAAGGACAATGCCACAACTTTGTTTATGTTACCTGTGACGCTACATTTACCGGCCGGCCGTCAAGAGAGAACAATGGCTTTTTGACTGTGTTGCCAGTGGCATATATATGAATAAAACTTGGGCCACGACTCGACAAATACCAACACGATCCAAAGAAACCCCAGAACAAGTTCACACAGTGGATGGGTCCTTAATATCCTCTGGTCCAGTTGATACCACCACCACGACACTGAGTTTACAATTCGGAAACCACCAAGAACACATCTCATTTGATTTAATATCATCCCCCAAACATACTATCAATTTGGGAATTCCGTGGTTCATAAGACAAAACCCTTCTGTAAATTGGGAAACCCAGACTATTTCCTTGTCCTCACAGTTTTGTCATGAGAACTGCTTTGCTTCAGACACTTATTGGTCACCCAAGAGGTTGATGCCTACTGAAATTATTACCAGATGTTCTATCAATACAGTTCAAGGTGTCCCCGATCACTATCTAGAATTTCAAGATGTATTCCAAAAACCAACCAGACCTGTGTTACCTCCACATCGAAATTACGATTGTGCTATTCCCTTGGAACCCAGAGCTATCATTCCCTTTGGGAGGATGTATTCACTCACGGAATCTGAAAGGGAAGTTCTAAAGGAATATCTGCAAGAAAACTTACATAGCGGTCTTATTATACCATCGTCCTCTCCGGCAGGGGCTCCCCTCTTTTTTGTACCCAAGAAGACGAAGGATCTTCGTCCCTGCCTGGATTTTCGAGGTCTAAATAAAATAACTATAAAAGACCGTTATCCTTTGCCCCTCTTCAAGGATATACTAGAGGCAGTCAGAGGGGCTCAACGATTTACCAAATTGGATCTTCGTGGTGCCTACCACCTTTTGCGTATTAAAGAAGGAGACGAGTGGAAGACTGCCTTCCGGACCCCCTTTGGTCATTATGAGTACTGAGTTATGCCTTTTGGTCTAACTAATGCCCCCTCCATTTTCCAAAGATTTATGGACTCTGTGTTCTCTGATCTCTTGAACCATACGGTCGTCATCTATTTAGAGGATATCCTTATTTATTCTAGACGTCCTGAACTTCATTCCTCTCACGTGAAACAAGTCCTCCAAAGACTCCAGGAACCTCAACTGTCCTGTAAACCGGAAAAGTGTGAGTTTGACAAGACCAAAGTGAAATATTTGGGATATCACCTTAGTCCCACTGGAATAGCAATGGACCAGGAAAAGGTACAAGCCATCCTAGACTGGCCATCTCCTTCCTCTATTAAGGAAACGCAGTGTTTTCTAGGATTAGCTAACTTTTATCTGCAGTTCATCTTAGACTTTGCAGAACAAACCAGCCACATAACTCAAACATTAAAAAAGGAAAATTTAAAGAAAGGCTTTGTCTGGACAATGGAGGCTGAAAAGGCTTTTCAGAGTCTAAAAAAGGCCTTCTTTCAAGCACCGCTATTGAGACACCCAGATACTAACAAACAATTTATTGTTGTTACTGATGCTTCCGAAAGAGCCATCGGAGCTGCCTTACTCCAACAACAACAAGCTGACGGTCTTGAACATCCTGGGTTCTATTTGTCCCATGTACTCTCTGCATCGGAACAACATTACTCAGTACTTGAAAGGGAATTGTTAGCTCTGAAAACAGCCTGCCTAGAGTGGAGACAGTTTCTTATGGGTTCCAAAGAGCCGTTCGAGGTGAGAACAGACCATCATAATCAACAATGTTTACGTAATTTTTTATGCCAGAACAGTCGTCAGACTCTTTGGGCCTTTTTCTTCAGTCAGTATGACTTTTATGTCACCTATATTCCTGGATCCCAAAACATTCTGGCTGATGCTCTGTCTCGCCGTTATCCAGATTGTACTTCTACCCCATCTCAGTATCTACTTGAGCCCAGTAAAATCATCAGAGTAGCTCAGTGTTTCCTGGATGAGGTACAACTGGAATATTCTAACCTGACTGATCAAGAATTAAAGAAACTGAACATATGTAAAATGCAAGGGTATTATTATTATAAGAACTTGTTGTTTCTCCCTACTAATGGAGTAAGAGAAAAGGCACTACAAATGTGCCATGATTCGCTGGTCGCTGGTCATAGAGGCATTAAGGCCACGCAAGAACTACTCTAGCGATCTTTCTGGTGGCCTACCTAGAAATCGTATGTCGAAAAATACGTGCAGGCTTGTCCCATATGTGCTCAAGTAAAGATCCCCTGTACCAGACCTGCAGGATTACTACAACCATTACCTGTTCCACCGGCTCCCTGGCACACCATTTCTACTGATTTTATGTGTTCATTACCTCCATCAGCAGGAAACCGGGTTATCATGGTCACCATAGATTCCTTTACTAAGATGGCTCACTTCACTGCCCTGAAAAAACTACCTACGTCCCAAGAACTAAGTCAGATATTTATCCATCATATTTTCCATCTCCATGGACTTCCACACAGCATTGTATCTGACAGGGGACCTCAGTACATCTCCCGGTTTTGGAATTTTTTTGTAGGACACTGAATATCAACATAGCACTATCATCGGGTTTCCATCCTCAAACCAATGGACAGTCTGAGCGTCTCAACCAAGGATTGGAGCAGTACCTTCGCTGCTTTTGTAAACCCAGAGCAACTGGAACACTTACCTTCCTATCGCTGAATTCTCTTACAATAACAAGGTCAATCCTTTTTTCTGTTCTTATGGCTATCATCCTACCTCTTTTCCTACTACTCCTCAGTCTGTCTCTTCTCTTCCTGCTGTTACTTCATTCTCCAGACGACTTTTACAGATCCATAAATTGATTCGAGCTAACTTGTTGAACACCAAGAGATACATGAAAAGAATAGCAGACAAGAAGCGTAGGGATGCTCCAGAATATCACCTTCAGGATAAAGTCTGGCTTTCGTCAAAATGTTTACCTTTACGCCTTTCTCAAAATAAGTTCACACCTCGTTACTATGGTCCTTTCCGTATCCTTCAGCAGATTAATCCTGTCACTGTCCGTCTTCACCTGCCTCGTACCTGGAGGATTCACCCAGTCTTCCATGTTTCTCAGCTCAAACCCTATGTCCCTGATGCTTACTCTCGTCAGTTTCCCTGTCCTCCTCCTGTGTTAGTGGATGATGTACCTGAATATGAGGTACAAGAGATTTGTGACTCTCGTATCTTTCACAAACGTCTTCAGTATTTGATTCATTGGAAGGGTTACCCTCTCAGTGAATGCTCTTGGGAAGATGCATCTTCTATTCACGCACCTCTTCTGATTCGCCATTTTCACCGCTTGTTTCCGCACAAACCTGGGCCTTCGGGGGGGACCTACTGTCGCGCTGCTGCACGTGGCACGAGCCAAACATTCGGCTCAGGCCGCAACACGCATTCATAAGACGCGCCGCGCCCCCAGCCTGCTCTGTACCTTACGAGGCCCCAAATTAGGCATGGGGCCTCGTTCTTTTTTAGCACACTGCGTGTCTAGGCAGGTCTGCCCCCACTCACCTGTTCTTTTCTTTTCTTTTTTTTTCTGGACATCTGGTTGTGCCTTCTTTTATGTTTTTCCCCCTTTCCCATAGTACCCTTCTCTTCCCAGCATTCCTTGTTCCCTTCTCTCTATGGTTCCTAGTCCATTCTGTTCTTTGTGCTTTTCCCTATCTAAGATGGTGTCCTTTTACTTCCTGTTAGTCGTTTCCTGTTTGTTGATATTTAAGGGCTGTGTTTCTTTCTCTCCTTGCGCTGCAACACTTTATGTTTGGATGGTGTCTTCGTTCCTGCTTCCTTGTATTCCTGTGCTGGTTCTCGTCGGTTCCAGTATATTTTCCTGTATTTTGTTCCTGCTGTTACCTATTCTTTTTGTTCCTGTTGCAGGATTCTATCTTTTTGGAGGTTTTTTCCCTTTTTCAGGGTTTTTTCCCTCTGGCACTACTTCTGAGGGACACGGCCTGCTTTTTTTGGCGTACCCATTGCCTGCAGCACCGTGGCTACCAGAAAGAGTAGCCCCTACTTGGGCCAAGGCCGAACATTCCAGAACAGGATCCACGCCACGCGCTCTGCAGCCTCCAGGGTAAAGCAGCACGTAAGTCGTGACAACTTTGGCTGTAGGAACAAAAGGCATCCTGCTGAGAGGTGGTGGCATTACTTCCCTCACAAACGCAGCTTCACCTTTGAAGCTTGCCTTTTGGCTAATACCATGAGTGGCCATTCTGGGAGAGGCGGTGCTAATCTCACTCTGTGGCAAAAGCCTTTTCTTCCTGTGCTGGGGAGTCGTTCGCACATCTCCCCAGGTGGTTAGAAAGCTGTTTGTGTGCCAGGGCTATTGTGAGGCCCCTGGGCTAACTGGAGTACAGAGTGGCAAGTTTTTAACAGTTGCCAAACATGAATTGTGGTATTAAATTCGACCTAAGCATCAGGTAAGGTTTAATGGCACAAATAATTTGATACCTTGTATGGTCCAGTTAGGTAGTCCCTTTCAAGAGTTAGCTGGGTTGGGGTGCCAACCTTTAACATGCGTTAGCCAATGGAGCTACAAACTTTATCCACAGCAAAATGACAATTTGGAAGTGTTGCTGTTAAAACATGTTAAAAATATGTGTCTTTCTTAACAAAATGCAGCTCCCTGACATAGGACTCTATAGGCAATCCTTAGGGGAGACATAAATGTTGTTAAGGGATAGGGTGGCATTGCCTTTGGTGTGATCGGCAAAGTTGAACTGGCAATGCAAACACTGTACTTTCAGTCTGCAGTGGCAGACTGGGAGCCATTTTGTTCTTTGTCACACTCAGGGTGGCACACACAGTGCAACACCCCTGAGTGAACATTCTGCCTTACATGTCCTGGGTGCCATATACTAGGGACTCATAAGTAACTCAGTCTTTGCCAATTGGATGTATCCAATTTGGCAAGCAATTTGTATGGGATCAGAACATTGGCACCGAGGTCGAGTTAGCAGGCCTCAGTGCACTCTCAGAGTCGATAAACCAGCAGCAGCATAGCAAGAATGTGGTGGTGAACATGCAAAAAGAAGCTTTTCCTTACATTCCATTATTAACAATGGCTTATGAAATCTTTCAATTAGCATATACTCCAATTGGTTTGCAGTGTACAATCAAACCTATATTGAGTTACTTAAAGTCAAACAAACTGCAGATAAGGCAAAAACAGGGTTTAACATTCAGTACCCAAGGGTGAGTGAACAGTAGTAAGTCCAGCATGATAGATGTTAAATCACTGCCACTGTGACACCCTGCAGTAGTACAAAATTAGGGAATTAAAATAAAATCCCATAGGAAACAATGCTAAATCAAATTGAACTATTTAAAATAGTTACAAATATAAATACATGTAATTTAATGTCAAAAACATATATTAAAATAGTATGTTTTATTTATTTAATTCATACCACCCCATTTTTCAGTTAAAAATTAAGGGGGTCATTCTGACCCTGGCGGTCATTGACCGCCAGGGTCAACGACCGCGGGAGCACCGCCAACTGTCTGGCGGTGCTCCCAAGGGCATTCTGACCGTGGCGGTATGGCCGCGGTCAGAAAAGGAAAACCGGCGTTCTCCCGCCCGTTTTCCGCTGCCCTGAGGAATCCTCCATGGCGGCACAGCTTGCTGCGCCGCCATGGGGATTCCGACCCCCTCACCGCCATCCTGTTCCTGGCGGTCGTGACCGCCAGGAACAGGATGGCGGTGAGGGGTGTCCTGGGGCCCCTGGGCATGGCATGGCATGGGCACTGCAGGGGCCCCCGTAAGAGGGCCCCTAAAAGATTTTCAGTGTCTGCATAGCAGAGACTGAAAATCGCGACGGGTGCTACTGCACCCGTCGCACCCTTCCCACTCCGCCGGCTCCATTCGGAGCCGGCTTCATCGTGGGAAGGGGTTTCCCGCTGGGCTGGCGGGCGGCCTTCTGGCGGTCGCCCGCCAGCCCAGCGGGAAACACAGAATAACCGCGGCGGTCTTCTGCCTGCGTAGCGGTATTCTGTTGGGGGAACTTTGGCGGGCGGCCTCCGCCGCCCGCCAAAGTTAGAATCACCCCCTAAGTAACAATGGGCCATATGTATGAACACATTTTCCCATTGACACAGAATGGGAAAAACCCTTTGCTACATCTGGCCCAATATGTTTTAATAAAATATACCTAAAAGAAATTTAATTATTTCTATACATAGTTTTTAATAGTTATATATACATATATAGTAAATAAACTAATTCTTTAGGTGGGAATTTATTTTTTAAATTTAAACTTCAGAAAATTAATTTTAATTTAATTTAATATATTCCCAATAATTAAGTATGTATTTGAAAATCAGGTTGATAGTGCGGTACCATGTTTACCTTGTGGCGATCCCCACCCCTCCCTAAAATAAAGTGTAGGGAAATTTTTTACAAAAATCTAAAATAAATGTTAAATGTATTTAATACTAAAACTTAACATAAATTATTTTTATATATTTTTATTAAATGGTTTACAAAATAAATGAGACGGTGCTGCAGTACCATTGGTTGACCATGAGTGGTACTGGACTGCTACAGGTTTTTTTGTAGTAACTTACACTTGGAATTTGGGAATAAGCATAAAGTATTGAACTTACTAAAAAGTGCAAATTTCCACTGCAAGATGTATCATGGATGGGCAGTGTGAACTCAGACACATTCATTCTTCAGGCATGGTATCGGTTCTGGGATGATTGATGCAGGGAGCAGCACCTTCTAAACCAAGTAGAGAACGGATCATATAAACACACACTGAACTGATTGTTGCATTGTGTTTATCAGCTGCATGGTTATATTTTAAGTTGGTGTGTGGTATAAATAACATGTTTCTATGATTTGTATAGTTTGTGCATGGTGTAAAATGATTTGTCTAAACTGACAGTATTTGATGGTATTGGATATGCTGCTGTAGCTAGTGCATACAGAGGTCGTTCTGGGCTTGAAAGTGCTGCTTGGATTGCATAAGTAGGGTGATGGTGTTGGTGTCAAATTGTAGTTATAGATATTGGAATGTGTCTAAATGTTGCACTGCTTTATGGGCTCAGTTAAAGGGGACTCAACAAGCACTGGACTTGCTTTTCGTAGTGGGACAAGTATCTGCCACATCGTTAAAAAGCCAAGTTCTTTCAGAGCATTATTTAAAACGGTTTCTTTCAACAGGTTTATATCTACAGATTGCACACTGTGGCAAAAAAATCTCTATCTGCTATTTTCCTTAAAACCTTGTATGAAAAAATGACACTGAATTACTATTCCCTCCTTTGATTATTTTGAATACCCATTTGCTTACCTTCTATATGCCTCTTCTGTATATAAGCTACTGTAAATCCCGTGCCTGTCTGTCTCAAAGTTTTATTAAATCATTTGTTTCCTCACATAGACCCTTCTAATGATCACTCCAAAGTCACTAATGCACAGCAAGGAAACTGTAATGCATGGAAAGGTTTTCTTTAGCACGCAAGACTAACCCCAATAACCATCTGACTGACCACTATCCTTGGACTCGCTGGTAGCGTGCTACTAACTGTAAAGCACTGCAGTGCCTCATCAGAAATAGTAAGTGCTAAATAAATGCATTTTCCATACCTTTGTGAATAAGGCCCTATATATTTTGGCGTAGCATTTGTTACTGCAGATACACATTTCTGCACATTCCTGCCATCTATTGTTACGCATAGATATTTGCAAGTGTTTTTTTGTTGGGGAATTCTTCAGTTCACATATTTCACCTGATTAAGACTAAGATTAGACCTCGCATTGCTTTTTTTCCATCTTTGGGTTTGGATATACCATCTCCGGGATTCTCAACAACTTCTGTCCTTTGGTGCCATTCGTTGAGCATCCTGACCCGGAGACAGAATAACTATCTACTGCAATAATAATGACCGTGCTCATTTAACTCCAAACTGGTTTCTTGAACAAGAATCAAGTTGTATAAAAAATGACTGTTGGAGAGGGATATTATGGAGAAGTTGCCCTTCCAATTATATCCAAAACGTAGTGATAAATATCCTTGGTCCAATCAACATCAGGTCTGTAAGCTCTGTCTGTCCCAGATCACAAGAAGTCGGCCTGCAAGGCATTTCAAAGCAAAAAGATGGTCGATATCACAGAGAATGGTGTCACCCCATCACAAAATGTAGTCTTTAAACCTTCCTGATGAACTTGACCTATTCGGCCTTAGTAACATCAAGGGTGCTGAGGTTGAGGGAGAAAGCATGAGGAGTCCAGTCCTCTGACGCATCACTAGTCAAAGAGGAGGGACTTTAATTGTAGCACAGCAAAGCGCACTGGACAAAAACACTCCTGCATCCTCTATTCCACCACTTGCACTCCTTGGGCATCGGGGTGAGGGGGTAGGGACAGAGACAAGTTTGGGTCCTGGATCTGAGGTTTCTTAAGTCCAGGAAGGTCTTTGGCAAATTACACTTTGAGTCAAAATCAGCTCTGAAACCAAATCTGAAACCGACCCTGAGTACTGCTCTGAAATAAGTCATGATGCCAAAATCAGAGTTGAGTGAGCCCCATCTGTTCTCTAGAAGGTGCCCGATCTTAGGCAGCGTAGAATATTGACATACCACTCCACAGGTAAGTTGTCTCACTCAATCAGCTCCTAAGGAGGACATCTCCACACCACAGCCAACACCAGGAAATAAGAGTAAGCTCACCTTTAAGGAGCAAATATCAGAAGAACTACAATTTTACTCAATCTTTAAGAAGTGTAGAGATAAAGCCACTAGTCATCCACTACAACTCACACCTCTCATTCCCAAGGTACGAGTCATTATGCAGAGAGTCAAAAAGAACTATAAGCATGCTGAGGAGAAACCTGTGAACATGGGAGGTCATACTACTAGATTTCGTAGCTGTGCACACAGCCAGGACATAGCCTGCACCCAGGCGAAGGGTGACACACTTCCTGCAGGTAAGAAGAGCAAGAAGACTGATGTGGTATGGAAGCCAATGTCTGTGACTGGACCCACTCTAGGGATGATGGCCTGCAAGGGTCAGCAGACCACCATGTCTGTGATTGTGTGTCAATAATTTTTTTTTTAATTACTTGTAATCATGTTCCTTAAAAAAAGGATCTGTATTTTTTTAAAACAAAACATTTTCTTTCTATAAAAAGTTTCAGGGAGAGTGGGCAGTCATCCTAGGGACCACTGCCCACTCTACCGGGTGCTTTTTCAAGATTCACAAAGGTGAAGGAGTCAATTGGGGACCACCTTCCCCTTTGTAGCTTTGTTACCACTGAAACTTAGGCGTTGGTAACTTTACAATGTTTGCAACAGGATTACAGCAGCAAAAAAACTACACACCAGGGCCTGAATTACTATTTGGAAGGGATACCCAAAACATGACCCTTCCAAATAGTGCTTCTAATGCTCATTTGGCAATTTCGAAAACTTTTTCTGAAACCTAAGTTAATTTATTACATTTGAAAAATGGTTTTAGCTTTCACAAAATCTATGATGTTTTACCAAATCTGGGGATTTTGTGATTGTTAAATCCCTTTATACATGAGGCATTAGGGCCCTGATGTATACTTTTTGGTGCAAAACTGTACTAATGCAGTTTTGCACCAAAACGTTTAGCACCGGCTTGCACCATTTCTGTGCACCAGCCGGGCACCATATTTATGGAATGGTGCAAGCCAGTACAAAGGGTAGGCTCGCATCAAAAAAATGACGTTAGTCGGGTGGGACTGGCTGTATGGGGGTTTTGCACCAAAAAATGACATTAGGCAGGTTAGAATAAAAAATGTACTCTAACCTGCCTAGAGTCATTTTCTGACACAAATCCATCCATACCACATGACTCCTGTCTTAGAAAAGACAGGAGTCATGCCCACCACCCCAATGGCCAGCAAAGGGGGCCAGGGTCCCTGGGACATGGCCATTGCACCCAATGCATTTCAGGGCCCCCAATGGCACTTTAAAGAAAAAAATATATATACTTACCTGTACTTGCCTATACTTACCTGGGATGCGGTCCCCCATCCTCCGCTGTCCCTCTGGTGTGGGGGGGGGGGGTCCCTGGGGCCTGGGGAGGGCACCTGCGGGCTTATTCCATGGTGTTCTACCATGGAAATAAGCCCACAGGTCCCCTAACGCATGTCCTAATCCAGGCGTTAGAAATTGGTGCAAAGCAAGCTTTGCATCATTTTTTGACCCCTCCTTCCCCCCGTGAGTGATTTTTGCTCGGGATGATGAATAAGGCGCTAGGGCCTTAGAGTCAATTTTGCAGGGTAACGCCTACTTTGCATCTTATTGACGCAAAGTTGGTTTCCATGTCCAAAAAATTACTATAACTCCATAAATGTGGCACCAGACAGGTCTAGCGCCAAAGTATAAATATGGAGTAGGTTTTGCACCGAATTTGTGTAAATAAAAATGATGCAGATTCGATGCAAAACAAGTATAAATATGCCCCTAGGTTTTCTAAATCTGGGCCGCATTTGTTCTCATAAGTGCAAAAACGTTTCACATAGTTTATCAGAGATATAAAAACATACAAAGGAAGGTGGAAGAAAGCCGAGGGCAATCAGATAATTTACAAGTGAAAAATCTCAATAGAGCATGGGTCAGATACACTAATTAGGCTTCTTCCAGCTGCAGATTTTACCTTGGGACTTAGGGTCTGCAATAGAGTTTGGAGGATGGGGTTACTCCATTGCAAAAGTGATGGATATCCCACCTACTTTATTACGATCTCATTACGTCCTATGAGAATCGTAAAACAGGGGACGGGATATCCATCAAGTTTGTGATGGAGTAACCCATCCATAACACCCTAAATCAGGCTCTAAATTGGAAGTCAAAATCCTCCAGCTCACTAAGTTTGCAGGCCCTTTCTGAGGAAGTCCTCTCAAAGTCGGATGGCCATTGCATGAGACTCCCCTGAAGACATTGGTTTTCATGGGAAAAACTCCAAGCGGAAAAAATTGCATTTTAACCCCAAGGAAGTGCTTGCATTGGCCGGATATGTTAGGCACCTTTGTCCAGTCTTGATTTCTACATTTGGATCAGTCTCTTTTTCGGAGCTCAGAATCCTCCAGTGGCACATGATTGCAGGCTGTATCTGACAAAGGGTTTCTCATTGCTGGATATCTTCTCGCCAAGGGCCTGCTGAAAAGGATTTGCAGAGGCACAGAAGCTCCAAGTGGGAGAAACCTGTTTCTTCAGGCCATCAAAAGTCGCTGTTTAGGAAGATTTACTTGGGTAGTTAATCCTGGTAGCTTGGAGGCCTGGAAGTCCAAAATTTTCTTTACAGATTTTAAGAGATGTTAGTAGAAGTTCAGTTAGACAAGGGTCTTTGTCCCCCGCATCAGAAAAAAACCCAACCAACCATGGTTCTCTCAAGTCCTACAGAGGAAATACCGGCAGAAGGAGCGCTGTTGGAAACTTAGACCCCGGGAAGATGAGAGGGCGGAGCTAAAATTAGCCCTAAACACCTACAAAGAAGCCTGTCTGGTAGCCAAATCGGACTATTTCACACTTAAAATTAGCGAGGCAGCCAACTCTTCTAGAGAGCTATTTAGAACCATTAACGTTCTCACCACTCCCTTAGGCACTTCTAAAGTAGAAAACTCCCAAGACTTTTGCAACAAAGTAGCGAAATTCTTTGAATGTAAAATTCTTAACATCTACTCTAGCTTTATATCGGACAAGGAACAAAGAAACTCCCCTGCCTGGTTAGCTGAGCCTCGGCGCCCTGTGCTGACACCCAATGGGTCGCCAGATAAGCCATTTCTACTTTCTAGGTTTAAAGTGCCATCTCAAGAGGTCATATGTAAGCTACCTCTGGAATGTAAATCAGGTTCCCCTATGGATCCCTGCCCCCCTGCCATCCTTCAATTAGTACCAGAGCTAGCGGCATCTATGCTGGCCCCTATTATTCAGGAACTCCTTATAACTGGTTTGTATCCTAAGGCATGGAAAGAAACTACTATTATTCCCTTAAAAAAGAAGGAAACTGGCAAACCCGATGATCTGACTAATCTACGCCCAATAGCCCTTCTTCCCTATGCAGCCAAAATTCTGGAAAAACATCTTAATAAAGAATTGGTTGATTTCCTGTCAGCCTCAAAGGGCCTAGACAGCTCGCAACATGGTTTTCGGAAATCCCATAGCACTGAATCAGCTCTTATTGCATCATCCGATACCATACGCAGATTGGTTGATGTGGGGCAGGGGGTCTTTTTGGTTTTACTGGACCTGTTGGCAGCATTTGACACCATTGCCCCCCACATTCTGCTAGACCGTTTACATCAGGTAGGCATCAGAGATCAGGCTCTCAAGCTGATCGAATCCTTTTTATCAGATAGGTGGGCCACAGTTATCAGCGGTGATTTTAGATCCCCAGCCTACCTCTTGCCGTGTGGGGTCCCTCAGGGCTCTTCCCTCAGCCCTACGCTATTTAATGTGTATGTGGCACCGTTGGCAGAGCTAATTCGCTCTTTCGGCTTTATTCCAACTTCTTATGCAGACGACACTCAGATTATCATCCCTATTAAAAAAGATATGGAGGAAGTGGCCATCCGCTTCAACGCTTGCATGACAGCAGTGAATAACTGGATGAAGGCCAATTGGCTAAAACTTAATTGAGAAAAAAATGAGATTCTGTGCTTTGGGATTAAGAGGGAACACTGGTCTTCCATCTGGTGGCCTGAAGAGTGTGGCACTCTCCCTATACCAGGGTCTACCTCGAGAAATTTAGGATTACTGTTTGACGATCAATTGTCTTTCAAACCGCAGGTCAATCAGATAATCAAGACCTGTATGTGGACTCTGAAGAAATTAAAGAAAGTATTTCCTTTTATTCCACAATCCTGCAGAACTACTGCCACTCTGGCTCTAGTCATTTCCAGATTGGATTACGGGAATGCGCTTCTGCTCAACTTGGATAAAGAATCGCTGAATAAGCTACAGGTGATGCAGAACACTGCTGCTAGGCTCTTACTGAAACTGCCCCGTGGGGCCTCTGCCAAGAGGTGCCTTAGAAATCTACACTGGCTCCCGGTAGCCCAGCGGCTCTCTTTCAAGGCTCTCTGTATCACTCACAAGGCTGTCCATGGGATTGGGCCTAAGGCTCTAACCTCCAAACTGCAATGGTATAGGCCGAATAGGCTGTTGCGATCTGCCTCTGCCTATCGAATCCAAACTTCCTGCACCAAGAAGGCGAAGTGGGGAGATAGAGCGTTTACCATTGCAGCTGCTAAAATCTGGAACTCACTCCCATTGGATCTAAGGCAAGAACACAACTATCTAACATTTAGGAGACTGGTCAAGACTTGGCTCTTCCCGCAATAAGTCTTGGGGCCTCCTGTTAGTAGACCCTGCCTCACCCAGTTAGCGCTTCGATGCCCTCGGGCCGGAATGCGCTTTATAAATACTCAATACATACATACATACATACACACCCAAGGGTCCGAGTACGTCAGTAACAGTACTTGGGGTTCAAGACTCACTCTAGCGGGACCACCAGCAGGGTGCTGTCCAGGTCAGTCACTACTAGTCAACTGGGCACCTCACTGAAAATGCCTCTTTCAGTTTTTTGTGTCTCTATAGCCAAACAAGAGTTCAGCCACCTGACCCTTGGAGTACCCTTATTTGCCCTGGGTATGGGTTGGAGCAGGCCCAACCCTTCAGGTCTCCTCTCAAGTCTCAAACCTCAGGTGCATTCCTTCTTCTGTTCTCCGGGGAGCATTCTAAGGAGGGTGCCTTGGGGTGCAATATTTGAGGTTGATTGCATCTAATGTTTGGGTGTAACTCCTGTCTCATTCCTAATCAGTGGGATAAATGTCCTCAGGCGCAACTCAACCCAGTTTTGCAAAACCTCCTGTATGAGCTCCTGTAAACACCCCTGCAGTGCTGCTCACTCCCAAGTTCCATATTAGAAGAATCCTTCCTTCCTTGTGCACAGCCTGTATGCCCACTCTGAGGCCAGAGGTGTAGTCAAGGAAATGAGCAGTCCCCTCCTTTGTGCTCATTCAAAATCAATTATGGGTGGGTGTAGCTTCTCTACCACTGAGTTTGATGCAATCCTGACTAGGGGGACAAAGGGTTGCTTCTTCAATTCTAACCTTACTTTTATTTGTGAAAGACCAGGACTGTTGAGTTAATGAGGTCCCTATGTCCAGTCTAACTGGTCTTCTTGCGAGGGGAATAACAATATTTTCCCATGCCCAGTCCATAGTTACTGTACTGGGAGATGTTTTCACACCTCATTAAAGGCAAGCACTGGTTGGGCAAGTGTTTGAGATCTAACTTTTCCTAAATATTTATTAAACATCTAACTTCACCACTCAATTGGTGTTTTAATAAGGATTAAAATAGTGGTTGAACTATTTTTCCAGCTGGTCCCAAACTTGATACAGCAGAATTAATATTTTAATCTGTACTTTAGTTTTCCACATAGGACAACCAGAGCCGTTTACAATTAAAATATCTTTTGGGGCCTTTTCACTGTAGGTCGATCATAAAAATACATTCCTAAATCCTCTGCCTTTAAATACCATGATCCCTTTCATTTGGAATACAAAGCCTAATGAGGTGTAACATCATGATATTTATTATTTTGGCTGATCGAGCGTTAGGGATAAACTGCAGCAGTCAGGCTACACTAGTAGGCCTGAAGTCATGTTTTGCTGTCATACTAGTGGATGGCAAAATAGGTGCTGCAATCCATGGCTGATATTTAACTTTCCATGCCATGGGTACATATGTGTACTATGGCCTCTTAGGAAAGTTGAATATGCTAGTTAGTAGTTAGCCAATGTTACCATGGTCTAGAAGTCTAAGTACATAGACTAAGCACTAGACAGCAGTGCCACAGTTTGCCACATCTAAAAACCAGCAATTCAATTCAGCAAACAATTGTGGTGGTCACTCACAAAAATGCATTTTCTTACACAGACCCCCCTCCCAGCTAAAAAGGCAAGAAACAACAGCCATTCCCTTGCATTGCTCAATGTTTTGAGCAGAAAAGATGTGGAAAAATCCTCTCAGTTGGTGGGATCACTTCCTGCCTTACATCCTACTGCAAAGTCCAATCCCTCTGGGAAGATGGACCATCCCAATAGTTATGGGCCTTCTCTGAAATTCTGACTTTGACAGTACCGCCACTTTGTCAGGCTAAGTGCTACCTACCAACAAGATCCATTTGAACCCTTATCATCTACAGACTGCAACTGGGAATTAAGTTAACCCTAGCCTACCCACAGAGACATCACAGCAGATGAACAATACCACCATGGCCAACAAGGGGATGTGGCTCATCCTACCTACTAAGTCTGGCTTTGGTCCCCAAGATAGGGCCAGCACTGCCCAAAAGGAAAGCAACCAAAAGGGCCACTCACGGTTATCAGTGTTAGGAACCAGTCCCTTAGTCATCCACTGACAGGTGGGTGCTCCAACTTGGTGCCTTGAGTAGAACTCATTTCTGGCTTTTGGCTGACAAGGAATCACCCGCTTGCTAATGAGGTCCCATTGGGCTCTTAGGTTTCTCATATTTGGGTGCACTTCCTCATGTTGTAGACACCCTCCTTCCATTCCCACTTCTGCCATCTTTCAGTTTGTACCCTGAGACTGAGCTTGTGCCTGGCAGTTTAAGACTTCTAGGCTGAACACACAGTCCCCCTGAAGGGTGGCACACTCAGTGTCTTTTAGGAGTCTGTTTAGTTCAGGCCCCCTGTCCCCTGTCACTGCCACAGTGCAGGCAGTGCCTCCAGGCCAAAAATTACCTTATCAGTAAAAGTCTTGGGACCCTCGCCTGTCACGAGACAGTAGTAATGGCAGTTTTTAAATTTCTTAGTATTGACTAATGGACATGCACTAATTACTTCAAAGGTCAGAATAATGGATTACAAATTCCTTTGTATAGGTAATTGAAGATTGTCTAGGCAAAATATTGACAATGAAGAGAAAGATAATTCTATGTGAGGTATTCCGTCATAATTCGGTTTCTGATGCTGTTTAATCTTGTAATTTTGGGCCATATGTATGAAGCATTTTTGCCACCACAAACGGCTCAATTTCCAAAATCAGGCCGTCTGCAAAGGCAAAAATGTTTTTCCAACTTTACAGACACCCAAACTACGATTCTCCAGATTCGCAGTTTGGGTGTACAAATCGCTATTTGAAAGGGGCATGTTTAGAGCATCCCTATTTTTAGTGATTTCCAGCGTTATGTATCAAGGGGTTGCAACCGAAATGCAGTCGCAAAACCTTGACATTGTACCACCAACTCAAAGTTAGTGGGAATGCATTTGTAAACTTGAAGGAGTCCCCAGGGGACCCATTCCCCTTTATGAATGTAAGAAAAACATTTTTTAAGAGCATGCAGTACCCCTTCAGCCCAGAAAACAAAACAACAGGCAATACAGTGTCGTTTGGCTGCTACAGCGCATAGGAACGCCGGCCACAAAGACCCTAGAAATGTCAGCTAGCCAGAAAGCTACCCATGAACTGCCAGAAATGCATCCACCTCCCAGAGCACAGACTAGTCAAGATCAATTAGGCCTGTCATATCAATCGCAAGTTAACACTGTGCTAAGTTCCTTTTCAGCAAGTCCATCCCCTGTAACCCAGCTTAATGATGGCCAGAGAGACAGTAAGAACTAAATCTGCTCAGGATCTGGTAAGACTAATGAAGATGGGATTCAAGGCCCTGCTCCCTTCCATCGGTTTGAATCTTGCAACTAAATTTAAAGAGTACCTGGTTTTCCTTAAATCCACAGCCAGTCAGCCGGACAAAGGGAAGAAAACCAAAGTGCAATATATGGAAGGCCAACAATCTAAGGAGATGGTCGAGCAGGGAGACAGCCCCCAAATAAGAGATTCAGTCAGTCAAGTTCTTCAGCTAGGCGAAGTAATGTTGAGGGCAAAAATTCTGTAGACAGAGACGGCCAGGGAGTCACTTTTCCTTTGGAGCTGGCTTTACCTGTGGAGACCATGAACTGTAGCATTCTAGACAATTTTTGGGCCTCTATACCGCAGCCTGAGTCGCTCAAAGCCCTGTTCGAGACTATATTAAGTGAAATAAGAGATTTTAAGCAGCAACAGGCCCAAAAGATCGAAAAGATAAATCAAAGACTGGTCAGCATGGAGCTAAATTTTGAGAACATTCCACAAAGATTATGAGAGGCTGAGCAAAGAATTTCAGACCTGGAAGACAGAGTGGTGGCACTTAATAAGGATGTACTGGTTGAATAAAAATAAGTCTGCCAATTGGACAATAGACTTGAAGATATGGAGAGCCACGCAAGGTGCTCAAATTGCTGATTTATTGGTATTCCAGGAGACAGTGAGTCCCAGGGCTCAGTTCAGAGTGTGTCTCAGTTAACGGACTTGTCAAGAAACAAACTTTGGGCCTCATTACGAGCCTGGTGGTCTTAAGACCACCAGAATTGTGATGGCATTTGGACCGCCGCACTTCATGTTGTCCGACCACCAAATTACAACCCTGGCGTTCGGACCACCAGGGGAATGCTGTCACAACCACAAACAGGGTTCCTGATGGTGTGGGAGTAGTCGAAGTCATGGTCAGCTACTCTGGCCCTGAGTTCAGTACCACCATGCTGATCATGAGTCCAATTTCCACCAGCCATTTCTTTGCTGGGACCCCGCCATGAAAAGGCTGGCGGAAAGCCAGTTCAAGGGCCCACCAGCCCAGCACCCTCACAAAGCACACTGTCTGCTATGGCAGACATTGTGTATTCCAAAGGTGCTGTTAGCACCCTCTGTGCAACGGCATTGGCCCCGGCTTCATGAGGAGCCGAGGCCAATGCCACCGCACTGTTTCCACTGGGCTGACTGTTAGAAACCTACAATTTTGGAGGGTTCTGCCATTCAGCCCAGTGGAAACCTTGGAACCGGCACCCGGGGAGACCGCCAGCTCTGGCAGTTAGCCCACCAACCTTGTGATGAGGCCCTTTGACTTTTACGATTACAAGAAAGTTGTTTCTTCTGGTGGACAATAGCCATATGCTGGTGTTCTCATATCTGTCCATCACAACACCTCAGCGGCGAAAATGTTTTCAAGGGATGGTTTGCAACTTTAATCTCATTCAGGTGCAAGCCTCATTAGTTCGCCAATCCAAGTTAGAGATTTTGGTCAATAGTCAATTTCACATCTAGATCATGGTGGTGGAGATGCAGGCTTTGCTTTCACAACTCTCAAAATCCCCAAATGCTAGTATGTAAAGGACATTGTTGTGAGAGAAGAGAGGACTGTGATAACAGGGGATGGTCACCATCATTTTGTTCTTTTTCTTTGTTCTTGCATTGTTTCACTGTGGTCTGTGAGTGGGGGCACATGAGGGATGGCATGTGCAATAAAGGGCACATAGCAAGGGCAGGGCCTCTTGGGAGGGAAGGCGGGCCATTCCCAGGTCCAAGGAAGGGGAGGGTGTGGGGTAGAGGATGGAATTAGGTGTGCAGAACAAATTAGCAGGGCACAGGGACGGTTGCAATTAAAAAAATGTTTTACAGCAAGTATCAAGTGTGCGGAAGTGTAATTTGTAAAAAAAAGCATCACAAAGGTCTAAGGTAGCAAAAGTTAGTTATGAAGTGTCAACAAATTAAAGTGATTACCTGTAATGTCCACAGGCTCTCGAATAGGAGCAAGTGTGGAGCATTGATGAAGTGGTTATCTGCCTTCAACCCTTAGGCTATCCTCCTTCAGGGAATGCATCTTAAGAGTAAAACGCCTACATTTAATATTACTGGGAAATATTCAATGCTGTTTTTAAATACAGTGAGTGTGGCAATGCGGGGAGTTGCTATATTACTTTTGACCTCTGTAGCCTGGCAAATTAAGAACGTTGTGAGGGGGATAGGTAGGGTAGGTGGGTTAGGGTTAAAGTTAGTATTATAAATGAGGTGGTGAATTTCTTTCATTATTAAGGCCCCCTGTTGGATGATGCAGAGGCTCTGGAGTAAATTTTCAATCTGGCTTTGCAGACGGAAGGTCCCCTAGTTATAGGGGGGAATTCAATTGCATCCAGGATCTAGGGAATTATATATCTAATATAGATAGGAGGCAAGTGAAACCAAAATCTGCCAAGCTTCTTATTATAATCAAACAAGACTTAGCCGTGGTTGACCCTTGGTTGATAATTTATATCTTAACTTTTCCCAATTCACTTACTATTCCTCGAGATTCCAGTCCGCCTCTCATGTAGATGTTTTTTCTTGTGTCACAGCTATTAAAAAGGGGCTCTGAGAAGATTAGAGCTAACCCCTTTTCCTATCATTTAATTGTTTCTGAGTTCATAATATTAGAAACGAATATGCAAAAGAGGTCCAGATGGCTATTTGACAAGGCACTGCTGTTTGCTCCAACTTGGGTTAGTGACGCCAAACATTGTATCTGTGAGTTTTTTTACACCAATTTTGTTTGGGCACCTGTCTTTATGATTTGGGAGGCTTTTAAGGCTGCCTTTAGGGGACAGGTGATCTCATAACTAACTTAACCAGGGTTCAGGCTGCAAGGATCAATGGTTTGCAGACAGTGGTGGATGAAACTCACAGCCAACTTATGGGATCTTTGGGTGGATCTGTTCCCACTGCAATACTTTTGTCCTTGCAAGATCAGTTATCTAGGGCTGATCAAGAAATTAGGGATGTCTTCCTATTAGAAGACATAGCGGGGGGAAGAGCTTATCAATAGAAGTTCTATGAGGAGAGCCAACAGGTGGGGAAATTTTTGGCTTGGACTGCTAAGACTCAGGAAAACAGGCAAATTATTAATAAAATCAGGAATCCAGTCACAGGAATAATGGAGACTGAAAATGCAGACATGGAAAGGGTATTTTTGAATCACTACAGGGGTATCTATGAAGAAGTAGAAGAGGTCTGGGAACAGGTTCTAGAATAATATTTTAATCGACTACACCTGCCTCAAGTTTCGGATTCTCAAGAAAGAGCATTGACTATCAAAATTGAATTCCAGGAGGTGGCTTTAGCTTTAAAAATGTGGCTAATGCTAAAGCGCCTGGCAGCGACGGGATTCCAATGGAAATATATAAGACTTTTTCAGATTAACTTCCTCTATTTCTCTTAATTCTTTTTAATAGCATAAAGGAAGGAGCAGAAATACCCCAAAATGTTGAAGAATCGATTGTGGTCAGTTTTATTAAGAAAGATAAAGATCTGCTAAATCCTAATTCTTACACCCTATAAGCCTACTAAACGTGGATTATAAATTATATATGACGGTCTGGGTGGATAGGTTGGCACCCTGTGCACAATTACTGATGCATTCTGATCAAAACATTTTTTGCCTAAAACGTTGATGGCAGCCAACACCTATTATTTAATGCAAGCTATTGATTATTTTGCAGCTAATAAAAAGAAGACAACCATTCTAATGACGGATGCAGAAAAGGCGTTCGACTACGTCCACTGGAAAGCTCTCTTCCTTATTCGGCATCCCATTAGCAATAGTAGATATGCTAACAAGGTTATATCAGGGATCCAAGGCTAAGATTATTATTAATTCTTGTGAAACAGGGTTAGTGAAAATCAATTGGGAAACCTGTCAGGGTTGCCGCCTTTCCCTGCTTCTTTTTACTTTTTTTATTGAACCCTTAGCTTCCAGGATCCGTAGGAATCAAACTATTCTACCACCTATAGAGAAGATGCCGAAAACAAAGTTATTCGCTGATGATATGATTTTATATTTAAGATCAGACAGGTCTAGTATTCACAACACTTTGGAGGAAATCGAGAATTTTAGGAGGATTGGGGGATAGAAGGTTAACCAGGCTAAGATTGAGCTTTTATTGCTTAACTCAGCCTAGTCAGAGATCCCGGACGTCTTACAGATGGTCCCCAACACCCTGTTGGGTACTTGGGGATTTTTGTTACAAATTATTTTTTACAACTATTTTGCCTAAATTATGGCACAACTCTAGTTAAGACGAACATTTTTTTGAGAAATGGGCTCTATAGCACCTCTCTTTTTAGTTGAAATGCCTGCTTTGATCAAGATGTCTGTCCTTCATTGTTTTTATTTCTTTTTTTAAATCTTCCTTTAAAAATACCCAGTGTATATTTTAAAGAATTTGATATTAGATTAGAAGCTTTGTTTGGTCCAAGAAACAACCCACGGTCAAATTGTCTGTTCTGCAGCTCCATAAAATGCAGGCAGGCTTAGGGTGTTCGAATTTTAGGACATATTATCAGGCCGCATTACTTGACTCTTTGGTCCAGCTAGCATTAGACAGTACAGTGTATAGAAAGTCAAATACTTTTATCAGTATTTCTTCGTACTGCTAAACTTCTTAAGAAGATAAGGTACAAGGTCCTAGAGACCCTAGCGTTGCATATTCAGACTTTTTTTCAAATCTTGGGGAGTTCCTGCCTATCATAGTTACACTTTTCTGCAGGACTGTGAAGCTTTGGGGATCAGTCTGTGAAAAATGTTGGTGGAGACATGGCGAGTTCTAGGATTCGAGAAACTTGGAGATTTTTACAATGATTTGAATTTGTCTTCATTGGATTTATTGAAGCAACGACTGGGTGACCAGAATGTCTTGCTTTGGTTCAGTTTTACTCAGATAGCCAGTTTTTGAAAAAACAACTTTGTAGTAATGCAAGGAGAGACTCTTCAAATTGTGTTTCGAATCTATGAAACTCAGTTGGTGGGAGTGGGTAACTGGTATCAGATTCTAAGTCAACAGGCCAGTCAGATGATGTTACATGAGGGGCTCTCAAAAGTTTGTCAGGTAACCAACTCTAGGTATAACACTAAGGAATGCCAATGCCTTTCTGAAATAGGTTATAGATCACATAAAGCCAAAAAGTTTAAGAACATGGGGGCATATTTATACTCCGTTTGCGCTGAATTTGCGTCGTTTTTTTCGACGCAAAACTAACTCCATATTTATACTTTGCCGTTAGACGCGTCTAGCGCCAAAGTTCATGGAGTTAACATCATTTTTTTGCGTGAACACCTTCCTTGCGTTAATGATATGCAAGGTAGGCGTTCCCGTCTAAAAAAATGACTGCGATGCTATTGCGTCGGATTTATACTCCCGGGCAAAAATGACGCCCGGGAGTGGGCGGGACTAAAAAACCCACATTTGCGCCGGATTTTAGCGCCTGGGTCAGGGCAGGCGTTAAGGGACCTGTGGGCTCAGAATGAGCCCAGAGGTGCCCTCCCAAGCCCCCAGGGACACCCCCTGCCACCCTTGCCCACCCCAGGAGGACACCCAAGGATGGAGGGACCCACCCCAGGGAAGAGAAGGTAAGTTGTGGTAAGTATTTTTTTACATTTTTTTTGGCATAGGGGGGCCTGATTTGTGCCCCCCTACATGCCACTATGCCCAATGACCATGCCCAGGGGACAGAAGTCCCCTGGGCATGGCCATTGGGCAAGGGGGCATGACTCCTGTCTTTGCTAAGACAGGAGTCATTTTAATGGAGTCTGGGCGCCCAAAAAAAATGGCGCAAATCGGGTTAAGAAGTTTTTTTTGCCTCAGCCTGACATGCCCCATTTTTGGACACCCAAACGCCATTTTTCCCTACGCCGGCGCTGCCTGGTGTACGTGTTTTTTTTTCACGCACACCAGGCAGCGCCGGTCGGCTAACGCCGGTTAACGCCATTCAATAGATACGGCGCCCGCATGGTGCTTCAGAATGGCGTTAGCCGGCGCTAATTTTTTTGGCGCTAAACTGCGTTAGTATAAATATGGGCTATGGTGTTTTTAGCTACATGGTTAGCTTAGTATACGCCTAATAAGCTACACAGGATGTTTCCATCTTATCCTGATCAGTGTTTCAGATGTAAGGTGAGTGATGGGGGTGGGGTCACACATTTTTCGATTGTCCAATGCTTTATCAATTTTGGGAAAAGATTTGTCATTCAATTAATCATATTGTGCATGTTACAGTGCCCCATTCCCCTATGTTGGTTCTGTTTGACTCTTCCATGAGGTACATCATTTACACAAATATTACCAGTATTTTATATTGATTGCTAACACTGTGGCTCGTTCACTAATTCTCCAAAATTAATCTGGTCTCATTACATTCCCATTGGCATAACAAAATGGTCAGGACTCGTTCTTTTGAAGAGGCATATGCTAAATGGATGGGTCAATACAATATGGGGCCCTTTTATGCTATTGTAAATGATTTGGATGTTATTATGTTAAGGTTGCCCTTATTCGTGCAAGATGTATTCTCTTGCAATGTCAGTCCATATATTATAGATCTTAGCTGCCATGTTACAAAATTGTATAGCATTATTCTCTTCACATTGGCATACCTTTGACTTTATTACTTGCTGCTTTATCTAAGTAATCATGATTGGGTTCATTATTATCAGCTGCTAAATAATTTTGAACTGGCTTACCTAATGTGGAACTTCACTGACTCACACAAGGCACTTCTGTGGATTATATATACACATATATATATATATATATATATATATATATATATATATATATATATATATATATATATATATATATATGAAGAACTATAATGACAGCATAACACGTATCAGGAGTTGCTTTTACTCATTTCAGGTTGGCTTGGATGGGATTGTACCAGTCCAAAGCTGTAATTCTGGAGAGGTGAATGGCTTTTGTCATTTTACAGCTCAGCAAGGATGGCACTGTGTAAATCCTATGCTTAAAGATTTCGCTGTACAAATGGTGAAAGACTTTGGTCCTATCTCGCTTGGTGTGGATAGCACTATGTTGATCCTATGCTTAAAAACTTTGCAAGATATATATATATTGTTTTAATGGTTTAATACTTGCTACTACCCATTGATGATCTTATTAGGGCATTGCGTAGTCCAGCATTTTAATATTTGCTGCTATGTTTGATTTGATTACTATTATTCTGCACTTTAGCTCTTTAATATTTTAATGTGTGCTACTAACTATTATTAGTTTTTGTGCTTTTGCACATTTTTTTACTCTTGAAGTATGTTGTCTGTATGATAAGTTAGCAATATTTGACTGTTATGGTGAGGAGTTTATGTATCTCTGTATCCTGCACATTAAAATATAAATTTAAAAAAGGCTATCCTGAACTGACAAACTCCTAGGTGGTGGAATAATGGGAGAATCCAGCGCCTGAACTGTTCACAATAGTTTGGGTAAAAAAAAAAACAGGTGGTCATCAGTTTCCTCATCCTTGCTACAGGCAGGTCAAATTTTATACCCCTGCAGGGACCTTTCCATTTTGCTGTAAACGTGGTAGATTTCAAAGGTGGGTAAAGCCTTGAACTCTACAAGGCATTCTGACAACTGCCCCAGGTCAGCCTGCTTACACATTTTAGCTTCCTCACACTCCCAGAATCTAGGCTTCACCTTATTAACTGTAGTTAATGTGATTGAGTCTGGATCAGTCCAACACTCATGTATACCCATGGAGTAAAAAATAACTGGTTGACACAAATCAACCACTGCAACTTTTCCCCACTTTGAGGCCTATCCAAAACTTCCCCTAAGTTCACCCTGTAGTGTACCAGCTCTGAGGAGCTCATAGTCGCCACCTGTATAAAATTGGTTTAAAACAGGTTAATGAGATAACAGATCACATGTCAAGGTTTTGTTTGAAGACTAATGCAGAGCTTTGTGGGGTTATGAGTGCAGCTCAAAAATGTATTTTCCACTATTACCATGGGTTTTATGAAAGCATGTCCCCACAGTTCTGCCCCATACGTATCAGCAGAAACTGCCCTCCAGACTACAAGAAGAGGGGAGATGAGGTGGTGGGAGGTGTTGTTAGCAAATTTTAAAATAGCAGCTACCCTGTGATTCAGTCTGAGGGTGCTTTTTGTAACCCGGTTTGCCCAGGAATTAGTGCAGGACAAACAAATTCCAAGGAAATCAATATCAAGAACTCTCTCAAGGACCCCCCAGTCTAGCCTTATGGACCCTCTAAAACCTCTGTGTGGATGAATGGCCATGAACTTAGTTTTGTTAGTGTTAATTAAAAGGCCATGATCAGTACGGAGAAGGTTCCTTTTTTCCAAGAGTAATTCAAGATTTCTGGGCATCCTGGAAACCAACAGGGTGTCATTGGTGAATAGTAGTGCAGGCACTTTAACACCCCCAAGGACAGGAGAATCGTTGTCACAAGCCATTAGCTTTTAATGCAGCCATTGATATATACCAGGAACACAGTGGGGGCAAGTACACAGCCTTGTCTTACACCTTTATAAACCCTAATGGGACAAGTAAGTTCCCCATGAGCTCCCCAACAAATGTGTGTGGGCAAAACTGTCATAATGAAGCCTGATAATAATATCAAGGAGAGTACCAGGAAGCCCTAGATCTTTGAGGGTACATGACAGCTTGTCTTTGGGAACCATATCAAAATCTGCCTTTAAATTCACAAAGGTGTCATATAGAGTACTCCTTTTAGATCCACCTCTTTTCATTTTAGTAGTGGAAATCTAAAAACTTGATCAAACGTGCTGGTTTTAGAGTGAAAGCCGGCCTGGCTTTGAGTCAAGATGATATTTGGGGTCGAATTGATGAGACTAATTGGCAGATAGTTTACCGAGTCTGATTTTGAACCTTTCTTAAATATAGCTATAATCTCCGCACCTTTCCATGATTAAGGAATCTCTGCACCTGCCATGATGCAGTTAGCAACACATGTTAGGTAAGGTGACCAAACAATAGGTTCAGATTTAAAAAGGTCAGCTGAAATTTGATTTAGCCCAGGAGCTTTTCCAGTCTTCTCTGTTCTAATTGCTGAGGTAATTTTGGCCAAAGAAAAGTATTCCTCAGCTTTGGTAGGATCAGGATTAAGGGAGAACAAAGGGTGCATTGAATCCAGTACAAGGCCTTACGTATCAGTGGTCATAGCTGGATGGGGTGGCGGGGTAGAACTCCATAAAGATTTAAAATGGGTTAGCCAGTCCTGTAGTAAAAAGTCAGACCACATTTTGGTTGTCTTGGCGCCATGTGAGATTATGGGGGTCATTCTGACTTTGACGGGCGGCGGAGGCCGCCCGCCAAAGTCCCGGCGGCAGAATACCGCTGCGCGGTCAAAAGACCGCCGTGGTAATTCTGAGTTTCCCGCTGGGGAGACGGGCGACCGCCAGAAGGCCGCCCGCCAGCCCAGCGGGAAACCCCCTTCCATGAGGATGCCGGCTCCGAATGGAGCCGGCGGAGTGGAAGGGGTGCGACGGGTGCAGTTCCACCCGTCGCGATTTTCAGTGTCTGCTTGGCAGACACTGAAAATCTTGGTGGGGCCCTGTTAGGGGGCCCCTGCAGTGCCCATGCCATTGGCATGGGCACTGCAGGGGCCCCACTACACCCGTTACCGCCAGCCAGGTTCTGGCGGTCAAAACCGCCAGAACCAGGCTGGCGGTAAGGGGGTCGGAATCCCCATGGCGGCGCTGCTTGCAGCGCCGCCATGGAGGATTCCCTTGGGCAGCGGGAAACCGGCGGGACACCGCCGGTTTCCCGTTTCTGACCGCAGCTGTACCGCCGCGGTCAGAATGCCCATGGGAGCACCGCCAGCCTGTTGGCGGTGCTCCCGCGGTCGTTGGCCCTGGCGGTCCATGACCGCCAGGGTCAGAATGACCCCCTCTGTGCCAAAACGCGGACTGGTCCCCTGTATGGACAGCTTCAGAACGCCACTCCAGACAGCTGTGTCCCAAGTTGATTTGGCACATTTTAGGGATAATTTATAGTTTGCTCTAGCAGATGTATGTCTCGTGTACACCTTCTCTTAAGCATACCAAGGATATTTCTCTTTGCTACTTTGCAGTCCTTATTATACAATGTGGGATCCGCTAGGGGTATGGAATTCTTTTTGGGCAGCAGTTTAGTGAAAAACCTTAATTTTATTTTGCTAGAACCAGTTAGCACGTGCTTCCAAGGCCTTATCGGGGCTTGTCTCTAGATCAGCTATTGAGGGTAAAATAGAGATCATCTTCTGGTACAGATGACCATATAAATTCTCCTTCTTCACTATGCACTCCCACCTAATCCTTCTACAGTTGTTAGTAAGTAACATTTCTCCACAAGGCAATTGAGAAACTCAATTCACCTGGTCTGTGATGCCTTGAAGGGAAGTAACAAAGGGAAATGATCGCTCTTGGTCCTCACAATGACTTCCATGTCTACTAGGTTTTGCCAAGAGTGTAATTCTAAGAGAAAGTAATCAATGCAGCTCTGATGGGAATTCCTTTACAAAGTGGGATGCCTTCCTTCATCAGATTTTGTTCTGCCATTACAAGCTCTGAGATGGCAGCATCAACAAAGATTCAGCAATTGCAAGGCTACCTTTGGGAGCGACTTTAGGCACGGGCCTATGATTTGGGGAGTGCCCCAAAATTGATCTTCTTCACCAGTAATTTCCCTTTGGAATGCAGAAGGTTCAAATCACTTGTTGAAATCCCCTGCCACAATCACAGCAGCCTCCCCTCTAATCATTGTGTTTATACAATCACTCAATTTATGTAGAACAGGAGACTCAGATGATTTACCAACACTCCTGCTATAGACATTAAAGATAAATAATTTTGCATTTATCCACAGGGAAACAGGCGGTCCATCAAATCTAATTAATCAATGGCTAGCTATCTAACATGACGATCTAAGGAAACCTTAACCCAAATAGGTAAACCACCAGAAGGTCTACCTGACTTGGACTTGCCAGCTGGCACATAATAGGTATTTAAGCCTTACATATAAGATGAGTCACTTTCCCAAGTTTCTTGTAACATAATTATATCTGCCTTATCAATAAACACCCGCAGTCCCTTTGCGCACACTTACTTCCTAACCCTGCAATGTTCCAAGAGACCACAATGAGGTAATTAGCTGGGAAATTCTTTGGTTGGACACAAGCTATCATCGGGGCATGAGTTGACTGGATCTGTGGAGGACTCACTAGATCTCTGCAGACCAATATATGGTTGGCCTTATGACTAAAGCAACTTGGGCTAAGGGGGTTCCTCCGTGATGGACTCAAGGACGGGGCTTGGATTGCTTTTGGGTATCAGAACTAGAGAGGACTTTCTACTCTCCACATTAATCAGAATGACACTCTGAGTGGGATCTAGTCAATCCACTCGGGATAGAGGAGAGAGAGGTTGTGTTAACTTTTCTCTCTATAGTGGAAGGATCCTCGATTTAAACTGTATTTCAGAATTTTTAGGGCTGTTGGTTCTCGACTGCAAGGGGAAAAGGCCATTTACAAGAGAAGGGTGGGAAAACTGTAATTTTCTGCAGTCTAGGGTTTCTGTAAAAGGCAAAAGAGTGGGCTTGACAATGTCTAAGTGGATTACCCTATGGCATTTCCTCACACTTGTATTCCAATGAGTCACTTTGTTTATCAAGGAGGCCTCGTTCTCCTTAGTAGCTGGAAGTAACTTTGAGATACCCGTCATATATATTGTTCTAGTACAATGGTTCCCCACCTTTTGACATCTGTGGACCCCCACTTTATCATTGCTGGAACCCGGGGACCCCCTACTGAGTCATTACTGAAAGCTGGGGACCTAAACTGTTAATATTATTTAATTTTCTAAGCAGTCGCAGACCCCATGAGGAGGCTTCAAGGACCCCCAGGTGTCCCTGGACCACAGGCTGGGAACCACTGTTCTAGTATAAGTAAAAGTGCTTTGGGTAATGTTAGTCAGTAAGTAATCTGCAGAATGAGCCTGGTAGAAGTAACATTATCCAAATTGGAAGCTTTGTTAAGGATAGATAGTGCTTAGAATAAGCTGAGTTTGAAAAGACATAGGGGTATATTTAAACACAGTTTGTGCCAAATTTGAGTAATGTTTTTACGCAAATTTAGCGCAAACCTATCCCCATATTTATATTTTGACGTTAGACACATCTAATGTCAAAATATAGGAGTTTGCACCATTTTTTGGGTGCGTGTACATGCCTTGTGTCAATGAGATGCAAGATAGGTGTTCCTATCTAAAAAATGGTGCTATCCCTATAGCCCTACATTTATCCCCCCTGTGCTAAAATGACGCACGGGTGGGAGGAGGGACTAAATAATGGTGCAAAGCTTGCTTTGCACCATTATTTATCGCTCGGGTCAGACCAAGCATTAGGGGACCTGTGTACCCATTTCGATGGTTAAACACCATGGAATGGGTCCAAAATTGCCCTCCCAACGCCCCAGGAACACCTCCACCTACACCAGAGTGACAACAGAGGATGGGGGACCCCATCCCAGGTAAGTAGGGTAAGTATTGGTAAGCATTTTTTTATTTGTTTTCTAAAGTGCCATTAAGGGGCCCTAACTTGGGGCCCACTGCATGGCACAGGGTGCAATGGCCATGCCCAGGGGACACTTGTCCCCTGTGCTGGCCATTGGGGTGGTGGGCATGACTCCTGTCTTTCCTAAGACAGGAGTACCCTTTTAGGTGGTTGTGCGCCAGGAAATGACGCTAGTCTGGTTAGAGGCATTTTTTTGCCTATAACCAGGTTAGCGTAATTTTCTGACGCACAACCCCCGCCTTTCCTACCACCACTCTCACCCAGCTAGCATCTTTCTTGAAGCCGGCTCTAAACTTTTTGCTACAAAACTGCGTTAGCGCAGTTTTGCGTCAAAAAGCATAAATATGATCCACACAGCCTTGTGCTTTCCCCCTCAAGAGCTAGCTCCACATGACTGAGGTATTGGGCATGGCCGTTGCCGGCAGGGTTCTGGTAGTTACCCACGTTTGGAAGAAATCGAGGATTTCGTGTTTAGGCACCAAAAGATGCTGTAGAACCTGTAGCCATCTTCTTACAGCCTTTGTAGGAGGGAATTCCGAGGGACAGGTTAATTCCCCCTGATTAGAGGGAGCTCTACCCTCCTCACGACCCACTGGCTATGACCCTAGATGTTTAGTATGCTTAAGGAATTGACGTTCAGCTCTTATGTCAAGTACCTCTGCTTTTAATTGATTAATAACACCCAAAGTTTGCTTAGCTGGGCATAGGTAGATTTGTCTTCTGGAGGCTGCTGTGCAAAGTTAGGGGATTTCAGTTTCATTAGAACATTAGAAACAAATACATCAGATGTTAAAGGGGAGAAGCGAATTGAGCATAAGATCTCAGGTTCTAACGTAATTGGTGGTTTAGGCTAAATGGACAGCTGGGAGATAACTTCGGTGGATTCTTCTCTCTCTTGTTACAGTACTAGTTTACAAACATGAAAGCAATTCCAATTTGCTGGCCTAATTTATTTAACGGGGGGCTAGTTGGGGTTTTTTCGGCCTGGCACCCGAGAAATTGGTCGGCTCAGGGTGCAATATCTGTAAAACCTCTTCTATGTGGTTATTTATATCTCACAAGATACTACTGTGAGAAGTGCAGTCAATTACTTTTTTTCCCCATTGGTTCGCCTATAGAGTTATCCGTACACTTCCTTTTTCCCATGGCGCTAGGTGGGAATTGCAGAGCAGGCTAAAGCAAACAAACTAATTAATTAATGAGCCCTACTCCCTACTGTATCAGCACTTAAGACACGCTGTAATAGCAATCTTCCCATCAAAGTGTTATATATATAAAAGAAAAGGCTCACAAAAGAGTCCACAGATTGGGAAAATGGCTGAAGGAAATGTCATGTATGAGCTTAGTAGCGCAGCTGGTAAAGCGAAATTGTGTGGTTAAAAGTCACTGTTGTATTGCGGCAGGATCAAGGGAAGACTGGAAGCAGTGGGACATGGAACCGACAACAGCACAAAGGGGTCAGATACCTAAATGGACAGGGAAATCAAATTTGCCACGGGACCAAAGGGGGTGGCCCGACCCTCCTCTTCCTGTTGCTAACAGGTGTAGGATGGACCTGCCCTTGGCCTGGGTGCAGCCCGTACGTATCCTGCGCCGCAGAAAATCCAGGTGGGCTAAATAGCACTTAGAATGCAGGACAGGTGCAAGAAGTCCACAGCCTGCCTCCTGGAGCCCTCGGTCACCTGGGACATGTAGTCCCAGATTGGCGATTCTTCACCCCAGGCCGCAGGGAACCAAGATGCGCTATGTAGTGATGAGAATGCAGGACAGGTGCCAGAAGTCCACGGGCCACTTCAAGGAGCACTACTTCATCTGGGACATTTAGGGCCTCATTATTACGACTTTGGTGGTCCTGTGACCGCCATGTTGGCGGTCCAACTGCCAACAGGCTGGCGGAGAAGACCGCCAAATTATGACTTGGGCAGCGGTGCATACAGAAGACCACCATAGAACCGCCGGCACCACCAGGCAGGACAGACTGCCACAGTCGAATGGAGGCACAAACAGGACTCTTTAAGAGGTTGCACACTGCCAACATAACCTCCGCGGTTAAACCACCATGGAACCTCAGGCAGAAACCTACAATATAAAAGGAAAGACTCACCTCTGGTAAGCCATGCACATCCGGAGCCGCCATGGAACCACAACTAGACGTCATCCCACTGCTCCTGCTCATCGAAAGACAACTGAATCATCGTCATGAGGACAACAACAACCGTAAGTACACACACTCACCTGTTACATTTGTAAATTGTAAAATTCTATACAGTTACACAACATAACATAGGGAGGAGGGTGCGAGGGCTGCACTCACACATAACAGCAGTGACACCACTAACATACTGCATCAAAGACACCCACACATACAAAGCACGCACACTACAGCCAGCACACACACCACACATCAATAACACACAGTTACGCACGGCAACACAGCACAGGCCCAGGCAAACACATTGCCATACAACATACCATCACGTCACAACACACTACAACCACACAAATATAAACACATGTCGCACATTCACAATCAACACTGGCCAGGGACTCGTCACACATACAACACAATACATAACCATCTGTCATGGAACACACACAATTACACCATCAGACAGTTAAGCTATCAACACACACTTCACACACCCACACACACACACAGCACATCAAACCAATTATGCCATGCACAATACATGTGCATGGTCCCAAACAGTCAAAATGCACAAAGCCACAGAGTACAACAACAAACTCATATCAACGCAAACACAACACAATAGCATGACAACAACATATTTGTGTACATATACATAAGCCATCACACACCCTATCCCTGAGGGCCAAAAGCACTGCACACAACCTCACACACTGCTCTAAAAATACATGAAGCACAAGCAGCACACACACACAAATACAGGCACACTACCAATGACAGCCAGGAACAACTCAAACCAATGAAAGGAAATGCTGGACAAATATCTAACCAAAAGATCAATGGCTGTTTGGCTTTAATGTGTTCAGACTTGCAATAAATGAGAAGGTCCAAGGCCATAGGCCAGTCCATAGTCCAAAGGCACATAATGGTGCCCCTACTTGACTCCTGACTGCCATGTAACCTCCACAGGTAGGGATATCAACAGGGCAGGCAGGTGCCTCAGGGATCTTTGTGGGGTGGTGGAGGAGGGATGCCAGGCTTGGACTTGGGAGGCGGGGTTTTAGGCTTTGGTTTGGGAGGAGTTGAACCTTTTTGGGAGGCATGGATTTCTTTTTGGTGGGGAGAGGGGAATGGGTGCTGGCAAGAGGGGTAGGTGAGGCCTTGGAGGGGGAATGAATGGCCTTGGGGAGGGAAACAGCACGTTTAGGGGTGTCACGAGGTAAGAGTAGGAAAAAGGTTAAACTCTGAAAGGAAAACCTTTTTTGACACACAGGGACGGTCATCAGAAGGGGGTTTGGGTGTGGAGGGTGAGGGAGTGGTTGTTTGACGTTTATGTGTGGATGTCTTGGGTGCATATTGGTGAGAGGTGTGCTTGTAGGTGGTGGGTGTCTGTTGGGTGGGTGAGTGAAGGCGTTTATGTGTCTTGGGCTGAGAGGGGGTGGAGGTGCTGGGGGATCCCGTAGTGGGAGAGTGGCTGTCTGTTGGGCTGGTGACTGCAGGTATGGTGGATGTGCTATGGTTTTGGTGTCTGCGGGTGTAGTGACTGGGGTGTATGTCTGAGGGTCTGCTGGGGTGCTGTCTGTGGGTAGGATAGGTGTGGTGGGTGGGTGGATCACTGAATGTTGATGTGGTGTCTACAGGTGTGTCAGTTGTTGTGTCCATGTTGCTCGGGTTGATGGGGGTGCCAGGGCAGGTTGTTACTGTTGCTGTGTCTGTGGGTGGATATTGTCTGTGTGCATGCCGGTGGTGTGTCTTGTGGTGCTTATGTTTGTCTGTGCTATCCTTGGATTTTGAGGTGGATGCATGCCAGTCTGTTTGTGTGCTTTGGCTGGGTCGGGGAAGGGGGGAATCGGACTGGGAAGAGGAAGGTGGAGGGAGGACTTAGACAAGGGGTGACTTGCTGCCATCAGTGTGAAGGCCAAAGCCTGAAATTATCTCTGTTAGCCAGAGATTGCACCATGAATGCCCTCCAGGAACACATTGTTCGGTTGGATCTAGCTTGCCTGTCCCTGGATGGCATACACAATGGTTGTCTGACACATAAAGTTGGACCTCAGGAGATCATAGCCTCCTCACTGAGAGCAGCAGGGCTAACAGGGGCAGGAGCAAAGGTGCCTGTGGGAAAGGGGACACCCACCCTCTTGGATGGGCAGGCATAGCCAACTGAGTGTGGAGCTATAGGGAGGGCGGTGATAGAAAGTTAGGTGGTGGACCGAGATGGTACTGTACTGGTCCCAGATGGGTCGCCACCACTAGGAAGTGGCCACTGGAAGAGGATTCCGAAGAAGATGTACTTGATCCGGTCTGCCCCATGGCACTTCACTCACTCTCTGGGACACTGGGTTCCTCGGTGTCTGTGATGTAATTATTGGAGTTCCCGTAGCCAGAAGGTTTCCATTCTCGGCGGTGCCCCGTCTCCTCGCCTGCCGGTGCTGATGCTGAAAATAGATAGTGAAGTAGGGTCATCACATTTACAAGATAACAGTTCAATCATGCATTACCCATAAGTCTCACAACATCTTGTTCACTAACACCCTCAGGAAGTGCTAGTATAGTACCAACATTATGGAACCAACTATTATGTATGTCCCTCAAAATCTACATTGTGACACACCAGCAGAAATACCTAACAGACACCTACAATACCATAGTTTAAGGTGACCAATCACACTAACCATATCATGACAAGGTGACTATGCCACTAGATACAGGTTCTCTATCCAGAACAACATAATCAAGCACCAATCAAGCAATAGTTCAGAAATGTGAAATAGCTTTCCACAAATCCAAAACACATATTTAACACACAAATACTTTACCCAGATTTTATGTACCAGGCAATGACATGTTGTAAAGTAAAGGCAAGCAAGCCTTGTGCAAACAAGCCATACCTTCTTCATGTTACATAGTTACTACCATACACTATAGACACATGCCAACATGTAACACCTCTAATTGTCAAACATGTCAAATTTAGGTCAAGGACTACGAACACGTGTCACACACACATGCACCAATTATTATGTACCAAGAAAATGGAAATAGAATGCAGACCAAGGCATCTAGGACATTGGCCTCCAGAAAATAAACGTTATCAGTCACGTAATGACCAAGTAAGCTCAGACCAATGTCCCATACACAATCACAAGTTGGCAACAAAGTGTATGTAACAAATGGAGTACTGTACTGTGCAAGAAGGTGATAATCAGACCTAAGTAACTATGCAATTAGTCCATCAATAGGCCACTGACAGAGTGACATCACGACCCACACATCAGACATGGCAAGCCTGAAATCTGTCTGTGGAGGAATCCTAGAGCCAAAGCATATGTGATGCTAACATGACTGCTACAACAACCATGATGCAAGCCAACAGCCTGGACACACTTACCGACCTACTCACTGGTGTATATGAACTACCATAACTGCAGCAAATATGTGTCATGGCAAACATGAGGTTCCAAAACAGCCTGGCCTCATTTGACATATCCTTCATAGCAACAGCAGGTACACATAAATACCAATGTTGAATCATGACTGAACCTTTCTATTGACACATGATGTTGACAAATAACTGTCTGGGCCATAACTGTGAATAGGTTACCATTGCCTATATGTCATACCTACCACATTATGCTTATGGACAAAGCTGTGTGGCCACTTTCTACTATTCTACTATTAGCATGGTAGTTACATACCTACCTTTGAGACCAATATATGTGTGCCTATAGAAATGTTGCAAACCTCAATGGTATCCAACATGCATATTGTCTACTCTGATGAGACATCACACATGTCTATATACATCCCTCACTTGGTAAGAGGGATTACCTTGCAACAGGTGTGAAGATGTCAACCTTGTATGTCCTGTGACATGTCAGATAGGCATCACAGCCTCACATGATGCTGTCACTTCTCAGAAACCCTTTGAAAACTAGAGATAACTTCAATATGTCTGACTCTATGTTGCACATAGACATGAATCTTGAGACATTGCAAGGTCAGAGAGCAAGGACCTTCACATCTTACCATTATGACATTGGGCAGATTAACCTGTTGGTGGGAGGGGGCGTGGCCAAGATGGCGGCCGGAGCGGACGCTTGAACGAGGAGCTCCGCTCTTGGCCCACTAGAATCCTTCATTAATCCTGGCCCCAGCACCAAAATTACACTGAAATTGCACACCGGAGCCTCCTCTGAGTCTTCTCACGGGATAGCTAGGCTCCGCAACGCATGCAACAGCTGGGAACGGGCAGTGCGCGGTCCCGTGAGACCAGAGCCGAGGAGGACATCAACGGGCGCCGCTCGTCCCGGACGATCGGACACACGAGGCCGGAATCGCGGCCCAGCCCTTCGGATGGAAATAGTGGATCAGCGGAAGAGTGCAGCTAAGTAGATCGGAGCTCGGAGCAGCGCCCCGAGGTAAGAGGCGCAGAGGGGACACTACAATCCCAGAGGAGTGCTTTTCCGTAGGTTGAGCGCAACTAAATCGGAATTATGTGCGGAGGAGCGGCCTGGCCCCCCGCTGGGAGCCCCCCCATTGCTTGGCGACTAATAGGCCCGGAGACGGTGGAGGTGGTGGACCCGGGGCGAGGCGGTGACCGCGGCTCCAGATGAGCTAGGCCGAACTGCCGTGAACTCGGGGCCGCAGCCCTAGACAAGGACAATAAAAGTATTCAAGGGGACCTGTAGGGCGCTTCCTGCTGCCGTTCGCGGCTTGCCTCGAGCTGTGGACACAAGGTATCGGCCAATCAGAAGGACATCATCGTGGGACCGGGTGCCTGCGGCACCGTGGATGGCCAGACTCCAAGGACGCCAGAAAACAAACATAAGCCCATGACCCAAGCGCGCAAAATAAGCAAAGCCAACCCGTTCTAGTAGTTAAACAGCGCAGGGCCTTCTCGCATAGCCTACCGTTTGGGGACCGCTCACCCCCTCATCGCAACGCTCGGCGGCCCCGTGTGGCCAGGGCACAATACTCTCGGCTGCTTCATAAGCATACTATAGAAGGCATAGGGGGTCATTCTAACTTCGACGGGCGGCGGAGGCCGCCCGCCGAAGTTCCCCCACCAAAATACCGCTCCGCGGTTGTGAGAAAGTAGCCTCTTTCTAGCCTTGTTACCCCCACTTTTGGCCTGTTTGTGAGTGTATGTCAGGATGTTTGTCACTGTTTTCACTGTCTCACTGGGATCCTAATGGCTAGGCCCCAGTGCTCATAGTGAAAACACTATGAGGGTCATTCTGACCCTGGCGGCCGGTGGCCGCCAGGGCCACCGACCACGGGAGCACCGCCGACAGGCTGGCGGTGCTCCAATGAGCATTCTGACCGCGGCGGTTCAGCCGCGGTCAGAAGCGGAAAGTCAGCGGTCTCCCGCTGACTTTCCGCTGCTCATTGGAATCCTCCATGGCTGCGGAGCGCGCTCCGCAGCCATGAGGATTCTGACCCCCCCTACCGCCATCCAGTTCATGGCGGGAAAGCCGCCATGAACAGGATGGCGGTAGGGGGGGTCGCGGGGCCCCTGGGGGCCCCTGCCGTGCCCATGCCAATGGCATGGGCACGGCAGGGGCCCCCGTAAGAGGGCCCCAAAATGTATTTCAAAATGTATTTCAAAATGTATTTCACTGTCTGCCTTGCAGACAGTGAAATACGCGACGGGTGCAGTAGCACCCGTCGCACCTTCCCACTCCGCCGGCTCGATTACGAGCCGGCATCCTCGTGGGAAGGTCGTTTTCCCCTGGGCTGGCGGGCGGTTTAACTGGAACCGCCCGGCAGCCCAGGGGAAAACTCGTAATACCCGGCGCGGTAATTTGGAGGGCGGGATCCTGGCGGGCGGCCTCCGCCGCCCGCCAGGGTCATAATGAGGCCCTATGTTTTCAGTATGTTTGTTATGTGTCACTGGGACCCTGCTAGTCAGGACCCCAGTGCTCATAAGGTTGTGGCCTATATGTATGTGTCACTGGGACCCTGTCACACAGGGCCCCAGTGCTCATAGGTGTGCATGTATGTGTTCCCTGTGTGGTGCCTAACTGTCTCACTGAGGCTCTGCTAACCAGAACCTCAGTGGTTATGCTCTCTCATTACTTTTAAATTGTCACTAACAGGCTAGTGACCAATTTTACCAATTCACATTGGCTTACTGGAACACCCTTATAATTCCCTAGTATATGGTACTGAGGTACCCAGGGTATTGGGGTTCCAGGAGATCCCTATGGGCTGCAGCATTTCTTTTGCCACCCATAGGGAGCTCTGACAATTCTTACACAGGCCTGCCACTGCAGCCTGAGTGAAATAACGTCCACGTTATTTCACAGCCATTTTACACTGCACTTAAGTAACTTATAAGTCACCTATATGTCTAACCTTTACCTGGTAAAGGTTAGGTGCAAAGTTACTTATTGTGAGGGCACCCTGGCACTAGCCAAGGTGCCCCCACATTGTTCAGAGCCAATTCCCTGAACTTTGTGAGTGCGGGGACACCATTACACGCGTGCACTACATATAGGTCACTACCTATATGTAGCTTCACAATGGTAACTCCGAATATGGCCATGTAACATGTCTATGATCATGGAATTGCCCCCTCTATGCCATCCTGGCATAGTTGGCACAATCCCATGATCCCAGTGGTCTGTAGCACAGACCCTGGTACTGCCAAACTGCCCTTCCTGGGGTTTCACTGCAGCTGCTGCTGCTGCCAACCCCTCAGACAGGCAGCTGCCCTCCTGGGGTCCAGCCAGGCCTGGCCCAGGATGGCAGAACAAAGAACTTCCTCTGAGAGAGGGTGTGACACCCTCTCCCTTTGGAAAATGGTGTGAAGGCAGGGGAGGAGTAGCCTCCCCCAGCCTCTGGAAATGCTTTCTTGGGCACAGATGTGCCCAATTCTGCATAAGCCAGTCTACACCGGTTCAGGGACCCCTTAGCCCCTGCTCTGGCGCGAAACTGGACAAAGGAAAGGGGAGTGACCACTCCCCTGACCTGCACCTCCCCTGGGAGGTGTCCAGAGCTCCTCCAGTGTGCTCCAGACCTCTGCCATCTTGGAAACAGAGGTGCTGCTGGCACACTGGACTGCTCTGAGTGGCCAGTGCCACCAGGTGACGTCAGAGACTCCTTGTGATAGGCTCCTTCAGGTGTTGCTAGCCTATCCTCTCTCCTAGGTAGCCAAACCCTCTTTTCTGGCTATTTAGGGTCTCTGCCTCTGGGGAAACTTTAGATAACGAATGCAAGAGCTCATCCGAGTTCCTCTGCATCTCCCTCTTCACCTGCTGATAAGGAATCGACTGCTGACCGCGCTGGAAGCCTGCAAACCTGCAACATAGTAGCAAAGACGACTACTGCAACTCTGTAACGCTGATCCAGGCGCCTTCTCGACTGTTTTCCTGCTTGTGCATGCTGTGGGGGTAGCCTGCCTCCTCTCTGCACCAGAAGCTCCGAAGAAATCTCCCGTGGGTCGACGGAATCTTCCCCCTGCAACCGCAGGCACCAAAAAGCTGCATTACCGGTCCCTTGGGTCTCCTCTCAGCACGACGAGCGAGGTCCCTCGAATCCAGCGACTCTGTCCAAGTGACCCCCACAGTCCAGTGACTCTTCAGCCCAAGTTTGGTGGAGGTAAGTCCTTGCCTCACCTCGCTGGGCTGCATTGCTGGGAACCGCGACTTTGCAGCTACTCCGGCCCCTGTGCACTTCCGGCGTAAATCCTTTGTGCACAGCCAAGCCTGGGTCCACGGCACTCTAACCTGCATTGCACGACTTTCTCAGTTGGTCTCCGGCGACGTGGGACTCCTTTGTGCAACTTCGGCGAGCACCGTTTCACACATCCTCATAGTGCCTGTTTCTGGCACTTCTTTGGGTGCTACCTGCTTCAGTGAGGGCTCTTTGTCTTGCTCGACGTCCCTTCTCTCTTCAGGTCCAATTTGCGACCTCCTGGTCCCTTCTGGGCTCCAGCAGCGTCCAAAAACGCCAAATGCATGATTTGCAACTAGCAAGGCTTGTTGGCGTTCTTTCGGCGGGAAAACACTTTTGCACGACTTTCCACGGCGAGACGGATCCGTCCACCAAAGGGGAAGTCTCTAGCCCTTTTCGTTCCTGCAGAAACCTCAGCTTCTTCTGTCCAGTCGAAGCTTCTTTGCACCCGCAGCTGGCATTTCCTGGGCATTTGCCCATCTCCGACTTGCTTGTGACTTTTGGACTTGGTCCCCTTGTTCCACAGGTACCCTAGATTGGAAATCCACAGTTGTTGCATTGCTGGTTTGTGTCTTTCCTGCATTATTCCTCTAACACAACTTCTTTGTCCTTAGGGGAAATTTAGTGCACTTTGCACTCACTTCTCAGGGTCTTGGGGAGGGTTACTTTTTTAACTCTCACTATTTTCTAATAGTCCCAGCGACCCTCTACAAGGTCACATAGGTTTGGGGTCCATTCGTGGTTCGCATTCCACTTTTGGAGTATATGGTTTGTGTTGCCCCTATCCCTATGTTTCCCCATTGCATCCTATTGTAACTATACATTGTTTGCACTGTTTTCTAAGACTATACTGCATATTTTTGCTATTGTGTATATATATCTTGTGTATATTTCCTATCCTCTCACTGAGGGTACACTCTAAGATACTTTGGCATATTGTCATAAAAATAAAGTACCTTTATTTTTAGTATAACTGTGTATTGTGTTTTCGTATGATATTGTGCATATGACACTAAGTGGTACTGTAGTAGCTTCACACGTCTCCTAGTTCAGCCTAAGCTGCTCTGCTAAGCTACCATTATCTATCAGCCTAAGCTGCTAGACACCCTATACACTAATAAGGGATAACTGGGCCTGGTGCAAGGTGCAAGTACCCCTTGGTACTCACTACAAGCCAGTCCAGCCTCCTACAGCGGTCTAAAGACCGCGGAGGGTATTTTGGGATTTGCCCTGGGCTGGCGGGCGGCCGCCAAAAGGCCGCCCGCCAGCCCAGGGCAAATCAACCTTCCCACGAGGACGCCGGCTCAGAATTGAGCCGGCGTAGTGGGAAGGTGCGACGGGTGCTGTTGCACCCGTCGCGTATTTCAGTGTCTGCATAGCAGACACTGAAATACTGAGTGGGGCCCTCTTACGGGGGCCCCTGCAGTGCCCATGCCATTGGCATGGGCACTGCAGGGGCCCCCAGGGCCCCGCGGCACCCCCTACCGCCATCCTGTTCCTGGCGGGAGACCCGCCAGGAACAGGATGGCGGTAGGGGGTGTCAGAATCCCCATGGCGGCGGAGCGCGCTCCGCCGCCATGGAGGATTCTGCAGGGCAGCGGGAAACCGGCGGGAGACCGCCGGTTTCCCGCATCTGACCGCGGCAGAACCGCTGCGGTCAGAATGCCCTTAGGAGCACCGCCAGCCTGTTGGCGGTGCTCCCGTGGTCGGTGACCCTGGCGGTCACCGACCGCCAGGGTCAGAATGACCCCCATAATGGTCAAACCAAAGCTTCCCAAATTGGGACCCAGCTCGGACAGTGGCACCCCACCAGACTCACAAAGGACAACAATATCACAAGTGAATGAGACACTTCGCACGCACTCGTTACAATTCGAGAAACTGCTGCAAGCAGTTATGGATAGTAAGACCTCTCGAGAGAGCAAAATTGACTTTGCAATTTCGGAAATCGCCATTCTTCGAGCAGATCACCACAAACTTACAGATAGGGTTGCAGACGCAGAAACAGCATTAGAAAACGTCCAACCAGAGTTAACTGTTATGAAAAATAAAATACAGCAACTTGAAACGGAAATCACACAGCTACAACGAAAAACTGAGGAGGCGGAGGGCTGGTCCAGACGCAATAACATCAGATTCTTGGGAATCCCAGAAAGAGCAGAAACGCCACAGGCTGAAGTATTCCTGGAGAACTGGCTTAAAGACACATAAAAAATACAAGACTCTACAAAAGTTCCAATCATAGAAAGAGCTCACAGAATCCCAGGTAGACCTCGCCCGGGCGCCCCACCCCGTCCATTGATAGCAAAATTTCTAAATTGTAGAGACAGAGACCTTGTCTTACAGCATTTCAGAACCTCTGGTACGGCCAACATGGAGAACTGCATCATCACTGCCTACCCGGACTATACGACTGAAGTTCAAAACAAAAGGGCTTTGTTCTTCAAGGTCAAGCAAGTCTTAAGAGAGAATAAAATCACTTATTCACTCATGTTCCCAGCTCGCCTCCGGATAATTTCAGATGAAAAAACACTCATATTTCCAAAGGCCTAGTCGTTCCGACAAATGAAGACAAGACAAACGAAGAATGGATAACTCCATACCCCCATAGAGGGAAAAAAAAGAAAAACAACTTGGTGAGACCAACCAAAACACAAATGGCAGATGATCAAGCACAAGCCTTAAAAGAGATCAGTACACTAGCGCGTTCGCAACTGAGCACTAACAACGAAGCAGAGTATATCGACAGCAGCTCACAACAAAGTGGTACCAGCCCCTCCTTTTCCCCGCTGGCGAGAGGCCCCAGCCTCACCCCACGTGCGGCCGACGAAATATGAGAATCACTTCCTGGCATCCCCGTAAGGTCGAAATTTGCGACACCTACCTTAAAACGCCAATGGACATAACACGAGGGAAAGCTCACTTCAAAACTACACTGGTGGCATGCTGGCCTGTTGCGGCTGGGTGCTGAAGCTGAAATAACAACACCCAACTACAAGGAAACACATATGATGGCGCTGCGAACAATCAGCACTAATATGGGCCAGGGGCGAGAACCTGGCCGTTATCTACAAGCTCCCCCCATTACCTACACGGTACCTGAATGGAACAGTACCCCTTCGGACACGATTTAGGCACTGGTTGTGCCAAAACACTTAAAGTTGGGCCTCGCCCAGTATATCCTTTTTATTGGTTTCTATCATTTTCCTCTATTCTACCTTTCTTAGTAGGTGCTCTCACCAACTTCTCGGGCCATCCTTATCCTATACATGCGGGACGGTAAACGGACGGGGGGTTAAATCGTTGCGACGATATCATGCCGGGCGCTACAAGGAGCCAACATTATCCCCGGAGGCGGACCCTCAGGGCGATAGCCAACACAACGTAAAATGACACATAAAGACACAACATACAACATAATAACATGGAATGTAAAAGGCATGTCCGGTACAGTTAAACGCAACAGGGTTCGGGCACACTTAAAACGCCATCATATACACATTGCTATATTACAGGAAACACACATCACTCCAGCAGATGCTTAATCATTAGAAAAATGCTGGGCAGGACAGCTATACACTGCAGGCACATCATCTTTCGCAAGGGGGGTTGTGATCTGGATAGCTCCCGGGGTACCATACACTACAAAACATAATACAACAGATAGAGAAAGCAGGTATATTCAGCTGATCGGCACATTGGATGGAGCGCCATTAGCGATTACTGGGTTATACACTCCTAACGTTAAACAGAGGGAATTTCTACAAACCACCATATATCACCTATCAAACACCTTAAACATACCCAACATTTGGGGTGGTGACATGAACTGCGTGCCACAAGTAGATATGGACAGATCACACCCCCGCTGGTGGCTGCCCCAGTAAGGAAAAACTCAGTAATACAGTAATTTAGTATCGGTCAATAACATTTGCTTATTAGAATACGGTGTAACTTTAAAATAGTAGGACCTAGCATTACGCGGATCATGCCCAGTAAAATATGCAAATTTGTCATAATACGTTTTTGAACTCCCTTGTGGAGGAGTCGAGCAATGTTCCCATTGCACATAATTAAACATGGACTTAGGGCTACTAGCCTTATGAATAAAGTGGTGTCCATAATAGTTGTAACAAAACATGTCACCATGATTATCTCTAAACTGGTAAGCATCTTCATCGTCATAGACAGTATAATATTGCAAATCCGTTAGCATAGAATCTACTGTCTTCACATCCCAATCATCAGAAACAATGCCAGGTATAACAATATCATTCATTGATAATTTGAGGACATACGGTATTTGAATCAATTCAGTGGGACCATATATATCAAACATTACTTTATCCCACACAATTCCATCCGGAACTGGTATAGCAGAAATGTTCACTGTGGACAAGTCTCTTCGAACCATATGAGATGAAAAATGTGGTTTCAACACAGTCTCCACGTGCTCAATGTCAGATCGATCAGGAAGAAAATGACCATGGATTATCAGAAAAAAAGTAACCACAAATCCCAACCATAATAAAATAGTCATCACGGCCAAAAACAGCCAAAAATAGTTCCAAGGAAAAACAAAATATGTTCGTTTAAGCCATCCCAGCAGCCGTCGTGGACCGTGGACAGAAGACATCGAAGACGAGGAGCCGGACCCATCATTATCAGCGTCGTTGAAGCAGCCAGAAGCAGTTCTAGCAAAAGGTGCAACTCTGAACGAAGAAGCAGACGGAGGCTCCCGCCGTGGCACGCTATAAACCACATGTTCAGAAACATCAGTAGAACGTACAGCAATTTGATCACAAGATTCCATATTAATCGCCGTCGGTGGAACGATCGCAAGATCATCATCCACCCTCCCCAAGCTCGGAGAGGAAACAGTGTCGGTGAAAATCACCTGCAGCGGGACCTCATCCCCAGTAGTGAGAGGGATTCCGGAACTACTGGGTGTCCCTCTTGGTTTGCTGTGCAGAATCGGCCACATGTTGTAACTTGACATTATCAATGGAAACAAAGCGATTTCCTTTGGCCCCTCGCAGCGGCGGTAAAATCACAGTTCTCGTGCCGCTTACAGGTCAGGGACAGGTTCTCGATAAGAAGGACCAAATTCTTTTTTAACTGCGACCTTTTCACGCACCAGATCCCCAATCGTGGGTATCCAACCAGTAGGTGTTACTGGCTCATCCTTAATTCCTGAGGAGGCAGCATTGGCAGAAGAGTTATCTTCACGGAATTGTTGTAAATCCTGCAAAACAGTGACACGATCATTTATGTCAAAGGGCGTATCTGCCGCCTCCACACCAGGACCATCTAGATCAGGAACATACATTCGTGTTCCAAACAGGCACTCATATGAAGTACGACCCCCCAGTGACCTCCTAGGCAAGTTATTAAGTGCTCTCTGTACTCCATATAGGTGGGCTAGCCAACCACGACCCGTACCTATAACTCTGGCCGTTAATGACTGCTTTAAATCACGATTTAAATGCTCCACGACAGAATTTCCCTCGGGATGAAATGGAGACGATAATTGGAGTTGGACCCCCAACGAAGCCATGGTGTCCCTGAATGCCTTAGAGGCAAAAGCAGGGCCCTGGTCCGAATGAAAAGCCGCAACTGCAAATATATCGACAAAGATGCGCAAATCTTTAATAACAGTGCGAGCGTCAGCCGAGCGTTGTGGCCATACCCATACAAATCTGGAGCACAAATCTACAGCAACCAATATATATTTGTATGCACTATCTGGTGTCAGCGGACCACAATGATCCAAGTACACACACTGTAATGGTTTGTTTGAAATCAGAAGGGGCGTCTGCTGCGGGCGTCTAGCCGACGATGTCTTAATTTGTTGACAAATGTCACAACAAAGGACATACTGTTTCGTCTCTTTATAGAGACCAGGCCACCAGTAACGAGCCTGTAAAAGTGAAATTGTGGCAGCCACCCCAGCATGTGCAGAAGCCACCCCCTCATGTGCTGCAGAAATCAATCGAGGTCTCTCAATTTTATTGGGAATTTCACGTACACCAATGCCTGGAATTGTAACAGTAGCAGTCAGCGCACCATTCAAGCAGTAACTATATTTTGTAAGGAAATCCTTTAGGAAAAGGCGTGCCAGCAGCAGTAGCTTTTATGGCAGCCGATATTTCTGTGTCTGGTTTGGAACTCGAACGAGTCACTGCGGCCACAGTGGCGACAGCCACTGCCGATTTCGCAGCTTCATCAGCCAAAGTATTCCCAGCAACGTGTATTCCAACGCGCTGGTGTCCAAGTGTATGCACAACATGGACTTTAGGAAGCGTATCCTTCAGATCCGCAACCTTACCCCACAACATTTTATGCTTAATGGTGTTGCCTTTAGAATCTCCAAACCCATTCATCTTCCAATAGTGTAAATATTTGTTGAAAGACTGCACACAGTAGTAGGAGTCACAGACCAGCAAGGTTAAAAGTGCCGGATCCGCGTGCTCCAACGCTAACAATAGAGCTTTGAGCTCAGCCAGCTGTGCCGTGCAATCTCCCAAGGTTTTAGTATAAGTATGTCAGGGGCAGAACACTTCCCCCTCCATAGTGCCGCTCACCACCGCACATGCAGCAGAATACTGTTGTTTAGTCCCAACCGCCGGTTGCGCAGAGCCATCGGTATACATGACCACTTTGTATTGGTCAATAGGCAATGTACCAGCAGGAACAGGGTATTCTATTTCGTATTGAAGAAATTCTTGAGTCTGCAGTTTAGGGTCAAATACATAATCTACATCAGTGGCTGTCAAAGACATAGCCCATTGTATCCATCGCGGGTGTAGAGCCTTCGAATTAGGAACACTCGCTTTGGTAACAGCCTCTAAGGCCGGAACCGGGGAAACGACAACAATGCGTTGACCCTGGGCCAGCGGTCTTTCTTTAATAACAGCCATCTGTACTGCAGTGAGAATTTTCTCAGTTTGTGCAAAACGTTGCTCTGCAGCAGAATACAAGTGAGATTTGTATGCAATCGGGACAGTCTCCCCTTCATTAAAGGTGACATAAGTAAACCCAACAGCCCCAGGTATTACCCTGATCACTAAATGTGTCTTATTGTACCGAGTGTGTAAGTGTTTAACTGCTAAAAGATCACTCTGTAATTCTCGCAGTATGTGTGTATGTTCAATCGTCCAAAGTTTACTCGAAAAATTTGGGCGAATCAACTCGTATAATGGTTTTATACGCGTTGCATATTCAGGAATGTAAGTTCTGCCAAAATTCAGAAACCCCAACAAAGACTGGAGCTTCCGAACCGTATTAGGAGGCTGCAATAAAGCACATTTCTCCAAAAAATGTGGCGCTAAGCTCTTGCCCTCACTCGACAACTCATATCCCAGGAAAATGACGCTGAGGAAAGCAATCTTTGATTTCTTAAAATTGAACTTATAGCCAATATCAGCAAATCCCACAACAATGCGCGATACACGCCTTAGATGTTGCAGAATCTCATCATCTGTCAGATATATGTCATCAACATATGATAATGCTTCAGGGTCGAACTCATGCAGCATTTCAGTTACACGAGCCGAAACCAGTCCTGGGCTATTCTTATACCCCTGAGGCAAACGACAAAAAATTTTCTGAGAGCCAAACGCACTGAAACAGGAATAGTCCCGACTCTCGGGCGCTATATTCTGGCAGAAAAATCCATTTGAGATATCTAATGTTGTTTTGTATTTTTTACGCACTATATTATTCATAAGCGCTGCGCTATGTGAATTCTGTATTGCATATGTGCGTGTATGACTATTCAAATGTCGGTAATCCACCACTATCCTATATGAATGGTCCGGTTTAGTAACCGGAAACAAGGGATTATTCATCGGCGAGACACAGGGCTCAATTACACCCTGATACTCCAATTGTGTAAGAATTTTCCTAACCGATGCCCTAGCTTCAAATTTGATAGGATATTGCGGTTGTGGCTGAGGTTCGCCCTTTATCGGTATTACATGATAAGGTGATTGTCTGTCCCACCCCACGTTATTTCTATACAAGGCGGGAGCCTGTGCTAGAGCCCATGATTTACTATAGGACTCCGCAAGTTCTCTCGGAACAAGTGGTGAGAAGGAAGGTATAATAACCTCCTCCCCAACTGGACAGTCGCGAACAAAGTCAGGTGGCCAATCTTGTTCGGCCAACAGAACATCATATGATTTTACCACATGGTCCCAAAAAATGGCGTTTATAACACGGTCAATGTCCCCTTCCAATCGCAGAGTTACTTCATATACTCTATCAGGATCAGAGACTCGCATATCCGCCGTTTCTACTTGTATGAAGTCATCAGTTGCTTTCACCTCCAGATGCTCTAGAAGACTCCGGCGAACTATTGTGACCTCTGCCGCGCTGTCTAACAGAGCTAACGCCCATGTCTTGTTCGTCAAGAGAACTCTCTTCTTGAGCGGCATGTCTAACTGAGACAGCTGCCACTTTCTTCTTTTTGAATTGCTGTTTCTGTTGCAGCGGTTTCTCTTCTTGTTTAATAGAAACCTCTGCTGAGCGTTGTGAATCCTGTCTCGGTTTCACGTACTCCGTCCTCCGCTCTGACCGCCCACCTCTCTCACTTCTCTTTGCCGAGGAGTCCTGAAAGGAACGAGATTGGCGTGTATCAGTATATTGATATCTATCAGGCGTCTTCAAAGTATCCCTATTCCTGAGATTATACTTATTCTGTGGGGTCTCCGTTTGCGGAGACTGCCCATCATCCTTCTTAGGTGTTTGCTGTTTCTTTTCCCAGCGCTTTTTCGAACCCTCAGGTTGTTGCTGTTTAGCATTATCTTTATTATTTTTACCCTGTAACTGGGGTTTTTGTGGTCTAGCCCCTAGGCTATCACGACCAATACTAGAATATGTTTCCGCTATTATTCTCGGAAGCTCCCGCTCCTGTTGAAGCAGCGGAACATCCCGAAGACGCATACGCACTGCTAGTGCTACTGCCTCTCCTTTGAGATTACCCAAAATAATAGAAGAAACTGTGGCAAAATTGCCCAGCAACTGCATACCCAAATCCAAGGCAGGGGCAGCCCCATATTCTTCCTGAATCTGCTTAAGTACGTCCGGTAAATTAGCTAATGTCGGTGTACCGTGTGCCGTAGTGTAGAGCGCGGCCAACACCGTGCCCCAGGTATTACAAAGGTCCACCGGAGGAACCATCCCGTACGGCAAACACATCGTCAAAATTCTATGTTTATCCTGAGGTCCCGTATGGGGAAATACTGCTTCCAGCGTATTAATCTTTTGCGCCAGCCAAAACGGAGTCTCCTCTCGTTTAGCCGGTGCTTTACCCATAACTGAGTGTACTGTGGCCGGATTAAGACCCGGAACCACCGCCTGTGGGTGCGCTGGAGCAGCACGCGCTGCATTCGTGTTCAATGTCTGCATCACAAACTGAACTAATCGTCTATATGTAGCCGTTAATTCTGTATATAAACGACGAACTTCAACCACTGCCAATTGAGAAACCGCAGGATGTGGTGTATATGTAGCCAATAAAGGCCAGGTAGGACCATCATTACTCAGTGGACCTAACCTTACTTGTGCTATTGTGTGTGGGAGGGCGCCATCAAGCCAATTATGGTGTTCTTGATAAGATAGAGGTATTTCTAAATAAGCGTAAGCCCTGTATTGTCCAGGGGCATTCGCAACTGTGTATTCGTGAAAAGTATTCGTTCCCCCATCCACTGCTGGAAAAGCGACCCAAGAATAAAAAAGTTCCGTTCTATAGGCTGCATGGGCGTCCACCACAAAAGTGACCGGACCCCCCTGGACTGTCAGTCCATGTGTCAATAGATGTCCCGTGAGCGGATGTCGCATATTAATTGCTATGTTCACTACATTAGGATTCGCCATTTTATAATAAAAACAGCCGCAGGGCAGAGAAGGCACACCAATATCGGGGTTTTTTCCTTTCAAAGTTCAAGCTTGAACAACCGACCACTAAGCAATAGGAAGCACCTATGCCGTGGCGGCGGAAACCCTCAGCCCCACGGACGTCTCCGTATACGGAACCGAGGAGTCAAAATATATATGAGACCAAGAGAGTCAGTCGGACCTAATCATTAGAGCCAGACCAAACGTTGGCGGCGCCATGTCGCGTGGGCTCTCATTATTCTAAATGAGACTACTGGATTTCTAGGTAGCAGGATCGATAACGGTGTGGGGGACTGAGTCTGACCCACGTGTAAAGAACTCTGTCACCCTAAATCCGGTTTTTGCTCCGGCTAACTAGCAGTGCCTCATTTCTCCCATGTGGGAGGAATGATTTGGCAGCCGAGCGCATGACATCTTTGGAACTTCTCAGGGAAGTCGTGGTTACTCAGATCCAAACCAACTCTCTTATTTCCAATAAGATCTCATATACAAATGACAAAGACAGTATAAGTTTTATATAATGTTTTAATAAAACGACTGTATTTTAGATATTAAGGCGTGAGCCGCAATAACCAGAACGATACAACACAGTAGGATTGTGATAGTTACCAGGAGAGTAAAACATAAAAACAAAGCTATCATATTGTCAAACAGTTTCTACTCTCCCTCTGCTTGATCTATCTAGAGCACAGCATGTTAAGCTTCTAGCTTGCCTATTAGAATCACTATGGGGATATCAGCCCTCATACCTGAGCAAAGACCTGTGATCTTGGTTCAGCATCTGCAACGAGGCAGTCAGCGTCAAGTTGTGGTTCCCTGGTCGGAATCTCCCTCTTGCGTGTACTGGGACAAGGAAGTAATTTTATAACTAACATGTCAGCGTGATCACAAAATGTCCCTACGCAGGAATGCCCAGTCTAAACTCTTACCACGTCTATCGGCAATGTACCAGACTGTATCCTTGACTGAAGCACAGAGTAAATATGTTATGGAGAACTCCAGTGCTGAAGTAGGCAAAACAGTGTGATAGGAATAAAAAACAACACCGTAGAACTGGCTATTCGAAAAATAACAGTACGAAGCCTAATAAAAAGCATGTAGAGCAAAGTGCACAGAAGCTCTAAGCTATTAGCAAATGAATAAAATATATTCAGGGCAAAATGCACAAAGGCCTAAAGCCTGAAGCTAAAGCGCAATGAATACGTAAAACTAACCACACTACACTGCAATCCTGGATATCCGAGTGCCGATTGATCGATGTGTGGAGGCATCTCCACCCATTGGACAGGGAATACTCTTACCACTCACCTGTCCACCTCCTACACACCTGTATAGACCTAATACTTTGCTCACTTGAACTGACACAAAAATTCACCAAAGCAGAATATACCGCCAGAGTGATCTCAGATCACAGCCCACTCATAGCACAAATCAAGTGGGGCAGACCACGCACATGCATTCCAACGTGGCGCTTGCAACCACAACTATTACTGTACCCCCCTTTCAGGAAAGAAATAGCCACCCAAATTGCCACATATTTTACACTTAATAAGGGAGCCACGAAGTCCAGAGCAACTGAATGGGATGCACATAAGGTGGTGGTTAGGGGCATATGCATGTCAATGTCCAAGGGGGTAAGACAAACACTGACAAACGAAATTCGAACGCTTGAGCAAAATGTGAGAACAGCAGAATGTAAATTTGCAGAGGGAGAAATAGACAACGCGAGCCTCACAGCTACGCGCACACAGTGGAAGGAAGCAGATCACCGCTTGAGGCAATTTGACTATAAATATCATATGGCCCATACGCATTCAGAGGGCGATAGACCGGGCAGACTACTGACATGGCTCCTGAAGAGCGAGAGACATAGTGCTCCTATTGGGGCGATACGACTAAGCTCGGGAGCAATCGTAAATACCCAAGCTGAAATAAATGCTGCCTTCAGAGAATATTATAGCACACTATATAGAGTGCATACCCTCCCAACACAAGAATAGCTTCGTAAGTTCTTTAATGGAATACAAATAAAGCAACTCACACTAATTCAAGCCGAAGAACTAGATAGACCAATCGACTTAGCGGAGGTGCAACAGGCATTACCTCAGTTGACACACGGTAAAGCACCAGGAGGCGATGGCCTTCCCATAGAATATTATAACACCTTCCAAACGCAAACACTAGCGCCATACTTTGAAATGTTGGGCGAAGCCCTAGAACGAGGTCAACTACCTGAATCGCAACGAGAGGCTATAATAGTGGTGTTGCACAAACCAGGCCGAGATCCAATGGATGTCCGCTCCTACCGACCTTTGGCACTATTAAACACAGACTGCAAAATACTAGGCAAAATACTAGCAAATCGCCTTCTCCCACTACTGCCGGCTCTGGTGCACCACGACCAATCGGGATTCATACCTGGCCGAAACACACATGTCAATATCAGGAACTTACTACGATTAATGGCAAGCACCCCTGAAAATGAAAACGGACGAGTAGCGGTATCACTGGACATTGAAAAAGCGTTCAACACACTGGGTTGGCCTTTTCTACTAAAAACACTTGAACTGATGGGCTTTGGCAAGGCATTCGTTGGGTGGATTAAAACATTGTACTCTGAACCGTCAGGTAGAGTTAAAACAGGCAAAACTATATCTGAGAGGTTTAGAGTGGAAAGAGGTACAAGACAGGGATGCCCATTATCTCCACTGCTGTTTGCTCTCGCCATTGAGCCCCTGGCCGCCCGACTTCGTACGTATGCGTCCGACTGGGGCATTCAGGATGGCCCACAGCACCGCATAGTCTCCCTATATGCAGATGATGCATTAATATTTCTATGTAATTATGCCACCTCCCTTCCTAGCATGCTTGAGCTGCTAGATCAATTTGGTACCATATCCGGGCTTAAGGTCAACTGGTCGAAATCCTGTCTATTCCCTATGCGGGCGATTCCAGACGCATGCCGCGGAGTCCATTCTCCGACTGAGCTACAATGGTGCTACACTACATTTAAATACTTGGCCATAAACATTTACCATGACCCCCAGGATCTAAAAGAAGGTAACCTAGGATGCGCGATCAGGGCCCTTCGCGGTTCCTTACCTTTCTGGTGCTCGCTCCCACTGTCCCCTCTGGGCAGAGTGACCATTGCAAAGATGGTGGTCTTACCACGCCTACTATACTTCTTCTCCGCGCTACCATTAATACTTCCTGCCTCCTTCTTCAAATCCCTGTCCAGCATATTGTCAGATCTAATTTGGGGAAACGGCCGTCATAGAGTGGCCCAAAACAAAATACACTACCCACTGACACAGGGCGGGACAGGGGTACCACGACTAGAACTATACTATGCATCTGCCCAACTACAATGGGTGCTTAAATGGATACACGATCCTGCAAATATAGAAGCACAAAGTATATACGGCGAATTAGGACACACTAATATAATACGCCACCTGTCAAATAGAGACGACACAGGGCGCACGCAAAATATACTATTGCATAATGCGCGACGAATATGGCATAAATATGTGCTGCATGGTGACAAGACACCACAATACTCTCCCAAGATACCCTTATTAGACATACCCAAAGTCGAAATAATAACTGCAAAATTAGATTTATCAACCTGGCAGAAGAAAGGCATACAAACAGTGGGCGATTTATTCAACGACGGGCAAATACGCACATATGAGGCACTAGATGCCATTCACAACTTAGGACGAGGCGATTTCATTACGTTTGGTGCAGGGCGACAATTAATACGCACTACATGGAAATGCGGAAACAAAGAACCTACTGTAGCCCCAATCCTACACGAATTATTAAATAACCTGCAAAACCTGCCGAATATCTCGGAATATATAGAACCCTGACCACACAATTCACACAAGGCCAAGAACAAGCTAAAAACAGATGGGATCAGACCCTCACTTACACTCTCTCACAACATGAGTGGAACCAGGCTATAATATCGATACACACAGTATCATGTAACCCCAGGCTAAAATACACACAGTTTAACTACCTACATCAGACATATCTATCACCACACCGACTCGCACAAATGTTTCCTCAATCAACCCAGAGATGCCCAAGATGTGGTTCCAACAAAGCCACCTTCTTTCACATGACCTGGGACTGTCCTCCGATCCTGAATGCCTGGAACAACATAATAACTAAAATAACTGCATGGCTCGAAATTCCATTGGACCTCAGCCCAGCGCTATGCTTACTGGGAATAAGAGAAAGACCTAAGACAAAAAGCAAATACACATAGACTTAGCATTAGTATTGTACAGACGAATAATAGCCATGCACTGGAAAGCCATTAATGCACCAGGGTTGTCACTCTGGCACACAGAACTATTGTGCTGGGCAAAAGCAGAGACATATACATTGCAGTCATTACAGGATAGAGGGATCAAAGTGAAGGGCCTTACAACCTGGAACTCCTTTGTCACAACACTTGAAAGAAAGGACGATGAGCACCCCCCCTGACCACAAAAACATAAACACTCAAAAAGATCAACGAACAACAGGAGTAATAGCAAGCAGTAAATAACTTATAAAAAGCACTAAGCATACCCCTAACACTTATCAGCTGGGGAAAAAAAAAAAAAAAAAAACGTATAACACCGCCACAACAATGAAGCAGTTCTTTACGGCCCCCTATAGCTGCCCCCTCTCCATGTGTTCTATCACTATTACACTTAACTTTCCTCCTTAGTTCCTATCTTTTTCCTCTTTCTCAAACTATCTCCAAGTTTACTACCAGCAAATACCAAAATAGTCATGACTAGAAGAAGATGTCCACTATTATGTGCAGTTGTACCGAGGGGACAACATAGTAAAGTAACATGTCTCAAAATACATTTGTATGTGCAGACCTGGCTACTGTACATCAATGTATTCACAGGAGATCTGTGCACTTACCATGTTGACAGAGCTAACATTCTATTACATCACTCAATCACCTGTTAAAGGGGTAAACGTGTTATCTCTGTACTTACCCCCTTGTGGTTGCTGTGCTGCCTTCAAATGCCCTTCCAACTAGTAGGGTAGGCCACCACCAAAATGCGGGCCATTAGGGGGGTCAGGGTTCAACGAGCACCCTATCCTTGTTGGGAGGACATCCCTAGCTGGGCCTCTGTGGTCTTCCAGGCCCAGCATCTCAGGTCTTCCCACTTGTTCCAACAGTGGGCACTCTGCTGGCTGTGGACCTCCAGGTTCCGCACTTTCTTGGCGATTGCACACGAAATCCCTTCCTTTTAATGGGCGTTGACCTGCATGGATAACATAGACAATAAAGAATGTCATGTCGACATCTACCACACTAAAACAGGCAGAGTTATCTACAGCTTAGTACAGCAAGCCAAACACAGACTGTCTTGTATATCATCTTCACTGATAGAAGGGCATATACAGTGAGGACATGTGTGAGCTCGAAACAGGCAGACAACATGCATCTACAATACCAGCAGTCATGTTATCAGATATGACCAGACACTAAACACATATGAAGATGGGATTTTTCAGGTGGAGTATGGCATCAAACCTCCAGTAACCATGTGCAACAGTCACAAGGCGGGTCAGGGAACATACATGACACACTATCCACAATGGCTCAGGACTCTAACTGTCTCACAAAACATAAGTACATGCCCAGGAAGTCACCCATTCTAGCACAGCATTAGCACCCAAAACACTTTAAGGATACAATCAGGAGCATTGCCCATCAGCCTTTGCTCAGCATATCATTGAATAGCCGAGCTAAAGAGACATATGTGCACATGGTGAACTTACCTGCTCCTCTGGTAAACCATAGAGCTGTTCATACAGGGGTAGGCCCTCCTCTGCCAGCTTCTAAAGCTCCTTGTGTGAGAAGGCAGTGGCCCTATCACCTGTAAGATGTGGCATGATTGCTCCCAGAGGCAGTACACATCAGTTAGGTTGCAGAGGTCTTGCTGGCAGGAGTGTCAAGTAAGAGATAAGTATGAGATGGCGGTCACGTCTGCCACGTAAAAGACTGTCACCACCAACAGACATCACTATCGGCCCTAGACCACCTAAGTGAGCAATGTGTTTCAATAGCACTGTTCACCGCAGTAGTATCCACCTACCTCCATGGCGACTTCCAACGGCGATCACAGATCGTTTCCTATTGTTCAGTACAGTAGGTTAGGCAGTCGACATTTTTAGTCCTTTAGATGGTTGGAAAAGTTCATTTAATGATGCGTCACAAGATGGGAAACATATCTACCACATAGTCTTTAGTGCTGGCACTGACTAACCATGTATGAACTGTCAGAATGAAGAGACATGTTGTCATGTGGATAAAATAAATGCAAGGTATCTTTAGTGGCACAGTCAGCACTCTCTTGAAAATTGAATAGACAGTTTTTGTGACTTTTTTATGAGAAGCATAGTCAGGTGTCAATATCACAGAGACTTGTGGAGTCTTCGGTTTACATTTCCATGTTAAGATTGAGGGAAGGGGATGAGATTTCACTAATATGCTATTATTTCCATAGGTATGTGTTGTATACCATGTTTCTACTGTATCATATGGCATGTCTGATCATTATGAAAGGCATATGTATTTTGACACTTACAAGGGACACAATGACTGATAGACACCCCGTCTTATTTCCTCTCATATTGTTACCCCGGAATGAGAATGGGCAGGTAACTGCCCGTGTACCATCCGCTAGCAGACCTGCAGACCATGGAGGATCGACATGTCATTCAGATCTACCACCTGGATGGGCAAACAATCATGGTTCTATGTCATCAGTTGGGACCAGATCTGATGCCTGCCATTCATCATCCAAATAGCATACCACCCATTGTACAAGTCATGCCAGTGCTGCACTTCCTGGCCAAAGGGTCCTTACAAAATACAGTGGCCCTAAATGCAGGGATGTCTCAGCCTGTGTTCAGTCTGGTCTTGAAGGCTGTATGTTTTGCATTGTTAAAACACCTGGACAGCTACATCAGATTTCCAAAACATGAGGATCTAGCCCATGTGAAGGCAGATTTTTATGGACAGGCACACATCCCACATGTAGTGGGAGTCATAGATGGTACCCATGTAGCCCTGATTCCCCCACATGGCAATGAACAGGTGCAAAAAGAACTTCCACTCCATAAATGTCCAAGTAGTCTGTTTGTCGGACTTCTACATTTCCAAAGTATGTGCACAGTACCCGGGTTCAGTCCATGATGCCTCCATCATGTGGAACAGCACTATCCCACTGCTGATGAGTCGACAGTACACAGAGAGGGCCTGGCTGGTTGGTAAGTCATATACATCATCTTTGTCAGTATCCTGTGTCTACTGCAAAATGTAAGGATGCCTAAGATTAATTTTCGCACACATGTAACAATCCCTTACAGGGTAATATCTCTACCCAAACCGTCCCTGCTTGTTGACTCCAGTGAAGTACCCAAGCACTCTAGGGGTTGTCTGCTTCAATGAGATCCATTAAAAGACTCGGCTTATCATGGAGTTGCTTTTGTGCTCCTGAAGGCAAGATTCCATAGCATTGATAAGTCTGGTGGAGCCCTCCTCTTCTCACCTGCCAAAGTGTGTCATAATGTTGTGGCCTGCTGCATGCTCCTCAACCTTGCCCTGAGACGTCAGATTGAATTCTTCCCAGATGAGGGGGAGCCAGCACATCCACCGGATGAGAATTGAGAAATGCTAAGTGAGGATGACAGTGATGAGGATGAAGGTGGAGACATCTGGGCAGATCTCATCAATCAGTACTTCAATTGACTGTAGGTATGTGTTGTTCTGTAAAATGATTGGCTCAGTGGGGTATTGGCGGGGTTAGGGATGTTTGAGAAGGGTCTTTGTAGAACCATCAAACAGGTTATTAGTTACTTAGCAGTACATAGATGAGGTTTTCATGCAAAACAGTACATGGAGTTATTACAAACGTGGTGATCTTCTTTTATAATGTTTGTTACAATGCACAATCAAAGTTACCATTGTATTTGAGACATGTATTTGTAGTTCATGTTTACCATTACCTGTCTAAACATTTTGTTCTACATTTTTTCTTTTCAGATTTCTTCACATTGTCATCCTCACTTGGACATTTCTGAACTGTGTTACTGGCAGGTAGGTTTAGCAGGTCTGACATGTGAAGTGGACATGGATTGAGCCAGGTACTGTATGACCTTATATTGGTGGTGTCCGAGTGCCATGCACAGGCTGTCAGGACAGTGGGATGGCAGTGTTCTGTCCCACACCATAGACCTGTTTGCCGTGGTATGTGGGTCCAATGGTGTCATGTGTGTGGTCTTGTGTCCATGACACATGTCTTCCCATGAAATCCGTTCCCTCAACCTTCTCATTGGTTTGATGATGATAATAACTTACTTGTGTGTAATTGTCACTGTTTTTCCTCATTGTAGGCCACCCTGAGCTCCTCTGTTGCAGTTTGGTGACTCACAAACTGTATTTTGTACTATGTCAAATAGTACTTAATGAGGGAATAAAATATTGAGTTGTTTAATATTATGATCCCAGAATATGGACCCAAGAATATTGTGATGCAAGAAATACCTTTGACAGGAACGTCTAATGCAAGAATATATATCTTAGGTACTTTTTTTGATTCTTGTATATGTAATTATGAAAAACATCATTTTTTATGATATCATTTTTTAAATATATATATTTGTTAATTTGTACTATATCTTTTAATTGTTTTATGTATTTAAATGTAGAATGGATTTATGATTTAAAATGTGTTATTTAATTTGTGATTATTTGCTACATTTTACAGGTGGTAATAGTTATGTTTTAATGGTAAATTCCATAGGGTTATAATTGTGCAGATGCTTGTCTTTTTATATATTTTTGACATTTAAATTAATTATAAAAAAACTATACATGCTTATTTATTTTAATTAAAGTTTGGAATATAAATGTGTTTTAATATTTTTTAATCTAAATAAAACTTTTCAATAATTGTTAATTTATAAAAAAAAATGTTTTACATTTCGTTTTAGTCTTAATTAAATATAGTGTATACAATTTTACAATTTTTTAATTTAGTTGTAAAATATATATTTTTTTATTTTCTACATGTTTTTGTTGGAATTGGAAAGATATTTGGGATTGTGTTTTAGTTTTTTGAATATAATATATATTCATATTTTTTTTACATTTGAAATTAGCATGAGTTGATTATACATTTATGTATATCTTATAATTTTATCATGTTATGTATTTTGCATTTTTTTTGGTGTTGAAGTAAGTGTGACCCAATTAATTTCCATCCACTTCACCCAGATGGTTTAGTTTGGAGTGGGGATAGTTAAGTCTGACACCTCTAGGGTCAACACCTTCCCCAAGATGCTTTAGTTGGGAGTGGGAATATTTAATCCATGTGTTTAGAAGAGCTCACTTCCAACAGAATCTCTGCCACCTTATCCAGGGTTGGCTTTTTTAATCTTGGGGGGGTTGTATACCCTGGCCAGGGTTACATCTCTGCAGTTCTGGAGTTCCTTTACCACCACATAAATTGCATTGGGGTCTGCCCATACTTTCTCTACGTGAAAAAGGGGGGATTTCTAATCAGAATGGCCACTCACAGGACCTTGTTGTAAAACCTACATGCGAAAGACAAATGGCAACTTCACAGGAGCAAATCTTGCATAAGGGTTCACTTCCCAACTCAAACAAAATACAATAAACCTCTGGTGTTATGTGGGTTTTCTTATCTCGGGTGGGGGGTGGGGCAAATCGGCCTAAATAACTGCTGTACTGCCAACGAGTAGGTGGAAAACAAAAGATAAAAATCCCTACAGGGGAGCAACTCTTACTCCGGGGACCCCTCACAAATCACATCAAACAAATTAATCCCTGGTGCCTAATGGTTTTCTGCCCTGTCAGGGCAGATCAGTATAAAATGTGGCTGATCTGCCCAACGGACATCAATACCACACTTAAAGGAGTGACCCTTCCGCACAGGGCCATTCCACGAAGCCACAAAATATCTCTGGTGGTATAGTGACTGCAATACTGCTCTGTGATTGTAGTCCCACCCATGATCCCACAGCAGGAATGCACACAAGAGAAACACAGGAGGAAAAGGAAAACTCTTTTCTTTCCCTCAGTGTACCTGTTGCCACCCATTCTGCCACTTCCTCCCAGTGAGAGGACTTACCAAAGAGTCCTCCTTGCTCAACGCTCTGGAAGAAAATGGCTTCCAGCTTATCACCAGCAAGTCAGTGTGCGCCTGCGTGCAACAAGTGCGTGCGCGCCTTGTGTGTGCTGATGTTATGATCTCCCCAGGGAAGGGGCAGAGGGAAGCAGCGGGAGTGCGCACGCTGCTATCCTTGGTAAAGGCATGTGGCCGCCAAGGTGATGGGGATCTCCGCCTGCAAAAATGTATGATTTAGAAATAAATGTGGACAGGACCAGGGGGGGATATTTACACAACTAAATTTACCTTTGTGAATAGGCCCATTATTATCTGCTGTGGACAGTCTATACCTAGCAAGGTGGTAAGAAACAGATTGCTGTCAAAAGGGGGAGGCAGATGGTTAATGGAACTATCTGAGGTTGTGTACAAGGTGTAGGGAAAGGGCATGGTAGGGCTAAAGTGAAGGCGAGCAGGAGAATCCTTTATCCATAGTTTTCAAATTACTACTTGAAGAGATGGGTCTGGGGACACTTCTGAAAACAATTAGTGGGCTGAGGAAGACAAACTGAAAATCATGGTGGCATAATTCCGGATGGCTTGTCTGCTGTTTTTTTTTTTTTTCAATTTCTCCGTTTTCAGCCTGAAAAGTAAATGTATCTTACTGAAATATTGAGGTTTGTTTTTGTCCAGGTTCGCTTTTCTTTTGGGCCCATGTATGTGATGCTGTAGATCTTAACGAGGCCAGGAGAGTCATTTATTGCCATCAAAACAGTTACATTTTAATTAGTGTTGATTTTGTTACTATCTTAAAGTTAGAGATAGCAACAATGAAGAGATATTCACATAATACATAGTTTATCTAGAGACATCTCCAAGTCTCCTAATCTCTACTTCTCTCTTGATAGTTAAAAAACATTCCAGATTCAGAACTTTGCCACACCATTTCTGTAAAACAACACTCTGTTATCTCTGGACCATCAAAGTATAAAGATCTATTGGCTTCACCAAATGTATGCCAAAAAATCAATTGTTTTTGTTAGGCTCCTTGTTTCAGTTTGATTATGCTCACCATAAAAACACATTTGTTTTAACTTTTTGCCTTGATGGGAGAGACAGTAGAATTTTGCCTTTTAGATGCTGTAATAAACATGCCTAACCCATGCATTCAATTCAAGAACTAGATTTAGGTCAGGCTAGAAGCAGCCAAGGTCAACGAAATGTACACACACTCTTTTCTTGCTATACACTTAAAAGTTGTATGGTTTCACCATGACACCCCCACACCAGCTGATTCCATCTGCCACAACCAGTGCAGGAATTTAACTTCCATGAGGTTGGCTAGACAATCACAATTAGACTTCGGAAATATCGTGCAACAATTCTAAATTAAAAGGGATGTTTCTGAAAAGACGACCTGTTTTCAGAGTTCCCAGCCTCTTTGCTATGAGAAAAACTTACTGGCTCAAATGTGTGTACTCGATCACATTTAGCACGAATATTTATTTGTGTGCATCTCTTTAAACCATGGGGTGTGTTTGTTTCTGAGTGCACACAAATTAGGCAAAAAAACGGAAATCTAAGTATGTGCCTACAATTTGTTAAAATGAAGAACACATGGGCAGAATTCTGGTTTGGAAATAACGGATTATTATTTTAAAATGTGAACTGGTAAGATGTTCGTAGTTATGGGAGAATTTCAATAAAACAGAAGGTGAATAAATCATTAGTCTCTGGGAATTAATCATGTTGTTAATTCTGTCTACAGAAAGATTTAACCTTTTACCAGAGCTCCCGTCATCAACATAGAAAAATACACAGAGGGGATTTTTGGGCCAGCACCTTCAGCTCTTGGGTGTTTTGCTTCACCCCCATTCAGCCATTCCTTATTAAACCCTTAGCTGCTGGGCCTTTCCACCCCCCCCCCAGCGCTGAGCCATTTTTGGAAATTTGGGGTAGTTTGCACTTAGGCCTTCATAACTTTTTGTCCACATAAGCTATCTACGCTCAATTTGCGTCCTTTTTTCAAACATCCTAGGGATTCTAAAGGTACCCGCAGTTTGTGGGTTTCCCTGGAGGAGACCAAGAAATTACCCAAAATACAACGAAAATTTCGTTTTCTTTTAAAAAAATGGGGAAAAAGGCCTGCCAAAGAAGGCTTGTGGTTTTTTCCCTGAAAATTGCATCAAAAAAGGGTTTGTGGTGCTAAAATCACCATTTTCCCAGCTTTCAGGAACAGGCAGACTGAATCAGAAAGCCACATTTTTCAACTCAAGTTTGGCATTTTACTGGGACATACCTCATTTTCACTATTTTCTGTGCTTTCAGCCTTCTTCCAGTTAGTGACAGGAATGGGTGTGAATCCAATGCTGGATCCTGGAAAGCTAAACATTTCTAAGTAGTAGACAAAATTCTGAATGCAGCAGGGGGTCATTTGTGTAGATCCTACAAGGTTTTCCTACAGAAAATAACAGCTGAAATAAAAAAATATTGAAATTGAGGTAAAACAATTGCCATTTTTCTCCATGTTTTACTTTGTAACTTTTTCCTGCGGTCAGATTTTTGAAAGCAATGTACCGTTACCTCTGCTGGACTCTTCTGGTTGCGGGGATATATAGAGCTTGTAGGTTCATCAAGATCCCTAGGTCCCCAATAAAAGAGCTGCACCTTGCAATGGGTTTTCATTCTATACAGGGTATACAGCAATTCATTTGCTGAAATATAGAGTGAAAAATAAGTATCAAGAAAACCTTTGTATTTCCTAAATGGGCACAAGATAAGGTGTTGAGAAGCAGTGGTTATTTGCACATCTCTGAATTCCGGGGTGCCCATTCTAGCATGTAAATTACAGGGCATTTCGCAAATAGATGTCTTTTTTACACACTGGCTTACATTTGGAAGGAAAAAATGTAGAGAAAGGCAAGGGGCAATAACACTTGTTCTGCTATTCTGTGTTCCCCCAAGTCGCCCGATAAAAACTGTACCTCGCTTGCGTGGGTAGGCCTAATGCCCGCGACAGGAAACGCAATATGAACACATCACATTTTTAAATTGAAAACTGACGTGTTTTTTAGAAAGTGCCTAGCTGTAGATTTTGGCCTCTAGCTCAGCGGGCACCTAAAGAAACCTACCTCACGTGTGCATTTTTTAAAACTAGACACTTAGGGGAATCCAAGATGGGGTGACTTGTGGGCTCTCCTCAGGTTCTATTACCCAGATTCCTTTGCAAACCTCAAAATTTGGCCAAAAAAACACCTTTTCCTCACATTTCGGTGACAGAAAGTTCTGGAATTTGAGAGGAGCCACAAATTTCCTTCCACCCAGTGTTCCCCCTAATCTCCCTATACACATGGTACCTCACTTGTGTGGGTAGGCCTAGTGCTTGTGACAATAAATGCCCCAAAACACAACATGGACTCATCACATTTTTCCAAAGAAAACAGAGCTGTTTTTTGCTAACTGCCTAGCTGTGGATTTTGGCCTCTAGCTCAGCCGGCTCCAAAGGAAATCTACCAAACCAGTGCATTTTTTAAAACTTGACACCTAGGGAAATCAAAGATGGGGTGACTTGTGGGTCTCTCACCAGGTTCTGTTGCCCAGAATCCTTTGCAAACCTCAATATTTGGCAATAAAACACTTTTCCTTCACATTTCGGTGACAGAAAGTTCTGGAATCTGAAAGGAGCCACAAATTTCCTTCCACCCAGTGATCACCCAAGTCTCGTGATAAAAATGGTATCTCACTTGTGTGGGTAGGCCTAGTGCCCCGACAGGAAATGCCCCAAAACACAACGTGGACACATCACATTTTCCCAAAGAAAACAGAGCTGTTATTTGCAAAGTGCCTAGTTGTGGGTTTTGGCCTCTAGCTCAGCCGGCACCTAAGGAATCCTACCAAACCTGTGCATTTTTGAAAACTAGACACATAGGGGAATCCAAGATGGGGTGACTTGTGGGGCTCTCACGAGGTTCTGTTACCCAGAATACTTTGCAAACCTCAATATTTGGCAATAAAACACTTTTTCCTCACATTTCGGTGATAGAAAGTTCTGGAATCTGAGAGGAGCCACAAATGTCCTACCACCCAGCATTCCCCCAAGTCTCCCGATAAAAATGGCACCTCACTTGTGTGGGCAGGCCTAGTGCCCGTAACAGAAATAGATCACACAACGGTCAATATTTGTCCTTACATGTGGGCAACTGCTGACCGTGGGGATATCCATTCCTAACGCAGGCACTAGGTACAGGCACTTAAGTGGGGTAGAGTTTTTATAAGGACAGGTGGGGAAACACTGGGTGGTAGGAATTTTGTGGATCCCAGCATATTCATGTAGTTTGTGTGACCGAAATGCAAAATAAAATTAAGTTTTTATTCAACATTTCAGCTCTGCAGGGTATTCTGGGTAAGAAAACTTTGGGGAATCCACACAAGTCACACCTCTGTGGACTCCCCCGGACGTCTAGTTTCCAGAAATGTCTGGGTTTGGTATGTTTCCCAATATGGCCACGAAGCCCAGGACCAAAAATGCAGATGCTTGCCTTACAAAACCAGTTTGTTTGCGATAGATAATTTTGATGTCTCCACAATACGATTTGGGCGGTGGAATTTGGGGCTGAACCAAATTGGAAGAGCTCCCAAGAAAGCACTGCACTTACCGCCACATGCACCTGCTCTTTGGGCAGGGCTAACCCACTATTATCCCGCTGCTCAGACTGTGCTTGCGAAGGGAAAGCAGGACTGTCCTCATCACCTCCCATAATCACTGGAAGAGGAGTTATCGAATGGGACTCCTCCGACTGAAAAATCACTCCCAGAGTCTACACCATTGCCCTCAGATGCTGTCTCGGTATCTGCTGTCTCACTTTCTGATCCTACGTAAGAGTTGTCCTCTATAACCCGAGTTAGTCATCCAATGAGATACCTTCTCTGCTACTGGCTAAACTGTCGCTCTAAAATACTAGCCTATGTAGACAGTCACAAAATTGCTGGTGGGTGTGTGTGTGATACCTAGAACAGTAGAGGTCACCTTACCTTCACTTCGTCCCTCAATCAGCATGTTCTCTCAAGACACTCAAAAAAAACAAAAAAGACACACTATTACATCACCTTGTCACATACCAATCGTCACAGTCTTTAGCGCCTCTAGTGCCCAGTCCAACAATCATTATTGGTTCTCCCACTCACATTACCTCCTCCTCTGATTCCCTCACTACCACCCAGCAAAAGTATATTTCATCTCTCCATAGCTCCCCTCACACATACATTTCATTTGTATTATAGCGCAGATAATGTCTGGCTTTACTAATCCACTCAGCTATTCACATATAATACAGTTTTGATCCTTTCAGTAGGCACATAAACCTTCTGCCTACTTTATGGCATCAAAACTGCCACTAGACAAAAGTCAGATCCTTTTCTAACAGAAACATAATCACAAGAGTTACTTGACTTTTTTACTACTGCCTAAAAGCTACAGTTGAAACGCGTCAGTTGAAGTATGTGCATTGCTTTCAAGACGCAAGCTGCAACTGCAATAGAACTGGTGCTGAATATATATATATATGTAAAGAGATCACTTTTATACTTGGGTGTGGTTTTCCTTGGGGCCAGTCGCAGCCCCCAGGGAAACCACACACATTGACAAAAGTGGTAGCTACATATATATTTATATGCCCCCAGGGAAAACATACAGCTGTTAAAAACATTATTGCCCCCATAGGGGGTCGCCCTGCCCATGTGCGACCCCCTATCCATTAGATTTTGTTTTAAAATGTGTTTTTTTTTTTTTTTTTTTTACACTTTTTTACACCCCGGGGCAGCGCAATTGCTCCACCCAGGGGTAAACCTACCTTTAAAAAGAATACATGCTCCTGTGGGGGGGTGGCCCGTTTGCCGAGGAGGCCGACCCCCCCAAGTGAAATCCCTGTTGTCTAGCAGGGGTTTCCTGGCCCTCGATCGCAGATGCAGTCGAGGGCCAGGAAACCCGTTCAGGAAGGCCTTGTTTGAAAGGAGAGAATCTCCCTTTTCAAATGAGGACTTCCCGAACGTCAGAAAGGCCGTTTGGGGCTGTTTTCCCCACTGGAGCAGGAAGCGGCCAGAAGGTGTCTTCCTGCTCCGGTGGAGAAAGCAGATAGTGACGTCAGGGGCAGGGGAGACACAGAAGATCTTCTGTGTCTCCTGGGTTATTTTTTAACCCCCTCCCTGGTGTCGGCCACTGGTCGTTACTTGCTCCAGGGAGGTAGTGTGGGCGTCGGCCAGTGGCTGACGCCCGCACTAAAGCATTTAAAAGTGTCATTCCTACTTATGACAGTTTGAGATAAAATAAAAAGGGGGCAGGAGGGTCCGTTAGGAGGGAGGGGAGAGGGCTGCTCCTGGCATACCCATACAATGGTAGTTGTGTCCATGATGGCCACACCTTTGTATAATATTGCATCAGAGGATTCACCTGCAAAATGTGCCTAAGTTGATTACTTGTTGTAACTTCAAATTACAAATAAAGAAGTCGAAAAATACCTATGACACTTTGTGAGTGTTTTGCCTTTATTGGTGTTAATTAGCAAAAGAGTCCATCTCTGGGATGAGAGAGAGCAGCCCTTATGTCAACAGGCAGAAACTTCATGAGAGCACAATGGGGGATCCCTCACTCCACTGGTAGGGTGAGGCTAGCAGACTGGGGTAGTATGGTGGCATATTGATAAGCGTTTGTCAGGATTCAGTGTCAAACCTTACCCTCTATGGCCGCCACATTGAACAGCAATTTTACAAGACTTGGGAGAAGTCATTTTGGTTTCAGTTGGCCCTAATCTTCAGCGAAAAGAACAAAACCTAACTTGGACTCCCCAAAGTCTTGGGAAAAGACAACAACAGGAGCAGTGAATTTTCCGGACTTTGGACTGGCCATTTAAATTTAAAGACTTTCGAATCTTCAAAGAAAAAAAGAAACATATGTTTTAGGGTCAGACCAGCACTCACATGCGTGCTCACTCTGTGATGGCTACATCACGCTTTACAACTGACGTGCCAATTCTCTACAGGTGTTCATTCCTAAATGGAGCTGGACAAAAAGTAGCAGCTGGTATGTATATGCAAATAACATAGGTGTATGCATACCAAAATAGTCTTTATCATTTAATCATAACTTCATAGCTGCTTTCGATTTACTGTCTGTCCTTTTGCGTGTGAAGTGGCGGCACTATGTGCTTACATTAGCCGTCGTTGCTGATTGTATTTTGTCACTGGTGGCTTTGCCAGCTTTCTTCAGAGTGCTTATGGTTCAATTTGCAACAGTGGTCTCATCCTTTCTTAATGTTTAGTTGCATTCATAAGGGTTATCTGTAACAAAACTTCTCTCAATGAAGTGGTGGAGGTGATTGTTGCACAACCTACACTGCATGGTTCTTATGGGGCAAGTTGATTCTGCAAATTGCAGTTTTCCCATCACAGGCTTGAGATGTAATGTAACATAGCACAATCATCTGCCATTTCTTTTTTAAAATATTTTATTTATCATTTTAAAACATATCAAAGAACAAATATATAGCCATCTGCCATTTCTAATATTCTGCCAGGGGGAAAGTTTCAGGCTGAATTGACAATAATTGGCCTCCAGGCAGGGCACATCAACATTTAGCTGCCACTTCCTTCTCAACCTAGCTGCATCCCTATTCAAATTGAATTTCCTGTATTTGTAAGGTTTCTAAGAGGTGGTCTCTGGCTTATGATGTAATATTTGTATTTCGCTGTATCAAGGATAACAAAATCAACATACAAAAATATTGCACACACTATATTGCATACCACTTTACCATCAAGGTAAGTATATATTTACTATCATTAACTCCACATCTACTTACCTTGACAATACATGTTCATCTATCACCAAACACCTTCACAAATAAAACAGCAGATGCCATGATTTTGCCAAAGCTTTCGTTCATATACTCAAAAATGTGTACTCATACTGCATTCAGCAGCACATGGAGCTTCCAACAAGACTCCATGGGTTCACTCTTTCATGATACATATCCCTTAATGCTGGTGTTCCATCATTTCGTAGATTTCCTATGTCCAGATTTAACGAGGCTTTGAGTCGCCTCTAGCAAGATGCATAGTGATGAAAAGTGATCCATGTCATTTACTATCCAGCAAAAGATGTTTTGCCCTGCGAAAGTGCATTTTTACAGCGTTAAATCCGTTATGCCCTACTTTAAAACAAAGCTGTTTTAATGGGGGAGATCAGTACAAACACTCAGGTTCTGAAACAAAGCCAGATCTATCAAGATAGTTAGACAATGTTTTACGTCAAAAACCAAATGCCTACTTTAACCAGGCACAAACAAGAAACAACCTTTTTATTTCATGAAAAAAGATTAATTGCGTGTGCGTCACGGTGCACTACACACATCCAACGATTTTCAATCTTCTGAGTTTGTCTATCCATTGGATTTTGTTGTAAAGGGATGTCTCTGATTCAAATCCTTTGCTATGCAGAGCGCACTCACCTCTTCACAATGGTGCAAGGGTGTGTATCAAAAACCTCAACCATGTTTAAAGCGTTGGGCATGATACCAGCAGCAGGCTAATCTTTTTAGATAACAGCACAGCTAATTTGGATGCTGCACAGCATCAAATGACAAATTAGTAAATCTGGGCCCTAATCTTGAAAGATAAGGACAAAGGGCAAATGGAGATAAATATATGAGGAGAGGGAGTACCAGAGATCTCTGATATGTGCATTTGTGACCGATTACATGACTATAATGATACTAGCTTGTCTTTATGTGGTATAAGTCTAAGCACAGTCTCTAGTCTCATTTTATTGTTATAGAAAACAAAGAAGTTCTATAAGCAAACTCAGAGTTGTTTATTTGATTTCACTGGAATGGTGTGAGCTATTGGCATTGAGAGAGTGTATTTAGATATTACATATTATAGACGTGAAATGCTTATGTCTAACAACGCTGTATTAATAAACATCCATTAAAAGTGTATTCATAAAAATGGGAATCGTTCACATGTATAAACTAATGTCAACTGTAGGGAATAATTGTTTATAGTTTGCCTAACTGAGCACATTAAAACGTATAGAACTGCATTCATTAGAACTCGTGTATCTTAAGTTAGCGTGAGTCAAGCAGAAGCTGTGTAGCTCTCATATTAAAGACGTATTTTTCCTGTCTCTTTAGTGTGCGGACTTGCAAACGACCATGACCCAGCTATTGTTCTTTCTGTATTAGTTTGAAACATGGGGATATGTTCCCATCCGCATGCTAGCATCTTTTAGTATAAAATGATTGTGCCTCGAAACATTTATAGATACTTCCAAGGACAATGAGACAAGGGAACGAGAACTTTTAACCTGAGACGTGTGCCAAGCTGATGAAGTAACCCCGGATATGCCACCTATGGAAGACTGATTATGAAGACCAATCAGAAGCCAATATTTTATCGAGAGATGACAAATGCATTACTTAATGTATAATTTGATAGGTTAACAATGATGGGGTGTATTGACTAACCAATAGAATTTTGGGGGAATGAATTACTGGAAAGGGATAAAAACCCATGACACAGGAAATAATCGTCCATTAGGTAGGGAATGATATCAATTACATCCCAAAACTCTGTCACACTATTCTGTGATTTGAGACTTAGACAAACCATCCTTGCCCATATTACTGCCCCTTACACTCCTCTCCTTATGAGGAGAGTGTCTCTTGCCTCTAACTTAGATAGACTGACGGCGATCTGACTGATGTCCTGAAGACGAAGACTGATCCTGAATGCTGACCTAATCAGAGGAGGGTAATTATATAATTGCTAATGGAAATTCATTTCGCCTTTCTTTCTAGGTACCAACTGCTGTATGTTTTGATAGAGACCTTAGTTAGATGTTTTCCAAATTGGTGTTCAAAATTGTTTTGCATGACGCCCAACATGCTAATGCTAATTAGAGGTTAGACGAGGTATTCACTCTGACTGACAATTTGACGTGACTGACGTGGTGCTATGCTGAACTAGTATCTTAGAAATTCGAAGTGTTATAATCCGCTTATATCTATCTGATTATTCATGTTACTAATTTTTGCATTATCGAAGGCTTATTGTGATTGCCATCTTATCATCGTGCTTATGTGTTTATTGACTTTGAGATTAATGCCTTTGCTACTAGATTGTAATCAATAGGGAATAAAACTTATTAACTCCATTAAGGTGTGGTTATTCATGACTGAAAAGTCATGGTTGCGCCGAACGTCTAATTTGATGTTAAACGTTGACAATGATATTGACCTATTGATTGATGTTTTGATTAGTTATCTCGTCCTACGGTGTCTCACCACTGGGTCCAAAGATTCATTGGCCTAAAACGAGTCCTGATGTGTATAAATTAACATAGACGGACGCGTTAACAGTTCTGGTAGCAGAGTACGGTTTTGGCCCTTGGGGGCCCTAGGACGGAGTTTTCACTGTTCAATTGTTTTCTTGTGATAATGCAATTTGGAAAGATGATGAGTTGCTAGATCTGCCATGGGCTTTCCCGGGATCTCGGAGCCTGCCTAAATGAGTTGGGAATGTTCTCGGCGCCATAGTATGTGTGGTTAGGGACTTTTGCGCTTATTAAATCTTATGCACTTTGCAGGTGATTGTGAATACTTGAGTGTGATTAGGCCAAATTAAGTGTTGTTTAGAAGGAGTGGGCGTACTCCACAGCATGAGAGTAGGGAAGTCGGCGTACTTCATGTGAATGCAGCGCTTGTTGCTCAAAATTATCCACGTGGTTGGTTGTTGTATACGGGCCTATTGAGGTCTAAGACTCTGGAGTATGATGTTAAAATGGTTTATGTTGTAATTTGTGCGGTTTAGTAGGTTAATCGGGCGTGGTTGACAGATCGAGTTTCGAGTTATGATGCATGTGTGTAACCTTCGATGGAGATTTGACAAGTTCTAAAGTGCACTAGAAGGAGTCATTGACAAGTCGAGAGTAGGATTTGCAGGACGAATTCTGCTTGCGTATGAGGGAACTGAGAAGGAGAGAGTAGCGGCCGAGGCTTCAAGTGAAATCTCTGTAAAGTTCTGAAGCGAATGTGTTACCCTTCCTGTAGTAAACCGGCAGATTTGTGTTGTCAATCAAGTGCTAGCAATAATTTGCATTAGTTTGTATGAGTTGTAAGGAGTTAGTGAGGTGTGGACAAGCCGCAAGACTTTGTCAGCTGCAGTGTGCGTGAGTGTGACGTCAGTGGTGCCGCGCTGGGATAGGTCAGATGTCGAGAGGGGTCGCGCACGGATTGGCTGCCGTCCGTGAGAGACAATAGGTTGAGCAAAGGGTAGGTGAAGAGTGTCCTGGGAACAAAACCGTTTCTGAGTAAAAATAAAATAAAATGAATTTTGTTAAGGCATTTAAAAGCGCATTGAAAGGAGATGTGTATATCGTTGCGACTGATGGGGAACCTACACCACCTGAGGGTACGCCAGCTTACACGGTTATGGAAGAAAAGGGTGTTGCACCGTGTTTATGGATAAAACAATGGCGTAAACTGACAGAGAAAGAAGGGTGTCTAGCGTTTCCTGAACATGGAACGTTTAATCAAAAGGTGTTAGAAAATCTGAGGTGGATGTTAAGTACGCAGCAACCACCTCCACGACCAGCACAGTATGAGGCTTTGGCAATTTGGGACCTGATGGCTCTTAAACATAGACAAGAAAGATTTCAAAGGAGACTGACAAGAGCCGAAAAATCCTATGCAGAGGCTAGATGGGATAATGAGAATAAAATGTGGAGACGAGGAATAGTGGATGGGTTGAAGCTGTTTCCGGCGATAACCCAAGGAGAGGAAACACAGGGAAAGAAAGCTTCTTGCAAAACTGACAAAGAGCCAGTCAAACAAAAAGAGAATAAAAGATCTTGGGAAGAAGAGGACGATTCAGATGATGAGGCATTTATGGATAGACTGTTACATGATCGTCCGCCACCTTACGCGGTGAACGACAATGCTCCAAGTACTAGCTTGGATCCTGGGAACCAGACGAAAGAGAAGGGTGTTACTGATACAGTGCAGAATAGCAATACAGCTTTGATACAGAATGGTGTCAGTGTACCCACTGCTCCAGACCCGCCGATACAGTTGCAGCCTCCACCACAGATAAAAAGAATTTATCCTGATGTTCCAGTGCTTGAGACTACTACGAACTTGGTGGTGCAGCCAGACCCGATATATACAAAGCCAAGGTTAGTGCAGATTGAATCAACTCCGCAGTTAGTGTCACAACCGCCAAAACTGATACCTGGGTATAACCCAGTAGCGGGTCCTTTAAAAGAACCTGCACCAGGATTATTGAATCAGACTTATGGTGTTGAAGCTCCAAGAAGCTTGGGAGCAGGCCAGACACCTGCTGCTATATCACTACCCATTACAGTTGGTCCCCCGGTGCCGTTATACGCACAGGAGAAAACAAGGATGTGTGAGCAGGGAGTCCTAACTCATGAAATGATAAGAGGAGGGTCTCTTATAACTCCACAAATAATGACACAGGGAGGACAGGCTTGTGAACAATCAAGACCCTTAATGGACCTTAGTCCAATAGGAGCACCTCTTGAGGCAATGCGACAAGCAGGATTGGGAGTCCTGACTCCCCAAACCATGAGTACAAATACCTCATACACTCCAATGATACATGCAGGGAGCATTTCACTGCAGGGTTTTACAGTACAACAGCTAAATGAATGGTTAGAGAAAACCTGCACATCACAAAGGGCTACAGCAACTGCAATCGAACCTGAGAACGAAAAACAGGATGAATACCTAAACCTAGTACGACTAGGAGCAGAAGCTGCTGAATTGGTGGATGGAACAATGGGAGTGAATTGGTTGGAGTCTTACACTGAGGCAGAATTAAGGTACCTATGTCCTAAAATAACCAAAGAGGTAGGCAAAGTACACCAGAGATTAACGAATTTGGCAGACAAATACAATATCGACATTGGGAACACAAAACATTTGAAACGGAGTTACAGATTAGATTTTGACTCAAAAGATTTTGAGCACATGAGATCTGCAGGCATGAAGACACATTTGAAAGAGCTGCTGCAAAGCGCACAAATTTGGGGAGCACTAGAGAAATGGGAAGGCCGATGGATGAAGAAAAAAGATAAGGGAAAAAGAGATAGTCCAGTGTCTAATGAAACAACAGTCACACCAAACTTAGAGACAGTAAAAATCCTACCTATGAGAGAAACAGCTGGTGGTGTTTTGGTGCATGTGCCTTGGTCCAGGGGAGACATTTTGTCCTTTACAAATGATTATCCCAGGTTAAGAGAAAAACCGATCGAGTGGTATCAACAGACAGATAGATTCGTGAAGCTTGCGAAGTGTCTCTGGGAAGACTTAAATACCTTGTTTGAGATTATTGTTCCGCCAGACTTGTGGCTTGAGTGCAAGAGAGGGGTAGATTGGCCCACAAGGGAACCGGCAAGGGATAAAGTGACTGGAGCACCTTCTGAAGAGGTGATGAAATATTATCATAAAGTAATTGAGTTTTTGAAACAAAAGGTGTCGCCGAAGGTGACTGATTGGCAGAAAATTGACCGGACCTCTCAAGAGGTTAAAGAGTCAATACATGCATATTATGAAAGATTGTTAAAGGCATTCAAACATTACAGTGGTACTGAAACGATTGAGCCAAAGGACATGAATCATCTTGTGTTCAGATTTGTCGAAGGGCTGAGACCGGAGGTCAGCCAAATTATTAAAAATCATTCAATTTGTTGGCAAGCTAAACCGATTGACGAAGTATTACAGTACGCGAAATACTGTAGTGACGAAATTGAGTTAAAGCAGAAAAAGTTGAAGGAGAAGGTGATGGTGATGCAGATAAGAGCTGCACAGGCTGGAATACAGGGAAATGGTGTTCAGCAAATGATACAGCAACAACCGCAATTGAATGGTGTGTTTCAGGCACAGCCGAGAGGTAGAGGTCGAGGGTTTGTGAACCGTGGTGCGGACATGAATAATGTTGTTGTTCAAGGTGATGGTCAAGGAGTGAAAAAGATGTCACCATGTCATGCGTGCGGGGGCGTGGGACATTGGAAACGGGATTGTCCAAATATAATGCAGGATGGTACAGTTCAGCAGAGTAACAATGCCGGTACATTGCGAAATTCACGAGGTCCAAGAATGAGACACCTGAATCAGAACTATCAAAATAATTTGGTACAAATGACAGGGGTGCAACCTATGCAGCAAATGCAAATGCCGCGTTTCCAAACAGTGTCAGTACAACCGATGCAACAGCAGATCCCTATGGTGCCTAGACAGCAAATGCAGTTACCCCTAGCTCCGATGGGACAGCAACAGGTGATGCTTCCTCAAAAGGTCACAGGTCAAGTAACAAGTCAAAACAACACTGTACAACAATTCCCACTAAGAGGTGAAAATGAGATGAATGGGGACTGGTCAGATGATAGCTCAGACAGTGAAGAGTGCAGACTCGCCGCATCCTTAGAGGTAGACCAGAGAGGCCCATATGTGGAGGGAAAAGTAATGGGCTACAAAGTCTCATTTTTAGTTGATACAGGAGCTACACGCTCTACTGTTCGCAGTGCAGAGGTACCAAGATTAGCGCACCATACGAGTGGTCGGTGTGGCTAATCAGTACCTGACTAATCCAATTACTGACCCAGTGCAGGTTGAAATTGGAAATTTCCAGGGCCTGCATAGATTTGTTGTGTGCGATTCAAGTCCAGTATCCTTGCTAGGAAGAGACTTATTGTGCAAAACCAAATGTTCAATTACCTGTTCCGATGGTGGAATAGAGGTTCAGACAAACAGTGATGACGAGGCAGATGAGGGCCAGCTTATGGAAGAAGGAGGAGAGATGAATGAAGATTACCCTCTAATTACCCTTTTTCCAGTGTTTACCTTGATCGATCTACCTACTGATCTGCAAGGATCGGTGATAGAGAAAGTATGGGATTTGACTGGAAAGGAGGTTGGATTAATAAAGGGAGTAAAACCAATCAAGGTGCAGATAAAGCCGAATGCAGTGTTTCCACAAATGTCACAATATCACATGACTCAGGATGTCCTTATTGAAGTGACACAGATAATTGCAGATTTCCTCAGACAGGGAGTTCTGAAAGAAGTCCTGAGTAGTCCGTGTAACTCTCCAATTATGGGTTTGAGAAAGCCCTGTGGGAAAGTTCGAATTGTGCAGGATTTGAGAAAAATAAACGAAATTGTGGTAAAATGCTGCCCTGTGGTTCCCAACCCAGCAGTAATAATGTACCAGGTTCCTTGTGATGCTGAATGGTTTACCGTAGTAGATCTATCACAAGCGTTTTTCTCGATTCCACTTCACGAAGACAGCCAGTTTTTGTTCAGTTTCAAATTCCTGGATAAGGTATACAGTTGGTGCAGAATTCCTCAGGGGTTTTCTGAGTCACCATCCATCTTCAATCAGATATTGAAGAAGGATTTGGAACCTCTTGTGCTACCTTACAATTCGACTCTTGTGCAGTACATTGATGATTTGTTGATTGCATCTAAAACCAAAGACAGCTGCAAATATGATACAATTGCCTTATTGAACCATTTAGGGAAAAACTGACATAAGGTGTCACCTAAAAAGCTGCAGTACTGCCAAAAAGAAGTAAAATATTTGGGGCATCTGATTGAGAAAGGGTCCCGAAGAATATCCAAAGAGAGAATAACAGTTGTTTTACAAATGAATCCCCCAACAACAAAGAGAGATGTCAGAATGTTCTTGGGAATGGTGGGCTACTGTCGCCAGTGGATACCCAATTTCTCGATCATTTCAAAACCATTGACAAAACTGACAGGAAAGGAAGTTAAGGATGAACCATATACAATCACATTGACAAAAGAAGAGCTTGAGTCATTTCTAGAGCTGAAAGAATGCATGTGCAGAGCTCCAGCGTTAGGAATGCCTGATTATGAGAAGCCATTTTCGTTGTTCTGTCATGAACGTGATGCTTGTTCTTTGTCTGTTTTAACACAGGTCCATGGAGATGCAAATCGCGCTGTAGCATATTTTTCGGCTACTTTGGACCCTGTCGCAGCAGCCTTACCGGGTTGCTTGCGAGCAGTCGCAGCAGTTGGTCAAAGCCTTTCACAATGCGAGGGCATAGTTATGGGATATCCCCTAACAGTATTGGTTCCACATTCTGTTTAAATTCTGCTGACACGAACTAAGACACAACACATGACAAATGCCCGACTTACCAAATATGAGACAATTATTCTGGGGTCACCAAATGTCACATTGAAAAGGTGTACTGTACTGAACCCGGCAACTCTACTTCCCATTGAGAATACAGAAGTAAAAGATGGGGAAGAATTTGAGCATGATTGTCTGGAGGTAACTGAGCTCAGTACCAAACCTTGCTCAGATATAAAAGATTCCCAGTTAAAGGAAAACGATTACATTATGTTCGTTGATGGGTCCTGTCTGAGAGATTCATCAGGAACCTTGAGAGCTGGTTATGCAGTATGTACCATGTCCGGTATAGTCGAAGCCTCCTGGCTCGAGAAAGTGTTTTCTGCACAAGTGGCAGAATTGATAGCTCTCACAAAAGCCTGCCATGCTGCTGTACATTTAAAGGTCACAATCTATACAGACAGCAGATACGGATTTGGAATTGTGCATGATTTTGGCCAACTCTGGTCACAAAGAGGGTTTATGACATCCTCTGGTTCACCAGTGAAAAATGGAGAACAGATAAGAGATTTGTTACATGCGATTCAGTTGCCTCTTGAAATTGCTGTGGTGAAATGCAGTGCTCACACCAGGTCACAAGATTTTGTGTCAATGGGGAATGGTTATGCAGACCAGGTTGCCAGATTTTGTGCATTAAACTGTATATCATTTAAAGAACAATGGCAGCTGTTACCACAACCTGAGAAGGACACCACCTTAAGTTTAGCATTACGAGTGGTTGATACCTTAGACGAATTAAAGACACTACAAAGCCACGTTGGTAAGGAAGAAAAACATTCTTGGCAGAAAATGCAGTGTATACAGAGAGAAGACGATATTTGGGTATTGAGAGAGGGAAAACTAGTGTTGCCAAACAGTCTTCTGTCACAATTTGCCCGATTGTATCATGGGCAGGCTCACTTGGGAAGAGATGCCATGATCAGATCATTTAAAATCGAATGGTTCAATCCAAGATTCAGACATGCCGCAGAAATTACCTGTCAAAGATGCGTCATTTGTCAACAAATGAACGCTGGAAAGGGAACTGTGGTAACTTTGAGCCACATTGGGAGAGCTGGTGGTACATTTAATAAGATACAAATGGATTTCATTGAAATGCCTGTTTGTGGAGGTCTGAGATACGTGTTGGTGATTGTGTGTGTTTTTAGCCATTGGATTGGGCATATCCCACACGTAGGAATGACAGTCTTACAGTTGCAAAACTACTACTCAGAGAATTAATACCCAGGTTCGGGTTTCCGGTTTCTATAGAATCAGATAGGGGAAGACACTTCGACAATGAGGTGATTAAACTTCTGTGTGCCACACTCAACATTGAACAAAAGCTGCATTGTAGCTATCGCCCTGAAGCTTCAGGACTAGTCGAACAGATGAATGGTACTTTGAAATCAAGAATAGCAAAAATGTGTGCAGCAACAAACATGAAGTGGCCAGATGCATTACCTCTAGTGCTGATGTCTATGAGAAACACGCCAGATAAGAAAACAGGATTATCCCCACATGAAATCCTCATGGGCAGAGCAATGAGGTTACCGGCGGTACCTGCAAATGCACTAGTGAATATTACAGATGATATGGTGTTGGATTACTGCAAAAGTTTGGCTGACGTGATTCGCTCTTTCTCTCACCAGGTGGAAGCTAACACGTTACCACCAATCGGCGAACCAGGACACTCTCTGCAAGCTGGAGATTGGGTGGTTGTCAAGAAGCACGTAAGAAAATCGTGTCTTGAGCCGCGTTGGAAAGGACCATATCAGGTGATATTAACGACCACTACTGCTGTGAAGTGTGCCGGGGTTCCCAACTGGATACATGCCAGTCATACAAAAAGGGTAGCGTGTCCTGTTGAAGAGGAACTTGAAAATTCCGGTGCAGAAACCTCAAGAGGAGAAGTCTCAGAGTCAGAGATCAGTCAAGAAGGATCTGAGACTACAGGAGAGCCCGCTGAGAACAGCCGTGTCCCTCAAACTATCAGTGAGTTCGAGAGAGGTGACGAAGTGCCAATCTCAGTGGAGGCAGCAGGAGAACAAAGTCAAGGAGAAGTTCTCCCAGAAGCAGACGAATACAATTCGGAAACTGAATACAGTATCGAACAAGGAGAGAGAAACGGAGAAGTGTCAAATTCAAATCAGAACAAATCAAGATCTGCCAAACAAGTTCCAAGCCTATCAGGAGAAAACACCATATTACCAGAGGAGGGTGCTGTCCGAGGAACTGAAGGAAAACGCCGAAGCAAGACGAACAGAGGTGACAATTGGCCAGAAAATTCACACTTTAGAATAAGAGAAATAGCGAATGAAACAATAATAGAAGAAAGTGATACCTCACGAGCAGACGATCTGAGTGAAGGAGAACAGCAAGGTGAACGAAGAATAAAAAGAAAAAGAATAGCAAACAGAAGATATACCGGTCCTGAATGGGCATACGCTACAACCGCTGAATGGCAACAAGAATTCTTAGCTTTCTGTTTTGATAGAGAAGTACCAGGCCAGTACTACGGTACCTGAAGAAAATACAACAAGAAAATTGAAAAGAAAGACATTGAAAATTGTGAAAGCTAAAATAAGAATCTTAGAGAGAACATTTTACCAGAAAGTGACATTAAACCTGGATTTGACTTATAGAAACCTGATTACGACAAGCTGCTAACCTGAATTGACGAAAAGGGTCCTGGATTGAGTGAAGACGCTGTAAATTACCCAGAAAGAGTTTGCTACTCAGAGTTGATTGTTGATCTACTGTTTGATTTTATACAAACATGGCTTATAGTAACAAGGGAAGTAAAGTGTGTGGCTGGTTAGGACTTATGATAGGTGCTGTATGTGCAATAATGATTGTGGGAGTGATTGTAGGAATGCCATTGAGAGAGAGTGAAACTATTAATGCAACTTCAAAACCTGAGACTACTACTACAACTAATAAACTATCACCATGGGAGAAATTCGAGCAAGACACAAAACATCTGCATGAGGGAACTAATCCAAACGGGGAGCTTTCTACTAATGTTTTCTATCGCCTACTGAATGAGTATGTGGAAACTATGAATGCGAAAGACTGTTATGTGTGTACTAAAATTCCTTCATCCGTGCAGGAGGGAGTTACTTATCATAGCCTCCCTCTTACGTATGGGATTAGTTGTAGCTTGCTACTAACAAGATTTTATAATCAAGAGCATGTGCAATATTTTTATTCAAATTTGGATGTTGTGTTTTCTTTTGTGCCTATTATTGAATTCTTAAATAAGTTAGCTAAAGAACATGATATAAAATTAGTTAGAGGATTCTTTGAGCCAACACTAACATTTGGAACTGCTTATGCACATCACAATAACTTAACATGCTTACTGTCTCCTGTAGAGAAAAGCTTTTTAGATCACACAGATGATAGACGCAAAGCACTAAAGGAAAGGTTAGAAAAAGGTTTAGAAAAACGTACTTATGCAAACGATTATGCTTATACTGAAATTAAAACCCAAGGCAAGTTAGCTATAGATGCATTACACGTAGGTAGACTCTGTATATATAGACCAAAATCTGATCAAGATAATTTGTTTGTAGGAACGAGTGAATGTAGGCATGTGTTTTTGTTTCAGAGCAAATGGACCTTTATGTTAAATGGACAAGACCCAGCGATTCCTGGAATCTATTACATCTGTGGGTTAAATGCGTATTACCGTCTCCCTAAGGGATGGTATGGGACATGCTATTTGGGAATAATATTCCCAAAGATTTACCAGATTGATGACTTAAAACAACTACCTAAAACGTCTGAATTACAACATACCAGACAAAAACGAGAATCAGTGGCGGCTGTCATTGGTGATATATTTGGAGCTATAATCCCTTCAATAGGGGTTGTCTTGAATTCTATGAAAATCCAAAGGTTGTCTACTATTGTGGATAACATGCTGACTAATTTCACAGGAGCTATACTCCTGATGGATACAGAACTTGCTGCAGAAAGAGCTATGACTCTTCAAAACCGGCTTGCTTTAGACATTCTTTTAGCAAAGAGTGGAGGTGTGTGCAAAATGCTTAATGAGCAACATTGTTGCAAGTATATACCTGACAATAGTAAGAAAATTAGAAGCATGCTTACTAACCTGACTAGAGATAGTACAGATTTGAAAGATCTAAAAGAACTTAGGGGGTTATTCTAACTTTGGAGGAGTGTTAATCCGTCCCAAAAGTGACGGTAAAGTGACGGATATACCACCAGCCGTATTACGAGTTCCATAGGATATAATGGACTCGTAATACGGCTGGTGGTAAATCCGTCACTTTTCCGTCACTTTTGGGACGGATTAACACCTCCTCCAAAGTTAGAATAACCCCATTAGTGTTTGGGAGAAATTTGGAAAGGGAATTGCCCGAGTGGGAAGCTGGTTTACCAACATTTGGAATGGGGTACTTGCAAAAATCATGATGGGATTATTAATTGTTCTGATTTGTTTATTGGGATTTTGGGGAATATGCAAAATTAATGAAAAGGTGAAACGAAATTTGGCTAACAGAACCAAAAGAAACGAAGAAAGTGAAAGAGAGAAAATGTTTAATGAAATATGGGAAAGCTCACATAAAGGAAAAGATGTTGAAATGCGCATTATGCGCAAGGCAGAAAGTTAAAACCTGAAAGATTTGTGATGACGAGCGTCATCAGAGGAGGGACTGAGAGAGTGTATTTAGATATTACATATTATAGACGTGAAATGCTTATGTCTAACAACGCTGTATTAATAAACATCCATTAAAAGTGTATTCATACAAATGGGAATCGTTCACATGTATAAACTAATGTCAACTGTAGGGAATAATTGTTTATAGTTTGCCTAACTGAGCACATTAAAACGTATAGAACTGCATTCATTAGAACTCGTGTATCTTAAGTTAGCGTGAGTCAAGCAGAAGCTGTGTAGCTCTCATATTAAAGACGTATTTTTCCTGTCTCTTTAGTGTGCGGACTTGCAAACGACCATGACCCAGCTATTGTTCTTTCTGTATTAGTTTGAAACATGGGGATATGTTCCCATCCGCATGCTAGCATCTTTTAGTATAAAATGATTGTGCCTCGAAACATTTATAGATACTTCCAAGGACAATGAGACGAGGGAACGAGAACTTTTAACCTGAGACGTGTGCCAAGCTGATGAAGTAACCCCGGATATGCCACCTACGGAAGACTGATTATGAAGACCAATCAGAAGCCAATATTTTATCGAGAGATGACAAATGCATTACTTAATGTATAATTTGATAGGTTAACAATGATGGGGTGTATTGACTAACCAATAGAATTTTGGGGGAATGAATTACTGGAAAGGGATAAAAACCCATGACACAGGAAATAATCGTCCATTAGGTAGGGAATGATATCAATTACATCCCGAAACTCTGTCACACTATTCTGTGATTTGAGACTTAGACAAACCATCCTTGCCCATATTACTGCCCCTTACACTCCTCTCCTTATGAGGAGAGTGTCTCTTGCCTCTAACTTAGATATACTGACGGCGATCTGACTGATGTCCTGAAGACGAAGACTGATCTTGAATGCTGACCTAATCAGAGGAGGGTAATTATATAATTGCTAATGGAAATTCATTTTGCCTTTCTTTCTAGGTACCAACTGCTGTATGTTTTGATAGAGACCTTAGTTAGATGTTTTCCAAATTGGTGTTCAAAATTGTTTTGCATGACGCCCAACATGCTAATGCTAATTAGAGGTTAGACGAGGTATTCACTCTGACTGACAATTTGACGTGACTGACGTGGTGCTATGCTGAACTAGTATCTTAGAAATTCGAAGTGTTATAATCCGCTTATATCTATCTGATTATTCATGTTACTAATTTTTGCATTATCGAAGGCTTATTGTGATTGCCATCTTATCATCGTGCTTATGTGTTTATTGACTTTGAGATTAATGCCTTTGCTACTAGATTGTAATCAATAGGGAATAAAACTTATTAACTCCATTAAGGTGTGGTTATTCATGACTGAAAGGTCATGGTTGCGCCGAACGTCTAATTTGATGTTAAACGTTGACAATGATATTGACCTATTGATTGATGTTTTGATTAGTTATCTCGTCCTACGGTGTCTCACCACTGGGTCCAAAGATTCATTGGCCTAAAACGAGTCCTGATGTGTATAAATTAACATAGACGGACGCGTTAACAGCATTATCAACAGTGTATTGTATAGCAATAAAAAAAGTTGCTTTATTCATGAACTTTGAACAAGTTTTACACAAAAACAATTAAGGTTATGTCCCAATCTGCCGAAGACGAATAATTTACCTGATCTGGTTTACCAGTTGAATATCAAGCTAAAAGAAAACAGGTAGGGGTAGTTGGACCGAAGGATCCCTACTAATTGTGCTGCGTAGCTCGGCGTGGTTAACAAGACCTTTTAATCTTTCATATATGGTCGGACTGCTAGGGGCTGGGCGTGAAGATCATTGACCCTCTTCCGAACCACTCAGCCTGTTCATTCTGGGGCAACAGAGTTCGCTCCATTGTCCCTCAAGCTTATGGAACACGTTGTTTTTTTGAGGAAATTAGTTTCGCCTCCCACACTTTTTATAACACACTCATTGCTCATCTAGTTCTTCCCTGTCTAGCACAAAATGTCTGCATAATGCATTTTATATCCGGTGGCTAATAATTTCTTTTTGATTCCCATATATGGCTGGGTTGCTCGAGGCAGGGTGTGAGATTTTTCACTCATTTACTGAATGCATGATTTTAAGATTTTCCGATTGTGTATGTTTATGGATTTAATTAACTAATAAACTAAAGATCCATTCATTCAAAAGGATAGAATTGCAGCAATGGATTTAAAGCCAATCTAATTACATAACAGAACTGCTATGAAAATACTTATCGATGTGTAAGACTTGATTAGTATGGACATATTATATGTACATAGCAAAAGGGATTAACACTATTTTTGACACATTGAGGTTTATGCACTTATTTTAAGTGGGCATAAGCCATTAGGGGACAAACATTCTAAGCAATTTAACAGACACAAACAGTTGGATTGAGAGCTTGCGACAGTTAAAATGCTATTTCCTAAGTACTAAATCCATTTTATGAGTTGAAAATGTATTTCCGACTTCTAAAATGGTATTTCAAATGAATACGGATTTGATATCTGAAAGGGGCATGCTGTAAGGATCCCTCCCAAATACCAAATCAGTGTCTCACCTATCAATGTTTTTCAATCAAAATCTTATCCCAAAACATTGACAATTAACTTACTGTTCAAAGACGTTTGTTGATCATACACAAAATGGAAAGGGGTCTCTTTGGCACCACTTCCTCTTTGTGAATGTAAAAAGAGTTTGTTGAAGTCTAGGCAGTGGTTCAGCGAAATATATTACCGACCCTTGAACAAACTTTTAAAAAATCGTTTTCTTTACATATTTGTGTTTTCTTTGTGGGAAACAGACTGCATTAAAAAGGAAGGTTACTTTATTAAATATCAGTCACAGACATAGTGGGCTGCTGACCCTTGCACTTTATTATTTATGTGATTGCGGCTAATCAGGGTCAGTTGCAATTTGAATCATACCTAATGAATATTAATTCGGTAGGTCGGATTGTGACTCAATCTGATCGATTCTGTTTTTAATGAACTGACCTAATAGGTCTGTTCATAAAAATAGTTACAGGCTGCAACAATATTGGTCCCAAATTGCAACCAGTATTTTGCAGCTACTAAATAGTAGATTTGGCCTCAATTATTTCACTAGACCTAATTAGTTATGTTATCTCTCCCAAATCCTGTATAGGTGAAGATATATTCTACAGGTTTAGTGGTAGGGAAAGCACATCTTTCTACAGTGAGTGCCTATGAAGTGTCACCCTGTGATTCTCTGGATCCTTGCATAAAACCATGGTGAGGACACCCAAGAGATTCCCTTACCAATGAATAAGAAACCCTACAAAATGGGTGCTATAAAAAGACTACATGGTACAAGTGACACATTCACCAGTGCCCAACCACACTACTAGTCAAGGAATAATAAAGCTTTATTAATTCATTCACACATAGAGGCATATGGGGGCAATCTCATGTATGTTTTACAAGTATGCATAGTGGTAGTGATTTAAAAATCTAAGCATGTTGTTCTACACCTACACAGTTCCTATCTTTCGTGTGTGGAGTTCTCTGTTAGGGAGTCATTGAACTACATACAGGGGCATATTTACAAACCCCTTGACCCACCTTGCGTCACATTAGCGTAATTTTCTTATGCTATTTTGGCGTTAGGTTGGCCTGTTTGTCACGCCATATTTACAAAGTGGCGCACTGCATGCATTGCACCACTTTGTAACCCAATGCGCCACATTATGCCTGCGCCAGGCATAATGTACGCAAGGGGTGTGTTCCCCGTTAGGAGGCCCGTAAAAATGGAGCAGGGAAATTTACAAGTTTTCACTGCACAATTTTTGTGCCATTTCTAACACCTGCCTAAGGTAGGCATTAAAATGACACTCCTATTGTTTTCAATGGGCCACCCTTTAATGTGCAGGGTTAGCACCATCATTTTTGTCGCTAATACAACAATGTGCCACAATAGCATCAAATATTTTATGCTATTGTCCTAACAATAGCCATGGTGCACTGTCTTGAAATTTGGTGCAACCATGGTGTTGTTGGGTGACAGCAGGGGCACGCAAGAAATTCAATGCATTCAGACTGATTCGCCACATTCTTGTAAATTTGCCCCATAGTTCTATGTTTGAGGTGCAAATGTGGGAGAGGTTAAAAGGGAATGGTTGAAAAATTAATGCCACTGGAATGAGGCCTACAGGCTCATTCAGTTTTTGTATGTTCCACTGCTATGTGTTCCTCCTTGGTCTACATCAGGTTGGTGTGAAGTGCTGCCCAGCATGGCAGTGGTTTATTTGAGCTAGGTCTATGCATGCCTGGAAAGGGTACAATACAAGGATAGTGCAGTACGGAGAGGTGCTTGCATGATGTATGCACATGCTGGAGGTGCATGTGCTTTTGAGTGGTACAGTACATAAATGATACAGTGCTGTTCAGTGCACCATTGTTGAGCGCAAGTGCTGGATGTATGGGTGCCTCTGAATGGTACAGTACATGGAGGATACAGGATTGTGCAGTGCATGTATACTGTATTCATGAATGATAAGGATTTATAAAGCACACTGCCACTCCCAAAGGAGGATCCTGGCGCTAAGCGGAACATTTCTAAAGCTGCAGGAATACATAGAGTCTCACTTCCGAGTGAGTAGAAAAGTGCGTCCAAAATTACGAAAATCCGAGTTTTCAATTGCCTTCTGAATATTTCTTTGGATTCTGAAGATTGAAGATGTATGGGAAGGTTGGTCCAAGCTTTTGCACCCAGTACTGGGAAATATTTTTCTCCATTTGTTTTGAGTCTAAAAGTGGGAATCTTGAGTAGATTGGCATTTGAGGACCTCAAAGAGCCGGGGTAGGGTAATAAATAACTCTAGCAGTTAGATATTCAGGTCCCAATGCTCTATAGGCTCTGAACATTAATAAGAGGGTTTTGAACAACACCCTTTTATGTACAGGCAACAAGTGCAACACTCCGAGACCCTCCGAGGAGAGGAGATTCAGAACCAGTCTGGCCGCAGAATGTTGCACTATCTGTAGCTTCTGGATGGCTTCTATAGATAAACCAGCATACTGTTACAGAAATCCAATCTTATATTATTAAAGCACCTGTTTTTCTGGCCTCCAATGGAAGGAAATAAAAAACTTTTTCAGGGATTTGATGAGGCCAAAATATGTGCCTGCCTCTGTGGTATCTTGTGGCTGAAAAAACAGGGCTGTGTCAAATTTAACTCCAAGACTTCTGGCTACCTGGACTGCAGGCGGAGGGGTTGGTGTGGAGTTGGGCCACCACAGCAAAGGTCAAAGGCATTAGTACTCCCAAAGAGCATAATTTCCATTTTGTCTCTGTTGCAATTAAGATGATTGGCTTTCATCCACCGAATGACCTCTGTCAGGCAATTATTAAAATTAAGTTCAGATCACAGGGAGTCTTTGTCCAATGACAACATAAATTGTGTGTCATCGGCGTAGGAAGTAACATCAATGCCAAAAGAGGACATCAGATTAATTAAAGGGGCCATGTAGATAATAAATAATGAGGAGTCCTGAAGAACTCCTGAGTTAACTGGCTTTTCGGGAGAGAAAAAGAAACCTAACATCGCTGTTTGTCTATGGTCAGATAAAAACAATTTGATCCAGGCCCAAGCTAGGTGGGAGATTCTGCAGTCATTGACACGTTGCACCAGTAAGTCATGTGAAATGGTGTCAAACAATGCAGATACGTCTGATAGAATCAATACCGCATTTTTTCATACATCCAGCGTCATTTTAAGTGAATCTGAGACCTCCAACAGCTCTGTTTTTGTAGAAAATTTAGGGCGAAAGCCTGATTGACTAGGATGCAAGATATTGGCCTCTTCCAAGAATGCCATTAATTGTGTATTAACTAGCTTTTCCATAATTTTACGTAAGGCTGGAAGTAATGAGATAGGCCAAAGGTTGGATAGCGTGGTAGAGTCACCTAGTTGTTTTTTCTGTAATAGTTTTAACACTGCTAATTTCCAATCATTAGGGACATCAGCAGAAGACAAAGAGGTATTCAAAATATCATTGATTAGTGGGTTTATGCAGTCACCAACGTTCTGAAGAATGCAGGGGGGCCATAGATCATGAGGGGATCCCGATTTGCAAGCTAGAATTGCTTGCTGAGATTGAGCACACAACATTTTCTGAAAAGATGTCAATGATAGTCTTAAGTGTGGACTATTATTACTTGTTGGAGGATTCTTAAAAGAAGGGGGACTTACAAATGTTTGTTGAATAGTCTGTATTTTTTCTAAAAAAAAGCAGATATTTTATTACTTAAGATTTGTGAGGGTAGTATCTCCGTAATGATTACTTTGGGCTGTAAAAAGGATTTGGCAATATTAAAAATGATTTTTTAAATCTATTGTGCATTATCAATCTGCACAGAGCAGGTCTTAATCTGGTCATGACAGACTTGCAAGGCTTTTTTAAAATTCATTATGTCCTCAACATTGTAGGCCTTCTGACACTTACGTTCAAAGGGGCATGTTCATACTTGGCTTGTGCCGTTTTAGCATTAAAAATGTTGACGCTGAAATGACGCATAGCTAACTCCATATTTATATTTGGACGCTATCTGTCTAGCGTCAACATAAAGGGGTTAGTGTCATATTGTGGATGCGGCAAACTACTTTGCGCTAATTAGATGCAAGGTAGGCGTTCCCGTCCACAATATCACGCCAACCCCCTGCCACCTTATTTATACTCTGGCAAAAAAGGGCACGCATAGAGTAGGCAGACCAAAGAATGGCACTAAGCCTGCTTAGCGCCATTATTTAACGCCTGCGTCTGACCAGGCATTAGGGGACCTGTGGACCCATTTCCATGGCTTAACACCATGGAATGGACCCACAGATGCCCACCCCAAGCCCCAGGAACACCCCCACCCACACCAGAGGGACGCCATAGGATGGGGGACCTCATCCTGGGTAAGTATAATTTTATTTTTCTGTTCCATTGGGGGCCCCTTACATGGGGCCCCCTGACAGGCACTGGTTATTATGGCCTTGCCTAGGGGACACTGGTCCCCTGGGCTGGCCATTGGGGTGATGGGCATGACTCCTGTCTTTACTAAGACAGGAGTCATGTTTGGTGGTAGTGCATCAGAAAATGACGATAGGTTGGTTAGCGGCATATTAATCGATGCTAACAATCCTAGCGTCATTTCTGGCCGATTAGCGTCTTTTCCCCTCCCGCCATCCCCCCTGTTACAGTCTTTTCACCATGCACCATTCCATAAATATGGCACCCAGCTAGCGATATGGAATGGCTGCTATGGATATGATGCAAAACTGCATTAGCACAGTTTTGTGTCAACATCCATAAATATGGGCCCAAGTTTTTACAATTACAATGGAACTCTGCTAGGGATGGTGAGTAACACAGAGCTGATGGTTGGATTTTCAAATTCTCTATGGCAGGAGCTGACAGGGCCAATTTATTAATAGAATTAGTGACCTAGGTCTTGAAGGTAGAAACCTTTGTTGATATATCACCTGTAAGATTAGCAGTTGTAGAAGATAACTCAGCAGGGAAATTAGAATTGGATAAAAGCTTTCCCAATTGGCATACATAGGGACCTGGAGCTGGTGCCTTGGTGATGCAAATTGTAGGTCTCAAACCTAGCTTAAACTGGATTAGTGTGTGATCGGACCAGGCATGTTTTATAGGGGGTCAACAATTAAATTAAGATTATTGGAGAAAACTCCATCCAGGGTGTATCCTGTATTATGTGTAGAGGAGGTAATCATTTGGTTCAGGCCCAACAAAGGAAAGTGAAATTTGCATTTTGCAGGATGGAAGGAGAGATAACCTCACCCAAAGAAGACAAGAAGCTAGCACAGTGCCGAGGAGGTCAGTAAACAAGGCCACTTACAAAAGACATGGAATAGCTGAGTTTAATGCAAAAGCCCGGACTTTCCACCCTTTCCAGGGAACCCAGGTCAAATCCCGAAAGATGATGGCAAGGCCTCCCCCTCAACGGTTTAATCTGTCCTGCCTAAAGATGGTGTAGCCTGATGGTAGGGCTTGTACAATATCAGTGTTACAACAATCTTTAAGCCATGCTTACGTAATAAATAAAAGATCAAGCTTAAACTTGTTAAGCAAGTAAAATATCTCGAGCATGTTTTTCTTAAGAAGCTGGCATTAATGAGGCCTCCTAGGAGAAAAGCTCGCCCCAGGTGCCTGTGGTGTGTTATAGGTGTTGGTAGGAGAGGTCCCAAACACAGCTTTGCACTTTATGCAAGACAGTGGTCTGTCAATTGACTCTGGGGAAAACACTAAATCGCAAAATTTGTCAGCAACATTTAAAGCATTTAGAGCATCTAGCATCTTAAACATACCTTGGAGGGAAAGGGCAGAATGGCTGGGGCTGGTCGCATTTGGGTTGCAGACAGACGCAGATGGGATTGCTTTGGCGCAGGTGATGTGCCAGTGGTGCCTCCGCTGCATCTGCCTCCTTAAATGGTGTAAGATTAGAAAAAGCTAGAGCACCACCAACCACAAATGGCTGCTCTGAGTGGAACTCCTGGAAGTGGAGTCCCAGTAAAAAGTGGCTTGTGCACTAAAAGAATTGAATTCACTAATAAAAACAGTTTTCCTGCAGAGTATACATTTAGGCTCCCCCACCTTAAAAAGAATTGAATTTTTACAGATAAAAACTGTTTTCCCTCAAAGTATAAATCCAGGTTTCCCCCGTCTTAAAGTATCAGCAAAGTACACTTTCATGCACTGGCTGTATGTGAGCCTGTGAATGGTACAATACATGGAGGGCCCTGGATCCCATTTCGGGAGACCAAGGCAAACATGGGGTGGAGGTAGATCCCCCGAGACAGATTTGTGGATTGCTGCTTTCATGAAAGCTGGATAGACACACACTGCAGAGGAGAGGACCAGGCCTCCCCTGTACACTTCAAAGGGTGCTCTTTGATTCAGTGAGAGGTCACAAGGAAGGGCCCTGGACACATCTGAGGAGGGAGATGAGGTTGATAAGAGAATCATAAAGAGTAGAGGTGTGAGACCTGGGCTAACCTTTTAATGCATATATCGTTGTCCCTGACATCCAGGTGTGAAGACTGGTCACTCCCATCTCTTGCGTTGTGGAACTATCAGTTTCAGAGACATCCCTGCAGTGACAGAATGCTTTCAGGCAGGACAGAGGTCAGAGGAGCAAGCACTCCAAACAAAACAGGTCTCCGACATAAAGCTTCAAAGACTCTGACCCTACATCACATTTTGTGTCTGGAAATGAAATATAAAAAGGGAATGTTTGAGATCCCAAAAAGTGTCATCTGCCAAACAGCTAGATGGGCTGTGTGTTTAGAGGAAGCTCTGGAAGACGTATGCCTATGACCAGGACTGGGGATCAAGGCCTGATAGTTTCCCTTCTGGGTGAGGGGATCTCACCCAGGTAATACAAGGCCATCTCTCAGGAGCACCAGTGCCTGCCTGCTAGCCAAGACCGGTGTGCCCTATGAGAAAGAAGACATCGTTTGAGGGAGCAAGATCCAGTGGTGAGCCCTGTCGAGTGGACTTCCGGTGTCGTGTGAGGAAATGGCTGCTCCACTGATCGGGTCATTGCCCTTTGCAAGATTGAGTCAGCAACCCCCATACGCCAGGAAAGGACCACCATTAAGATAGCCACGGGAAAGACTGCCTTACAGTAAGGGCCTAAGCCTTGCACAATAGCGGTGTGGCGACCACGTATACCAGGAGGGACCATTGTGGAAAAGACTGCCGTGCAGTAAAGGTTGAAACCTTGTGAGGTAGCCGTGCAGCGACCCCATATGTCAGGAGCGCCGCCGTGGTGAAAGACTGCTGTTCATTAAAGGCCAAAGCTTTGCACGGCAGTGGTGCAGCAACTGATGGTCAGGTGAGGCCCTTGTCGATAATTTTGCCATTTTGGCTGGGACAGAGCCTGTGGATAGTGAACAGTCCCAACCCTATGTATCAGAGGAGATCACTGGAAGAACCAAGGACTGTGTGCTTGTTCTACCCCATTGGATAAATGAGAAGGCATGTGAGCACCATCACCCAAGCATGGGACAAAGAACAGGTTCCGCATAGTCACCTTTCCCATCGGGAGTGAGTGAACCCTTACCGCACAGAAGAAACTGCAAGAAACCTGTGACCTCGGCAGGAGCATGACCACGAGGGATACAGCCTGCACCCACTGAGTGCACTTGCACGCAACTTACCTGACTTGGGTTGAAGCCTCTGTGAGTGCCTTTGGCTGGGGAGCACTCCAGGACTTCAAATGCCTCCCTTCTGCCACAGCAGATTAGACTTGTTTCAGGCTGAGGGTCCAGGGGAAACTTGCTGTGACATTGAGTGTGTGTGCACTGGAACCCTATTGACTTTAAATCAGAGTCGTGGTGGACTCTTAACACTCAGACTACTAGTGGGACATACCCTGGATATTACCAATAGTGAAGGGGGACTCGCAACGATCATTAACGCAAGAGGCGAGTTTGACAGGGAGAGAGACATTAGAGCCCTGACCTCATGGGTGCACTGTATAATTGTTTGTAAATGGCATAGTCTTCCTTTGTGTGGGTAGTGTTAGAAATAAAATGCTTCTCTTTTCATAAAAGTGAGTATTTGGCTGGACAATGATTTCACATTATGAAAAGAACTCACATAGAGGAAATTGTTTATTTACACTGGGTAACATAAAAGGAAATAGCCAAAGTAGCTCATTCACTGGTAAAAATAATGACATACCATGCAAATAGCAATAATGATGTTGCAGCTGTGCCCACCATTGTCGGGAAGGTTAGCATGGAAGGGCATACCAACTACAATTATTTAAAGGTCCACCATCATCCCTAAGATGTGGAGGCAGAGGAAGATCTCAGGACTATTAGTCTGCAAATGTGTCTCAATTCCGCCATTGTTAGAGAGCGAGTTAATTAATAAAATGTGAAGAATTAATTAAAATAATAAAGTGTGTACTAAAAGTCCATTTTGAAATAAATGCATATTTAAAATGTGCATCGTGTAAAATGGCAAAGGTGGTGGACACCATAAACAATACATGTTAAATAATGATTAATGCTGATCAATGTAGAAATGTTTTATAATATAATAACAAGGATTAATATGAACACTAAGGTAAATTAATTAAATGATTATTAGGTTTCCAAATGTAAATTAAATATTTTATTAAATGTGGGCCTACATGAAGAGGTCTAAAGCTAGTTCTACCTTTTAAAAGGCGTGTGCAATGTTTTTCTGTCTCAACAGTTTCTAGAAGCTCAATGTTCATTGTTCACACTTGCTGACCTCACATAATATTTCAATTGTTTTTTTAAATTGATTTTCAATCTCCTGTGTAGCATATATTGTGGAAAAGTTACGTTCCTCTGTTGTAACTTTTGTGTAGTCTTGTCCTTCATGGGATGACATAATGTGTACCCAGACCAATGATTTTCAGTGCTCATGTATAACCTGTAACAATTGTATTCTGTTGCGGAAACTGGTGACTGCAGTTAAAGAAGATGGTCCAATCGTGAATGGAGAAGATGAAGCAAAGATTCTTCTGAAATGTGGAGTGAAGCTAATTGGTTTTGACATAAACTACCCCATAGACTGACCAGTGGCATTATCGTTAGTTGCTTTCTAGGGTTTTAATATAGCAATGTTTAGATGATGTAAGCTCATATTCTTTTTCACTTTCAGTGACTGCAGTTTTACCTCCCACTCTGTTCCTTATGCCATTAAGGTTCAGATAAAATAAGGCCACATATTACTGAACTGTTCAAGTGAAGACCAAAGATGCTCTATTGATGACGTTTTCGCTGCTTGCTGACCCAATCCATTAAGGAAAGGTATAAAATGTGCATTTGTTCTTTGCAGGTTTTTATGTTTTCTCTCTTTTAGAAATCCAAACACGATTTTGGCTACTACCCAGTTAAATGTTTTCCAAATTAGTTTTTGTCTGCTTTTTCTTTTTGCATGCAAAATGCATCTCTGATTAGAGTGATAGTTAAGGATGTCATATTCAAAATTCCATCAAAAGAAAATTTATTGTAATTGATTCATTTGTGTTAACTAAATGTATTCAGTTTCTATATATCATATTCTCTTGTTGATATTCTTTGTTGTTATTCTTGCATGTCTGATAATACAATTACTTGGAGGAATAAGTTTTTGGTTTGCTTTGGTTAGCAAGTGTTGTTCTTGTACTTGTACCATTTGGTTTTTGTATGATTTATGTGACTTTAGCATTGTTAATCTAGGGAAATAAATGTTTGAACTTTACTAAACTGGTGTAGTGAATCATTGCCACATTCGTCATGGTGCGTGAATAATTAATGTCTCCATATTCAAATGTTATTTGTTTAAATTTGGCTTAGATTGTTGTTTAGTGTTGTTTAGGATGTTATCACATTCCTATCTGAGTCCAAAGATTTGTGTCGACCTCCAAGGGCAATTGATGATCACCTTCTAAAATAAATCTATAAAAAATATAAGGCTGGACCCTCCCACAGAAATTGGTAGCAGAGGATGGTTTTGTCTCATTAGGAGGGAAACGTCCTGTTTTCAATAGTTAAGGGAGATTTTTGTTCTATCAGTGCTTTTTGAAAATTTGAAGTTTGGTTTTGCCAATGCTTGTTGGGATGAAAATTTAATTTGGCAATGTTTGTTTGGGAACTTCTCCCAGCGTTCCTAATGTGATTTGTGGTTGAATTAGGGTTTGCGCTTGCACTTGCACTGCTTAAGCAAATTGCAGGTGAATTGTGATGTTTGAGATAATTAGGGAGTTTGCGTACTCCTATTTAGTTTGTTAAAGAATCATTGTACTTTAAGGGTGTATGTAGGGAAGAATTCATACTTCAATTGGGGTGGCACTTTGTCTCAAAAATTGCCCACGCTGTTGTTGCTATACAGTCCCTGCGTGGTCTAAGACTCCGGAGTATTGTACAAACATAGGAGACACTTGGTTATTGTTGTGTTGTAATTTGTCAGCTTTATGTGGCCACTCGGACAAGGTTGACAAATAGTACCCTAGAGTGTATGTGTTAAAAGGAGTGATAGTTTGAAAGTATTAGTGATTCCTGAGTGCACAAGGAGGATCTGATATTAGTCAAGGGTAGAATGTGCTGGTCGAATTTTACTTGCGAATCAGAGAAAGCTAAAATCAAATATGTAGTTGTCAGAGCTAAAAGACGCAATATTCGTGAAGCTTCTGAAACTGATTGTATTCCCTACCTGTAGTAAGCAGACAAAATGGTGTGTTGATTTTTCTTAGCACTTGCACTATTTTGCATTTTGTTTTGAGTGAATCAGTTGGGAGAGACGAGTCCGCAAGACTTTGTCACATTGGGTCTGCACTGGGATTGGTGGACAAACGTAAAGAGCTATTGGTTGAGAGAGGCAAGTGAAAAGGATTTAGGGATTTAATTACTTCCTGTTTTGAATTTAAATTGTAGTTTTAAGCATGAATAAAGTAAAAATGAAATCTTTCAAGGCATTGAAGAGTGTGCTTAGGGGGGATGCTTTTATGCTTTTATTCCAGTCAGAGTAGGCAAAATGTGTCCACTGGAAGGTATACCTGCATAGATCGTAATTGAAGAGGAAGGTGTCTCAGCATGTAATTGGTTAAAACAATGGTGCACAATTACAGAGAAGGAAGAAAGTTTAGCGTTTCCTGTCTACGTAACATTTAATTTGAGAATTTTAGAGAATTTGAGGAGAGTGCGTGATGAATTAAAACCTTCTCCGAGACCAGCACAATTTAAGGCTTTAGCTATTTGGTTAATTAGTGGCCATACAACAAACGAAATTAAGATTTGAGAGGAGAGTGAGAAAAGCTGAGAAGAATTTATTAGAAGCAATGTGGGATAATGAGCAAAAATTTGGAAGAACAGAAACTTTACAGGGAACTGGAATACGTCCTACAGTTACACAAGAGAAAGAAAGTAGTGTCAAACGGAAGACAAAGAAAAGGAGCAAAGATTCTTCTGATGGGGAATCAAAATCAGATGAAGCTAGAAAATCGTTGACTTATGATGATGGCTCAGACGATGATGAATTTATAATATAGTTATTGAGAAGTTGTGCTCAAGCATATGCAGTACAGGAATTAAGTTCAAGTACTACTAGTACTAGTTCAAATGCATCAACACCAGCACAACCAGTACAGGTTTCACAGTTCCCAGTTGTGGTAACACAAAGTCAAGTACAGTTTCCTATAGTTCAGACCGTGCTACAGTCTATTTATCCTACTGTTCCAGTTGTAAGTTCTGCACCGAGTATTACAGTACTGGTAGCACCACACATACCCCAACATATACCGCAGAATGTTCAAAGCCCAGTGGTAGTCCAAAGGGCGTCTACACCTAATTCGATGATGACTCCAGTGCAAGCACAGCAGAGGTTTACACCTGTAACAGTAATGCAGTCAAATTCAAATCATTCATCACTTACAGGTCAGGGTTCTGAGGTAATTTACTCAGGAAATCAGAATGTTACCTCAAGTCCAGAAGCATTGTCTGATCCTGTTACAATTGGTCCTGTTGTATCATTGTATGCTCACGAAAACAATATTGAGAATAATGTACAGAATTTTTTCAACACAAATACAGAAATGGAGAGATTAAATGCATCAGCTGTGATCATGTTTCCGACAAGTCAGACTCAGACTTTTGACAAGACAGGTCCCCTGATTGATTTATCCTATCCCAGGACTTCACAGTCAACTTCAATTGCAAATTCAAATTCATTTCTCATGACACACGAGGCACTGTGTATTACTCTAGTGTCTAATGCAAATAATAATGTTTTATTACAAGGTCTATCAGCTCAACAGTTGACAGATTGGCAAGAGAAAGTGGGTAGTGGAGTGAGAACGAATGCTGGAAATAAATCATTGAACCTGGCAAGACTTAAATTTGAATTAAATGAGAAGTTTGCGGGAACACTTGTGTTAAATAGGATTGACTCATATAATGAAGATGAATTAAGATTCATGCGTAAAGCTGTTACAAACAGAGCAGGATTAGCACACCAGAATTTATCAGAACTTGCAGAAAAATATGAAATTGAAATTGACAAATCAAAACCTCTGAAGAGAAGATAAAGATTAGAATTTGATGCAAAAGATATTGAGAACATGAGAATACCAGAAATAAAAATTCACATTAAAGAATTAATTCAGAGCATTCAAACATGGGTAGTATTAGACAAATGGGAAGGCAGATGAGTAAATAAAACAGATCAGAAGAAAAAGGAATCTGCGACTACAAATGCTGATATGCAGCAGACTGATAATCCAGTAAAGATATTACCAAGGAGAGAAAACCATGGAGGGAATTTTGTGCATGTCCCTTAGTGTAGAAGTGATATTTTATCATTTACAAATTATTACCTGAAGCTGAGAGAGAAACCAGTAAAATGGTATTAGCAAACAGATAGATTGGTAAAGCTCGCGAAATGCCTGTGGTAGGATTTAAATACCCTGTTAGAAATAGTGGTTCCAGCAGATTTATGGGTTGAGTGTAAAAGGATTGTTGACTGGCCAACAAGAGAGCCTCCATGAGATCCAGTTAAAAGTGCACCATCTTCTGATGTAATGAAACATTACAAATTGATTGAATTTTTGAAAACAAGAATTTCTCCTAAAAGTATTGATTGGCATAGAATTGATAGGACAGCACAGGAAGCAAAAGAGTCCATACATGCTTATTATGAGAGATTAATGCAAGCGTTTAAACATTACAGTGGTACAGAAACAATTGAGCCCAAATACATGATTCATTTTGTGTTCAGGTGTGTTGAAGGGTTGAGACCTGAAATTGGCCAGATGCTTAAGAGTCATTTGATTTTCTGGTAAGAAAAAACAGTTGATGAAGTACTGCAGTTTGCTAAATACTGTGATGAGATTGAAATGAAACAGAAGAAGTTGAAGGAGAATGCAATGGTGATGCAAATGAAAGCAGCGACAAGAGGTAGAGGTCGTGGTGGAAATGGAAGAAGTATCATTGATTTGAATACTGGTATGGATCCTGGTGATGTTCAAGACATAAGAAAGATGCTACTTTGTCATGCTTCAGGGGCCTCAGGCATTGGAAACGAGTGTCCAACTGTGGTACAAGAAAGTGTTGGTATTGTTAAACAGATGAATGAAAACAATTTTTCCCCAATTTGAGAGGTCCAAGAATAAGAGGTTAAAATTCTAATGTACAGAATATGAATAATCAGATGCAGATTCCTCAGCAAATGCAAAGTTTGGTGCCACGTTTTCAGGTGCCACAGCAAATGCAACAGCCCCAGTTGCAAATGATTCCACAGCAACAGATGCAGATGCCTCCCCATCCAATGGCACAACAGCAGTAGATGATGCTTCCTCAGCAGAACACAGGTCAAAGATTCAGTCAAAGTCAAAGTAATCATACAGTGCAACAATTCACACTACATAGTGAAGATGAATGGAATGATGAGTTGATGAGTGAGAATTCGAATGAAGAAGAATGTGTGTTAGCAGCTTCATTGGAGGTGGATCAAACATCCTTATGTCTCTGGGAAAGTTATGGGTCATCAAGGTTAATTTCAAGTTGATACTAGAGCTACACACTCTTCAGTAATAACTGCAGAAGTTACTAATGTGCCACTATCTGGTAAAGCAGTACAGATTGTGGGAGCTGCAAATCAATTCTTGAATCCAATTGCTGAACCAATTCCTGTTAACATTGGACATTTTGAAGGCTTATAGAAATTTGAAGTCTGTGATTCAAGTCCAGTTTCCTTTCTGGGAAAAGACTTGCTGTGCAAATCAAAATGTTTGATTATCTGCACAAATGATAGGATTGCTATTCAGACAAATAGTGATGATGATGATGATTCATCTATGCCAGCACCAGGTGAATGTGAAAATTCAATCAATGAAGAGCTTCCTTTGATTAGTTTCTATCCTGCACTTACAGTACTAGATTTTCTAGCTGACCTTCAAGGTAGAGTTATTCTGAAAGTATGGGATCTTTCAGGTAGAGACATTGGTTTGATAAAAGGAGTTGAGCCAGTTAAAGTCACAGTTACACCTGGTGAAGTTTTTCCACAAACACCGCAATATTATATAGCACCAGATGTCATTAAAGGAGTTACTCCGGTAATTGCAGATTTTGTGAAACACAGAGTTCTAAAAGAAGTGCTGAGTAGCTCATGTCATTCTCCAATTATGGGTTTGAAGAAACCAAGTGGGAAATTCAGAATTGTTCAAGATTTGAGAAAGATTAATGACATAGTGGTCAAATGTTGTCCTGTAGTGTCAAATCCAGCAGTGATTTTATTTCAGATCCCATGTCTTGCAGATTGGTTAACAGTGGTAGACTTGTCATAAGCATTTTTCTCAGTTTCCCTGCATGAGGATAACCAATTTCTTTTCAGTTTTACATTCTGTAATCGTGTATATTTGGTGTAGAATTCCAGAAGGCTTTTCAGAATCCCCTTCGATTTTTAATCAGGGCTTGGAAAAGAATTTGGAATCACTGAAAATGCCGTTTCAATCGACATTAGTTCAGTACATTGATGATCTTTTGATTGCTTCAAAGACAAAGGAAGGGTGCAGGCAAGATACCATTGCTCTGTTGAATCCTTTGGGAGAGAATGGACATAAAGGGGGTTATTCTAACTTTGGAGGAGTGTTAATCCGTCCCAAAAGTGACGGTAAAGTGACGGATATACCACCAGCCGTATTACGAGTTCCATAGGATATAATGGACTCGTAATACGGCTGGTGGTAAATCCGTCACTTTTCCGTCACTTTTGGGACGGATTAACACCTCCTCCAAAGTTAGAATAACCCCCAAAGTGTGCCGAGAGTTATTACAGTATTGTCAGAAGGAAGTAAAATATTTGGGACACCAGATCGAGAAAGGTGCAAGAAAAGTTTACAGAGAGAAAGAGTTACTGCCATTTTGCAGATGAATCCTTCAGTTACACAGAGAGATGTTAGAACGTTTTTAGGAATGGTGAGCTATTGTCACCAATGGATTCCAAATTTCTCAGTTATTTCAAAGCCATTGCAGAGATTGACTTACAGAGACATAACTGATCCTGTCCCATTTGATGGAGCTTGTATGAAAGCTTGCACAGAGTTGGGAGAGAGTCTGTGTAGAGCACCTGCTTTGGGAATGCCTGATTATACAAAACCATTCTTGTTGTTTTGCCATGAGTGTAAAGGATGTGCTTTTTCAGTTTTGACCCAGGTACAGGGAGGTGTAAACCGTCCAGTGGTTTATTTTTCTGCTACTTTGGATCCTGTGGCCACAGCTTTGCCTGGCTTCCTAAAGAATGTGTCCGTGGGTTGGTGCCAGCCTCACTGAATTTGAGAGCATTGTGATGGGACATCTTTTAACTGTTCTTGTCCCACATTCTGTTGAGGTTTTGCTTACCCAAACAAAGACCCAATATTTGACAAATGCTCGCCTTACCCATTTCAAGCTTTTGACTTTAGGCTCTCCCAATGTAACTCTGAAGAGGTGTATTGTGCTTAACCAGCAACACTGTTACCAACTGAAAATGTTGAAAATGAAAAACTGAAAGAAATTTAACATGACTGCCTGGAGGTTACGGAATTGTGCATGAAACCCAGATCTCACATTCAGGATACCATGTTAAAAAAGAATGATCAAATAATTTTTATTGATGATTTCTGTACGAGAGACAATGCAGGAATGCTGAAATCAGGCTATGCTGTGTGCACAATTTCTGGAGTACTCAATGCTTCATGGCTTCAAGGAGTATTCTAGGCACAGGTGGCTGAAGTGGTGGCTCTTACTAGGGCATGTTGTATATCAGCACAACTTAAAGTTACAATTTTTACAGACAGCCAGTATGGATTTGGAGTAGTGCACAACTTTGGGCAGTTGTGGTCGCAGAGAGGTTTCATTACCTCTTCTGGTTCACCAATTAGAAATGGTGTTAGAATTCAAGATTTGTTGCAAGCCCTACAGTTACCTGAGAAAATTGCTGTGGTCAAGTGTAGCGCCCATTAGCGATCAAATTTTTTTTTCAATGGGAAATGTTTATGCAAATCAAGTTGCAAGGTTTTGTGCTTACAACTTAATTTCTTTTAATGAGGAATAGAAAAATTTAATTAGAGAAACAAATGTTGATGATTTTAATCAGAATTATTTGTTAACAGTGATTAATACTTGGGAAGAAATCAAACGTATGCAAGAAAATGTTCCCGAAGATAAAAAAGAAAATTGGATACAATTGAAATGTTTTCAAATGGATAAAAATGAAATCTGGGTTTCAAATGAAGGACAAGTGTTTTTACTGAATTGTCTATTGTGAGAAAACAGGGCTGATTGCAGAGGCCCCCTAACTTTTTGCCCCCATTTTCCACTTTATGCTGGTGTTTTCCTGACTCTGATGGTGCCCTGGGTACTGCTAACCAGTCCCAGGGCCTGTGCTCTGTATAAAATGGATATGCAAATTAGGCTAATTATAATTGGCTAAGTTAACCTACCTATAAGTCCCTAGCATATGGTAGGGCATGTAGGTTTAGGGACCACAGCATAGGTGGTGCACACCTAGGTGCACTGCTGAGGTGCCCAGTGTCATTTTAAAGGCAGGCCTGCCTTGCTGGCTGCTTTTAAATTAAAGTTATATGTAAATTCGACTTTGGAATTAAAAGTAGTTCCAAAGTCTTAAACTACCTTAATTTTACATATAAGTCACCCCTAAGGTGTGCCCTATGTGCCCCTAGGGCTGGGTGCCATGTAACTATAAGCAGGGACTTTATAAAAATAGGTTTATAAACCCTGGTGAGGTAAAAACAGCCAAATTCGTTTTTTCCTCATAGAAGTAAATGGTCTTCATAGGCTAGAATGGGGAGACTTTATTTTAAATTTTAAAGTCTCCTTAAATGTTGCATACCAAGAATTTGGTATCAAATTCATTGTTGTAATAAATCCCACAACTTCCAGTTGTTGGATTTAATATAACTTGTTCAGGTAAAGAGTTATAGACTTTACCTAAAAAGTTGCCAATTTCAGCCCTGCATTGTTTTTGCTGCTGTGCTCTGATTGGCCAGCCTGTAGCAGCTTAGGCAAGCTGCCTTGATGAGGTGTGAAGTGGCCTGGCTTCACACAAAGGAATGTGCTTGTGGGAGAGAATCTCCCCTCAGCAGATGGTGAGGCAGGAAGGTGGAGGGCTGCCAAACTGGTCTTCAAAGGCAGAGAAGGACATTTGGAGCAACCAGCAACACCCCCACATCCTGCAACCCCAGACAACTAGGTGCCCCCATGATTAGATTAGGAGAGGGCAGGAGAGGGGTGTGTTTATGATTTTTAGCCACACCAGTGGGTGGGCTCAGCCAGATGTAACCTCCAAAAATCAGATTCAGCCATGTTGGATTTTTAGAGAATGTTGCCTTTTGGGATGGATTTTTGCCACACTTCCCAGGAAGTAGTCATCACAGGGGGGTGACCCTGTACCCGATTGGAGAACCAGGACCCCCCTGCTTTTCACCCAGGAGCAAGGATAAAACTGGCAGACCTGCCCCCACACCTCAGATCCCTACCAGATTTCAACAAGAAAAGAACTAAAGGAGAAGAAGGACTGCCCTGCTGGACCCCTGGCCTGCACCTGGAACCTGCACTCAGAAGGACTGCACCAGCTGCACACTTGGGCTTCACCACAAGAAGGACTTTGCCTGGCTTCAACTGGTTCAAGGAGGGACTCCCTGTTTGCTACAGGTGAAACATTGCTAACCAGAGTCCCCTGCACCAACTCCTGAAAAGTGACCAGCTGACCACTGTCCAGTGGCCAAAAAGGAGTTTGCGCCAGGTGCATTCTGGGAGTTGAAGTCTGCACCCCCCAAGGACCATCTCAGAACTTCTGGACCCTTGGGGTGAGCTGTGGACCCCAAAAGAACCTTAAAAGAACATCTGGGTGAAGCCCCAGAAGTTTGCAGAAGATTTGAGAATTTTTGAAAAAAAGCTCCATAGAGGGACCGACCCGCCGTGGAAATTCTAGCCGGCTTGCCTCAACCGCGACCCGGCCTGATTTGGTGGTTCGTCCCGGTAAAGAAAAATCTCAGAAAAAGAGACTAAGGGGGTCATTCTGACCCTGGCGGCCGGTGATAAAGCGGCGGCCAACCCGCCAACAGGCAGGCGGTCAAAAAAAAGGTATTCTGACCCTGGCGGGAACCGCAAACACAGCCCGCCACTTTAACACTCCGACCGCCACGGCGGGACAGACAAACAGCTCAGCAGTCACCGCCAACAGCCAGGCGGCAGACAATGTACCGCCCACCCTATCACGACCCACCAATCCGCCACCTTTTCCGGGGCGGGAGCCCCGCCGATAAAAACACGGCGGAAACAGACTACGAACGGGAAAACGCTCACCTATACACACTCCACGAGGAAGGAGGACAGCATGGAGCCCGAATTACACATCCTACCGGCTATTGTCTACCTGCTCATCTACCACGAGTACGAACGCCGGCGCAGACGACAACGGTGAGTACTGCACCTACGACACAGGGGAGGGGGGAGGATGAAAGCTTACGGGCACACACATATGCGACCCCCCCCCCAACTATCTACACACCAATGCAGAGCACCAAGTCACAGTGACACCACCCAAACCCCCCGGAATAATGCAAAGACATAATTAAAGTGAGAAACAACATTTATGTATATAAGAGGTTCTTTGAAGTCATGGTAAAATAGCAATATGAATAGTAAAAAAACAAGTAAGAAAATAACGAAACCGATAAACATAGGCAATAAGTCCTGCACAGTCACCTAAATTTCCACTGTCCGTGGGCCAAAGTGGATCAACACATGGGCAAAGCCCACACAGGAGACCTGAGTCCGTTGGAGAGAACACTGCTGGGGCATCAGATGACAAAACTACAGGCACCTCAGGGGGAAGGGAAGGGGGGGCACCTCAGCCACATGAGTCCACGACGCCAGATCCACGAAGGGTCCACCATGCCCACTGTGCCATCCTGGGGAGTGCAAAGCCACAGTCTCACAAGTCTCTACAGTGGGTGGGTTGCCCACCGTGCCATCCTGGGGAGTGCAAAGCCACAGTCTCACAAGTCTCTACAGTGGGTGGGTTGCCCACCGTGCCATCCTGGGGAGTGCAAAGCCACAGTCTCACAAGTCTCTACAGTGGGTGGGTTGCCCACCGTGCCATCCTGGGGAGTGCAAAGCCACAGTCTCACAAGTCTCTACAGTGGGTGGATTGCCCACTGTTACATCCTGGGGAGTGCAAAGCCACAGTCCATCAGGTGGATTACAGAGACCACTGGTCATGGAGGAGCCATGGTGGGCAGAGTGCGGCGTGAAGGCCTGCCCGACACAGAACCGGGACTGCCAATGGGCCAGCTGTGCTTGAGACGGCGGGGCCCAGCGGAGCGGTGCTTGACAGGAAGGGCCCAGCGGAGCGGTGCTTGAGACGGTGGGGCCCAGCGGAGCGGTGCTTGACAGGAAGGGCCCAGCGGAGCGGTGCTTGAAAGGAAGGGCCCAGCGGAGCGGTGCTTGACAGGAAGGGCCCAGCGGAGCGGTGCTTGACAGGAAGGGCCCAGCGGAGCGGTGCTTGACAGGAAGGGCCCAGCGGAGCGGTGCATGAGACGGCGGGGCCCAGCAGAGCGGTGCTTGACAGGAAGGGCCCAGCGGAGCGGTGCTTGACAGGAAGGGCCCAGCGGAGCAGTGCTTGACAGGAAGGGCCCAGCGGAGTGGTGCTTGAGACGGCGGGGCCCAGCGGAGCGGTGCTTGACAGGAAGGGCCCAGCGGAGCGGTGCTTGACAGGAAGGGCCCAGCGGAGCGGTGCTTGAGACGGCGGGGCCCAGCAGAGCGGTGCTTGACAGGAAGGGCCCAGCGGAGCGGTGCTTGAGACGGCGGGGCCCAGCGGAGCGGTCATTGACAGGAAGGGCCCAGCGGAGCGGTGCTTGACAGGAAGGGCCCAGCGGAGCGGTGCTTGAGACGGCGGGGCCCAGCGGAGCGGTGCTTGACAGGAAGGGCCCAGCGGAGCGGTGCTTGACAGGAAGGGCCCAGCGGAGCGGTGCTTGAGACGGCGGGGCCCAGCGGATCGGTGCTTGACTGGAAGGGCCCAGCGGAGCGGTGCTTGACAGGAAGGGCCCAGCGGAGCGGTGCTTGAGACGGTGGGGCTCAGCGGAGCGGTGCTTGACAGGAAGGGCCCAGCGGAGCGGTGCTTGAGACGGCGGGGCCCAGCGGAGCAGTGCTTGACAGGAAGGGCCCAGCGGAGCGGTGCTTGAGACGGCGGGGCCCAGCGGAGCGGTGCTTGACAGGAAGGGCCCAGCGGAGCGGTGCTTGACAGGAAGGGCCCAGCGGAGCGGTGCTTGAGACGGCGGGGCCCAGCGGAGTGGTGCTTGACAGGAAGGGCCCAGCGGAGCGGTGCTTGACAGGAAGGGCCCAGCTGAGCGGTGCTTGACAGGAAGGGCCCAGCAGAGCGGTGCTTGACAGGAAGGGCCCAGCGGAGCGGTGTCTTTCTGCACGGCGGGGCCCTCTTCAGCGGTGTCTTTCTGCACGGCGGGGCCCTCTTCAGCGGTGCCTCTCTGCACGGCGGGGCCCTCTTCAGCGGTGTCTTTCTGCACGGCGGGGCCCTCTTCAGCGGTGCCTCTCTGCCCGGCGGGGCCCTCTTCAGCGGTGTCTTTCTGCACGGCGGGCCCTCTTCAGCGGTGCCTCTCTGCTCGGCGGGGCCCTCTTCAGCGGTGTCTTTCTGCACGGCGGGGCCCTCTTCAGCGGTGCCTCTCTGCACGGCGGAGCCCTCTTCAGCGGTGTCTTTCTGCACGGCGGGGCCCTCTTCAGCAGTGTCTTTCTGCACGGCGGGCCCTCTTCAGCGGTGCCTCTCTGCACGGCGGGGCCCTCTTCAGTGGTGGCTCTCTGCACGGCGGGGCCCTATTCAGCGGTGTCTTTCTGCACGGCGGGGCCCTATTCAGCGGTGTCTTTCTGCACGGCGGGGCCCTCTTCAGCGGTGCCTCTCTGCACGGCGGGGCCCTCTTCAGCGGTGCTTGTCCAGTCATCTCAGGGAGCCAGACCTGGCCAGGACTCCCTGCTTAGTCGCCCTCCAACCGTGCAGTTGCTGGACCCTTCTGTGACGGAGTCCTGGGCCCGTGGGTGTCCTCCCTCACACCCGGGATGGGGCTTGTGGGGCCCTCCTGGTCCGCGCCCCTGCTGGCTGACTTCTCCGCCCTGCTGCCCTTGGCCTCCTTCGATGAGGCTCTCTGGTCCTTGCCTCCCCTGGATGTTGTCGCAGGTGAGGGCCCAGGACTTTGCTCCTTGGGGGCAGCCGTGTCAGTCTTCTCGCGGCGGCCCCTGATTTTACGGGTCCTCTTCCCAGGGGGGGGGCTGGCTGTTCCCTTGCTGCTGGCCGATGTATCTGTGCTGGGGAAGGGTGCACTCCAAAACCCCTGCACAATGGTGACACTTGAAGCAGGGCTGGTGGTGGCTGAGGTGCTCTTGGGACTCTTAGCAGATGGAGGGGGTGGGTCAGGTGGGGCAAAGAGGTTAAGTTTGGAGAGGTAAAGTTTTTTAGGACCAATGTAAAGGGTAGGTGTAGTGGGTATGGGAGTGGAGGAAGAGGATGTGGTTGTAGGAGAGTCAGGTGTGCTCTCTTTGGGTGCAGGTGCTTGTGACGTAGGCTGTCGTGAGGTGGTTGGCTGTTGGGTGGGTGGCTGCCTGCATTTGTGTGTCTTGGAAGAGGGGGTTACAGACACAGTGGGAGAGGACACAGGGGACGTGTAAATGGCAGTGATGGTGGTGACTGCACGTGGGCGGACTGTACTGGAGGGTGTGCTGGTGATGGAAGTACTGGCTGATGGTGGTGTGCATGCAGGTGTGAGTGGAGACGTCACAGGGAGGGAGGAGGGAGACGAGGAGGTGGGATACACAGGGGTGGTAGTGACTGTTGGCATGTCTGCATCTGGGTGTTGCTTGGGTGAATGCTTGTGTGATCTGTGGTGCTTATGTCTGGATGAGCTGCCCTTGGGTGTTGAGGTGTGTGCAGGCTGGTCTGATGGTGTGGATGGGATAGGCTGAGGAACAGGAGACAGAGACAGGGTGGAGGCAGATAGAAGAGGGAGGCTGGAAACAGGGACAATGGCTGCCGTCAGTGCTGAGGCCAGAGCATTGAACGATCGTTGATGGTCAGCCTGACCCGAATGAATGCCCTCCAGGTATGCATTGCTCTGATGCACCTCCCTCTCTACCCCCTGGATGGCATTCAAAAGGGTAGACTGCCCAACAATGATGGTCTGTAGGAGGTCAATGACCTCCGCACTGAGGGCAGCAGGGGTAACGGGGGCAGGGCCTGAGGTGCCTGGGGCGAAGGAGATGCCCACCTTCTTGGGCTAGCGGGCACGGAGCGAAGGCTGAGGGGCTGCTGGGAGGGCGGAGCTGGTGCGCTGGGTGGCGGCTGTACCTGTATAGGTGGGGGGCCCGGATGTTGCCGCCACCGCTAGGGAGCTCCCTTCCGAGGACGTGTCGGTGTCTCTGGTGTCACCACGGTCCCCGTTGGGGTGCTCCCCTCACCCTCCGTATCACTGGTGACCTCGGTGTCTGTACCATGGCCCACCGGGGCCTTGTGAGTTGCAGCTCCCTCGTGCTCTGATGCCAATTCTCCTCCGCCTGATGATGCTAATGCACACATGCACAAGAAGACAAAGAAAAAGGGTGGGGGGAGAAATAAAAACAGGTTGAGTGCATGCATTGTCAACACCGTTGGCGGAGAGGACAGACACAGGAGCCTCATGCACTACGCCGCGCAATCGGGGTACACTACTCAGTACTTGTGACTAGGCCAACAGGTCTCTGGACAACATATGCGCACATGGGTGATGCAGGACCATGGATTGCTGTACTTGGCACCCTACAGAGGTGGGGGGCGCGGGCACAGGGCCATGCCTAAAGGAGGGGACTACACTACAGAATGCGCCCTGGCCTAATGTCACCCACAGCCCTCCTCCCCCACCCAGGCACCTCCACTGCGCGTAAAGATAGCAGTATGTGCTGGTACTCACCCCCTTGTGTCTGCTGTGATGTCCTCACGCGCCCATCCAATTCGGGGTAGGCCACCGCCAGGATCCGGGACATCAGGGGGGTCAAGGTACGACTGGCACCCCTCCTACGTTGGGAGGCCATCCCCAGCAGTGACTCGGCGGTCTTCCTGGTCCCGCAGCGGATGTCCTCCCACCTCTTTCGGCAGTGGGTGCCCCGTCTTGTGTGGACCCCCAGGGCCCGGACTTCCTTGGCGATGGCACGCCAAATGTCGACTTTCTGATGGGCGCTGACCTATTTGACATGTACAGGGTGGGAAAGGAAATTTCAACATTTTTCTTAGATGTGATTGCCCCCCCCTCCCCAACACTGCCATGTGGCACATGCTCTCATCTGTCGTGCCTTGCACTCCTCATTCGCTCCCCACCCCACCATCTTACATCCACCATACACGACCCAGGCATAGCCCATTCAATGTGCACCCAGTGTACTTACCTGTTGGTCTGGAGGACCGTAGAGTAGCGCATACTGGGGCAGGACCCCGTCCACAAGTTTCTCCAACTCTTCTGAAGTGAAGGCAGGGGCCCTTTCCCCAGTCGCAGCAGCCATTGTCTCTTCCAGACCGAGGTCACAGCAGCACTTGCAGTATAGGTCCTCTCCTGTGGATGATCAGGTCTCGAGTGATTAAGCAGATAGAAAATGGCGGTCACGCCCGCGGCGGTGTGTACCGCGGCGGTGTGTACCGCGCCGGTGCGTACCGCGACCGCCGGCGCACATCGTCATTGGCTCCTGAGACCCATAGGGTTCAATGTTAACCAATGCTGCTTTGCGCCGCGGTCTTCGACCGCCTACCGCCACGGTGAGCCACGCCAGCGCAGTGACCTCACATCCCACTGTCACACTTCACAGGTCAGGCAGCCGTCATTTCAAGGGCCCACATGGCCTGATTTCTACTGCGTCACACAGGCCTAGGCCTTGCATTGCCACTCATACAAGCCATTCAATGCATAGCGAATCGTCTAATGTGCAAGCTGTGGGAATGAACCTGAGGGTTGCATGACTCTGTGCTCCATGTTGTCCTTCCTAGGCACCGTCCGCTGGGACTTGCGAGGAGAAGGATGAATCCTCCTGTGTCCCGACCTCTGGTGGACCTGTCGACAATGGAAGAACGACATATTATACTTTGATACCGACTTGACCGAGCCACTATACATGAACTGTGTGCCCAGCTGGAGCCAGACCTGATGTCCCCCATCCACCAACCCACAGGGATTCCCCCTCTGGTGCATGTTCTGTCAGTACTCCATTTTTTGGCTAGTGGCTCTTTTCAGACAACAGTGGCCATGTCATCAGGGATGTCTCAGCCTATGTTTTCTAAGGTTTTGTCCAGAGTGTTGTCTGCCCTGATGAAATACATGCGGAGATACATTGTTTTCCCTGAGGAGGGTGATTTGGCCACTGTGAAGGGTGATTTCTATGCCCTTGGACATATCCCCAACATCATTGGTGCCATTGATGGGACCCATGTGGCTTTAGTACCCCCAAAAGACAATGAGCAGGTGTACAGAAATAGAAAAAGTTACCATTCGATGAATGTCCAGGTGGTCTGTTTGGCTGACCAGTACATCTCCCATCTAAATGCCAAGTTCCCTGGGTCAGTGCATGACGCGTAGGTCATGCGAAATAGCAGCATCCCTTATGTGATGGAACAGCTACAGAGACACCGTGTGTGGCTAATAGGTGACTCTGGTTACCCCAACCTGCCTTGGCTATTGACCCCAGTGAGGAATCCCCGGACCAGGGCAGAGGAACGGTACAATGAGGCCCATGGGCGAACTAGGAGGATCATAGAAAGGACCTTCGGGGTCCTGAAGGCCAGGTTTAGGTGCCTGCATATGACAGGGGGATCCCTCATGTACTCACCAAAGAAGGTGTGTCATATCATCGTGGCCTGCTGTATGCTTCACAACCTGGCTTTGCGACGCCAGGTGCCTTTCCTGCAGGAGGATGGTCCAGATGGTGGTGTTGTAGCAGCTGTGGAGCCTGTGGAGAGTGAAGAGGAGGAAGACGACGGGGACGACACGGACAACAGGGACACAGTTATACAACAGTATTTTCAGTAGCACCCAGGTAAGAATCATCCACGCCATTTTAAATTTACTTCTGGCCTCCTGCATCTCTACTTTCTGTGTTTCCCCCCAGTTCCTTTTCACTGAATTTTGACTTTCCCTTCCCTTTTCAGAGCTGTATGACCCACAGCGTGACTTCTGCTTTGTTTGCCCATGGACTAATGCTTCTTGACACTGGTATGTTGTCATCACAATGTAAAAGAACATTATTGCACCGTTATGTGTAATACATTTGTAAAGAATACAAGCAGACTCCTGACATTTGAAGTGCAATTGGTGATTTATTTTAAGTGCTGCGTATAGGTCCGTGATAGTAAAACGGTGATGGGTGGGGGTGGAGTCATGTCCATGGCAGAGTCCAGTTCTCAGTAGCACAGGTGCGATGTCCATATGCCTGTGGAAGGATGGAGAAGGGGCAGTTCAAGGTTGGACAGGGTGCCAATGTGGGACAGTGGGATGACATCAGGGGGTATCTTAGGCTGGCGGGGGTCTTGGCATCCTACTCTGTCTTCTTGTGTGATCTCAGGTTCCGCTTGCGGGGTGGTTGATCTTCAGCAGGAGGTGGGGTTCTGGTGGCCTGTCGGGGTGTGGGGGCCTCCTGTCCACTTGCGCCGGCGGAGGTGGTAGGCTGTTCGTCGTCCGGGCTGGTGACAGGGGCCCTTTGGGGTGCCACATGGTCCCGCAATGTGGTGACTATCTGGTTGAGGGCCAGGACGATGGTCCCCATTGCGGTCCCGATGTGCCGAAGTTCGTCTCTGAACCCCATGTACCGTTCCTCCTGCTGTGCCTGGATCTCCTGGAACCTGGCCAGTACCGTCGCCATCGTCTCCTGGGAGCGGTGGTATGCTCCCATGATGGTGGTGAGGGCCTCTTGGAGAGTGGGTTCCCTGGGCCGGTCAACCCCCTCTGGCACAGCAGCCCTCCCAGTTGCCCTGTTTCCCCGGGACTCTGTCCCCTGGACGGTGTGCCCACTACCACTGCCCCCAGGTCCCTGTTGTTGTTGGGGTGGTGGGTCAGCCTGGGTGCCCTGTAGTGGCGGACACACCGCTGATTGACGCGTCCTGGAGACAGTGGCATGGGCCCGCTGGGTGGGAGCTGTGCTGGTATTCCCAGAGGGGGTTGGGTCTGCTGCGGCCTGTGTCTGTGTGTGGGGAACCGACTGTCCAGAGGTCCCCGATGGTCCGGGCTGGTCATCAGGTTCCAGGTCGACAGAGCTGCTGTCATCACTGGGGGCCTGTTCTGGGGGCGGGATGGACAAATCTGGACCCTCCTGGCCGGTGTGTTGGCGTTCGGGCCCTGCAGGGGTAAAAGAGTATGGTTATTGCTTCTGTGTGTGCCATGGCGTGCGATTTGTGGGTGCCCTTGTCCCCCAGTGCTGGCATTCCCTTGTGGGAGGAGTTGTGAGGGTGGTTTGGGGGGGGGTTGGGTATGTGCAGTGGTCATGCTTGGGTGATGGGTGTCCATGGTTTGTGTTGGCATTCAGGGATTGGTGTTGTGTTGGGTGGGTTGTGCTGGTGAGACATTGGCAGGGTGGAAGTGTGCTGGGGGGTTGGGGGTGAGGGTGGGGGTGCGGGTTGGCATGCTGGTGGTTGGGGGGGGGTGAAGTATTTGGGATTAGACTTACCAGAGTCCATTCCTCCGCCTACTCCAGCGAGGCCCACAGGATGTTCAAGACCTCTTGCTCCCATGATGTGAATTCGGGTGGAGTGGGTGGGGGTCCGCTGCCAGTCTTCTGCACAGCGATGTTGTGTCTTGACACCATCGACCGCACCTTCCCCCGTAGGTCGTTCCACCGCTTTCGGATGTCTTCCCGGTTTCTGGGATGCTGTCCCACAGCGTTGACCCTGTCGACGATCCTTTGCCATAGCTCCGCCTTCCTGGCTATTGTGGTGTGCTGCACCTGTGTGCCGAATAGCTGGGGCTCTACCCTGATTATTTCCTCCACCATTACCCTGAGTTCTTGGTCCGAGAACCTGGGGTGTCTTTGGGGTGCCATGGGGTGGTGTGGGGTGGTGTTTGTGGTGATGAGTGTGGTGTGTGTGGTGGTGTGTGGTGTTTTGTGCGTGGATGTGGTGTGGGTGATGATGTTGTGTTCCTCTGTGTGTTGGGGTTTGCGTTAGCTGTGCTCTCTCTCTCTCTCTCTCTCTCTCTTTCTCTCTCTCGCCTTCTCTCCGAATTTCTAGTAGTGGGGGTTTGTGGGTGATGTGGGTGTGTGTTTTATAGTTGATTGGATGTGTGGGTGTGGTGTGTGTATGTGTATCAGGTGTGTGTATTTCGAATTGTCCAATGTGGCTGTGTTTTGTAAAGGTGTGTGTATTTTGACCGCGGCGGTGTGTACCGCCAATGGAATACCGCGGTTCAAAGACCGCTGCGTGGATTCGTGGGTCGTAATGGCATGGGCGTGTTCGTGTTGGCGTGACGGTGGAGGTTTGGTCATCTCCAGTTTATCGCTGACCGCTGATGAGGCGGCCTTCCGTGGATGTCGGGTTTTTGGCGGTTTGGAAGTTGTGGGTCAGAATGACCGTGGCGGTTTGCCGCGGCCGCGGCAGTAGAATGGCGGACTTCTGACCGGCGGTAAGAGCCTTTTACCGCCAGGGTCAGAATGACCCCCTAAGTCCGAAGGTAAAAAGTTGACCGGGACCTCCCAGCCATCGTATCCGAGAAGGGCTCCACGGACGTCGGATCAAGATCCAGGTTTACCCCGGTCGAAGGATTTTCACCTCGAAAAAACGACTAAGTCTGAAGGTAAAAATCTCCACCGAGGAATCCAGCATCGCGTATCCAGACAAGGGCTCCAGGAGGTCGGATTCGACTGGCAGCTTCGTCCCGCTGAAGAAAATCTTCAAAATAAAGACTAAGGCCCTCATCCTGACCTTGGCGGGCGGCGGAGGCCGCCCGCCAAAGTCCCGCCGTCAGGTTACCGTTCCGCGGTCGAAAGACCGCGGCGGTAATTCTGACATTCCCGCTGGGCTGGCGGGCGGCCGCCTTCAGGCCGCCCGCCAGCCCAGCGGGAAAGAGGCTTCCACGATGAAGCCGGCTCGGAATCGAGCCGGCGGAGTGGAAGCTGTGCGACGGGTGCAGTTGCACCCGTCGCGTATTTCACTGTCTGCGCAGCAGACAGTGAAATACATTTAGGGGCCCTCTTACGGGGGCCCCTGCAGTGCCCATGCCAGTGGCATGGGCACTGCAGGGGCCCCCAGGGGCCCCGCGACCCCCCCTACCGCCATCCGGTTCCCGCCGGGCGGACCGCCGGGAACTGGATGGCGGTAGGGGGGGTCGGAATCCCCTCGGCGGCGCAGCAAGCGGCGCCGCCTTGGAGGATTCCAAGGGGCAGCGGAAAACCGGCGGGAGCCCGCCGGTTTTCCTGCACTGACCGCGGCCAAAGCGCCGCGGTCAGAATGCCCTGCGGGGCACCGCCGGTCTGTCGGCGGTGCTCCCGCCGACCCTGGCCCCGGCGGTCTAAGACCGCCGGGGTTAGAATCACCCCCTAAGTCAGAAGGTAACTTTTTAACCGAGGCCTCCCGCGACCTGTAGCCGAGCAGGGGTCCATCGCGGTCGGCCTGAAAGTTTGACTTTGCCCCGGTCGAGGTGCAACCAGATGACCCGATTGGCGCTTTTTGTTTCTAAGCGCTAGAAAAGTAATAATTCTTTAAAAATTCATATCTCCGGTTCCCTTTATCCGATTTTATTCGTTTTTGTGTCATTTTAAAGATAAAAATATAAACTATTTTTATAAATTGGTTTTGGATTTTTAAACTGTTTCCTGTGTTTTATTTAATTACTGTTTTGTGATATTTGAATGCTTTACACACTGTCTCCTAAGTTAAGCCTTGACGTTCATTGCCAAGCTACCAAGGGTTGAGCTGGGATTAATTTACTGAGACCTAACTGTACCTAAGTGGAGGTTGGTGGCATGTTGCTAGGTGTAGGTACCTACCTGCCCTTACCAATAACCCATTTTCCAACATCTATTGACGCAAATGGCAAGATACTATCATGGTCAGGCACACATTGGCAGAGATGCAATGATTTGAACATTTAAACAGTCCTAGGTCAATCTGAAATTTAGACAGGTTGTTGAAGCAATTTGTCACAGATGTGTTACTTGCCAACAAATAAACACGGGGAAAAGAACAGTTGTTAAGCTTAGCCCCATTGGAAGAGCAGGAGATCTATTTAACAGAATGCAAATGGATTTCATTGAGATGCCTGTGTGTAGTGGCTTGAGATATGTGTTGGTGATTGTGTGCATTTTGAGTCACTGGATTGAAGCTTATCCTGTATGTAGGAATGATAGTCTCACAGTAGCACATTTTTTACTGAGAGAGTTAATTCCTCGTTTTGGGTTCCCATTCTGTTTAGAATCAGATAGAGGAAGTCACATTAATAATGAAGTGATTAAATTACCATGTTCAGCCTTAAACATTGAGCCAAAGTTGCACTTAGCTATTGTCCTGAAGCTTCTGGATTAGTTGAGCAAATTAATGGCATTTTGAAAGCTCAACTAGCAAAGATGTGTGCATCAATGAATCTGAAATGGTCAGATGCTTTGCCTTTGGTTTTGATGAGCATGAGAAACACACTTGACAGAAAGACTGAGCTTTCTCCCCATGAGACCCTTATTGGTAGAGCAATGAGATTGCCACCTGTTCCTGCAAATGCTCTTGTTAGCATAACAGATGACATGGTTCTGGAATAGTGCAAATGTCTAGCCGACGTGGATCCCTCTTGTTCTCATCAGGTTGAAGCTAAATCCGTGCCGCCATCCCAAGACCAGTGTCACAGTCTGTGAGTTGGTGGTTGGGTGGTCGTGGAGAAACACGTGCGAAAAACCTGTCTGAAGCCTAGGTGGAAGGGTCCCTACCAGGTTGTTATTGTAACAACGGCTGCAGTGAAGTGTGCTGGAACCCTGAACTGGATCCATGTGCTCCACACTCCAAAAGTGCCATATCCTCTGGATGAGGAAGAAAATTAGTTGTTGAGAGTTCCAACAACTGCTATACAGTCTCAAGGAGCAAGAAAAGAGACTGTGGAAACAGTAGAAACAGCAGCAATAGTGCAAACTGGTGAAGATCCAGGTCCTCCTTTAGGAGATAGATAAACACAGCTCTGAGAGATGAAATAGAGATTTCTGAAGTTGCTTCAGCATCACCAGACATAGCAGAAGCTTAAAGTCAAAGGAATACTCTTCCAGAAGCAGAAAATTGGAAAAATCAGTTGAAACAGATCACGTTTCCTGAACCAGCTGAGGAGCGAGTTGATTTGAATCAAAGTCACACAGGTTTGACTCCTCCTGAATTAACTACTGCAAGTTTGAGTTTGAATTCTGCTGAACCAAGAATTGTAAGTCCAGTTTTGCAACCAACACTATCAAAGAAAGCTATAAAATTAGATAAATGGCCCACACTGCTAACAAGTGAAAAAGTTCCAGATGTGTTGTCGACAATAAATGAAGAGCAAGAGACCAGACCAAATGCAGATGTAGATATGAGTGAAGGAGAAATAAGTGTAAATCAGAGATCAAAGAGAAAAAGGGTTGCAAGTCAAAGATACACAGGTCCTGTATGGATGTACTTTATAACACATGAATGGCACTGTGAGTTTTTGTCCTTTTGTTTTGATCGTGAAATTCCAAATCAATATTTTGGAACTTGAGATTGCTTTTGAACTGAGTTTTGAAATTACAGTGCCAATTGAACGAGAGAGACATTACATGCTGCAAGTTATAATTAGTGATCATCAGACTATGATCTACTGAATAAACTTTAAAAGACTTTCTTCTGAAACTTGATTTCTGACAAGCTGCTAAACTGATTTGACAAGATAAACTGATTTTTGCAAAACAATTCTGGGGAAAAGTCTGAAAGCTGCTAAAAATACCTGCAAAGAAGACTGAAGATTATTTTTTGTTTTTAGTTTTTGGCTGCATAGATAGTTAAATCATTTTTCTTTTTCTTGAACTTTCTGAATCTGTATAGGCTATGGATTCAAATAAATCACAAATATAAGACATTGTGTGAGTGTTGTACATGCATGTGTTTTGGAATGAGTATTATATGCGTGTTGGTATGTTTATTATTAATTGTGAGTATGAGAATACAAATTAAACCTGAAGTTAGTTATATTCCTTCTCCAGAGTTTACTACACTTTCGAAGTTAGAGAAATTTAACAGGGATGAGAAATATTTACACATAGACAACTCACAAGGAGATCTTTCTTTTAACATTTTCTATTGATTATTGTATGAATATGTGGAAACAATGGATGTGAGAGAGTGTCATGGGTGCACGCAGATTCCTTCATCAGTGCAGGAAGGAATTACTTATCATAGCTTGCCACTAACGGATGGATTTAGTTGTAGTCTTTTGCTAGCAAAGCTTTATAATCAAGAGTATATTCAATATTTCTATTCCAATTTTGATTTAGTATTTTCTTTTGTTCTGATTAATCAGCATTTGAGTAACATAGCTAAGGAAAGAAATATTGATATTTCGGGAGGCTTCTTTGAACCCACATTAACATTTGGCAGGGCTTACGCTCACATAATAACCTTACATGCTTGCTTTCAAAGGTAGAGAAATCATTTCTCGATCAAACTGAACGCACTAAAAAAAACACGATCTCAACACCCCCACTCTCATCCCTATAAAAGAAAGTACCCCGACCCCCCACCTGCCCTGAGCCCTAAAAAAAAAATACCCAGACACCCACCCCTAAAACTAAACCGACACAACATCCCCCACCCAAATAAGTAAACTACCCCAAGACCTCACACCCTAAGCCCTAAAAAAATAAACTAATAAACTATCCCAACTCCCCACCCCCTAAGAACTAACTTACCCCGAAATGCCCCCCTGAGCCTAAAAAAAAAAAATGCCCTGACCACCCACCGCTAAAAAGTAAAGCTAAAGTACCCTGAAATCCCCCACTCACCCTAAGCCCTAAATCCGCCCCACTGCTAAACTATCCTGTCCCAACACCACCTACTTCACCGCATCCTCTCCCGATCCTTCCTTCTCTTCTCTCCTCCTTCCCCTCCTTAAACCTTTCCCCACCCCTTTAAAAATAAACTATGCCACCCCGACCCTAAATAAAAAAATACCCAAACCCCCACCCCACCCATCCCAATCCCTTAATCCACCCCCACCCCTGCCCAGCCCCACTTACCTCACCACGTCACTTCCACCCCAGCCCAAACCCCACCCTAATTCCTTTAAAAAATTACCCAAACCCCCCAGCACTGCCCCTTAAAAAAATAATAGCCCGCCCCAGTCCCAACCCACCCCTATCCCTTAATCCACCCCCAGCCCAGCCCCACTTACTTCACTGAGTCCTCTCCAAAACAAAGCATGGCTGTTTCTGTGCGTTAACCACACATATGCGTAGTTCTGCACATGCATGGTTAAGGCACAGAAACAGCTTTGCGTTGTTTAGGCAAGTGTGGTTACGCGTGTGTGGGAAACGTCTGCGTTGCTTACAACACATGGTTGAGGACGTTTCTCCAGAATAAGTGTTGCGTTTAATTTGGTGCTTGAGGGAATGGCTTACGTTGCCTATATGAAAAGGTCTGGGGAAGCTCGGGCTTACATTCTGATGACATCGGACATAGCCAAATGTTAAATGTCCTAGTCGGTCATTCCAAAGGATTCACAAGGTGCCATGCAACTGTCAGACTACTGGGCATATACAAAAATGCTTCCCTGATATCTACCATCGGTGTTCCTGTACTTCATGGTTTTAGAAGCATTTATAATGTAGTTGCCTTTGTTGCTCACTGATGTAGCAATGAAAAAAGCAAAATGTTATAATTTCCAAATTAATTTAGGCATCCATTACATGGAGCATATTGGGCTGAATCGTATCAAGAAAACTTTGAAACTTCTATTTTAGGGCATGGTCTGAGAGATTGTTTTAGACTGATCAGTATCATAACAAGCACCCTCCTCCGCAACAAAAGGGAGTGGGGGAGAGCAGTAGTGCACTTCAATAAAAGCAGATAAAGATTAATTGAAAGGAGTGTGCTCAAACAGAAGAATCAACGCAAACAAACTACAATGTGAAAGCATGCTTTAAATGCGTGTAATTGTCAACAGGCAAAGGTAACCAAATGGTATCATAAAGCACGCTTTAAATGCATTTAGCCAGGGGAACTTAATAAAACACAAGCAAATTAAAAAAGTGCCATCCATCAAAGACAAGCAGCGGAGGATAAACCAAAGCAGATGAACACAGTACTTGGCCCCCGGGATACTGATAAGAGCAAACACATAAATAACAAGCACAGGTAAATGCAGAAAATAGTGCTACAGCCGGTAGAAATGGAGCACAAATAAGTGGCAAGCACAGGAACCAATGAAAAGCCAGGAAAGCAAGATTGGCAGGATGTAAGCCTCTTTTTGGATTTATATTGAATACAATGGATTTCACAAGCACAGCGCAAGCGCTGTGCAGGCGAAACCTAAAAATCACTCCAAAAGTGAGTAGTGGAAGGCTATAAGTCAGACAATCAAAAGCAAGGTGAAGAGGATATGTACGGGGAACAAGCACAAGAAGAGCAAGGAAGAGTAGAGAAAGACTGCAACTAAGAAGCAAGCAAATGAGAGTGACAACAAAGCAAACTAATACAAGCAGTAGTCTACCTGAAAGCCCACTGTATTTTCTTGGAATCGCCTACAAAACGTCTTTTGCAGCCAGACATCTAATGAAACGTGGAAAATGGGCTATCAAGATAAAACTAATGTAACAAAAACTAAAGCTGGAAGGCGAAGAAGGCTGCAAAGCAAAACACAGAATTAAATAATGTAAAAAAGAAATTGGAGACGGGTGGAAACACCAAGAATTGGATGAGAGGAGGGGTGAAGGAAGGACGGGGGTTGATAAGAGGAAAAGGAAAAGAAGGAATAAGAATTGGAATAAAGAAGGTACGATGGAAAGTGGGAAAGAAAATTAAACAGGAAAATACAGGACAGAAAGCTAAAAAGTGCACATGAAATTAAGGAAGAATGGACAGAAGGAAAGAAAGATGGAACGAATGAATAAGAGGAGAATGGAAAGGGAGGAAAGGAGTAAAAGGAAAGAAAGATGGAGGTACAATGAATAACACAATACATGAAAGGAATAAGCCAGTACTGGTAAATGTTCAGTTCGTGGCCAAATACCTTTTAAATCATTATGTAAAATGTATTATTCTGAAGCATATTCCTTGTGGTAACAATTCGCACTGGCTCTTTAAAAGAAAGTGTTGAGATCACTCACTTTGCAAGGGTATTTCGTTCCCTGTGCCTCAAAGTGTGTGGAGTGGGTGGGGAGTACTTTCTTGTTACTTCCTTGCCTGCGACCCTTAATAACCTCAAGGCCCTCATTAATTACTGCTGGGGAACCACGGGAAGGGTGGGGAATGGAAACTGCAGACAATGATTTTTAGTGCTAATGACAAGCGTTATCAGGGGCAGTGCCAGGGGAATCAAATTACAAGTCATGAGTAGGAGTTGCAACCCTTTCTCACCGAAATTCAACCCCATATTTTATGCCTTTGCCATTGTTTTATGGCTCCACGGCGGTTATTAGCACAGTAGAAAACAGTGTAACATTTTACATTTTCACCTTTAACACTATGGAATGACTCTTTCATCAAGAATGTAAACTTTTGATCATCCCGACATAAAATTCAGCCCTTCATGCCTCATAAGGTAATTTAGTGCATGGTCGTTCTTGCTGATAATGAAATGAAAATACGACCAAAGTCCACAGTTTTATTGGAGGGCATGTAATCATCTGGAGATTCACAAACATACATTAATGTGTAACGAGGTATTGTGAAAATGTAGCATTTTAACAAGGTATTTATTATTCATGTAAGTTAAATTACCAAAATTATATAATTTTTTAGCCTTAAGGAGGGCTCTGAATCTTCTACAAGGAATGCTCATATAACTTTGGTTTTCATCTAATGGGGAAGTTCAGCAACATAAGGAAAACGCTGCACTAACAGTCCGAAACCGTGACATTGGAAAATTCTCATATCCTCAAGGTGCTTTTTCCCTAATACTGGAAGTACTCAGCGAAAGCCTTACCAATTCAGGGGTGGCTCCTCTGCAGTGGCGGAGGGGCGTCAACCCACTGGATGAGCCAGCAGATGAAAAAACAATAGCTTGCTATCGTTGTATTTTTCATTTTTCATCTGCTGGCTCAGCCAGCAGGTGCAGGGAGGGATGGGGCTGGGCCACGGGGAGGTGGGAGAGTGCACTAAGTGTGCAAGTGTGTTTGGCGGGCCATTTCAGGGCAGACAAACACACATGCGCATCTAGGTTTCTCCAACCTGGCTGTATACACAGCCGGGCTGGAGAAAAAGCACAGACCCTAGGCTTGTGTCTGAGCGGCAGTCACTGCCACTCAGACTGATCCTGATGCTGCTTACATGCTTTATTTAGCATGTAAGCAGCACCAGAATTGCTGGGGAGCTTGTGCTGTGGCACACCACAAGAGGAGCTAGGTAGCAGGAGACGGCGATGGGAGATGGGTGGCTCTAGGTAAGTGGTTTCCTTTATTATTTTTTAAAAATAAATCCCCGCCATTTGTCGTTCCCCCCCACCCCAACCCACACCTTGACATATGCGGTGGCCGCCGCTGCTAACCATCTATTTTATCAAGAAAAACAGAAAACTAATGGAGGAATGTTTTAATTAATCTCAGTTACTGGTAATTAGTCTTGACCACATTCCTGTGTATCTTTTTTTAGTTCACTGTACTACTATAGATATGGATGAACGATAAATACATAATTCTGGTCTTGATCATATAGGGTCCAAGCTGGTAGGCTACCTTACCTTTATTGGGAAAACAAACAAACCTTGTCTAAACCTGGGGGCGGCCTCATCAGCAAGGTGCATTTTGACTACTGTGGCACAGAAAACTACGTGACCCACGGCTGGTTATCCCGCACATAGCCACTGGAAATTAGCCTGGGTTGCATTTCAGTCCACCTTTTTTGCTCATTGATGCCAAATTCCTGGGTCTTATCCTAACACTCATTTTAGAGATTTTTGCTGGGCCAGGGTTACCAAACACATAGCAACTGGTCATCTACTGGTATTGGCTACGCTAGATGTCTCTGCATTATTAAATAAAGCGGTCCTGTTTTAAAATCTATAAATCATTTTTGCACTGTGGGCCACGGGAATTATGGCCCTCCAATCTGATCCCATGTGTCACAGAGAGCACAAAATGGAATGCAATTCAGCCTAGAGTAATTACCATTGCTGTATTTGGCCAAGTGAGAAAAACAAAATAGAAAGGTGATGGGTGGAGTTTTGGAATTAATGTCAGGGAGTGGTAATCAAAGCCACATTTGAGTCCATCACTTTGTGCTCAACATGCTGCCTCAGAAATGATCCAATCACATGCAATCAGTCCTGGTCCTGCTCTAAAATGAAAAGTCCAGCCTGAACTGGCAAGCCAGTCTGCTCCAATCGGGAATACAAGGAACCCCAGAGCAGTTTCACCCTAATTAGATCTTTCATTGAGGTATAGGTTGATTTCTGTGGCACCGTGAGCACTGAACCTATGGATGGGCATACCCTTTTCACTAAGGGTGCCAAACTGAGAAAATCAAGAAGATGATGAGTGGAATGCTTGAGTTAATCTCAGCCACTAGTAATTGCTCAAGGTCACTACCCCGCCCATTGTTTTTTTGCTTCCTCAACATGGCACTCAGGTAGGAACCCGCCAAATGCAAATCAACTTTGGTCTTGCTCCAACTGGAATAGTCCAGCCCAAATTGCCTGGAAAGGTCCAGTCCAAGCAAGACCACAAGTAACTCCTGACCAGTTTTGACCTACAAAGGTGATGTGATTTTGTGATATGGTCTGTTTTTTTTTTTTTGGTATGTGTGCGGAGAGTTTGCAGCGGCATGAGATGTGGTTCTTAGCAGAGCAGTGGAAGATTTGGGTTAGGCCTGTGAGGATTTCATCTAAATGGTTGAGGACAAGTGACTGTATTGCCATTCTGAAATCGGGTTCATTCAGTTTTAGATTTTGGTTGATGATGAGGCCAAGAGAATACGCAGGTGACTTAATAAGAGAAAATGTCTAATGGATGTAGCCAGTCTAGCTATTTTTGTTCCATAGGTGAGGAGTATTTCGTAAAGAGTAGAATTAATTCATTTTTAGTCAGGTACGTTTTTAGGGAGAAAATAAATCAATTAATGAGTTTTTCGAAGATTTTCAGGTGTGTTATGGAAGTGGCATAAAGGTACAGCTTGGTATCTTTGTGTTTTGGTGTAGGTAGACGGATCTTTCTCAAATTACTGAAGTAAGAGAGTTCCAGATATAAGTTGTGGAGATAAGGGGGATGTATGGAATCTTGTAGAATTCTTATTTTTACTAGGCATCTGATTCAAAGCCTTTAAGTTTCACACATTTTTGTCTTGCAGAGAGGAATTACTTACACTATTTTAGAACATTTCTACCTTTTACTCTCATTCTGATATTCATTATATGAAGCAGTGGGTTGTGGTGTACAGTGTTGAAAAACAAGAGTCAGATGTCACAGTGTCACCCTTTCCTAGGATGTTTAAGGCATCACCTATTATCTAGATTGTGGCATTTCTATACTGTAATTGGGTCACAATCCCAGTTTGATAGGAATTTTGTAGGTTATTGGTGGAGACACATTTAGTTTTTGTGTGTTGGTAGTTTTCTCATTGGTTTTGCCAAGGTGGGGGACTTTTGAAACTGGTCTGAGCTTTGGCAGATCATTGAGATTTAAGTTAGGCTCTTCAGAAGTGAAGTGATTTGGCTTGTTTGTCACTGCTTAAATAAAAATTCCAGTGTGGGCACCCATAGTAATGTTCGACCCTGGCCTCACCAATTGCTATTAGTAGGGCCATGCACATTTCAAATGATTATACATTTGCATTTTTGATGATAATCACCAAAAAGCAACATGTAGCCTTTTTTCTTAAACCAACAAAACTGCAGCAAAATCCTTAAAATCAGGGCCCTTATTATTTATAGGGTGCACTGCTATGATGTACCATGGTGCACCTAAGTGCACCTGACATACACCTGGTCAGTTTATCCTATTACAGATAATGCGCTGTCTTTAAGACAGCTGCAAAATCGCACCTGCCCTGGAGGCACTGCATGAGTGAAAGGAAGACCGGCTGTTAGTGGCTGAACCCACCTGCTGGGGAATTACAGAGGGGTCCATGGGACCCTATCTGCCCTCTTTCAGAGGGCACCTTTGGAGCGCAATGACTGTGTGCCACTTCTTTGTGACACACAGTCAGTGCACCTCTCGATTACCACTTTGCCTATGCACCTGTGTAAATAAGACAGCACTGGCACAATGGCAAAGTGTTTCACTCATTTGCATGGGGATGTAGCCCTCTTAGGATCATTCCCTCTTAGGGGAATGCCCCCTTAGGATCCCACTGGTGCTATATATCACAGTGTGATCTATATCACAGAACATGCTGTACTAGTGTTTACCATCCCTTGTGTTTATTTCAAAGTGCCCTTGCAGTGCAGAAAGTGGGCACAGATGCCTTCTATGCCCTAAGGGCACTTTATGAAATATGACCCCAGAAAACATAGCTGATATGCTCTGGACCCATGAAACAAGCATACGTAGGCATTATGGCCCTCATTATGACCCTGGCGGTGTTGCACCGCCAGGGCCAACGGGGGCGGGAGCACCGCCGACAGGCCGGCGGTGCTCCCTTGGGCATTCTGACCGCGGCGCTTTGGCCGCGGTCAGAAATGGAAAACCGGCGGTCTCCCGCCGGTTTTCCGTTGCCCATTTGAATCCCCCATGGCGGCTCAGCTCGCTGCGCCGCCATGGGGGATTCTGACACCCCCCTACCGCCATCCTGTTCCTGGCGGTTCGCCCGCCAGGAACAGGATGGCGGTAGGGGGTGTCGCGGGGCCCCTGGGGGCCCCTGCAGTGCCCATGCCAATGGCATGGCATGGGCACTGCAGGGGCCCCCGTAAGAGGGCCCGCTAGTATTTCACTGTCTGCATAGCAGACAGTGAAATACGCGACGGGTGCCGTAGCACCCGTCGCACCTTCCCACTCCGCCGGTTCGATTACGAGCCGGCTTCATGGTGGGAAGGTCGTTTTCCCCTGGGCTGGCGGGCGGCCTTTCGGCGGCCGCCCGTCAGCCCAGGGGAAAAGTCAAAATACCCGCAGCGGTCTTGCGACCGCGGTACGGTATTTTGACGGCGGGACTTTGGCGGGCGGCCTCCGCCGCCCGCCAAGGTCCGAATGAGGGCCTATGTGTTCTCTGTAATCTCAGATGACTTGTACATTGATTGAGACATGGCGCTTTCAGGGCAGATGTTCAAGTGGTCATGACAATCATAATTCTACATGTGTGTAGTCCCATGTAATAAACACACGGGAAATATGTTACAGCATAGACATGGTTGACAAGTATCTTTCAGAAAAAATGAGATCCCATTTACTAATGAATTTTGTAGGGTAAGTCACAAACTTTGGAAACCAGGGCAAATGTAAGTGGTCACCCTTCAGGATATCTAGTAAGATGTCTCTAGTCTTCTGAATGGAGTCAGCAACAAAGTAAAGCAATGAGGCAAGTACCTCAGCACAAGCAGTAATAGTAGAAGAGTGGGCCGTTGGTGAGCTCACCATGCTAATTCTTGAACATGTGAAGGATCACATGGGTGGCAAGTGAAATCTCTGCAACACCTCCTCTTTTGTCCTCATCAGAATACATCTGTTTTCATTCTGCTTAAATAACTTATCAACAGAGATATCATTAATTCCTAGTTGTAAGATTTCAACAAAACTCCCTCAATGGTTTGAACTGCTCTTCTACATTTCACTTGCACTACATTTGTTTGTGCCTCCATATGTATCAAAAAGCCAGTGACTCTCAGCTTTCCAGAATGAGCATTCATTCAGTTCTTTCTTGATTTCAGTCAACATATGGTTAAGATCCACCTTGGTGGTCAGCTGGAGATTGTCTTGAGTGCAACCCTTTATGAGGGCACACATTCGGTCCATCCATCCCTTCTGCCTTATGATAGAAATATGGGCTTCAGTGTAAAAGGCCAAGCCACTGTTGCATGGTGTGGTATTCTGTATCTTAGGCTACTGTTACTACATGCAACTCAAGTGTTCTGTAACTAAGTGATGTTGTACTCATCACTAGAATGTAGGGAATGGAACTGTATTTGAATCAGTTGAAGAGAGATGTATACTTGAGCTGAAGCAGCTTCTGGTGTGGATGGGGTCTCTGCATAATATGAACTTAATAAAAGGATATTTCTCTTCTTCTACTTGATGCTGTCTGAGGCTAGCATTTGGATCTTAACACTGGTGACAAGGATAAGATGAGGATGGTATTGCATTATACCATGAAAGATTTATGTTTCTGTTAGAGGTAATTCCCTTATAAGCTGGTTTCATCAATGAGATCTGTTTGTGCATCTTGTTCCAAACACCAATTCTGCATTCAGAGAGAGGGATATGCCATCACTTAGGAGTATTTCAGATGGTTGTGATAGGCTACTGAATGATTATCCGATATATAAAAAAAAAGATTTAGGCTGTCTCAAGTATTATGTGCATATGATCAAATGCAATGCTAATGCTCAACCGAAAATTGCCAGAGTTAGGAACGTAACTTTGTCAGTCAGAGAAAGCCTGAAGAAAGAATTAGATAATTAATTGACAATGGTATTATCTAGGAAATAGAAGCCTCTGAGTGGCATGCACCAGTTGTTATGGCACAGAAAGACAACGGTGCTGCTAGGTTGTGCGTGAACCTGAGAGAACTCAACAAGTCGGTGGTGGTTGTGGATCACTATCCTCTGCCTTACATCAATGAAATGTTGAGTTCTTTTAACTGTGCCAAACATTTTTCTTCCCTAGATGTAAGCTCAGCATGTCACCAAATAAAACTACATCCAGCTTCTCAAGAATTAACAACCTTTGCTACTCACTTTGGCACTTATAATTTTTTAAGAATGTAATTTAGGTTGATACCTGATGCCTCTGTCTTTCAGAGAACCATGGAGAGGATATTAAAAGGAGTATGGGGTGTAAAGGGGTATCAGGATGATGCGCTAGTGTTTGGATATAATATTGGTTAAAACAATGAAAGGTTGCGTGAGGTGTTGGAGAGACTGCAGAAAGCTGGATTAACTTTAAAGCTGCAGAAATGCAGATTCTATGTTCTAGAAAAAGAGTAATTGGGAAATTTGATAACAGGGTCCAGCATTCAGCCCAAAAATTGTTTAGTAGATGCCTTAAATAAATTAACGTACCCCAAGAGTAATAAGGAATTGGTAAGTTTCCTGAGAATGGACAAGTTTATAATAAATGTGTTCCCACGTTTGCGGAGAGAACAGAGTGCATGAGTTTGCTACTGAAGAAAGGCAAGGAATTTCTATGGTATCAAACGTGAGGATTTGATGATGTGAAATCTAGCTTAGAAATGCATTGAACCTTGGGAGTTTTGACACCAAAGATGAGACAATTGCCATGGCAGACGCCAGCTCTAAAGGTCTAGGAGCTGTTTTGATGCAAAAATCAGGAGGTGTGAGTAGAATCATTTTGTGGTATCAAATGAGTTGAAGGGACCTGATGCCAACTATTACATTATTGAGAAAGAAGCTCTAACAATATATTGGGTGGTACAAAAACTGAGAAAATTCCTTTGGGGGCATACATTTAAAATCAAAATAGATCACAAACCTCTCAAAAAGGTTTTCTCGAAGGAAGGAATAGACCAGGTTTCTAATTGCATTTGCAAGTGGGCTGTCTTGCTTCAGGAATTTAAATTTGAATTGTACTCTGTGTCTGTCTCAAGTAACTTACAAGCAAACTGTTTTTCCAGGATGTGCCTTGAACTCGAAGATGATGATCACTTATGTGATGTATATTTTTGAGGGGAAGAGTTTGATGAGAAAGTGAATGTCTGTTTTATAACGGAAGGAGTGGTACAAAAAGAATAGTGGAAGAAAGAGCATCTAGAAGATGAGTAAATACAGAAGGTGATCTAGATGATATTAGATGGTTAGGTCAACAGAAACAGTTGTGATGATGAACTTTTAGGATTTTGGCAAGTGAGGAACGAACTGATGGTAACAGAAGGATTATTTTTTTATTTTTCCACCACCCTCGCTTTGGTAGAGAAAAAACACCTTTGGTCTATGCATCCAAGAGAGAAGCCCACAATACCAATGGGCCACACCACTTGTCTTACACGTACCAGATTTTCCCCGTATGCCATTGGCCACACCTTACTGTTTTACTCAGGATGTGGTCCTACCAAAGCGACACCCATTTAGGTAGAGGGAGTTTAATCATTGGACTTAATTTTAGAGAAGGAGAAACAAAAAAGACAGAGAATCAACATCTAAACACACTCCAACCATATTTATCACTGGTAGACATTTTCCCAAACCACCCAAAAATCATCTCTTCTACTAAGAGGACCCGATTGTTCCATATTACATAACCGTTTTACTGATGATTGCCAGTCCTGAACGATGAGAGGTAGTGAGTTCACCCATTTACAACATATTTCCCGTCTAGCCAAAAGCATTAATACAAACAACAAATGCTCTTGCTGTACAGTGACTTTCTGAACCATAAGATCTGGATCCCAAACCCCAAACATTACCATTAAAAGATGTATTCTTAAATTGTCACCAAAAATTGCCTTAAGGATACTTCCTATATCCTCCCAGTACTTACTCAAACTTGGACATTGCCAGAAAATGTGGAAATCATCTGCATTAACATCCCCACATCGCGGACAATTTTTGTTGAATTTCCCAATGGCCGTTAATCTAGCTGGTGACCAATATACCCTATGTAATGTAAACAAATGGTTCTTCTTCATTGCCGCCGATTTAATAGTAAACCACAACTTAGAACATGACTTTTGCCATAGGGAGGTAATGTCTAAAGTAGGAAAAATCTTCCCCCATTTCAACACTGGGAGAGACAAAACATCTTCTGCTGCATCCAACTGCGCATGATGCCAAAAAGCAATCTCCTTATTAATGGATGTCTGATTTAGTTTTCCCTCCCAAGAACTCCTCCCAATTTCTCCTACTTGGCGAGACTTAACCCAGCTAGATAATTGGAGATACTTAAACTTGGAAATTGTCTCACCTATACACTCCTGAAATGCAGACCAAGATATTAATTCGGAACCATCCATAATCTGCCCCCATCTTACCACACCGTTAACTTTCAGTGGAATTGATAACTTATCCATAAGACATTCAGGAGTACCTGGTGAATCCCAAATGGGGGCAGAACTACAATAATAAGCTATCCCTAACACCTTACGAAATTGCATCCAGACCTTACAAGCATTTCTGGGGATCTTCAAACGAACCTTCTTAAAGAACTTTGGATGCCCAAATTTATACAGAAAATTATCAGCTCCTTCCATAAGATGCGCCGTCAAAGCTCTCCAGACCGGCGGATAATCTGACTTCTTATTCAGTAAATTTCTAATATTCTTTAATTGGAAAGCCAGATAGTACCTATAAAAATCTGGGGATGCTATGCCCCCCCACTCCTTCTTTCTACATAGCTTCTTCCATGATATCCTCACTCCCTTAGATGCCCAAACAAATGCAGATAAGTCCCCCTGTAGCTTTTGAAACCAGCACGACTTGAACTCCAAAGGGATAGTATTAAATAAAAAAGTAAGCTTTGGAAGAATACACATCTTTAAAATATTAGATCTACCAATTATAGAAAGAGGGAGAAGGGCCCATGCCTTCAGAAGTTTTTTAGTTTCGATATAAGCCCTGTCAAAATTAACCCTGGCCACATCACTAAGATTAGCCATAACTGAATTCCCAAGTATTTAATCTCCTGTTTAAATAACGGAGAAACATAGGCCATATTCCAACACATGATCTCCATTTTCTCTGTATTTATACTATAACCTGACATTCCCCCAAACTGCTCCATCAATGTATTAATGATAGGTAGGGAACCCGCCACATCACTAGTATAAAGCATCAGATCATCCGCGTATAATGCTACTTTCTTTTCCCAACCCCCACTCCGAAAAGAGGGGATATCCCTGCAGGCCCGTAGCAGAGTTGCCAAAGGCTCGATGTATAAATTGAAAAGCAAAGGTGACAAAGGACAACCCTGTCGAGTACCCCGACCAATCCTACATTCTTGAGACAGCAACCCGTTAACCAAGATCCTCGCAGTCGGGTATCTATACAGTTCCTTAATAGCTCTAATAAAAGAGATTCCCAATCCACCTGATTCCATCACGACCTGCAAAAAGAGCCAATTAACACGATCAAATGCTTTGGCTGCATTGAAGGTCAAAACCGCCAAGGGAGCCTAGTAGTGAAATAGGTCTATACGATGAACATAACATTGGGTCCTTGCCTGGTTTTAACAGTAAGCAAATTATAGCTTCATTCCATGATTTAGGTACTTGTGCCCCCTCTAAAAGCATAGAATTAAATAGTTCCAGTAAAATTGGTATAAGTTCCTCCCCCAGTTCCTTATATAACTCATTTGGTAGACTATCAGGCCCAACTGCCTTCCCTCTCTTCAAAGCTTTTATAACTTCAGCTAGCTCTTCCCCCCTTATCTCACTACCTAGCAACTGCTTCGCCGAGTCATCCAAAACAGGGAGATGAACTTCTTTAAAAAATGCTCTAATCTGCTCCTCTGAGTTCTCCAGATTCTCCGTATATATTGCTTGAAAGAACGACACAAAGGCTTTCTCTATTTCTGACTGCTCCATACAAGGCTGACTAGTAGTGTCCAATTTAATCGATGAGATGTACCTATTTGAGTGGTCTGACTTATCCTTCCAAGCTAACAATTTGCTGCACCCTTCCCCATATTCGTAATGCGCGTACCGGCTACTTTCCCATTTTAACCTATTACGATTCTCCAAAAGGAAATCTAAATCCAGCCGCGCTTTTTCCTCTTGACGCACCAATTCCTCTAATTGCCCTTCCTTCCCTTACCCTCGTGCATTGTGCATTAATACCTGTAAGGCATTTATAGATGTTTCAATGCTTCTCAACTTCTCTTTCTCTTCTCGACGCCTTTAGGCCGCCAAACTAATAAGTCAGCCTCTAATATATGCCTTGTAAGCATCCCATACACACCATAAACTAGCTGATCCAAAATTCAAATCAAAATACTCTCTCGTATCTTTCTTTAGAACCTCCACTATTGAATCATCTAAAAGTAAAGAACGATTTATTGTGCACCTAGGACCGGGACCCTCTACCCTGATACTCAGATGTAGCTTTAAAGCTGAATGATCCGAAAGGTGTGCTGGGGTATGAGCTACTTTTATCACATCTCCACACAGGCTCTTATGTATTAAGAAGAAATCTATTCTAGATTTATGGCCATATTTCTTATTGTAGAATGTATATCTAGATCCTTCACCCCCTTTCCAATGCCAGATATCTACCAATCCTAAATCTAACATAGCCTGCTTCACCTGTGACCCGGTTTTAGGCGAGTTAACTGTACCCCGAGGGGTAGATTTATCTAGAACAAGATCCAACAATATATTGAAATCGCCTCCTAACACCACCGGATGCCTAGCTAAAAGTAGAATTTTATATAATTCTTGAAACTGTGTCGGATCATCTAAATTAGGACCATAATAACCAGCCACTGTGATCCAGTACCCATACAGACACACTTCCACCACTACCCATCTACCCCTAGACTCTACTTGCACATTGCCCACCTTGATTCTTATAGACTTTTTAAACAGAATTGCCACTCCTTTAACTACACAAGATTGAGTAGAGCACGCACTATATACCATCCATTTCATTCGCTTAAGACAATTCTCCCACTCTTCTCGTTGCAAATGCGTTTCCTGCAGTATAATTATCTCCTCCTCAGCCAGTCTTAAATACTCAAAAATCTTCCTTCTTCCTTGCATCACCCTTAAACCGTTAACATTCCATGAGAGAATCTTCAACTGTAACCTTCTGTACTTAGCCATTTTCAAAAAAGAAAGTCTGAGCACTACCCTCCTCCCTCCTACCTAAACAAAATATGAGGACCCTCTTATTTTTATCTTTTTGTACCCACATACCCCCACACCCAGTGCAAAACCACCCCTTCACCCAACAATCAACCACCCAAACAAACCCCCACCCAAGGGGAACCCTCCCTACTTCTTTAAGGATAACCATCATGTTACCCCTATTTGAGCTCTCCGTCGGTCATAACTTCCCATTTCCTACTGAGACACCTTAATCTGCTCTATAAAAGTCCTAACCTCCCCCGGATCTCTCATATTGTACATTTTGTTTCTCCACATAATACGTAAAGCAGCTGGAAACCTTAACTGTACCGTGGCCCCAAGAGATCGAAGCTCTTGCATGAAGTTCCCCAGTTCCCACTGCCTATCCAACATTGCTCTAGACACATCCAATATTACACGAAGAGACCAGTCTCCTTTAGAAAAAGTTCCGGCTTTAATGGCTTCAGACAAAATTTTCTCCTTGATTGTATATGTAGCAAAGTTTATCAAAATCCTCCTGGGGTTTTTCCTTCCGGGGTTCTTCCTAAAGGGATCTCGATGAACTCTTTGGATATCCTCCTCCAAGTTCAAAAAAGCTAAACTCGGAATAGACTCCCTGATCAGCGAAATCACATACCCTTTAATATCTTCCCCCTCCAAGCCCTCAGGAACTCCCAGCAGCCTAATGTTGTTCCTCCTCATATTGTTCTCCAACGACTCCAATTTATCCTGCAAAATTTTCTCTCCAAATTTTAGCTGTGAGATATCCTTAGTATGCACCGACAGCCGCTCCTCCTGGTCCTCCACCACAGCTTCCAGCTTGCCCAGCCTATCAGTCAACAAATTAATTTTACTCTCCAATACTTCGCAAGCTTCCCGAATTTTGGCTTGATTGTTTTCTGAGATCTCAAACTTCTCTCTAATCTCTTTAGTGAGAGAGATTAGCAATTCCTGCACCGCTAGGCTATGAGTCGCAGAGACGACTGAAGGGGTAAACTCCGCTTCCGCCAAAGTTGATATGGCAGAAGAGGCCTCCATTTGTCCTACTGAGTCCTCAATTGCTGGTCTAGCATATTACTATTAGGATCCGCAAGTTGTTGTGTTAACTCCAGACCACCTAAAGAAGATCGAGTGTCAGCTGTGCCCTGCGGGGGAAGGGTCGTATTCTGGAGGTATCTAGTAATCGGAAGCTCACTAATACTTTTTCCCGCAGGACCAGCCCGACCCTCCTTTAAGAAAAGTTGAGAAACCTCCAGGGGTAGTTCTTTAGGTTCAGCCCTCCTCCTCTCACCACCTTTGCTACAAACCCCCACACCACTTTCACCCCTGTTCTTATTTGTGGCCGTTGCTGGTAAAAAAGGAATAATGTTTGACCCCAGGGGGCCAGGCTTACCTCTCTTTATGCTCTCTATCTCACCAACCTCAGCCCGGGCGCCCCTGGGGCGACGCTTAACAGGCGACATGCACTGTGAGGTACTTGTGCAGTCACCAACTCCTCTCCTCCAACTTCCACTTAGCTTCTTCCTGAGAGGAAGCCCAGGACTTTCCAGTAGTGCTCCACGAAGAGAGCAGCGAGAGGTGAAGCGTCTCCCACGACGCACACCCCTCGCAGCCTCTGCCCATACACTGGAGTCTGACGTGCGCTTCCAGCACCGCTCCTCAACTGCCTTTGCCGGAGCGCGCATCTTCCCCAGCTCGTCCTTCTCACCCGCCGTTATTTTTAACAACCCGTCCAGGGTCGAAGATACGCGGCTTGAAACTCCGATGCCTCCGATCCAGGTCTCTGACTTTCGACGCCGGCGCCGCAGCGTCACAACGCCTCACCTTGTGCCAGTCGGAGAGCTCACGGACCAGCTCTCTAACTGGCCGCCATGTTCCCCGTCAACAGAAGGATTATTGTTGAGAGGAAGTAAATTTGTATCACCACAGAAGTTAAGAAAAATATTGATAGATTGCACCCATGCTAGTCATATGGACATCTTGAAAACTAAAGAAAGAATGAGAGAAGGATACTGGTAGTCAGCAATGGAAATGATGGGTGAGGAATTGTATGCGGAGTAACAAAGTATTAAAAAGCAGACCACAAAGCATGGTATTAAGAGAATAAGCCTCTAGTCCCCAGGCTGATAATGCATTGGTCATTCTTAGGCCAGCAAGAGTGAAAACAAGTATATTCTTGTGTGCATTGATATGTACTCACTTTGGCCTGAAGTTAAAGTAGTAAATTCTACAGAATCTAAAGATGTGATTTTTTGGGGGGGAAAAACTGTTGAGAGAAAAGGTTTTCCATCCATAATTTTTACCAATAATTAGGTTCAACTAACCTCAGATGTTGTTGAAGAATTTTTGAGGATGAGAGGAATTAAACACAAGACAGCGGCACTTTATCACCCTGAAACAAATGGTGTTGTGGAATGTTTCATTATAGTTTTGAAAAATAATTTGTAGCAACATTTGATGTGTGGAAAGAATTGGGAAGATGGAATGAGAGTAAGGGAATACCGCCTGACACCGCATTCCACCATTTGAGTTATTTACAGGAAGAATTCCTAATAGTGAAGTGATTCCTGGATAGGTGAATAAGAAATGAAGGAAGTGGATGATCAAGTTGGGAGAATAGAAGGATGGAGTGAAAGAGAAGGAAAAAAAGTGTGAGAGAAACAACTTTACAACGAACGGAATGCGGTCAAGGAAACTGTGGTGAGGAAGGGGGATTGGATATAAATTAAATCCCCAAGAAAGGGTGGTAAAGTTACAAAGTTTGGTCAACCATTTAAATCGATAAAGTTCTTTAAAATATACAAAAAAAGACTAATTATCATAAAATCTGGAATCTCAATAGAGTGGCAAAATATTATTCTGGGGAGATAAAGGCTCTATTTCTTTAAGTAGATATCTATTGCATGATCAAGTTGTCTGAGCACAATGTGACAGGAGAAGACCAGTATGAACGCATGATTACGTGTGAAGTTACTTATTTGGTTGATGTGGGGATAATTCCATTGTTTTTCTTTTCTTATTTCAAAGTGTTTCGGTTATTTGAGGGAGGTGATTTCTTCTGTATCTCAGGCTACTATTACTAGATGCAACTCAAGTGTTCTGTAACTAAGTGATGATGTATTCATCACTAGAATGTAGAGAATGGAGTTGCATTACAGTCAGTTGGAGAGACAATGTAGACTTGAGCTGTAGCCGCTTCTGGTGTGGGTGGAGTTTCTGCATCACGTGAACCTAATAAAAGGGTATTTCTCTTCTTCTACTTGCTGCTATCATTTGGATGTTAACACACAGATATTCCAAACTGAAGGTCAGAATTGGGAGCTAGCTATAGCCAAACCAGTGTGTCATTATCTCAGTATTATAAAAACATATATACCATAACCCTCTTCTGCAGCGGCTTTTGAGAGGAGATGAGGGGACTGATGAAGATCCTTCATGTTCATATTTCGTTGGTCCTTAGACTAGGAGGGGACATTATAATGTGGAAGAGCTTCGCACCTCAGCAGCAGGAATGCACGGATCCGCAACACATCAATTCCAGTCTAAACTCGAATCTTTTATAATAACACACAGGGCGAGGGCACATGGGTAGTTTAAGAAGAGTTGCCATGTGCAGCATTGGCCCCAACTCCTAAGCACAAATCAGTTGGCAGTATTATGGTTGAGTGCAACAATTACCAAATTCCGAGAACACTTTTACCAGGGATTTCAATTCAACTATCCCAAAACGGAAAACAGATAAGGGGCCTCCTTGTAAGCAGCCAAGAGAAAGAAAGAACGCCTGAGGTTATTTAGATAAGTGAATTCATGCAATAATGAACCCACTTTATGTAAAAGCACTTGTCTAACTACACCAATCTATGGCACACTAAAACAGTGGGAGAAGGAGCTCCCCCCCCCACCATCCAAGCCCTCTTAGCATGGATTCTCCAATTTTTTTATTAGTTTTGAGTTAATGTAAGCGTGTCCAGCTCCAATATCTCCAAATGGAGCGGAGTGGTGAGGTTGTTAGTGAGACATGTCTCATCTAAAGTTGCTGAAAAGCTGGAAATGTGCACACTGAGATTCCCTATGGCTCCCCATGCTCGGCAGTCAGTGGAAAACCTCCACAAACTCAACACACTCCTGCAGTAATGGAGCAGACTGAGGAGGTAAGAGCCAGATGTGATATGAAGTCTCAATGGCTGATTGCTGAATGATCACCAGAACCCTCTGGCTGGCAGCACAACACAGCACCTTTTCACCACTCACTGAGCTACTTGGTACCACCTTCGTAAAAAAACAGAATCAGAGGTGGGCAGCTGGCACACCATCAGTAATCTCGGCGAAGCACAATGCAGCCACCAAAATTATGAACAAATATGACCCTATTCGCTCTGGTTGCAGTTAAGTTCTGTCCACTGTGAATCGTCTGACAGCACTCTACTTTAGTAAGATCTTCTCTTTGGAGCAATAATTGTCTAGCGCCTGCTGCACTGTCAAACCAGACCATAATAAAAGGCCCAATTTACTTTAAAAAAAAGTCCTTTTACTGCACATGAATATATCTTTACACTTTCTGCAACTGAAAAAACAGGTGTAATATTAAGCCTTCAAAGCATACATCAGGTGCACTATTAAAATTGTCATGTAGTTTTTTTGAATCTGCCTATTTCCTCTATGGGTAATTGAACATAGCATACAATTCATCATAGTGAAGTGGGCAGCGTATTCTGCAGAATGTCTTTTGATTTTTTGATCTTTCTCCATGGCAGAAACATTTTTCCCTATTAAGAAAACCCTTACCCTACACTCCCAGCAAATATTGGGGTAAACCATTCCTCTTCGCAACCTTGGTGGGGCCTTACTCCAGCAGTTGGCTTTCCAGGGTGGGAAAGAATTGGTATTCAGTTTTTTAATGGCATTAAAGATACGTTTGTCGTTGTTCACAGACGTACAAGGCAAAATATGCCTTATAATGCCAACTGGCCATCCTCGGAGTGGAATTAGTGCTGCACATATTTCTGTACTTGTGGCAGAGAAATCCATCATAGTAAATCCATTTACGCCTTTGAGGAATCCTTTCGTGAATTCCTGGCAGGTGTAAATGTAGGTACTTTCGTCCTTAACATGGGCAGTAGCACCGAAAATACCTTTCTGAATCGGGGCCTAAATGTTTTCGGTAGAATTCCGCTGCAAAATTCTCACCACTGCTTGTTGTATGCCAGAATGATGATACCCAACTATCGTGGTCTAAATCCTCTTTTACAAAAAATATTGTTGAACTGGATGTAGATTTCCTTACTTTTATTTCAAATGGTCACTTTGATCATCATTTTCGCATTCACAATGTCTTCTCCGTTCTTATCTTTCTCTATGCTCTCACTCTCTCTCTTTCTCTCCAATCACCTTCGACTGCCATCCACCCACTCTTGTCCTAGCAACACCTCATCACACTTTCTGTGACATCTACCCACGCATTCAAACATTTCGCGTTTCACTCTCCCTCTTGTGCTTGCGTTCATTTTGTAGGATGTCATTCATCATTTACAGCCGAAATCATTGCAAAACTGATATATTGCTCCCCTGGTGGTTTAATGTGTATTTGGAAACAGGAGACAGTGCAGCTGTGGCATGGTCCTGTTACCTTTCTCCAAAGGAACCATGCCAATGATACCACACACATGGAAACAAATATTTTATAGGTAAATACAAAACGCAGGGGCCTCCTGAGAAAGGAATTTGCAACTAATATCGTAGGTGTTGTCAATGATAATACATAATTTCCACCTGCCAGAAACTCACAAAAGATTCCTTGCAGTCAAAATCAGATATTTACTCTCCTTTCAAGATGTGAAGGGTAACGGAGTCACCCCGAGATTTTCTGGTGATGGAAGGAAATACATTTCTCCATGCTTAAATTGTATCCCCGTGAAAACTGTGTACATTTGTCTACGCGATAGTCACCTGGTATTCCCAGTCTTACAGGTGCAAACTTGCTTTTCTGATGTCCTATTCAGAAAGCCGGTTACTACGAATAAAATGCTAAAGTACATTCAGGCCGAGATCTCTTTCTATACTTTTACATGTTTTTGTGGTTAGGCGCCATAAATTCGTCAGGTGAAACTGTTCATAGGAAGATGGAGCCTCGGTAGGCTTAGACGACGATGGACCGAAGCACGTTTTGGGCTGTCCTGTGAACATGTAGCTGCGCATCTGTTTTTAAGACACTGCCTACAGCGCATACACAACTCAGAAATACTCCAGCTAAAAACAGCACAGCTCGGAGAGAGAGTCAACCACTTCTCTACCTCAGATAGACAGGGAAACAACAACTACTCGGTGTTTCTGAGCTGTGCTGCCTGCAGCTCATGCACTAACTTGGAGAAATGCAGAGTTTCAGTCTTAACAGCAAGAGCACAGCTCTTCTCTTCACATGGGCACGCATTCAGAATACGCCCCATGGGCTGTATGGTGATCCATTAAGTGCAGAGCGCTAATGAAGAACGGGTCCATATTTTTTTTAATTCCTGAATCTGAACTATCTACCTGGCATACATGAATGGGGAAAATTGCTGAGTTAGTTCTGTAGCTGCAGAGAGCACAGCTCAGAATCCGAGAATGTATCGCCACACTTTACAGTTAATGTATGAGGTTCAGACAGTGCACTTTCAGGAAATATAAAGGAATGGACCCCTTCTGCGTTTGCCCACCACACTGAAAAGGATCATGAAACGCCGGTTGCATAGCATGTCCCAAAAGCAAATCACCCACTCTGTGATCCAGGATATTAAAGTGATATTATAGTGATCATGCAGGTGTTGAACTAAAAAGCAACACAGACTTTCGTTTTTTGGTGGTTCGTAATCCTTGTCTGTAAATGAATATTTCCCCCATGAAATTAGTTGCTGATATGAAGACCAGAAGAAACAGCAGCAAGGAGATCAGTAATTTGAACCCTTTAAAAACATATATATTGTGTCTGGGAATTGGTACTGTAGCCTCAAACCTTAACATGGCCTTTTTTCACATGTTTACTAAACTTCTATGCAATGAGATCATATCTTATTGAAGGGATCTAACTCTTTCTGTTCAGGTGGTGTCAGAGCAGATTACAACAAACGTCTCACCTATGCAAGATCTATTGGCTTTGTCAATGTTTTTTATCCATGTTGCACAGCATCATGGCTGCAGCGCACCATGGCTAAAAGTAGAAAGAAAAGCGCTCTCATGTGGTAAACGCTGCCCACATCATTGGGTCTTCTTATTTTCACTTCTAACCATACTGACAGCAGTTGCACTGCTTGTTGATGCTATATGGAAAGTGTTCCCATGAAAAGTATGATGATCATCAAGATGTGGTTACCATGCCATGGAACGCAGTGTCTACAGTGTGTTGGATGAAGAAACTTGAGAGATAAGTGCATAATTTATAATTTTCAGTACGCTGTCAGCTTTGAGCATCTCTGCAGATCCCTTTATAGTATTTCTTATGATCATAGTCCACCTAGCTGGTTAATGCACTGGGTTATCCATTTTTAGATTTTATATTTAAAATGTGTGGCCCTGAACAGGAATGGTTGGCGAGATAATTGATGGTGAGATTTGTTAGGATGGACCTTATTAATGCCCTCCTACATCTGATTGTCATTGTGAGATGTCAAGAAGTGATCATAGTACGTATCTAATTGGCGCCTGCAATGGTGGACCAGATTAGAGACCTCCGATTTTCTAGCAGCATGTGGCAGGTCTCTTCTGTTAATCCATGCTTATTCTGTTGGATATGGCTGGTTTATGGGCTGGTGCAATATCGAGTGATGGACCTGACCATATCAAATGTGTCATATGTGAGTGTAAGAGGATTAAGCTGAATAAACAAGTTATTATGTAGACTGTAGGTACTACAATTGGCTGCTGACTGCTGAGAGTTTCGCTATCATCAATTGTGGGGGCCACAAGGGTTATATATGAATTGATATTACTATTTAATACCCATGCTAGTCATAGGTCAGTCCTTAATAACTTACCTGGGTATAGAAAGTAAATTGTTGGTTCACCTCTCCTGACAGCTCCATTCCATTACTGATCTATACAGTGTTTACAACCTGCTTATGTGTCTGGCTGCACTAAACACGCCTTACTAACAATGCAGCGTTCACTGAGCATCCATGTGGCTGACAGCGCCCATCATTTTAGTGATCTATGCAGTGTTTATAGTCTCCATTTGTGTCTGCACAAACATCATATAAACAGATGTGTTTACGGTATGTCTGTTTACACTAGTGTGAAATATCCATAGAGTGCTGTGTGCTAAATCTGTCTGTGTTTAGAGTGAGCACAAGGTGCAGATGGTGCAAGGTTTATCCTCTCTGCCTGTCAGTATAGTGATGAGCGTTGTGGGGCTTTTTCATCAGTTTATGGCAAAGTCAGAGTGAATTGCACTTTATGAGAGGTACTCTCAGCCTTGGTACTACTGCTGTAGTCACAGGTGTGAGACACTCCTGTTTCAGTTTTCAGTCTCCTGAGCACAGTATTAATAGTGCAGGTGTTACAATTTATCGTACCCCAAATGCATAACACAGAGACTGCGGAGTTTATAGTATGGCTAGCTGCAGTAATAACATACCAGTTTTTGGAGGCTCTGTTCAGGGGGTTACTCCATCACAAACGTGAAGGATATCCAGTCCCCCGTATTACAAGTTCCTTAGGCTGTAATGGAACTGTAATACGACGGTAGGGGATACCCGTCAAGTTTGTGACTGAGTAACCCCCTCTGCCAAACTCTACGTCAGGCCCTCTGTCTGCACTATGCACACATTACTAATAGTGCATTATTTTAGTCTGCCTGACTAAACAAGGAATCTCACAAATATTTGGCTTCCCAACTGAATGTCTGTCTGCTCCAAGCATTTTCTATCTATAACCCAATGTCATAGAATTTGGGCCTCATTATGACTTCAGCGAACGGAAAAGCCCGTCCATGAAAATTCCGCCAATGAGGCTGCCGCCAGTGTGGTAGCCTCCCCACCATGCCCATTACAAGTTTCCCACTGGGTTCTGCCCACTGGCGCAATGGGAAATACCCTACAGCATTGTCTCTGGCTTGTAGTAGAGCTGGTGGCAATGCTGTAGTGTGTAGGGTGCACCAGCACCCTCCGCAATGGTCACTGTGTGAAAGTAGACAGGGAACATTGCAACAGTGCTGGCAAGGGGGGCCCTTGCGTTTGCCCATGCAAAGTGCATTGGCCCTGCAAGGGCCCCTCGCAAGGGCCCCTCTCGAGTCCCCTGCACCCTGTCTCTGCCAGCCTTTTCATGGCGGGGTTACTGCCATGAAATCGCTGGCAAAGAAGGGGGTGGTAATCCACAGGGCAGCGCTGCTTGGAGCGCTGCCCTGGCAGATTAGGACTGCCAGGACGATGAATTCTGGCATGCTGACGGTCCAACTGTGGCAGTTGTGGCAGTCAGACTGCCGGATTTGGCGACAGTCCGACTGCCACCACGAGTCTAGGGACCACCAGACTCATAATGATGCCCTTTGTGTCTGCCTACTCTAATCAAGTCGCAAACATTGCAGTGTTAGGTGGCACACTCCATGCAATGGACATGCCAAGAACAGGACAGACTGTGTACCTATCTCCACTCTAGAATCTTCCAAACAGTGCAGTATTTACAAGGAGACTCTGTTACTAAGCGAGTGTGGCATGTTGTGCGCATGAACAAGCCCAAACGGACAGCATCCTCATTGCTTTATCACAGGTTGTTGTAATATTTGAGTCAGATGTCCACAGATCTCCCTGCAATTAGCTCCTGCTATAGTCTACAGCCTCTAAAATAATAAAAAGTAATTTTGTTAAACAGCAATCACCGAATAACTGAGTTTCGAATCCCGGCTCAGCCCTGAGTTTGTGGTGGACATTCTATAACTGGATCAGTGTAAAGTGAAACATAATAGCCTTCTAATTGTCCATTCTCTCTGTACAGTCACAACAGAGACATCCTTGTGAGTTTCTATTTGTTTGTTTTTTAGTTCCAAAAAACAATATAGGAGTTAGAGTTCTAGTCACTGTACATCACAAATTATATACATCAGAAAAACTGTGTGCAGTGTAGCTCTTTAGTGCTGGAATAGCAGAGAGTGTTGAACATTCGAAAAGAGGTGCATCAGAAGATCTCTCTGTGGACCTTAGTGCTGAATAGCACAGAGTGCTAAACATCAATAATGAGGTGCATCAGTAGAGCTGTGAGTAGGACTTTGTATTTCCAATGCACCTCATTCTGACGTGCACCACTCTTTAATTCAATAGTGCACATTTGGTGCATGTAGGAATGAGGTGCACTGGAAGAGCAGTTTAAGGGTCTGATGAGAGCCCTGCACATCAGAAATGAGGTGCATCAGAGGAGCTCTACGTGAGTCTTAGTGTTTCAGCAGCAGTGGCTGATGCATGTCAGACATGATGTCCATAGGCAGAGCTGTGCATGAGTCTCAGTAACAAAATATAAGTAGGTAAACCACATTAGGATCAAGGTCCAGTGGTAGAGCCATTTGTAGGTTTCAGAGCTAGAATGCCAGTGGATGTTGTACTTCAGAGATGCAATGTATTGTGTTAGCTGCAGTGAGGTTCAATGTTGGAAAAGCACTTGTTTTGCACATCAGAAATGTGGTACATCAGCAGAGCTGTGTGAGAGTCTCAGCATTGGAACAGAAGATGAATGGCACATCACACCTGAGGTGCATCAGCAGAGCTGTGTGAGAGTCTCAGCACTGAAACAGAGGATGAGCAGCACATCACACATGAGGTACATCAGTGGAGCTGTGTGAGGGTCTCAGACTTCATTTACCAATTCCAATTGGCACACTGGACCCCCCTTATAAGTCCCTAGTATATGGTACCTAAGTACCCAGGGCATTGGGGTTCCAGGAGATTGTTGTGGGTTGCAGCATTTATTTTGCCGCCCATAAGGAGCTCAGACAACCCTTCCACAGGCCTGCCATTGCAGCCTGCATGAAATAGTGCACACACTATTTCCCAGCCATTTTCACTGCACTTAAGTAACTTATAAGTCGCCTATGTGTCTAACCTTCATTTACTGACGGCTAGGTGCAAAGTTACTAAGTGTGACAGCACCCTTGCACTAGCAAAGGTGTCGCCACATAGTTAAGGGCAAATTCCCAGACCTTTGTGAGTATGGGGACACCATTACACGCGTCCATTACATATAGGTCAATATCTATATGTAGCTTCACAATGGTAACTCTGAATATGGCCATGTAAGGTGTCTAAGATCATGGAATTGTCCCCCAATTCCAAATCTGGTATTTGGGAGCCAATTCCATTCATCCTGGGGGCTCCACCATGGACCGCCAGTACTGCCAAACTAGCTCTCTATGGCTTGCAATGCAGCTACAGCTGTTGCCCGCCTCACAGACAGGGTTCTGCCCTCCTTGGGTCTGAGCAGCTCAGTCTCAGGAAGGTAGAACAAAGTATTTCCTTTGGGAGGAGGGTGTTACACCCTCTCTCTATGGAAACAGGTGTAACAGGCTGGGGATGGGTAGCCTCCCCCAGCCTCTGGAAATGCTTTGAAGGGCACAGATGGTGCCCTTCTTGCATAAGCCAGTCTACACTGGTTCAGGGACCCCCAGTCACTGCTCTGGTGTGAAACTGGACAAAGGAAAGGGGAATGACCACTCCCCTGTCCGTCACCACCCCGGGGGTGGTGCCCAGAGCTCCTCCAGTGTGTCCCAGACTTCAGCCATCTTGTTTTCCAAGGTGTGGGGACACTCTGGAGACCTCTGAGTGGCCAGTGCCAGCAGGTGACAGCAGAGACCCCTCCTGATAGGTTCATACCAGATAAGGTAGCCAAACCCCCTCTCAGGGCTATTTAGGGTCTCTCCTGTGGGTTTCCCTTCAGATTCTGCTTGCTTGTTTCCATCTGGACTCCTCTGCAACTACTACTTCATCCTCCGACCTTGGATCAACCGCAGACTGCTCCAGGAACCGCTGTAACAGCAACAAAGTATCCAGAAGGGCTACTTTTCCTCTGCAACTTCAGCTCCAGCCAGCAACTGCAACAGTTTCCATGGTGTTCACACTCTGGGGACTCCCTGTCTTCACCCTGCACCAGAAGGACTGAAGAACTCTCCCATGGAGTGACGGAGTCACTACCCTGCTCATGTAGGCACCTTCTAAGTTGACGACCAGTTCTCTTGGACTCCACTCCTGGCGACGAGTGTGCTCCTTGGAACACAGGTGGTGGACCCCTCCAACACAAACTGTCCTGAGGTCCTGCTGTCCCAATTTGGAGGAGGTAGGACCTTGCCTTCCCGAGATCGACAGTATCCCTGTGCACCGCATCTTCTTCACTTCCTGAGGCCTCTGTGCACTCTTTGCAAAATTCCTTTGTGCACAGCCTGGCCCAGGTCCCAGATCCCCAGCAGTCTATCCTGTGACACTCAACTCACTGAGTTGTTCTCCGGCAGCGTGGGACCTTCCTTTGTAGTGCTGCACCAACCTCAATTTGCACCTCCATTGTCCCCGTGGCCTGGGATTCCCATGGGTGCTCTCTGGTGTTCTGAGGGCTCCCTAATGTGCTGAGAGCCTCCTCTTTTTCCTCACACAGAGTTGAGGCCCCCAGGTCCCTCCGGGTCCAGATAGTGCCATTTTGATGCAAAATGCGACTATGTCGGAACCAAGGCTTATTGGACGAATACAATGCCAAAACTCACCTGCATCCAACTTCTCTTCATGGGACATCCATTGCATCATGCAGGAACCTGCTAACATCTTTCTTGGGTGCATTTCTGGAGTCTTCGTCCATCTGGGAACACTTCTTTTGCACCCTCCTCTGGGTAGGCAGGGGCTCCTGCCCTTCCTGGAACTTCTTCCGACTTCTGGACTTGGTCTCCTTCCTTTGCAGGTCTTCAGGTCCAGGAATCAACCATTTGTTGTTTGCAGTCTTGCTTGGTTCTTGCAATAACTCTAATCATGACTTGTAGTGTTTCCTAAGGAAAGTTGCAGTACTTTACTCCTCCTTTCCTGGGCTCAGGGGTGGGGTAATTTACATACCTTTACTGTATTCTTACTCTCTCAGCGATTCTCTACACACTACACTCATCTTATGGGGAATTTGTGATTTGCATTCCACTTTCTTAGTATATGGTTTGTGTTGCCCTTAGACCTATTTTCTCCCATTGCATTATATAGCATTTCCTATTGCTTGCACTATTCTATGTCTAATTACTTACCTTATTTTGGTGTCTAGTTTATATATTGTGTATAATAATACTTACCTCCAGAAGGAGTATTGTCTCTAAGATATTTTTGGCCTTGTGTCACCCAAATAAACTACCTTTATTTTTAGTAACACAGAGTATTGTCTTTACTTGTGTATAAGTACTGTGTAACTGTAAGTGGTATTGCAGGAGCTTTTCATGTCTTGTAGTTCAGCCTAATCTGCTCTGCTATAGCTACCTCTATCGGCCTAAGCTGCTAGAACACTACTACATTTCACTAATAAGGGATAACTGGACCTGGTGTAAGGCATAAGTGCCCAAGGTACCCACTACAAACCAGGCCAGCCTCCTACAATATTACCACATTGTTTTAGTTAATTTACAGATTATCTGACATGGGCAGTGGTTCAGAGAGGATCAGAACAGGTTTCTCCATTGAGATACACTTCACACAAATGTATCTTGTTAAAGAGACAATCATGAACAGTGTTGTTAATTAGAACGAAGCTGTCACAATGTTGAAGAACTGTTTGCAGAACTCGTATTTTTGTAATCCTTTCTATACATTTGTTAGGCTCAGTGCAGTTTGACACAGATTGTCAACAGTGCATTATTCATAGTGCGGTCATGCATAAGCCACACACACACACACACACTGGAATAGGGCACCCTGACAGACACACATAACACACTTATAAGGTTCAAAAGGCGAGACCTATTGGCTATGCTAATGCTTGTTAGATTTTTTTTAAAACAATAGACTCGCATGTGACAGCGCATCTGCTATCTCAACCAAAATCTAATAATTGAGAAACAAACAAACAAAAGTGAAGTAAAATATAAACATTGTAATATATGCAGAGAGATAAAAAATAGTGGAGTAAGGAATTTGAAATAATACTTAACATACTTGTTAACATTTTCTAGATAAATAAAACTAAAATATTGGAAACCATATTTTCTTTAACTGTGTGTCCTTCTCTGGTATCACATTCTTGAACTGTGAACTCATGTTTCTGTTTCATTGTCTATGAGATTTTTTAATCACCAATAGGCCGGACATTAAATTAATTTTTCACAGTTTAGTAAGTGTGGATTGAAAATCACTTTTTGGAAATAAGGAGGCATCTTTATCTGCTTTAAAAAAAATTAAAGTATGCTCTATTGGGGTTCATGTTTTAAGGTGAACTCTGTCCTATTTGTTCTCACTTTCACTTTTTTAATGCAAGATGGGTGTTATTGGTCAAAGCTTTAATGCAGCAGCCTTGAGCCCTGTTAGCAAAATAAATCCTAATGCATAAGAATGCAGTTTAGCCAAAAGAGGGCAGTAAGAAGGGAATGGCTTAGGATACTGATGCTTCATAAAATGAGCACATCATGTGATGATCTAAGAAAGTTTGTTAGTCAGTGAGTTATAACCAAATCTGCTTTGCCAATCATCTGAATATTAAGTGAGTACCTGGCCTTGTGGTTCCTAAATATCTGGCTCCATGGTTTAGGTGGGACCATATGGATGTGTGTACAATCAATACATTTGATGTTATTCGAGATGGAAGCCAAACTGAACCAAGCATTGGTAAAGCCAAAAGGTGTTGTAAGAAAGTCGACTGGCTTTGCCAATTACCTTTTTTTATTTGGTAACTGCTGTGGATGCGCAGCCATCTGAGTCAACCAACTTTGAATGGATCTGTTAAAACATTTTAAATGCATATATCCATAAAACAGTAACAGCTGTTCTGAGGAACTGATGAAATATACTAGCTCGTAGAAATCTTTAAACTCCAATGACATTATTTTAAGATATTTCACGGGGGATGGGGCATGTCTGATTCTGAGGCAAGAATATGAGGCTTTCTTGGCAAAAGGTAAAATATACAACAAAGTAATAATATGATGGTTAGATCATCTACAGTTTCCCTTTAAGTTCCTTTTCTCTAAAATGACCATAAGTGAGCACCCCAAATAACACCTAACACAATGCAGGCAGAAATATAATTGGAACATTGCAGCCACTGCAAACAAAACAACATTGCAGGATTCATCCTGGTCGCCAACCTCTCACTACAAACCCATACCATTAATATAATGATACATACACAATGGGAACTACACTCCATTGAGGACTCAAGATATTTAGTGAATGATCACCATCTTTGCACTCTAGGCCTCTCCAAATTAGACTATTGGTTGGCACTACTGACAGGATTATCAAATGCAGTCCTCAAATCAGCTATGAGACAACTTACCTACTCGAGAGGGAACAATCACCTCAGCCCAGTCTTTAGAAAGAAAATGGCTTCCAGTGGAATACAGAAGCAATTTAAAAAGTGTTTGCATCACTTGCATAGCTCTGCACTCTTTTGTATGTAGTGCCAGGCCAGTTAGTGGACCCTAAGCAAAAACTAATAACCCAGAAAACCTGATTAAATTCCTTGTTACCCAAGCTTGACCAAAGAGTATGACCATGCCAAACTACTTTTCTTTACTTTGCCTCCTTTGCCATGCTCACCACATTTGGGAACATCTTGAAATAAATCTGTTCAGGATGTGCGGTGTACAAAACACTCTCTCACACTTGGTGCAACAGACCATAATGCTGCTCTGTCTATAATAATAAAGGCTTGTATAGGAGGAAGGAAAAAGAGACATGCTTCTAGAATCATTAAGAAAATCATCAGGGCTGAAGGAGTGTGGCCCACAGAATGGAAAAAAGGACACACATACAGTTCTTGGGAAATGTTCCTGGAACAGACTACAGGTGTTTCCATCTGCACTGAATGACCCAATTGCATGTCAAACTGGTGTCCTGACTTAATTTTGGGGCAGCTAGTACACTAATCCAGCAATTGCAATGAGGTTTAGACCTGTCCATGGCAAAATCAAGAATCAGGACCTGTCTGTGACCTGGGGGGCACCCGAGCATGGCCTTTGCCAACAACATGAGATAGCTATCAATATTCAGGGCTGTTACAACACAGCGGGGTTGTAGATTCACAATACTGAGCAGACATTTTTCAGTTTCAGAGGAAGAGTGACTACTGGCCTGAGTAATGTAAACATCTTCAGGTATGTAACACTCAGACCTGTGTGCTGGCATTCTCTATGCATGTCAAGTGAATGTATGCATGGTGTATGTGTGGAACAAATAAGCAGCAATACTCTGGGCCTCATTACAAGTCTGGTAGTCCATAGACCGCCAAACTCACAGTGGTGCTCAGACTGCCATCAACCGGGGCAGTCCGACCGCCATATTATTACCGTGGAAGAGCCGCCAGTCTGACCGCCGGCACCGCCAGGTTGCAGCCAACCCACTGCACGGTGGCAGCGCTGCTCGGATTACGACCTGTGTTTCTTCTAGCCTTTGCATGGCGGTCCCATTTCCATGCAAAGGCTGGCAGAAAGGGGGTGCCATGGGCCACCACGAATTACGGGCAGTGAAAAGCGCGACAGGTGTTGTCACACCCAACGCAACATTGCTGCCGGCTCTATTACGAGCTGGTGTCAATGTTGTGGTGTGTTTCCCTCTGGGCCGGCAGACGGAAGCACTGTTTCCAGTCACGGGACCCAGCAGGAAACTCATAATTGGTATCGCAGAAGGAAGGCCACATATGCGGTCACCTGATACAGGACTTTGGCAGATGGCATCCACCGTCCGCCAATTTCATAATGAGGGCCTCTGTGTGTGGTGAAGGTATGATTATTTAAACAAGTGAAATTGATTTTGGATTTCCCCTGGTTTGGCGTGGGATACGATGGAGGATAGTAATAGCTTTCCCAGACAGTGAAAATGTATTGCCTGCATTCCATTGCTGCAGGATTGAGACCCAGACCCTGAAGTGAGGAAGGCTAGAGGCTGGGCTACCTTTAGAAATTCTCTGAAAACCATTGCTGATTAGTCCTTCCTGAATAGTCGCAGTGGTGGAGGATGTGAGGGAGGAAGTGATTCAGTAGATTCTATTGATAAAGGTGTAAGAAAGGTCAGGGTAGGGCCTGCCCTTTTGTCCATTCCTGAATGCTCTTTCTAGATGACAGCAGGTTGCAGAGACTTCACCCTTGATTGTGCCCATATTCTTCATACTCCTTCTTGCAGCCAGCATCCTCACTGCCTGCTGTGAAGCCATTACCTTACACAAAAGCTGTGTCTGCACTGCAGACAGAAAATTACATTTCAAAGGCACCACCCGAAACAGGTGTCAAGAACTTAGAACATTCGCTCTCTGGAATTTTTTATAAACATAAGGCCCAAACCATCCCCATATCTTCCAGTTAAAAGTTCTTCTTGACCAAGGATGTGAGTGCGCCTTAGAATCCATAAGGATGCTGTGAGGTTAGGGCTTGTGTCTGCAGGATGGCTAGTTTACCAGAGGTGAGGGGACATCACTTTACGTCTGTGCAACTTGTAGTTCTGCCTAGGGCCTAGAAGCCTGCCCATCTGCTCAGGGAGGAAAGGAAATTAACTGATGTTGCAGGAGGAGGGACTGTCAAGGGGGAGCAGCCCAGCTATGTTCCTCGTATGTTGAACACCCAGAAGAAACTAAAACATTTTGGCATGTGTCAAATGCCAACCTAAGCTGAGAGTTCATCTGGCCCCTATATAATGGTTGATATGGTTAATCATGTAAAGTGCATTACCTTCAAATCCTTTCTTGTCGTCTGGCAACACTGACTGCAGAATATCTTGTGCTACACTATTGCGGCAAAAATATTGAGGGTCAAAATATCTTGAAGGTAAGTTTCTATATGTAAGTATAGCTTTAGTTTACTTATCTCCACATAGATGTACCTTGACAATATATATAGATCCACATATATGTACCTTGACAATATATATAAATATATTCAAAGGTACATAGATATGGTGTTAAGAATAATAAATCTATCCATCCTTACCCACATACACTTACCTTCTCGGTATTTTGGTCCTTGATTTGTTTGCTGGAATATTGTTGATATTTCAGCATTCATCCTTCATCTCAATCACGGCCTGAAGGACCTGCCTTTTGCTGCATAGGAGCTGTATATCACCACCACTCCAGCTGAGGACTTCACCGACAACTGCCAAGCAAAAGATGACCGTTGACTCCTGCACTGCCATGCCAAATTCTGACTTAGACTGAGAGGCAGGGCCATGGTTTAACTCAGCTCCCGTTGCCAGAGGACCCTACCATGTGACTGCAAAGGTGTGCAGAATGACCAAAGCAGCCTCCGAACAAAGTGGTAACACAAAGCTGTCTTTAAATGACTGACAAACTGTGTCGTGCCCTAGAACTGCAATCTGAAATCAAACACAAGTGCCTCACAAGCTCTTTAGCAGGATCCAATTTCTATAGACCTATTGGGGATAAACCCACAAACCAAATAGTGTACATGCACTGAAGCAGGTTCTCAACTTTGTGCCCTCACAATAAAACGTCCCCTTAGCTAGGTAAGAGGCATAGTACTAGATCACTGTATTAGAGAGCGAAATAGTGTCCTTGTCTAGAACCACTCATAAAGCTCACACACCGTACAATGATTGTACTATTAAATAGCGACACCAACAATAACGTTGTGCAAGAATATTGAGGACAGCCTATCAAAGGAAAAAATATTGAAAGGTAAGTGAATACGGGAAAGTATAGATTTACTATTCCTAACTTGTGGGCACATACATAGGGATTTCGGTATAAAAAATCTAGACTTACTTACTTGTTGATATTTTTTTTTGATATTCTGTTCTTGGTATTGCATCCCATCGAAGTTGTGGCTTTAATGTTAGGGGGCACGCCCTTTACAATTAGTAGTAATCCTTAGTGTCGAAGGAACCCTGTAACTGAGCATGGTGCTTGTGGGTAATATTACATTATGCCATGGTATTAAAGTGCTTCTCTTTTTTACAAAAAGAGCACTGGGCAGGATTGCATATATTGTGTATGTTGATTGACTGTTGAGTTGTAAGTTCTTTCTCCCCACATCAATTTCCTGAAAAGCGTTGGTACGCTTGCCCTTGCTGTGCTGAGAGTCAAGTGTGGAAGTAGTATTGTTGCTCTAGTTTCCACTGCAATTGCAGGATAGACCCCAGTACATCAGAGGCAAACAACCTCAAGTTGCACAGCAGCTGTGGCTCAGTAGCCCTTGTCTGCCCTTTTGAAATTTGTACCTAACCTATAAAGTAGCAGTTATTGACACTTCCAGCAGGACAGGAGAACCAGGCTGAACTAAGAGCTGTTCTCCTCATTCTCAGAAGAGCTGCTCTTCCAAACAGGATGGAACACAGGCAAAGTTTGAGAGATTCACAATGAATGTGCTACCCCCAGTGCAGCCGTGAGCTCGACCCTGGGGGCACTGTATTACTGAAATGCAAACTGGCAGTTAGAAGCTTGTGATGGGCATTTCAGTGTGCAGGCTGCATCTGGCCTGCATTTCGAATGTGGAGAGAGATCCCACTGCAGGCAGGTGCAGTGACTGACTGCAGCTGCCTGCAGGTGGAGGAGGAATGTGTGGTAGGAGTTCTTTGTATGCCCATTTCCCTCTTTCTCAGGACCGTCCTCAGGAATGGCACCGACTATCTGTCACCCCCATGTGGCTCAATCAGAGTAGCCGTGACAGCTCATTTACTTTTACATCTGCGTCAATAATACAGCACAGAGGCAAAGTGTTTCCTAATTTGCATGGGGATACGCCCCCCTGAGCACATGAGATAATCATCTCTTGAGATCACGCTAGCACTCTACATGTGGAACAGGATGCTCTGAGTTACAGAAGGGTCTGCACAAGCAGCTGTCACTCCTTCTGTTATACCAAAGTGCCCTGGTTCACAAAAAGCAAGCAAACAAACCCATTGTTCCTTAGGGGCGCTTTTGATCAGTGGCAGCTGCTATGCAACAGAGGTGGCGGGGTGGTATGAAAAATAAAATAAAATTTTAAAAAACACTCCCTAACCTGGCCCCCGAATAAAAAATAAAATGATAATAGCATTGCATTATGATCATTTTGTTTGTCCTTTTGCTGCACTGCACAAAGCAGTGGGGCGACGCTCTTCAACCTCAGTGGAAGAGCTGCCGCTGCTTTTGATAATACATCCCCCAGCCTTTTCTAGTTTACAATCACCTGCCTTTACAATAAATATTGATGGTGGTTATCATCTTTCAATACTGAGATAACGGATTAAATGCCAAACTTCTGAGAACTGTATTTAAACCACATTGCTGCTCAATCAACTATAATGAGCTATTCAAAAAAGTAAATGAAATCCAATTCTTTCCTAAAAATGAATGCTTGCTTTGGAAGGTTGCTTACTTAGGCTCCACGCTTTAATGGTTATCATGAAGAAGGACTGCCACCAGCATTCATCTTGTTTGTTTCTGTCTCACAAAAGGTACAATACCTTTCCGATCACAAGGTAAAGTATTACTTTTTCCATTATTAAGGCCCTCCTTACAACCCTGTCGGTAAATCCCGCTTTCTGCCATGCTGAAGACCCCCAACATACCGTTGTGGCGGCGGAATTCCGCTACAGGTATTACAACCCACAGCTCGGAATCTGCCACAATACAGACACCCACACAAGTCCACCACACCAAAGGTCAGTGATAAACTGGTGATACCAAAACCTACACACCAACATGAATACGCCCACACTATCACCACCCATGAATCAATGTGGCGGTCTTTCAACTGAAGTAATCCATTGGCGGTACACACTGCCACGCTCAAAATACACACACATTTACAAAACACAACCACATTGGACAATTCGAAATACACACACCTGATACACATACACACACCACACCCACAACACTATAAAACACACATCCACATTACCCACAAACCCTTACAACCAAAAATTTCGAAGAAGGCCAGAGAGAGAGATTAGCTAACATAACACCAGCATCCACAGACACACAACACCATCACTTATACAACATCCACGCACCTCAAGCACCACACACCAACACATCCCCCACACATCACAACAGACAGCACCTCACACATCTGGAGTCAGTTTGTGCTTTCACAAATGTTTAATTGCAAAATCTCTGGAATATAGCAATGTCAATGTACTTGTTCACATACCAATGTTACACAGCTGTAGGCCAGGAGAAAACATAGCAGAGGGCACAAATTGGGATCCAGATCTGTGAAATGAAAAGCCAAAGTGGCAAGTCAGGGTCCATACACAGAGGTAAAAAGGCAGACTTATGCTAGGTCCTACAATAGTATAAGATGTGGGAAGCAGTTCCATCTTCTTACCTGTGTCTTACTGGAAGTATTGCATGATGATGTTGTTTCGGTTGTCTACATCTTCTTCTTCTGCCTCCTCTTCTTCACTGTCCACAGGCTCCACAGCTGCCACAAGACCATCTTCAGGCCCATCCTCCTGCAGAAAAGGCACCTGGCGTCGCAAAGCCAGGCTGTGCAACATACAGCAGGCAACGATGATCTGGCACACCTTCTTCGGTGAGTAGTATAGGGATCCACCTGCCAGATGGAGGCATCGGAATCTGGCCTTCAGGAGGCCGAAGGTGCGCTCTATTATCCTCTTAGTTCGCCCATGTGCCTCATTGTAACGTTCCTCTGCCCTTGTCCTGGGATTCCTCACTGGCGTCAGTACCCATGACAGGTTGGGGTAACCAGAGTCACCTGCAAATATCGAGGGACAACTGTTAGATATCTCCCATACCCAGACACCAAATGAAACTGTGTCGGTGCTTTAGGCTCACCTATTAGCCACACACGGTACCTCTGGAGTTGCCCCATCACATAAGGGATACTGCTATTCCTCAAAATGTAAGCGTCATGCCAGGATACTTGGCATTCACATGGGAGATGTACTGGTCTGCCAAACACACCAACTGCATATTCATTGAATGGTAGCTTTTGCGGTTTCTGTACACCTGTTTATTGCTGCGGGGGGGGACAAATGCCACATGTGTACCATCAATGGCACCAATGATGTTGGGGATATGTCCCAGGGCATAGAAGTCACCTTTCACTGTGGGAAAATCCTCCACTTGAGGGAAAACAATGTAGCTGCGCATGTGTTTCAACAGGGCAGACAACACTCTGGGCAACACGTTCGAGAACATTGGCTGGGACATCCCTGATGCCATGACCACTGTTGTTTGAAAAGACCTACTGGCCAGGAAATGGAGTACAGACAGGACCTGCACTAGAGGGGGTATTCCTGTGGGATGGTGGATAGCTGAAATCAGGTCTGGCTCCAGCTGGGCACACAGTTCCTGGATTGTTGCACGATCAAGTCTGTAAGTGATAATTATGTGTCTCTCTTCCATTGTCCACAGGTCCACCAGGGGTCTGTACACCGGAGGATACCGCCATCTCATCACCTGCCCCAGCGGACGTGCCCTATGGAGATGAACGGTGAGCAGAGGGTCATACGACACTTAGGTATCACAATGCTGTTTTGCAAAAAATTAACAATTTCTCTATGTGCCTTTGTCTGTCTGTATTCTTGGCCTAAATAGGTGTGACAAAGTTATTTGGCCTGGCATGTGGCCCCCTGAAATGGCGGCTGCCTGACCTGTAAGGTGGTACAAGGGGAAATGGGGTAACTGCGCTGGCGTTGTACACCGTCGCGGTAGGTGGTCGAAGACTGCAGCACAATTCAGCATTGGTTAACATTGGGCCCTTTGGGTTCCAGGAGCCAATGACGATGTATGCCAGCAGTGACGGTACGCACCGCCGCGGACGTGGCCGACATTTTCTAACTGTTCACTCACTTGATACCTGACCTTCAACAAGAGAGGACCTACGCTGCAAGTGCTGCTGTGACCTGTGTCTGGAAGCGACAATGGCTACACTGTCTGGGGAAAGGGCCCCTGCTTTCACTTCAGAGGAGTTGGAGAAACTAGTGGATGAGGTCCCCACCCAGTACACGCAACTGTACAGTCCTCCAGACAAACAGGTGAGTACACTGTGAGCATGGTGGATGGCACATGATTGTATGGAGTGTCATGGATGGAAGAGGGAGGGGAGAGGGACAGGCCAGCATGTGAGGATAGTGTGTGTGTATGTATGTCTGGGCCAGGGTGGGAGGTTCAGAACAGTACAGAATAGTAACATCCACTATTACTTCACTTTTCCTCTAGGTCAGCGCCCACCAGAAGAAGGGTATTTGGCCTGCTATCGCCAAGGAAGTGCGGACCCAGGGGGTCTACCATAGATGGAGCACCCACTGCCGGAAAAGATGGGAGGACCTGCGCCGCTGGAGCAAGAAGATGGCGGAGGCCCAGCTGGGGATGGCCTCCCAACGTGGAAGGGGTGCTCGTCGCACCATGACCCCCCTGATGTACTGGAATCTGGCGGTGGCATATCCGGAGTTGGATGGGTGCTTGAGGGCATCACAGCAGCCACAAGGGGGTGAGTACACTCTCATTCAGCTGACTCTGCGCGCTTGACGAGGTGTCTGGGTGGGGGTGGTGGCCTGTGGGTTCCCCTAGGCAAGGGCAGACGCGCAAAGGTAGATCCATTGTTTTGCAGCCTCATTCCCAGTCCAACCCCAAAGGTGGTATTTGCTTTTTACACCTAGTCAGGCTCCATGGGTGCCAGCTGTGCATGAAATGGGTCTAGACAGAGTCCCCCTTGGGCATGTGCTTTTCCTCTGCACTGTTAGTGCATGGCTTAGTGCATAGGGCTGCTCCCTGTGTGCTGTGTCTGCCAACGGTAGTGGTGTTGCATGCACTGACCATGCGTATCTTCTGACTTTCCCCCCTTTTTGTTTTGTCACCCTGTTCTTGCGTGCATTAGCATCATCTGGCGGAGGAGCAGTGGCATCGGAGCAGGAGGGAGCTGCATCAAACAGGGCCCTGGAGGGTGAAGTAACGCAGTCTGAAGGCACCAGTGGGACGGAGGGCGAAGGGAGCTCCACGACGGGGACAGAAGCATACACCAGCAACAGTGACTCCTCCTCTGATGGGAGCTCCCTTGTGGTGGCGGGCACTTCTGTGCCCACCGCATCAACAGGTACAGCCGCCACCCCACTACCAGCACCGCCCTCTCAGCAGCCCCTCAGTGTGTGTCCTGTGCCCACTCACCCAGGAGGGTGGGCATCTCCTTCGCCCCAGGCACCTCAGGTCCTGCCCCAGTCAGCCCTGCTGCCCTCAGTGAGGAGGCTATTGACCTCCTGAGATCCCTCACTGTTGGGCAATCTACCATTTTGAATGCCATCCAGGGTGTTGAGAGGCATTTGCAGCAAACAAATGGATACCTGGAGGGCATTCATTCTGGCCTCAGCACTGATGGCAGCCATTGTCTCTGTGTCCAGCCTCCCACCTCAAACTTCCACTACCCAGACCCAATCCCCTGTACCTCAGCCTATCCCAAGCACACCATCAGACCAGCATGCACACTCATCAGCACACACGAGTGGACATGGCAAACATAAGCACCACACATCCCACAGGCACTCACACAAACACCATCCCCATGCAGACACACCAACATCCACTGCCTCCACTGTGTCTCTCTCCTCCACATCCTCCTCCTCCCTCCCTGTCTCGTCTCCACTCACACCAGCATGCACTACATCCTCAGCCACTACCTCTATCACCAGCACGCCCATCTCCACACACCGCTGATGTGCACTCACCACCGCCACTACCATTCACACATCCCATGTGTCCTCTCCTAGTGTGTCTGTAAGCCCTCCTCCCAAAGTACATAAACGCAGGCACACACCCACCCAACAGCCATCCACTTCACAACAGCCTCCGGCCCATGCACCTTTACCCACATTCAGCAAACGTACACCTCTTACAACCACTACCTCTTCTTCCACTCCCAAAACCCCTCCATCTTCCCGTCCAAGTGTGTCTAAGAAACTTTTCCTGGCTAACATTGAAATCTTCCCTACACCTCCCCTCCCCGTCCTTCCCCTAGGGCACCTCAGCCACTAAATCCCCAAGCACAGTGGTCACAGCAACTCCACTCTCATTGCGGCCGCCACCCATCAGGGCTGCCAGTGTGCCACCTAGCAAGGCCAAGGAGCAGGCCATTCCGCCACCTGCCAAGGTGAAGAAGGTGCCCACATGCCGGAGGGAGAAGCCGCACTTACCAGCAAACAAGGGCCCCTCCAAGCCAAAAGGGGACAGTGGCAAGACACCAGCAGCAACATCATAGGTGGGGAAGGGACACAAGCCGAAGAGCAGGTCAGGACAGGGCACAGTGGCTCCTGCTGAGGGACCAGAGTCACCCCTTCTGTCAACCGGTACACCAACCTGTACGGCGGTGGACACCGCCATCTGCACCGCCACCTGCCCGCAACCGCACCGCCACCAGCACCGCCACCTGCACGTCTGCTGCCTCTGCAACAGCCCCCAGCATCATCCTCAGTGGGCAGCCATCCGAGGCTGCAGGAGACGTCCTGCTGTGTCCCTCAACAGGTGCAGACACATCCATCACCACCAGCACCTCAGCCACAGACACCGCCGCAACCCCCGCCACCAGCCCTGCGACATGCTCAGTCAGTGCCACCACAGCTGACATGGATATCATCCCCAGTGGGCAGCCGTCCGAGGCTGCAGGAGACGTCCTGCAGCCTGCCCAGCATCCATGAGGCATGGCTCTCAGCACTGTTTGTACCAGCAGGTGGCAGGCGACGTAGCAGCAGGGTGGAGTGTGTCTTTGCCTCCATGGGGTATCATGCTACCTGTTCCAAGGCAATTTTGTGGCACACGCACCCAGGTGAGGGAATGGGAACTTCCACACTGCATGTGAAGCACTCTGGGCACAAAGCCCCCTCCAGAACCAGTGGAGAGATACATCCACTTCCTCAGTCCTTGGTAAGATGAAGCACACTGGGCACAAAGCCCCCTCCAGAACCAGTGGAGACTGACATCCACTTGTGAGACTGTGGCTTTGCACTCCCCAGGATAGAGCAGTGGGCAAACCACCCACTGGAAAGACTTGTGAGACTGTGGCTTTGCACTCCCCAGGACCAATCAGTGGACATGGAGCCCTCTCATGAAGCTGTGGCGTTGTGCGTTCATCCGGCTGAGGTGCCTGTTTCATTTCGATCTGATGCCCCTGCAGTGTTCTCTCCGTTTTAAGTCAGGTATCTTGTGTGGGCTTCACCCATGCATTTTTGGGACACTGATCCACGGACGATGTTTGATTAATATCCGGACTTGTGTAGTTGGTGTACATATTTGTATATACTGATTTTTTAAATTGCACTATCTGATTTTTCTTGATTACAATTGGTACAATAATTTCCTATTGTCCTTGCGTTCTTCCAGGGGGTGAGGGGGTGTGTGAGAAAACAGGGCTGATTGCAGAGGCCCCCTAACTTTTTGCCCCCATTTTCCACTTTATGCTGGTGTTTTCCTGACTCTGATGGTGCCCTGGGTACTGCTAACCAGTCCCAGGGCCTGTGCTCTGTGTAAAATCAATATGCAAATTAGGCTAATTATAATTGGCTAAGTTAACCTACCTATAAGTCCCTAGTATATGGTAGGGCATGTAGGTTTAGGGACCACAGCATAGGTAGTGCACCCATAGGTGCACTGCTGAGGTACCCAGTGTCATTTTAAAGGCAGGCCTGCCTTGCTGGCTGCTTTTAAATTAAAGTTATATGCAAATTCGACTTTGGAATTAAAAGTAGTTCCAAAGTCTTAAACTACCCTATTTTTACATATAAGTCACCCCTAAGGTGTGCCCTATGTGCCCCTAGGGCTGGGTGCCATGTAACTATAAGCAGGGACTTTATAAAAATAGTTTTATAAGCCCTGGTGAGGTAAAAACAGCCAAATTCGTTTTTCCCTCATTGTAGTAATTGGCCTTCATAGGCTAGAATGGGGAGACTTTGTTTTAAATTTTAAAGTCTCCTTAAAAGATGCATACCAAGAATTTGGTATCAAATTAATTGTTGTAATAAATCCCACAACTTCCAGTTGTTGGATTTAATATAACTTGTTCAGGTAAAGAGTTTTAGACTTTACCTAAAAAGTTGCCAATTTCAGCCCTGCATTGTTTTTGCTGCTGTGCTCTGATTGGCCAGCCTGTAGCAGCTTTGCCTTGATGAGGTGTGAAGTGGCCTGGCTTCACACAAAGGAATGTGCCTGTGGGAGAGAATCTCCCCTCAGCAGATGGTGAGGCAGGAAGGGGGAGGGCTGCCAAACTGGTCTTCAAAGGCAGAGAAGGACATTTGGAGCAACCAGCAACACCCCCACATCCTGCAACCCCAGACAACTAGGTGCCCCCTTGATTAGATTAGGAGAGGGCAGGAGAGGGGTGTGTTTATGATTTTTAGGCACACCAGTGGGTGGGCTCAGCCAGATGTAACCTCCAAAAATCAGATTCAGCCATGTTGGATTTTGAGAGAATATTGCCCTCTGGGATGGATTTTTGCCACACTTCCCAGGAAGTGGTCATCGCAGGGGGAAGGACCCTGCCCCTGATTGGAGAACCAGGACCCCCCTGCTTTTCACCCTGGAGCAAGGATAAAACTGGCAGACCTGCACCCACACCTCAGATCCCCACCAGATTTCAACAAGAAAAGAACTAAAGGAGAAGAAGGACTGCCCTGCTGGACCCCTGGCCTGCACCTGGAACCTGCACTCAGAAGGGCTGCACCAGCTGCACACTTGGGCTTCACCACAAGAAGGACTTTGCCTGGCTTCAACTGGTTCAAGGAGGGACTCCCTGTTTGCTACAGGTGAAAAATTGCTATCCAGAGTCCCCTGCACCAACTCCTGAAGAAAGTGACCAACTGACCACTGTCCAGTGGCCAAAAAGGAGTTTGCGCCAGGTGCATTCTGGGAGTGGTAGTCTGCACCCCCCCAAGGACCATCTCAGAACTTCTGGACCCTTGGGGTGAGCTGTGGACCCCAAAAGAACCTTAAAAGAACATCTGGGTGAAGCCCCAGAAGTTTGGAGAAGATTTGAGAATTTTTGTAAAAAAGCTCCATAGAGGGACCGACCCGCCGCGGAAATTCTAGCCGGCTTGCCTCAACCGCGACCCGGCCTGATTTGGTGGTTCGTCCCGGTAAAGAAAAATCTCTGAAAAAGAGACTAAGTCCGAAGGTAAAAAGTTGACCGGGACCTCCCAGCCATCGTATCCGAGAAGGGCTCCATGGATGTCGGATCAAGATCCAGGTTTACCCCGGTCGAAGGATTTTCACCTCGAAAAAACGACTAAGTCCGAAGGTAAAAATCTCCACCGAGGAATCCAGCATTGCGTATCCGGAGAAGGGCTCCAGGAGGTCGGATAGGACTGGCAGGTTCGTCCCGCTGAAGAAAATCTTCAAAATAAAGACTAAGTCAGAAGGTAACTTTTCAACCGAGGCCTCCCGCGACCTGTAGCCGAGCAGGGCTCCATCGCGGTCGGCCTGAAAGTTTGACTTTGCCCCGGTCGAGGTGCAACCAGATGACCCGATTGATCTTTTTGTTTCTAAGCGCTAGAAAAATAATAATTCTTTACAAATTCATATCTCCGGTTCCCTTTATCCGATTTTATTTGTTTTGGTGTCATTTTAAAGATAAAAATATAAACTATTTCTATAAATTGGTTTTGGATTTTTAAACTGTTTCCTGTGTTTTATTTAATTACTGTTTTGTGATATTTGAATGCTTTACACACTGTCTCCTAAGTTAAGCCTTGACGCTCGTTGCCAAGCTACCAAGGGTTGAGCTGGGGTTAATTTACTGAGACCTAACTGGACCTAAGTGGAGGTTAGTGGCTTGTTGCTAAGTGTAGGTACCTACCTGCCCTTACCAATATCCCATTTTCCAACAGGGTGTATATGTAATGTTGCTGCATGTATTTGTGTGTATGGTGTTGTGGGTGAGGGTGGGGGTATTGCGTGTTGCGTGTGTGTGTCACTCTCTTTTTTCTCCCACCCTCCCCTGTGTTGTAGGTGCAGTACTCAAGAGGAGGAAGACCAGCATGGGCAGGACCTGTAGTTCGGGCTTCATGGCGTCCTGGTTCCTCGTTGGGTGTCGAGAGGTGAGTGGTTTCTGTTCCAATTCCTGTTTCCACTGTGCTTTTGATAGCGTTGGTACCACCCCAGAAAAGGTGGCGGATAGGCCTCTTGTAATAGTGTGGGCAGTACTTTGTTCTCCGCCTGTCTGTTGGTGGTTACCGCCGCGTTGTTTGTTTCTACCGCCGTGGTGGACTGAGTGTTAAAGTGGCTGTCTATGTTGGCAGTTTCCGCCATGGTCGTGATTCCATTTTTTTTTCCGCCGGGCTGTTAGTGGTATTAGCGCTGTTGTAACATTGATCGCCAGGGTTGTAGAGAGGGCCTAAATGTTGTTTATTTTTACTGTGCCTGTATCCCTGCTTCTGTGCCACAGGCAGAGCTTGAATCTTGATAGGCAGTTCCCTTAGAGAGAGAAATAACCTTCCTCAGTGGTCGCTATTGCCCTTCCCACCATGCACTAGGCTCCCATCCTGGGTGCCTCTCCCACAGTAGTGTGTGCTGGAGAAGTTTTAATTTTAATTTCTCCCATCTGGACATGAGCAAGGTGACCAGTGAGGGTTGTAAGCATTCAGCGCTCCTTTAGAACCAGTCACATGGATTCCTCAGCACCCTCTCTTGCATAGTTGATGGGGGGTTTAATTTTGTTTCGTTCTTGGCACATTATGACTGTTCTCCAACCCGTCGTCTTGCCTGATTCTAAGAAGGGGACAGTGCCGCAAGTGGGGCTGCATTAGTTGACCTCAAAAAGCATTCTCTGGTGACTGTGCTGAAGGGGTTTCAGATTTCATGCATACAATGCATACAAACCTATTATGGGACCATTTGTGATGCTCAATAACAAAGACATATTTGTGTACACTCTCCTGTCTCCTCTGAAAGGAAGCATTCATCATATGTGACTCTCGAATTCCCTGGGTTGCCACCAGCAGACATTCTTCTGCCTTGGTTAATTAGGCCACTGTTGCACCACTAAAGGGGCGTGAAGATCTGCTCCAAAACAGTCCGGATTGGAACAGGATGCTGAAGGTTAATTTAAACAGCAGGAGCACCCTGTGAATGATGATATGAACGAACTTCTTCAATACTTGTGCAACAATTTGGCCTGTCAGGACCCAGCACTGCCTTAGGGGAAAGATGATTTTTTTCTCCAATATGCAAAGAGCTGGAGATTTATACTCTGCGTGGGGCAATATGCAAAGTCCTAATCAGGGAATAAGAAAAAAATGAACTTTGATTTCTGCATGGTAGATACCTGGTATCTCAGTTCCCAGAAGAATTTCGCTCAGTGGCCAACATAGATTCATCATTGGCTGGCCTTTCTTCACAAGGGACTATAATTTCATGCCTCACCAGTGCATGTTGTAGATAAAATAGCTGACGATGCAGATTAACAGGCTTACAAGACTGTTTAGTCTATCTTACATGACTTTCAGGCCTAGTCAGAGGAGATGTGCCAGGGAACTAATTGTGTGTCACACCTTCTATGATGGAGCAACAGGTTCTGTTTCTAACATTTCATTTGATTGTCTTTGTGTTCGCAAGACCTCACACTTGGAGAAGGTCGAAGAAGTAACAACTTACTGGAGGCACTATTGGGTTATCTGCCCTTCGATTTTCAAATTTGTTAGGACACACGGTCAGAAGACTGCAGGGTAAACCCCAGACATAGGAATGGGGCTTGGATCACAGTCCTTCCAGTCTGCTCCACCTCTAAGGGGTACAGACCATGCCTTTTTGAGGCAAGATACTTGGCTACCAGTCCATTATGCAAACAAATCCGGCTCCAGCCTGTCTCCACTCTACTCCCCACCACCCCTCCCAAAGTATGGCTCCCAGCCGAATCAATGGACAATTGCTGGACTTCAGAGCCTCTTGAAAAGCGTTGGTATAGGATGTTTGGGTTCTTTAAGTGATAGACTTGGCATATTAAATCCAGTTCCTAGGGCCTCAAAAGGACATCTTCTGGGAATGTGCACTGACCTGGTGTCCCTTTTTCCGATGGCTCTCCATCAAATCAGGACTTGTTGGTGAAGGCGGTGATAATTCATGTTCTAGAAGAAGATGGGCCTCAGTTTCTATTCCACCATATTTATAGTTCAGAAACCATAATGGAATTTCCATCCTCTCATGGATTTGAAAAGAGTAATTTTATTTCTATCCAAGTAGTCATGGAAAAAGGTCATGACTACACTGCATAACATCTTGCCTCTTCTGTCTCTATGAGACTTTCTGGCTTCATTGGCCCTGAAGGATGCCTACTTTCAGATTTCCAAGCACTTGCATCTCAAACATACCTTTAATTCAGTCTCCTAGGAGAGTACTTCCAGTTCAAAGTCCTTCCTTTTGGCGTCTGTCATGGAAAAAAGTCATGACTACACTGCATAACATCTTGCCTCTTCTGTCTCTATGACACTTTCTGGCTTCATTGCCCCTGAAGGATGCCTACTTTCATATTTCCAAGCACTTGCATCTCAAACATACCTTTGATGCAGTCTCATAGGAGCGTACTTCCAATTCAAAGTCCTTCTTTTTGGGGTCTGGCATAATTGGTGAGTATTCTTCATTCTCAGGTTTTTCCATGCTTGGGTGATTGGCTAATCTCTTTCTTTTATTTTTCAAAGGATGTCAGGGATGTTCACGGGGTTTCAAGCTACTTCAGTCATACTACTTCCTATTCAACGTTTCTTAGTCACATCTGGTTCCTTTCCAGATTCATGAGAGCTGTTTTCAGGACAGGCCTAGGTCAAGTGTTCCCTCGTTCTCCTTTAAAAAATAGATAGCTATCTCAGTTGTCAGTTTCCCTCTCCCCTCCATGCTGTGAGCCTTGATTTGCTTCAGGTTCACTGAGAGATGGCATCTTACATCCTTGTTTTTCCTTGGGTTTGCCTCCATCTCCAGGCCTTGGTTGGACCGTTTTAAGTTTATGGATTCCATACTCTGAGAATTGCAAAACAATGATCCCTCTCACCCTTCAAATTTGCTAGGATCTGCAATGGTAGATAGCCCCTTAACACCTGGACAGAGAGGTCGGCCACTAACTCTGAAATTTTTCACAATAGATACCAGAGGTAGAGCTTAGGAGTCAGCTCAGGGAGAGGATACAGTCCAAGGTCTTTGATCTGAAGAGTATGCAGCAAGTCATTAAGTCCCTCTGATCATTGAACCCTCTCTTTTAGGATCATGCAGTCTGGTTACCGAAAAAGACAGTCAGGTAGCAAAGGCCAGGGTCGCATAGAGATGATGGGCAGGTGCCTCTGGGTTGCCTGTGGGTAAACCAGCCCAAGGAACTTACTTTCTTTCCCAGTCCTCGTCAGGCCAATTTAATGTGGTGACAGTATCTTTGTCACTCTCCTGCCATGCTATGAATTGAGGCTGGGAGCCAGGTGTTGCACTGACCCTTGGGCCGTTCTCACCTTGGCATCTTGCCTCATGTGGCCTGCCCGGCCTGAAGCAATGTCATCCCCACTGGGCCATAATGTTCAAGCAATGATGGGTATGGGGAGGGTGGGAGTATGCAGGGGCCTCGTTTGGGGGTGGGGAGGATGGTGCCAGTGATACTGTGCCATTGGGTCATTCTCACTTAAGCCCCCCAACCCCGGGATCAGCAGTGTGTCTTTTGACACCTCCCTTGCCAGGTCATTGCCCTTAGGCTATGGTGAGCTGGGGAGGGGGTCAGTAATAGAAGTGACCTCCCTAGCGGCCAGGTGTTGTCACCTCAACCCACCTCAACCCCAGTATCTTTAGGCCTTGTTGTGGGTAAGGAGAGGGTTGTATAAATTTCGATGTAGCGCTATGACCAGAGCTGCAGCCACCGGAACTAGATTTGAATCCCACCTTCAGCTCAACATCCTTTGATTCTGGGCAAATCACTTAATCTCCTAATACCTAAAATAAAAATTAATTTGATTTTATGCATATAACTGGTACTCATGTGCATTGCCCCAGTGCCTTTGGGCCGAGTTAAAACTTCATAAAACTAAAAAAAAAAAAATAAAAATCACCCACCATATTCCAATTAGACTAACCAGAAGCTTATCGATGAAAAGGACGATCAGGGAATTTAGGCCACTTTTTTGAGGAGTGCCCGGTCCTAGTTGTAATCCCAATCTGACCCTGGCAAAGGCCAATATCAACTGGCAGGGCGAGCAATGTCTCAAACCTGACAGCCTTGTCTCAGAATATCAGAAGCTGGACGGAGAGAGGAACGTCTGCTGTCCTTGTAGGCTGTCTTGCCAGGAAAGAAGAATGAGAATATTTTGCACTGTCTGTTTTTCTTCAGTGTCCCCATGTCTTTGATCAATTGCGTTCTAGTCCATAGCAGAGTGGATCAGAATCCATTGCCTGGATCTGTTTGCTGCCCCCCTAGAGCACATTCCTTCCTGTCTTCTGCTCTCCAACCCCCTACTCAGGAGCTTGAGGAGATGGAGCATTGCCTCTTCAGTGGCCTCAGTCTCCTTCTTGTCATTTCAGCTGCGGGTTAGGCTGCTTCAAAAGATCAATGACAAAATACACGAGCCCCTCCTTGCGAATCCTGAATTGCCCCCGATACCTTGGTTTCTTTTCCTCCACCAGCTCTCAATTCAATCTGTTTTACTATTGCCCATGTGTCCATGTCTTTTGTGGGTCTCCTCTGTTAGAACCTTCCATTCAACAACTCCAGGTTGGCGTCTGGAATATAAGAAAAGAGGCCTGCAAACCCTCACGTAGGCACATCATGTCTATATATCGAGAAAAACTCATAACATAAGGACTATGATGAGGAAAACTAGGCCTCAGGGAAACGAAACTGCCAGAAAATAAGTTGGTCATTTATTTCTACGTGTGAATTAAAGAAATGGAATAAAGAAAAAACGTTCACAAATAAGTTGGTCATGTATTTCTATGTGTGAATTAAAGAAATGGAATAAAGAAAAAACGTTCACAAGTGGAAATATTTCATAAAATATCAACTCTCAGGCAGACGTGGTCTATCAAAGTGAAATCTATGCACAAGACTGCAGAAGCCTTCCTCTTTTGAGCTTTGCACTGAATGGACAGAGAGATAAGATAGTGACAAGGCGTGGAAGTAAAGGGATGGGATCGAATCCTTGCAGCCTGAGCCTTTCACCATGAGGAGCCACAGCGCTATGCTTCTCCTGCTTCCCCTCCTGGCAACAGCCGCGTGCGCCCCCATCAGCCCCAGTGCGCAGTCGGGCTTCGGCAAGTTGCTGGTCATCTCTTTCGATGGGTTCCGCTGGAACTACGACCAGGACGTGGACACCCCCAATTTAGACCGCCTAGCAGAGGAAGGGGTGAAGGCCAAGTACATAACCCCACCCTTTGTGACAATGACATCGCCCTCCCACTTCACAACCATTACTGGTAAGTAAACATCAGGGACAAGCAGGAAGTTTGTAATGGCTTTTTATTAGTAAATCCTGTCACGTTGTCCGACTGGTATGTTGTTAGTTCAGAAATTAAACAAATCCAGTGTGAGGACAGTTGGAAACTTTCCATCCTATGATCAATATTTTTTAAAGTTCCAGAGAAAGCCTAAGGTGTTCAGTCTGTAGCGAACTGAGGCGCTGAAAGCCTGGGAGCGTTCATTTTATAACGTAGGATATAGAAGCTACAACGAGGATCTCCATGCAGGAGTGTGCCTAGAGACTTAAATATAAACTCCTTTAGAGCACAGTATTGAGATCAGGGGACACAACGTAGGCCCTGTGGTGCCGGGCCCCTCCACCGCCAGCGTGCACTTCATTCAGCCGAAGGCCTATTAATATCAGTGAAATATGGGTGTCTCAGGGGCCGCGCTCCACGTTTACTCCTTGTAAGTTTCCAAGAAGGGAGAGACTGAGTGATTTTGGAAGGGGACCCAAGGAATGCTATGCAAACTGCAGGTTTTTGAAAGTGAGCTAAATTTTAGGATGGGTGGTCGTTTTAATGCTGTGAGAGGTAATTTGCTTATTCACAGGACGAATATCAATCCAATGAGGGTAGAACCTCCGACTGAGGGTGAAGTGTAAGGCGTGAAATACTGAAAATCAGGTACGACGAATCCATCATATAATGATTGGGTCAATGTTAGAACAAAGACATCACAACGGCTAGTGACCTGATCCCAGCTTTTAGCTATCATTAGGCAGTGGAGTAAGGAAACTGAATGCCCCCCACCCCTCTGCAAAATACTGTAGGGTATTCAGGGGCCCGTCGCCCGCGCACAGGGTACTGTGCTGAGGGGGCCCTCTGGAGCTCGCCCCCCCCTCGCACCGCAGGGGCTGCGGGGGTCTTTGTTACGCCACTGACAACTGGAGTCATTCTAAAAACTTGCTTTGTTGAACTTTATTTTCAACTAGTCATGTAGGTTAAACAGTGACACCCAAAGTATAAGCCAGCCCGCTTTGTAAAAAAAAGTGTATTCTCAATCACCCTATGAATGTCTCTAAACCTGCAAGTTTTAAGTAGAGTGAGAGAAAGCTCTACTGTACAGACCCAATGCCTCGACCTGTATGATTAGTGAAACCCGAGTGATAGTTCTGCTTTCTAAAAGATAACATTCGTATGATCCCTGTAATCTATAGGAGGCTGCTGCTCTGTGAATCCCGAGACTGTGAATTATTGGTCATCTGACACATCTGTGCTGTGCAACCAATGAGCCTGTAAATTCGGTGTCCCTTGCGAGTAAGCTGATGTCTCAATCACGACTCTCTTGGTCTGTAACTTGAGGCATAGCTCTGCCGCCTATTGCTAATCCTTCAAATCATGTGTTTCTTATGGGATAGCTGTGCCATGTGAGGCTTAAGCCTGTGTATGTCTCCCTGTGGGAATGATATGGCGCCTTACATACAGAGCATGGCTTTTGTCAACGGAGAATGTAATGCTTTTATAACGAGTCTCATTAGTTTTGTGTGTATTCCATGCTTTAGTTATGTGGGCGCCCTATGCTTTTGTTATGAATGCATCCTCTATTTTGTCATGAGCGTGTACCCTGTGATTGTTTGTGCGCATCCTTTCCTTTTGTCGCATCTTCATGTTTTCTCTTGCTGAATGCTTACCACACTCTGTCAAAATCGTTTACTGTGTAAGATTACTCCACAATGTTACTGTGTTTGGGAGGGCTATGCTATTTCTGCTTATCTTACTTATGCCTTTAGCATGTGCACTTACGGTATGTATTCTATCTTTCTTTGTGTGTACTCAGGGCCTTTGTCTTATTGTGTTGTAGTTGCACTTACACGACGCGTCAGACCCCTGGGGGTGGCATCTGTCAAGTGACCATGGTGTGCCCTCTGAGAAGTCCATCCAGGAGTGGCTCAGAGCAACCCATAGGAATGGACTTCATATAGCCAGTCACGTGGAGTGAATGTCTTTCCCTCTGTGGTGGGCGCAGTATATGTTTTAGTTCTGTGTATATCCTGTGATTTTATGGTGTGTGCAACGTAAGCTTTTCTGTTGTGTATTTGCAATGCTTTTAGCGGGTGCATATTTAAAGATTTGTTCTATGTGTCCTTGCTTTTGTCACATGTATCATAAGTTTTTGTTGTATTGTGTGCAATTTATACTTTTTTCTGATGTGTTTGCAATACTTTTGTCGTGTGTGTATCTCATGATTTGGTTTTGTAAATAGCTCATGTTTTTGCCTTGTTGTTTTTTACATGTGGCTGTTATGTATACATTTTAAGGTTTAATATTATCTTCAGGCATTCCTTTTGCACTAGTGTGTATCATGTGCTTTTGCTCCGTGCCTTACCTATGCTTTTTTTCTAGTGACTTTTTTACATTTTTTGGTATTTGTGAATCATATGATACATTTTTATAGTCTGTGTATGCTATGGTTTGGTTGTGCACCTGCTGCATTACTGGTACTCCTGACTTATTGGCTGAGTTTCTATCTGATGGCTTTATCCTCAGCATCTCCTATAACTTTATTGCACATTTTCATCTTATGTGTTTTATCTGTCTTTCTCATGTTTTTGTTTTGTACACATTGTACTATACTATTTTGCCTTGTCTATCATAGGATACATATGACATACACTGATCCCTGTGATGCTTTTCTAACTGCTTTCCCATTTCAGTGCCATGTGCATTATATGTTTCTGTTGTTTGTTAGTACAGCTTTGTAGTAAATGGCTTATTTTATGTACTTATGTTTTGTCATCTCATAGTACAGGTGTCATACTGTACCCAGTTCAATACGATTACATTTACTGACCTGTAAAAGACGAAGAACTAGAGTTAGTCCATTTTTCAATTGCAAATTTGTACCAGCAAGACAAACACACAAAGGTCAATAGTGCGCATTTGCCTGTGAGTGGGTGTATACCCATGCTTTTGTCACGTGTGCCACAGAGACCTTTTCTGGTGGCCCTTTCTTTAATTAGATACTACCTACTTCAGATTGTGCACTAAATACCTTCAGGGCATGTCACTCTTTCTGTAAAAGTTAATGAATATATATGGGAAATAGTATCCCACTGCCATACATTAGGATATTGCGAGTCACCAAGGAGTTCTATGACTGTATATAGGAATGAGGCTGAATGCCGAGTTCCTTTATAAGTCATGGTTCTCCAGGTGTCAGGCAATATCCATATAATGTATGTCAGGAGGTACTCTATTCCTTATAATACATAGTCACATCCATTCCACAAACTACTTAAATGCTTTGACGTGGGGTTATTTCATATGAAAGAGATAAGATGTGTATAAACAAAAATAATGTGATTGGAGTCTCTACTACAAAATTAAACACACCAAAAAGGGCCTAGATATTTATTGCAAAAACATCTTTTAATAATTTAAATACAAATCAGAGTTGTAACAAATGGTGTAGCTCAGAATGTATGGAAACATGCAGGGAGCTTCTATCTTTCCTATATTTACTTAAAGTGTGGAAAGATGTTGCCATAAATATCCCCCTTCTGCCTATGACAGGTTGTCTAGACAAAGAGCAGAAGAAGGAAAAGCCACCTTTCTGTTTTTTAAAGTAAAGCTTTAATTAGGTTCTGTGACTTGCCTTATGCCTCAGCTGCTGGCAGCAGAAATTGTAATACCAGAACTCAAATATAATAAGTTCTGACAGTTGAGCGGCAATGTCTTTTTTTTATTACAGGCAACTAGGGATTTTTTATGCTGCCTATAGTATAGAAATGAGTTTAATACTGAGTTTGAAGGATCCCCTGCATTATAGTTAGAATAAACAATATGCAGTTGTACGTTGCTGAAGGTGAATGTACTTCGAAGGGATGTATTGAATAAGGCATAGTGGTGAGTGCGGTACACAGTCCAGTTCACACAACGTTTGACTTGGACATAGTAGATGTGTGAAAAAAGAAACATTCAGCCTTCAAATCCAAGTAGTATACGTTCTCTTGGTAGTGCTCAATGCAACCCACCCCCCCACCCCCCACACACACACATACACCCAGACACACACACACACAGTAGCATCTTTGCGGATACTCACTAGCATTTGCAATCACTTTCCTGCAATTATTTGCAACTCTAAACCTAAACTTGACCAAATGAGGAATAAATGGTGCAGAAATTATGCACCAACCACCCATTATTGATCATGGGTATGTGAAGAAGGAAAACTCTTCAGATTAAAAAAAGCATCCATGTAAAGAAGGCAGTCCATAAAATTATATTTATGAAATGTCACCAAAATTATATCCTTTTTAATGAAGGTTTACCATAATGCAAATGCTTCTGACACAACTGGTTTAAGAAAGGTGGAGATTCAAGTGCTTCCAATCTTAAGGTCGAGCTCACCCAGAGGCACAGTCATTCTGGGTGAATGACCCCATGATGAAGCTAGCCACATAGTTTATGTGCACAAGAGTCCTTTAAAAAACACCTGCAGGGTTTTAAGCAGGGATTCACTGGGACCGGGCAGAGTAAAAAAAAAATCGGAGTAGGCTATGTTTGCAGTTGTTCATATTCATTGGTCTCAGCATGGGCTTTTCAGGAGAAAATCATACTCAAGCTTGTTGCTCAGTGCACTTAGACAGTGTATGTCACCGTCTCTCCCTGCGGTGCATAGCTTTCCTTTGAGAAGTGTGTAATGGAATAATGTTGGCATTTACACTATGAAAGGACCTTCAGAGGTAACCAGAAACACCATTGGCACAAGTCCTGAAGAAAGGAGGGACACTCTTACCTAGTGCTTTTACCTTTTCTAGACGGCTTACTTTTTATTTATCCCTAATGAGAGTTCATTGCTCTCTTCATAGCCTAAGAGCAACACATATTTCAGCCACTCTGCAGCCCCAAGCTTTTACGTCCGACTGTGGCATTAGAAAGTCTACTGAGTTGCATTTTTCAGACACAGCTAGAAGTTTCCACGATATTTGTGTAAAACTGTTAGATACGTTCATGGGTGTTAGACCTGACCACCTTATGGTGGTCACCCCTAACTTTTTGCCCGCCACCTCCACTTTTTAGATACTGTTTTTGCTGGTTTTAAGACTCTGCACACTTTACCACTGCTAACCAGTGCTAAAGTGCATATGCTCTCTCCCTTTAAACATGGTAACATTGGATCATACCCAATTGGACTATTTAATTTACTTATAAGTCCCTAGTAGAGTGCACTACATATGCCCAGGGCCTGTAGATTATATGCTACTAGTGAGCCTGCAGCACTGATTGTGCCACCCACTTAAGTAGCCCCTTAACCTTGTCTCAGGCCTGCCATTGCAAGGCCTGTGTGTGCAGTTTCACTGCCAATTCGACTTGGCATTTAAAAGTACTTGCAAAGCCTAAAACTCCCCCTTTTCTACATATAACTCACCCCTAAGGTATTCCCTAGGTAACCCATAGGGCAGGGTGCTGTGTAGGCCAAAGGCAGGACAGGTACCTGTGTGGTTATATGTCCTGGTAGTGTAAAACTCCTAAATTAGTTTTTGCACTGCTGTGAGGCCTGCTCCCTTCATAGGCTAACACTGGGGCTGCCCTCATACATTGTTTGAGCTGTAGCTGCTGATCTGAAAGGAGTAGGAAGGTCATATTTAGTATGGCCAGAATGGTGATACAAAATCCTGCTGACTGGTGAAGTTGGATTTAATATTACTATTTTAGAAATGCCACTTTTAGAAAGTGAGCATTTCTCTGTACTTAAATCTTTCTGTGCCTTACAATCCACATCTGACTGGGTTTAGTTGACAGCTTGTTGTGCATTCACTCAGACTCACCCCAAACACAGGATACAGAGGATACTCAGCCTCACTTGCATACATCTGCATTTTGAATGTGTCTTCCTGGGCTGGGCGGGTGGAGGGCCTAACACTTGCATGTCAACGGACAGTAGCCTGCCCTCACACAAAGGACTGCCAACCCCCTACTGGGACCCTGGCAGACAGGATTGAACTGAAAGGGGACCTTGTGCACTTCTAAGCCACTTTTTGAAGTCTCCCCCACTTCAAGTCACATTTGGGTATTTAAACAGGGCCTCTGCCCTACCACCTCAGACACTTCCTGGAGAAGAAACTGGAACCAGAACCTGCATCCTGCCAAGAAGAACTGCCTGGCTTCCCAAAGGATTCACCTGTCTGCTTTCTGTGAAGGACTGCTGCCTTTCTGTTGCACTGCTGCCTTGCTGCTCTCTGGCTGTGGTGAAGAAGCGCTCTCTAAGGGCTTGGATAGAGGTTGCATCCTGTTTCCTGAAGTCTCAGGACCAAAAAGACTTAGGGGGACATTCTGACCCTGGCGGCCAGCGGATTGCTGGCGGGAACACCGCCAACAGGCTGGCGGTGTCCCGCCAGCAAGTATGACCGTGGCGCAAAAGCCACGGCCATACCGCCGGCCCCTCCATTTTCCCGCCAGGTTTCCGCCTGGCGGGCACAATCCCCAACCGCCAGCCTGTCCATGGCGGTAGACACTGCCATGGAAAGGCTGGCGGTAAGGGGCCGCATGGGGCCCCTGGGGGCCCCTGCACTGCCCATGCACTTGGCATGGGCAGTGCAGGGGCCCCCAGGCGTAGCCCTGTCGCGCATGCACATCAACATTGGTCTCCATGTTGTTGGTGTTTTAGAATCTCGCTTACGATTACGAGCCGGCGGCAATGTTGAGGTGCCATTTCCGCTGGCCCAGCGGACGGTAACGCTGTTACCGTCCGCTGGCCCAGCGGAAATGTCGGAATAGGGAGGCATGAATACCGCCGGCAATGGCGGTATTCTGTCTCCCCCGGCCTCGGCGGTCTTGAAAAAAGACCGCCGTGGTCGGAATGACCCCCTTAATCTCTACAAGAAGGATTCCTTGTGTGGCGAAATTCAATGCACAGCCTGCCAGAAACAACGCACAGCCTGCACCACGGTGAAAATTTCACCGCACACTGAACCGGAACGACGCAGCCCGACTTCACCTCATGAAGATCAGGCCCGAGAAATTGACGCACACCCCTTTGTTTACATGCATCTTCTCCTCTGAGGTTCTTTGCAGAGATTTTTCACGCGAACCAGGTACTTTATTGTAGGAGGCTGGACTGGCTTGTAGTGAGTACCAAGGGGTACTTGCACCTTGCACCAGGCCCAGTTATCCCTTATTAGTGTATAGGGTGTCTAGCAGCATAGGCTGATAGATAATGGTAGCTTAGCAGAGCAGTTTAGGCTGAACTAGGAGACGAGTGAAGCTCCTACAGTACCACTTAGTGTCATATGCACAATATCATAAGAAAACACAATACACAGTTATACTAAAAATAAAGGTACTTTATTTTTAAGACAATATGCCAAAGTATCTCAGAGTGTACCCTCAGTGAGAGGATAGGAAATATACACAAGATATATGTATACAATACCAAAAATATGCAGTATAGTCTTAGAAAACAGTGCAAACAATGTATAGTTACAATAGGATGCAATGGGGACACATAGGGATAGGGGCAGCACAAACCATATACTCCAAAAGTGGAATGCGAACCACGAATGGACCCCAAACCGATGTGACCTTGTAGAGGGTCACTGGGACTATTAGAAAATAGTGAGGGTTAGAAAAATAGCCCACCCCAAGACTCTGAAAAGTGAGTGCAAAGTGCACTAAAGTTCCCCAAAGGACATAGAAGTCGTGACAGGGGAATTCTGCAGGAAAGACACAAACCAGCAATGCAACAACGATGGATTTCCAGTCGAGGGTACCTGTGGAACAAGGGGACCAAGTCCAAAAGTCACAAGCAAGTCGGAGATGGGCAGATGCCCAGGAAATGCCAGCTGTGGGTGCAAAGAAGCTTCTACTGGACAGAAGAAGCTTAGGTTTCTGCAGGAACGACAAGGGCTAGAGACTTCCCCTTTGGAGGACGGAACCCTCACGCCGTGGAGAGTCGTGCAAAAGTGTTTTCCCGCCGAAAGACCGCCAACAAGCCTTGCTAGCTGCAAATCGTGCAGTAAGCGTTTTTGGATGCTGCTGTGGCCCAGGAGGGACCAGAATGTCGCAAATTGGGTCAGGAGAGAGAGGGGACATCGTGCAAGACAAAGAGCCCTCTCAGCAGCAGGTAGCACCCGGAGAAGTGCCAGAAACAGGCACTACGAGGATGCGTGAAACGGTGCTCACCCAAAGTTGCACAAAGGAGTCCCACGTCGCCGGAGACCAACTTAGAAAGTCGTGCAATGCAGGTTAGAGTGCCATGGACCAAGGCATGGCTGTGCACAAAGGATTTCCGCCGGAAGTGCACAGGGGCCAGAGTAGCTGCAAAAGTCGCGGTTCCCAGCAATGTAGTCTGGCGTAGGGAGGCAAGGACTTACCTCCACCAAACTTGGACTGAAGAGTCACTGGACTGTGGGAGTCACTTGGACAGAGTTTCTGGATTCGAGGGACCTCGCTCGTCGTGCTGAGAGGAGACCCAAGGGACCGGTAATGCAGCTTTTTGGTGCCTGCGGTTGTAGGGGGAAGATTCCGTCGACCCACGGGAGATTTCTTCGGAGCTTCTAGTGCAGAGAGGAGGCAGACTACCCCCACAGCATGGACCACCAGGAAAACAGTCGAGAAGGCGGCAGGATCAGCGTTACAGAGTTGCAGTAGTCGTCTTAGCTACTTTGTTGCAGTTTTGCAGGCTTCCAGCGCGGTCAGCAGTCGATTCCTTGGCAGAAGGTGAAGAGAGAGATGCAGAGGAACTCTGATGAGCTCTTGCATTCGTTATCTAAAGTTTCCCCAGAGACAGAGACCCTAAATAGCCAGAAAAGAGGGTTTGGCTACCTAGGAGAGATGATAGGCTATCAACACCTGAAGGAGCCTATCAGAAGGAGTCTCTGATGTCACCTGGTGGCACTGGCCACTCAGAGCAGTCCAGTGTGCCAGCAGCACATCTGTTTCCAAGATGGCAGAGGTCTGGAGCACACTGGAGGAGCTCTGGACACCTCCCAGGGGAGGTGCAGGTCAGGGGAGTGGTCACTCCCCTTTCCTTTGTCCAGTTTCGCGCCAGAGCAGGGCTAAGGGGTCCCCTGAACCGGTGTAGACTGGCTTATGCAGAATTGGGCACATCTGTGCCCAAGAAAGCATTTCCAGAGGCTGGGGGAGGCTACTCCTCCCCTGCCTTCACACCATTTTCCAAAGGGAGAGGGTGTAACACCCTCTCTCAGAGGAAGTCCTTTGTTCTGCCATCCTGGGACAAGCCTGGCTTGACCCCAGGAGGGCAGAAACCTGTCTGAGGGGTTGGCAGCAGCTGCAGTGAAACCCAAGGAAAGGCAGTTTGGCAGTACCAGGGTCTGTGCTACAGACCACTGGGATCATGGGATTGTGTCAACTATGCCAGGATGGCATAGAGGGGGCAATTCCATGATCATAGACATGTTACATGGCCATATTCGGAGTTACCATTGTGAAGCTACATATAGGTAGTGACCTATATGTAGTGCACGCGTGTAATGGTGTCCCCGCACTCACAAAGTCCGGGGAATTGGCCCTGAACAATGTGGGGGCACCTTGGCTAGTGCCAGGGTGCCCTCACACTAAGTAACTTTGCACCTAACCTTTACCAGGTAAAGGTTAGACATATAGGTGACTTATAAGTTACTTAAGTGCAGTGTAAAATGGCTGTGAAATAACGTGGACGTTATTTCACTCAGGCTGCAGTGGCAGGCCTGTGTAAGAATTGTCAGAGCTCCCTATGGGTGGCAAAAGAAATGCTGCAGCCCATAGGGATCTCCTGGAACCCCAATACCCTGGGTACCTCAGTACCATATACTAGGGAATTATAAGGGTGTTCCAGTAAGCCAATGTCAATTGGTAAAATTGGTCACTAGCCTGTTAGTGACAATTTGAAAGCAATGAGAGAGCATAACCACTGAGGTTCTGATTAGCAGAGCCTCAGTGAGACAGTTAGTCACTACACAGGTAACACATTCAGGCACACTTATGAGCACTGGGGCCCTGGAGAACAGGGTCCCAGTGACACATACAACTAAAAAAACATAGGGTTTTCACTATGAGCACTGGGCCCTGGTTGGCAGGATCCCAGTGAGACAGTGAAAACACCCTGACATACACTCACAAACAGGCCTAAAGTGGGGGTAACAAGGCTAGAAAGAGGCTACTTTCTCACATTTATGCTTGAAACAGACTTTGTTTGCTTTTAAAAGACTTAAGACACTTTGGTGGTTATTCTAACTTTGGAGGAGGTGTTAATCCGTCCCAAAAGTGACGGAAAAGTGACGGATTTACCACCAGCCGTATTACGAGTCCATTATATCCTATGGAACTCGTAATACGGCTGGTGGTATATCCGTCACTTTACCGTCACTTTTGGGACGGATTAACACTCCTCCAAAGTTAGAATAACCCCCTTTATATCTCTTTTCAGTGATATCTCAACATTTACTTATTGCAACTTTGATTGTTTTGATCTGCATTTATCCAGAAAAATATTATATATTTTTCTAAACACTTTGTGGTGTATTTCTGTGGTGCTATATGGTGGTATTGTATGATTTATTGCTCAAATACTTTACACATTGCCTTCTAAGTTAATCCTGACTGCTCAGTGCCAAGCTACCAGAGGGTGGGCAGAGGATAATTTGGATTGTGTGTGAGTTACCCTGACTAGAGTGAGGGTCTTTGCTTGGACAGGGGGTAACATGACTGCCAACCAAAGACCCCATTTCAAACAATGATAACTTGTAATCAAAGTGGGTAAATAATTCACAGTGCTAGATTATGTCTGCTTTCTGCTTTGCCTGCAGTGGGCTTTTATGATTGTTTTTATATCTGGCATAAAGGTTGATTTTTCTGCCTGCTAGAGCTCACTTAATTAAGATTACCGCTTACTGTCCCTCCAGGGACCTTTGGTATGCCGAGCAGAAGGTGAACTCAGTGCTTATTGTGTAAACATATAAGTGCCAGGTCCGAAGGTCTGCCAGTGCAGCTGGCATCACTCACAGCTCCTGCCACTGCTGCAAAATGCCAGTGGCAGCACTTGTTACGAATATTCACACTTAATTTTGAAATTTTGGACAATTGCAAGTTACCCCAAGCCGTAGAGAAGGCCTGAGCGTGCTAGTTCTAGTATGTGATGTTTTAGTATATTGAAGTGTTTAACACTCTAATGATGCTCATTACACAAAAATATACAGAGAGCGATAGCTTGTGGTGTACTCTCATAATAAGTAAGTGCTAGTGGTTAGAAACTAGTGCTGATGACGAGCACCAGCAAAGGCGGCACAAATTAAGCACTGGGTGAAGCTGAAGACTATAGTACGGCTTTGGAACAGGTAGGTAGCTGCAGTCTATCGCACAATGTTCACTCACGTCTAATACCAGGCGTGCAATGCCCACTGGACTAAAAGAGCTTCAGTCCCCCACCCTGTTCCCCGTCCTCCCCAGTTGTGTGCCTCAGCCTGGGCTGCTGCAGCTTCCAGGCACATATAGTTCTTCAGCTGATGTGTGCTGGCCTATGCGACCCAATGACAGCCTCTTACAAAGGATTGCACAGTTCACCCTAAGGGGGAAGTGCATAAAAAGGTGTTGCACCGTGATTGTGAGTATCATGGGGTAAGGTCAGGCAGTTTGAAGAGCTGGCCAGAGATTTGCTAAAAGCAACAACATTTTCCGGGACAATGTAGTCGGCCTTTCACTTTCAGATAAATATATCTCAAATACAACGCGCCATAAATGAAGAATAAATGCAATTTATAGCAATCGATCGGAAATGCTTTGATGTATGTTATGAAAGTGCAGCTAGTAAATGCGATCACTGCAGATTTCTGTGTGTGTAACAGTCACATAAGCCCCACAAATATCCTGCTGCCTGCCCATGCGGACACGTAGGCACTTCATACCAAAACTTTCTCCCTGCACCACTCATATGGAATAGTATATAACGGAGGCGAAACAACGCAGAAGACCTCCTTAAAAGGGAAATCCAGATGAGTTTTTTCAAGAGAAACTCCTTATCCTGAGAGGCCCCAGCATGCCATTAAAATTTAAACCTCAGTAAGTTTTGTGGCTCTGCACCCCATGAGCTCTCTGCTTTGCCTGATATCAGATTATTCAGGAACTGACATGGTAAGAACTACAATAATATACTTTGGGGCTCATTTACAAGCACCTTGCCCCACCATAGCATCATTTTTTTAAAGCTACAGAGATGCAAACCTGTCCCCCACGCCATATTTAAATAATTGCCACAATGTCACCATTGAACCAGTTTGTAAAGCCCTGCGCCACATTATACCTGCGCTAGATGTAATGTATGCAAGGGAGGCGTTCCCCCAGGGAGGCCCCAAAAATATGGCATAGTGAAATCAACAAGATTTCACTGCGCCATTCTAGCCTCATTTTTTAATGCCTACCCTGGGCAGGCGGTGAATTGATGCTAGGCTCTTTTCAATGGCCTCCCCTATCTTTGCTGGACTAGCATCAACATTTATTTATGCCAATCTAGCAAAGCACAACAACTGTGTAAAATGTTTTGATGCAGTTGTGCTAACGAGTACCATGGTGCGCTGTACTATAAATACAGCGCTACCATGCTGTTGTTAGGAGGGCGCAGGGCGATGCAAGGAAACTGGTGCATCAGAGCAAATGAGGCCCTTTGATAGCGGAATTTCAACTTCATTAGTGTTGAAAAAGTGAAAGCAAGCCCCAGGGATCATCCAGAAGTAGCAAAATTGTATGTATATTAACATTTCTTTCACATTTTGGTTAGAGTTACCCATTTAGTCGATTCAGGGAGTGTCTGTGGCAAATCACTGCTCCTTGAAGGCATTTTTTACAAGCAACTTCTCAGGCTTGTATCTTCTCCTTAGAACGTGAAACACCTGAAAACGTTCGGATAAAGACACCTGGTCGTAAATAGAGAAGCCGGGGGGCTTAGGAGTGATAACCCAAACCAGACACTTTCTCCTAACACCATTTCCCCAAAAAACTCTCCACCTTTGACGTTTTTACGCATTTTCAGACAGGTAGATGCACACATCTGTAGCCCAAAAGCAATGGCGGGCCAAATATTACGATGATGAGTCTGAGTGAAACGTGAGTTTCCTTGATATCAGATGAAAGATCACTGCATTACAAAGTTGCTTACCTAAAAGATTTCCTCGTCTTTAGTGTACTGCAACAACTGAAAACCCCGGCACAGTCCACTGATAGCAAAAACAGCTGCTCTGCAGTCCTGAAAGCCAAGGCCACACATTATCATTTGAAAAGTGATATTAGGGCATTATCTTCATTTTGTGACCTACGAGCTGTTGATTATCTTTGGTTAAATGATCACTCAGCAGAAGCACCCGGATGCTTTAAAGGGTTAAAGGGACAAGTGAAATAAGTTAACATAACGTATTACAGTGGAGCTCTGATGCTAAAGTGCCTGATGCCAGCAGCCAGGGTAAAAGCCAGGTCAAGGAGCATAATTACAGCGCAGTTTAAAACAAGCATTTGCAATGCAATGGGTGTCCTGTTTGCTCGCGTTAGAGCTATTAGCGTTGTCAATTTCTAACTGGACTTTTCTTGCCACATAAATAGAAAATGAAAAGTAAAACACTTGACATAAGCAAGCCGATTCAAAGTGCCATGGCCGCCATGAGCATGAGTGCGAAGGAGAGACACAAAAGGAAAAAGAAGTTAACTCGCAGTCAAATGTATCAGCAAATGTGCAATTATCCATGTGACAGGGTTGATGGCCAAGGTGTTAATAAAACTGTCCCAAGGAGGGACAAACGGAAGGCATTTACCAATGATAACAAATAATTTTTGAAAGGCAGGCACATAAACTAGTGATAGTGACTGGGGTGCAGTGGCCTTGGTTAAAAGCCCACAGATTGATTACAACAGGGCAAAGCGCTTGTGTGCTCAATCAAAAAAGGAAAATCAGATCTGTTTTTTCCTTCTACTGATAACTGTGTTTTAATTTCCCTGTTTGAAATAATTTTCCAGTATGCCTGCTAGCCCTTTAGTTATATGCAGGGCCACAAGAATTATGTGGCACAGAGGATCAAATTATGCGTCAGGGTTAACCAATCTATGTGGCAAGAAAAGTCCAGTTATGCATTTACAACACCAATAGCTCTAACTCAGCCAAATGAAAGACCTATTGCGTTGCAAATGCTTGTTTTAAACTTTTGGAAATGCCCTCTTCAAGAGTGCATGTTTCTACAGTCGGGTTCCACTCCCTCGCCAGCAGTGGCCGTGTCATAGCGTTTTTTTTGTTTTGTTTAACCCATGTTGCATAGCCCCTAAACTGCAGTGTGACGGAAAAAACATTGACAATGCCAATAGATTTTCACATGGGCGAAACCTATTGGTTTTGCCAGTGCATGTTTCTTTTCTCAAAACCCATGCTAAGGATGATATACAGGACTGCTCAAAAGCATTGGCAAATCCTATCCATCCCCAGGGCACCCCTATCAGCTTTGCCAATCGTTATTTATTATGTACACGCGCACAGCACCCCGACTTCTTCTTCAATCACACCTCCTGACCATGTGCCCCAAGACGGGTTATAATGTGAGCACCGCTGGTTACACATGCACAACACCAGTCAACTTCCTAGATAAGGATCACAACAAATGCAGCCTTCTGCCAGCCGTGTTGTGTATTATCCATCCGAAAATCCACAGTGGGGAAGAACGCACTATATAAATGCTACAATACAATGCAATGCAACCAATTAAAACCCATATTTTTGATCTTGAATAAATGAAAGGCTGAATCGTGTCTTACAGAGTCAAATCTATGTTCTACAGGCCTTACATATATCTCTGCCACAGGTGTGTTAACCAGCTGCACTATCTCACCGAACGCATACAAGGCTGTAAACAGAAAATATAATTAGCTCTTCTGCGGACTGGGTTGGAGGCGTTGCACAGTCACAACGGATCTAGCTGCTTGAAGGGCTAATGCCTGGCAGCAAATGGGATTGCATTGCGGTTGCATGCTGTCCTGTCTCCAAAGCATCAGGTCCAACATGCCTTGTTCTTCCAACTAATATTTTCCCACTGTGCCATGACCCTGCTCTTCTATTGGTGCATGTGCTGTCTCCTAGCTGCTCCTCTGAGTGTCTCTAGACAAGGTAACAAGGACTACGTAGGGAGACCTCGGGCAGCTATCCTTTCTTCCTCCCATGATGCACAGTTTCGGAAGGGCTGTTCACAACAACAGTCTACTAAAACCACTGCAGAGGGTGGCGTGGGACAGTGGGTGGCTGTTAGAAACGGGGTCTTTGGTTGGCAGTCAGGGTCCAAGCAAGGACCCTCACTCTAGTCAGGGTAAAGAGGAAACACACCTGGTTAAACCCCACTCACCCCCGTGGTAGCTTGGCATGAGCAGGCAGGCTTAACTCAGAAGCAATGTATCAATTATTTGTACCAATACACGCAGTAATACAGTGAAACACTACAAAATGGACACCACACCAGTGCATCGGAAAAGGCAGTGATGCGTTGATGACTTCCTCGCAAGGTAAGACGTGCATCATTTCTTCTCCGGTCGGGTCGGCGGTGTATCGTTTTCTCCCTTGCAAGAAAGTGATGCAACGATTCCCAGACGGGGCACCTCGGATCCGTACAGAGTCAGGTTGACTTTGATGCCCAGGGGCGATGCCTGGAAAATCCGGTCACACAGTGTTAGAAAATTGCGTTGCATAGGGTTTGAGTCATTATAAGCAACCGCAAGCAGGTGTTGAGCGTTGTTTCTCCTGCCGCGATGCGTCGATCTCCCAGACGCGATGCAGGTGGAGCATCGATTTTAGCCACGAAGCCGGTAGCGCATCGTTTAAAACCGTGTTGCAGATGGTGCATCGAAAAGTTTCCTGCACGGCGTTCTGTGTGGATTTTCAGTTCTTGTTCTGCCAACTTCACCTTTCAAGGGCCCAGGGACTGGGTAGGGCACTACTTAGCAGGGCAGGGGTCTCAGCAGAGAGTCCAAGTGCTGGCAGAGGAAGTCTTTGATGTCCCTGAGACTTCAAAACAGGAGGCAAGCTCAATTCAAGCCCTTAGAGATTCTTCACAAGCAGGAATATACCACAAAGTCATTTCTTTGTCCCATTTCAAAGGCAGAAGCAGCAACTGTAGGATAGCCCAACAAAGCACAGTCACAGGCAGGGGCAGAGCTCCTCCTCAGCTCTTCAGCTCTTCTCCTGGGCAGAGGTTCCTCTTGGTTCCAGAAGTGACCTAATTTCCAGGGGTTTTGGGCCCAATACATATACCCCTTTTTGCCTTTGAAGTAGGCATACTTCAAAGGAAAGTCTCTGTTGTTCACAAAACCCTACCTTGCCCAGGCCAGGCCCCAGACATACATCAGGGGGCAGGAGACTGCACTGTGAGATGGCAGGCACAGCCCGTTCAGGTGTAAGTGACCACTATCCCTCCACTCTAGCACAGAAGGCCCCTCAGGATATGCAGGCTACACCCCAGCTCCCTTTGTCTCACTGTCTAGAGGGGATTCACAAACAGACCAACTGCCAAACTGACCCAGACAGGCAATCCACAAACAGGCAGAGTCACAAAATGGTTTAAGCAAGAAAATGCCTACTTTCTAAAAGTGGCATTTTCAAACTAACAATCTAAAAAAAAAACTTCACTAAAAGATATATTTTTAAATTGTGAGATCAGAGACCCCAAACTCCATATTTCTATCTGCTCTCAAAGGGAATCTACACATTGGAGTTGTTTAAAAGCAGCCACCATGTTAGCCTATGAGAGAGATAGGCCTTGCAACAGTGAAGACTGAATTTAGCAGTATTCCACTGTTAGGATATGAACCACACATCAGTACATGTCCCACCTTTAACATACACTGCTCCCTGTCCATGGGGCTACCTAGGACTTACCTTAGGGGAGCCTTACATGTATGAAAAGGAAAGGTTTAGGCCTGGCAAGCAGGTGCTGTTCACATGGCTGCCTTCAGGGCTTCAAAAGCTGTCTGGCAAAACTCCATACAGATCACCTTCTTTGGTTGCTTCTTGGAAGTCAACTCATTCAAGGGAGCACCCCTTGACAAACCTCCTCTAATAGCCAGTGAGACCTAAAAAGGCCCTCACCTCTGTCTGGATCTTGGGAGGCTCCCAAGTCAGAATGGTGTCAATTGTTGGCTGTAGGGGTGCCACCTGGCCACTCCCCACCTGGTGTCCCAAGTACACGAGAGAACCCTGCCCTATTTGGCACTTACTTGCCTTAATAGTGAGCCCTGCCTTTTGCAGGGCCTCCAACACTTTGCAGAGGTGCTGCAATCGTTCCTCCTAAGAAGAAATGAACACAGCAAAGTCATCCAGGTAGGCTACACTGAAATCATCCAGTCCAGCCAACACCTGGTTGACCAACCTCTGAAAGATGGCAGGGTCATTTTTCATCCCAAAGGGCATTACTTTAAACTGGTAGTGCCCATCTGGGGTAAAAAATGCTGACCTCTCCTTGGCCCCCTCAGTTAAGGCAATCTGCCCATACCCAGACGCCAAGTCAAAGGTACTAAGCTATTCGGCAGCTTCCAACCGATCAACAAGCTCATCAGCTGTGGAGATGGGGTGCATGATAGTATTAGCGACTGCATTGAGACCTCGGTGTCCACACAGAACCAGAGTTCTGGGGTGGCACCAGGAGCAGCAATCTTAGGGACCAAGACCACTGGGCTGGCCCAAGCACTACTGGAAAACTCAATTACCCCTAGGGCTAACATCTTTGATTCCTCATCTTTGATGCTAGCCCTGACCTTATCTGTCACCCGGTAAATCTTCTGTTTCACAGGTGGACTGTCCTCAGTGTCAACATTATGTGTACAGAAGTGTGTGACCTCTGGGATCAAGGAGAACAGGGAGGCAAACTGATCCAACACTTGGCGAGAGTCCCTCTGTTGTTCTGGGGTCGGGGGGAGAGGTCCACACCCTCCACAGACCCGTCCTTCTCTCTAGCAGACAGGAGGTCAGGAAGAGACTCACTCTCTTCCTCCACCCCATCATCTGTTGCTAGGAGCATAGACAATTCAGTTCACTCAAAGTTCGGCTTGAGGCTGTTAACATGCAGGACCCTCAAGGGGATCCTAGGAGTCCACAAGTTCACCAGGTAGGTGACCTCGCTCTTGCGCTCCACCACCTCAAATGGCACAGTCCACTTGTCCTGGAGCACCCTAGACTCCACTGGCGCCATCACTTACACTTTCTGGCCAGGCTGAAACTTGACCAGAGTGGCATTCTGGTCATACCAGCATTTCATGTCTTCGTGGCTTGCTTCTAGGTTCTCTTCTTCGTGAGCCCTGAAGTAGGCAGTGAGGCTCATAAAAGCCAGCATGTAACTGAATACATCCGGGGGGGGAGGGGGTTTACTAGGGGCTTTCTCCAAGCCTTCTTTTACCAGACTAAGGGCCTCATTACAACATTGGCAAACGCCGCCCGCCATGTTGTAACCGCTGTGCAGCTGCCAATGCGGCCGCACTCACGCGGTGCCCATTTTGACATCCCCGCTGGGCCGGCGGGCGGAAACCAGGTTTCCGCCCAGCGGGGATGTGGGCCGCAACACAGGAGCCGGCTGCAAATGGAGCCGGCGGTGTTGCGGCCGTGCGACGGGTGCAGTTGCACCCGTCGCTCTTTTCACTGTCTGCATAGCAGACAGTTAAAAGCCGCATGGGGCCCTGTCAGGGGGCCCCTGCACTGCCCATGCCAGTGGCATGGGCAGTGCAGGGGCCCCTAGGGGCCCCACGACTCCCCGAACCGCCAGCCTTTTCCAGGCAGTTCAAACCGCCAGAAAAAGGCTGGCGGTCGGGGACTCGTAATCCCCTGGGCAGCGCTGCTAGCAGCACTGCCCAGGCGGATTATCACCGCCGGGGAAAATGTGGCGGAATACCTCCGCCACCGGCGGTGCGACCGCGGCGCTTCCGCCGCGGTCGTAATAAGCCAGGAAGCACCGCCAGCCTGTTGGCGGTGCTTCCGTCATTTTAGCCCTGGCGGTCATGTACCGCCAGGGTCAAAATGACCCCCTAAATGTCCCCTGACAGGGTAGCCATACAGTAACTCAAAAGGACTAAATCCAAGCCCTTTTTGAGGCACCTCCCTGTAGGCGAACAGAAGGCATGGCAAGAGGATATCCCACTCATAACTCAAGGGCTCTGACAGGCCCAGGATCATGCCTTTTAAGGTGCAGTTGAACCTTTCAACAAGACCATTGCTTTGGGGGTGGTAAGGAGTGGTGAACTTATACATTACACCACACTCCTGCCACAGAGACTTCATATAAGTAGATATGAAGTTGGTACCCCTATCAGATACCACTTCCTTGGGGAACTCCATGCGGGTAAAACTGCCCATCAAAGCACGTCCCACCACAGGGGAGGTGATTGACCTCAAAGGAATGGCTTCTGGGTACCGGGTAGCATGGTCCACCAAGACCAGGATAAATCTGTTGCCCATGGCTGTCTTGGGATCCTGAGGCCCCACAATGTCAATACCAACCCTTTCAAAGGGGGTACTAACCACATTAAAAGGTTGGAGGGGAGCCTTGCATTTCCCCTCATTCTTGTCACTTGCCCGACAAGTTTGGCAAGACCTACAACGTGCATCTGAGTGCCTGCACATTAGGGACCAGTAAAAGTGGGTGACAAGCCTGTCAAAGGTCTTGTCTTGCCTCGAATGGCCAGAAAAAGGCACATCATGAGCCAGACCCAGTAGGAAGGCTCTGAAGCACTGGGGTACCACCAGCACACGTGCTGACTCAGGCTCAGCAATCTTAGAGTCACTATGTAGGAGGCCGTCCTCCCAATTGACTAGGTGGGATCCTGGCTCCTTGCCAAACGCCTGGTCTGAAGCCTGCTGCCGCAAACCCTCCAGAGTAGGGCATACTCTCTGTGCCTCCCAGAATGCCTCCCTGGTGGGCTTCCCTTCCTGCTGCCACTGTGACAGCTCAGGGATCTCCCCCTGCTCAGCCACCTGTTCCCCGTAGGCTCCGGGGCAGCACCGTCAGGCTCCGCCTCCTCCCGGACCGTGGGAACTTCTGGGGCCAGTTTCCCAGCCCTTTGCCCTTCCTCCTACTGGTGGACCCCTGGGCCACTGTTTCAGGCTCCAGGGGCTTCTGACCACCCTGACAGGTTGCCATTGACTGGGTAGACACTCACACCCACCCAGGCAGACCCAACATCTCCAAGTGTGACCTGTGTTCCACCTCCTTCCAAGGGGAATTATCCAGGTCATTGACAAGCAAACAATCTACAGGCATGGTTGGACTCACAGCTACTTTCAAGGAATCTGAGACCCCCCCATAAAAAGGGAACCTGCGCCACTGTGCAAAGGCGCTCTGAGGTGTCCACTGCAACTACTTGGTGAAGTACACGGGGATCTATCTGCTCTTCAGACACCAGGTGACTCCTCACGGTAGTCACACTGGCTCCTGAGTCTCTCAGAGCCTCTACCCTCTGTCCATTGATGGTCACCCACTGCCTGTACATTATTTTGTTTTCAGGCACAAGGGTTCTCTGGCCTATCTCACTGTCCCCTAGTGAGACAAGGGTAATTTCAGCTGACTCCCACCCACCTGGAACCAACGCCTCCCCGAGAGCTACACTGGCTAAACCCTGTGACTGAGCAGAAGTGGGTGCTGGTCTCCACTTGGTACATTTGGGATCCCCTCTCACATGACCCACCTGATCACATGCATAACACTTGCAGGGACCACCCTCCACAGGTTTTCCTTTGGAGAACCATGGATTCTTCTCACTGGGGGGCTGGGAATCCTTACCCTGGGAACTAGGTTACGGCCCTTTAGAGAACTCTCCCTCTTTACCCTTACCCCCCCCCCTTTCGTCTGAGAGGGACCCTGCCCACCCTTGGCATGGTCTCCTCCATAACCCTTGAGGACCCTGGTGATCTCCTAACGGTCCGCTTCCTGAGCAAGCTTCCTGGGGTCAGTCAGCTTGCTGTCAATAAGGTGCTGGCTCAGCTCTGGAAAACAAAGACTGTACAAGTGCTCCCAAGCAATTACATTGTAAAGCCCCTCATATGCTGTTACCTTACTGCTCTTCACCCAACCATCCAGTGACCTGCAAAAGGAATCTACACACTCCTACCAAGTTTGGTACTCTTTCTTTTTGTAGGACCTAAACTTGTCCTTATACTGCTCATGGGTCAGACCATATCTTGTGAGTAGGACGTTCTTCATAAGGGTGTAGGTGAGTCCCTGAGGGTCCCCTAAGGATGTCAGAGTGTCCCTCACAACTACCTCAAAGTGCTCCCACAGACCCGCCCCCCAGTGTGCGTCAGGGACCAGGTTCATGTGGAGTGTAGACTCATACCCCTTAAACCACAAGTATATGTCATCCTCCCTCTTATAGTCCTTCACTAAGTCTTTAGGAATGTGTACCCTTCTCTCAGGCTGCACTGAGGTACTGCTGCCACCATCCCTACTGGACTGGCTCCTCTGATCCAGCTTCCTCAAGCTGAGCTCATGAGCCAACAGTGACATTTTCTCTTCAATGGCCTGCCTCCTTCCCTCCATCTCCATTTTGAGCCTCTCCAATTCCATCTGGTGACTCCTCTCTGCCTGTCTGTCCTGTAACTCCTTAGGAGTCAGACCCTTGGATGACACACTGCTCCTTGCCCTGGAGACCCTCCCCCCTAGGCATAACAGGTCCACCCACTACACCACTCTGTATACTCTGCACCTCCTTATCCTCCTCCTCATCCTCCTCCATGTGCCCCTGAGCTTCCTTGGCTGTCACCCAGGCTATCAGTGCCTTTTGCAGCTCCTCCTTCCTGGTGGAGCTCTTAATGGGACAGGCACGATCCTTACAGAACTGTTTCAGTTGAGCAACTGTGTAACTTTCCAGTTTCCCTAATTCAAAAACAGCTCCATCTGGTGCATCTCCAGATTGAGACATGAAGGCAAGTCAAAAAGTGCAAAGTTCCAAGGCAGAAAAAAGAGTTCCCAATGAGAAGTTCAAAAATCAATAAAAAGATCACCAAAAATATGGACGCCGGAAAAAGTCCAAATAGAGCAAAAGTAAAAAGAAGTAGTATGTGGCCACATAATGGTGTGCACTGAAAACAATAGTGTACACCTAATCATTGTATGTCAAGTACAAGTACAAGTCCAATCCTCACCGCTGATCATCAATGTTAGAAATGGGGACTTTGGTTGGCAGTCAGGTTACTCCCTGTCCAAGCAAGGACCCTCACTCTAATCAGGGCAAAGGAGAAACACACCTGGTTATCCCCCATTCACCCCCTTGGTAGCTTGGATCTAGTGGCAGGCTTAACTCAGAAGCAATGTGTAAAGTATTAGTACCAACATACAGTAATACAGTGAAACACAACAAAATATGCACCATACCAGTTTAGAAAAATAGGCAATATTTATCTAAATCAAACAAGACCAAAATGACAAATATCCAACATACGCAAGTCAAGATATGAATTTTCAAAAGAATAAGAGTCTTACTCCATACAAAACAATGGAAACGTTGATTTTGCACAAAGTACCTGGTTAGAGTAAAAAATAAAGCAGCACGGGCGTGCGTGCATCGGAAAAGGCAGCGATGCGTCGATCCCTTCCATGCAAGGGAGGTTGTGCGTCATTTCTTCCCCTGTCTGGTCGGCGATGCGTCATTTTTCTCCCTTGCAAGAGAGTGATGCATCGATTTCTGGACAGGGCACCTCAGATCCACACAGAGTCCACACAGGCAGAAGCAGCAACTGCAAGATAGCCCAACAAAGCACAGTCACAGACAGTGGCAACACTCCTCCTCAGCTCTTCTCCTTGGCAGAGGTTCCTCTTGGTTCCAGAAGTGACCTAATTTCCAGGGCTTTTGGGTCCAATACTTACACCCCTTTCTGCCTACTTCAAAGGAAGGTCTCTGCTGTTCACAAGATCCTGCTTTGCCCAGGCCAGGCCCAAGGCACACACCAGGGGGTAGGAGACTGCATTCTGAGAGGGTAGGCACAGCCCATTCAGGTGTAAGTGACCACTCTTCCCTCCACTCTAGCACAGATGGCTCACCGGCAAATGCAGGCTACAGCCCAGCTCTCACCATTTGGAGGGGATTCACAAACAAGCTAACTGTCAAACTGTCCCAGACAGGCAATCCACAAACAGGCAGAGTCACAGAATGGTTTAAGCAAGAAAAGTGGCATTTTCAATTTAACAATCTAAAAACCAAATTCACTAAAAGGTGTATTTTTAAATTGTGATTTCAGAGACCTCAAACGCCAGATTTATATCTGCTCGGAAAGGGAATCTGCACTTTAAAGTTGTTTAAAGTCATCCCCCATGTTAACCTATGAGAGAGACAGGCCGTGCAACAGTGAAGATCGAATTTAGCAGTATTTCACTGTTAGGACATGTAACACACATCAGTACATGTCCCACCTTTAACATACACCACACCTTGCCCATGGGGGTACCTAGGGCTTACCTTCGGTGTGCCTTACATGTATGAAAAGGGAAGGTTTAGGCCTGGCAAGTGGGTACACTTGCCTAGGCGAACTGGCAGTTTAAAACTGCACACACAAATGATGCAGGGGTAGGTCTGAGCCATGTTTACAGGGCTACTAATGTGGGTGGCAGAACCAGTGCTGCAGACCCACTAGTAGCATTTGATTTACAGGCACTGGGCACCTCTAAAGCACTCTACTCTACTAGGAACTTTCATAGGAGCACTTGCACTTTAGCACTGGTTAGCAGTGGTAAAGTGCCCAGAGTATCAAAAACAGAGTCCAGCACACATCAAGGACCTGGGAAGCAGAGGCAAAAAGTTAGAGAAGACCAGGCCAAGGATGCCAAGTCTAACAGTGGTCCAGGGGCCTACAGCCTCTAGCCTGCGTGACAGAGATTTGAGAGCAGCCTATGAAGGTGTGCCTCTTTTCACACGTCATTTTCACCAGCGGGCTTTAAGTGGCACAAGTGGTGCAACCCAGAACAGCATACCGACCAGCATTCTGTAACCAAAAGTAGGTAGGATTTCTAGTTTTAAAACCTGTAATTAACACAATGATAGCATCACTAACAGGTTATTTGTCATCTTTTGACAACAGCGCCCACAAGCAAAAACAAAAAAATCACGAGTGGAAACTACAAAAAGGCAACTTAACAAAATAAAATAAAGTTAGCTTTAAAAGATTAGACTTTGCAATTTTTTTGTCCTGCTGGGCCTGTTTTTGCCAGTCACAAGTCTTCTGTTTGTGGTGCACTGGAAGTTAGAACAAAATAGTACCTTGATCGCGTCGGGAGTGGCGGGTAGGCACATATAAGTTGAAATCAATTAGTGCTTGATCGCTGCCCCACACTGAGGAACAGAAATGATGCCAGACATGCCCTGACGAATTACAAGGCTGTAAAGAAGATTGCCTTGCAAACAAACAAATGGTGAGTGACAGGCGAGCTCCAAGTCCTTTACAGAACACAACAGCATCTCACATACAAGACGATGGGCAAGCGCATGCACCCCACACTAACACATCATCTTGGAAACACCTGACATGCTCCAAGTGACCCAACAAGCTTTGCATAGCCCTTTGAAACACAGCTGATGCCGATGCTAGCCCAAACTGCATGTGGATGAACCTAAACGCTCCTTCTGGTGTGATGAACGACGTTAAAGGCCTAGATTCAGGATGTAATAGAATCGGGTGATATGCACTTGACAAATCCAAAGTTGAATATAACTTACCACCTTTAACTCCTGTTAACAACTCATTAATATTTGGAATTGGATGCCTGTCCACCCATATGTTGTTATTCAAGTCTCTCAGGTCCACACACATCCTAATTTTCCCATTAGGCTTACGAGCTAAAACTGCCGGACTTAACCATTCAGAAGCCTCAATTTTCTCAATCATCCCTAACTGCAGTAAACGTGCAAGTTCCTCTTTTAACGCACCTCTCAATATCACAGGCACATTCCTCACTTTGTGCACTTTCGGCACTGCTCCCTCCTTTAACACAATTCGGTGCTGAAACTTCATCAAACACCCTAGTTCATCTTTGAACAAATTAGGAAACTCCATCTTCCACCTTTGTACTTCATCGTGTTTCACAGTCGACACCTGCTTCTCATTGTTGGGGTCTAACAATATCTTCAGCGCTTTTTGTTCCTTCCAGCCTAGTAAACAACAACCACCTTCTACCACATACACCCAACACTCAGTTTCTCTTTGCTTAAAAACCACCTTTCCCCAGAAGCGTCCCATGATGGGTATTTTGCTACCACCATACCCCACCAACTCAATTTCAGAGTCGGATAAGTTACATTTCCCCAGCTTGACCCATGTTGTCCTATCAATAAGTGTATATGGGGAACACAAATCCGCCCACATGACAACCACTATACCATTCACGCTGATTTCACATTTCGGAGGATTGTACTGATCTAATTCAAGTTTGACCATAAAAAGAAAACATGAGCAGCAGAAAAGAGATATGTATGGCAACATGTTTTTTTTCCATGCTTTCTAATACACTTTTTTGCAAAAATGCACCAACTGCTTTTTCAAGTGTTTAATTTCACACTACATGTTCTGCTTTTTGTCTGCAACCAACATGAAAAAGCAAGACACCTAGGGGTCATATTTATAAGCCCTAGTGTCACCTTGCCCAGCTCCCCCGTCATTTTTTTTTAACGTTACGGTGGCTTTAAGGAGACCTTTCTCCTGCGCCGTATTTACAAAGTGGCTCAATGCTTGCATTGCGTCACTTTATAAACCCTTGCGCCACATTATGCCTGCACCAGGCATAATGTATGCAAGTAGGGGTGTTCCGATGCAGGGAGGCCTGAAAAAATAGCACAGTGAAATGTACAACATTTCACTGCGCCACTTTTTCCATAATTTTTAATGCCTGCTCAGAGCAAGCGTTAAAATGATGCACCAATTTCAATCAGTGGGCCTCCCTGTGCTTTGCTGCACTAGCGTCAACATTTTTTATGCTAGTGCAGCAAAGCGCCATAATAGCATCAAAAATGTTGACGCTATTGTCCTAACGACCGCCATGGTGCACCGTAAAGTAAATATGGCGCAACCATGGTGTTGTTAGGTGGAGCAGGGGCGGCGCAAGAAAAGTGGCGCATTGGGACCAACTCACCACTTTCTTGTAAATAAGCCCACAAGGTTTTAAACAACTTGTGGAAAAGATGGTGGTATGACTGTATTATAAGGAATGTAGAATGCCCTGCCATACATTGTAAGAATATTGCAAGTCACCTTGTAATTCCATAATCTTATAAAGGAACTCTGCTCTTCACCTTGTTCACCTACATGATCATGAAACTCTTTGGTGACTTGCAATATCCTTGTAATGCATGGCAGAGGGTAATTTATTCCATATACAAATAATAACAATACTAACAAGCTTTTTAAATAGAGTTTCACACCACACTTCAGATGTGTGCTAAGCACCAGAAATACCATAGGTTCCTATTACCCATTTAATTGTACTCAGTTTACTGACTTCAGAAGAATGAAATTCTGTGTAGTGCTTAGTTGGATTCAGACTCTTGATCTGCACATCACCACATGTTTTACCAGCAACCATTTTGCTCATTGAACCTTCCTACTGACTTTGGAAGTGTGGAGTTTAGACACAAAATGTTCTCTACATGAGAACGGACACCCCTGCTTCTGTCCCCAGGTCGAGCTTCTGTTTGCTATGATTTTACACTCTATACACACATCAATCATATGTGTGTGCTCGGTCCCTTGTGACACACAATGTGACCCAGAGTGATGCTCTGTGGCCAAGAGGTGCACAACAAGTGTCCTCTTTTTTTCTGAGCATGACTAGTCTCAATTCACTGGGCTGTGAAGGACTCACAGTTCATGCGTCAATAGATTCTAATTGCAGGATAGGCCATTTTAGCGGTCACCTGCTGGTGAGAGTTGCCTACTGGCCTCTGCCATGTCAAATAATCCAAACGGAGGCTTCACCTCATGGAGGAGGAGACTTCCAACTTTACACCGCCAGCTTACTGACACTGTCAGACAAAGCTGGTGGCTGAATTTATCTAGGAGGAATTTGCAAATGTCAGGAACTTCTTGAAGCTGGTCCCTGCGTAGACCTGTGGAATACTCTGTCTGCAAAAGTAATATAAAAAAGGATCAGTAGCTACCAGCTAGGGTGCTAAACCTTTTCTAATAAAATCACAAGGTTCTACAACAATTGTGACAAGGAAACTCTTTTGTGATTTAAGGTTGTGGTTACTTATTGTCAGCTCCCCTTTACCAAGTTCAGAAATAGACTCTAGAATATTCTGGATAATGCCAGGAGGAGCCTGAGGGAAGGAGTTGACTGACTGCTTAGGAGGATTGCTGGAGGTGCTCTTCATGAAGAAGAAACTGCCTTAAAAAAGAGGACCAGTGAGGAGCTGAGGCACAAGGAGTGGAACACAGTCCGCAGCAACCTAGGGAAGGATCTTGACTGCCAAGTCATGTGTTGAGTCAATGAGGTCCTGTGGGTCCAGAGCCACGCCTAGAAGCTAAAGCATAGGTGTTGACTTGGTGCTACAAAGAGATCACCACCTCACCTCATGGTTTTCCTGCAAGGAAACAAAGGCACCTGTGATTGCTTGGGTGCCTGAAGAACTGAGACTGCACCATCAGTGGTCCCCTCAACAAAAACTAAAGTGCTTTAAGAGGGTTGGCATTATAACAAAATCACAAACCACAGCAATCAGGGTTTTTCATTGATCTCCAATGGAGCACCGTTGTAATTCAGATTGGGCTCTTCACTTGTTTATGTAGTGGATTTTGTGTTTCAGTCTGGAGAAAAATCCTGACTATCACTGTTGAAGTGTGACCACCGTCTCCCAATCTGCACATGACCTGGCATTCTTCTCCAAATTCACAACAGGGCCCAAACCCTTACTTTGGGGATTTACCTATAAAAAGTTTAAAAAATGATGTTAAATCACTCTTGCTGGCCGACCTGTCATGCCGCCAGGCCATGGTGTGCTATCTGCATTGTGTAGTTTTATGAGTAGTTCCCCTGACTTGGCACTAAAAGTACTTTCAGTGAAAATTCCCTGCCAAATAGTTGGAAACTTTGAAGTTGATGGACCAGCTATTGCTGTTCCAGTGAAGAATCTGCCCCCAACTAGCCCTGCAGCAACCACCCTTCTCAACTTTAAATGAAGAATTGGGAAAGGAAACAAAGCGCCTGCCAGGAGGATGCTTTTTCTCAATTAAAGCATTCTGCCCTCATTGCCTATAACGAGTGAGCAAGCCTTTAAAGTCCAGTATAGCCCGCTACAGAGGGGCATAAGGCTATAATGGTTCTTGTACTTGGGTACCTTAGTAATGGATCTGCTTACGGCTTTAGCCTCTTGAATCGCTTCCGACGGAACACTAAGGGCCTAATTATGAGTTTGGCGGATGGGAACACCCATCTGCCAAACTCCCGACGGGGTGGCTGCCACGGTAGTGGCGACCATCCACCCAGACCTATTACGAATTTCCCACTAAGCTGACGGGCAGAAACTGGGGTTTCTGCCCGTCAGCCTAGCGGAAAACTGGTGGCAGCATTTTCTCCAGCTCAAAATCAAGCCAGTGCAATGCTGTCGCCTGCAGGGTGCAGGAGCACCTTTGCAATGTTTACTGTCTGCACAGCAGACAGTGAACACTGTGGGTTGTGGTGGGCAGGGAGACCCCTGCATAGCCCATGGCCAGTGCATGGGTAGTGCAGGGACCCCCATGTGGGCCCCCTGCACCTGTTCTTTGCCAGCCTTTTCATGGTGGTAAAACCGCCATGAAAAGGCTGGCATAGAATGAGGTCATAATCAGCAGGGCAGCACTCCATGCTGATTATGACCTCCATATGCCGTCAACCCGTCGAGATCACCGATCCTGGCGGAGACCGCGAACCCTGGCGGTCTGACCTCAAGGGTCTTAATGTAGAGGTCAGACCACCACAGCAGCGGTCCTGGCCGCCACCACGAGGCAGCCGTTCTCAACACCGCAGGGCTCATAATCAGGCCCTAAGTGGATAGGGTAAATATTTTCCTCATTCTAGACGGACAAATCATTACAGTTCATGATCAATATCAGACTGTTCACAGGAGTGTCCCCCAAGAGGATATGTGTAATGTCTTAAGGCGCAAATGTGCTTATAAAGTAAAATGTTCATGGCTCTAATACTACTTTACACATGGAATAATAAGAAAGGGCATAGCCTACAAAAGATGTTAAACAATATATACAGGTAATATATCTTGTATTCTCTTTCTGAATGTACATTTTATATGTTTTTGGTTTAACTCACATCTTGCACACAAAATGCTGCATTAACCTGTAGTGAATAAATCTGTAGCAGATTTAGGCAACCAAACCGTTCTTAATCATGTGACTGTTGGTTAGTTTAGCCTGAACTCATAGTCAACTCATTGCATGGTCAACTTTTTTTTTTATTATTCAGCTGGCAATGTCTATAATATTAAGCAAGGTTTACATATTATTCTGTGTAAAGCTTTATCCTGGTCACTGTACCTTGTAATAAACGTAACACAATCATCTTTGATCTTCATATTTTGGGATTTCTTCATTGAAAGATTCTACATTTTACTCTTTAGGCTTTGTTCAAAGTCAAGCAATGCCAATTTCAGAGGGCCTCACTGTACGTTTTCTAGTAATTCTGATAGGGCCCGTAATCTCTGTTACTGGCCCAGATCAGAATTACAAGGTCTGGATTTACTATGTACCTGGTTTCTTTCACCAAATATCTCTGGTTTAAATTCTGAGAGAAAAATGAGTAATTCCCGCGGGAACTGGAGCCGAAATCACCTATTCCCTCAGTTATTCCTCATTGTTAAGTGTGCCACTTAGTAATACGCAATATCTCTGCTACTAAAGTTACTGGTACTTCCGGTATTGGTAACTCCAGGGAGGACAGACTTAATAGGACGATATCACTCATAATGTGTCCAAGAGAATCTAGTTTTAATTTTTTGTGATTTATAAATAAACGATACACATCCAGTACGGCTTCTACTTGCACGCAAACAAATCACAATCATACGTATATGATCTATTTTGCTGAATATGGGATTTTTGTGCACATGAAGGCATTTGTTGCAAACTCCTTCCTATATAATATAGAGACACATTAATCAAGAAATCAGGCAGCCCAGTGCAGAAAATCACATTGTTGCACTGCACTGCTTAGTGGGGAATGGGCAGGAATTGTCTTATTTTACATTATACGGCGCATTCCTGTCTTTTCCCTGCGCTGGTGCACAATGTGCTGCCTAGCACCTTCCTGCACAAAAACAATTCTCTGAGACTTTTTCCTCTTTGCATGTGTGCTGAACAATGCACAACACAAAGGAAGAGGAAAAAGGGAGGAGAATAAACATATTTCTCCTTGTTATGCCTCCCCTGGGGAGGCGTAGCATTTTGATGCATTCCCAGGTCTTCCAGTAATGATAAATCTGGGAATGCACCAAAATCCGTGGGTGGATGCTTGGGCATACCCACGCTTCACCCATGGAACACCTCCCTGGGACAGAATAACGCAAACCAGCTATTTGCTCTGCGTTGCATTACTCTGGATTTAGCAAGCTATACAGGACCATGCAAAGCGACCTTGCTTGTCTTGATGAATCTGACTTAGGCTTTGCATTGACTTTGCACTCCTTTGCACAGCGCAAGGGCAAAGCAAAAACTACATACATATGCCCCCTAGTCTCTAAGTTATTGTCTGTAAACTGAACATTTAAATTAACTGACTCATTACTGCAAACAGCAAAATGATGATTCTGGTTATGTTTGTAATAATATAATAAGTACCCGATCAATAGCTTTTCGTCAGAATCCCATAGAATGCATAACTTATATACATAGTATACCAAATTATTAAATTTGTGCTAAAACTCAAATTCCAGACTTCAGATGTGAGTTCTTTCTTAGTCCTCCAATAACTGGTACATGTAGTCACTAGCCATGAGCCTTATGCTGTGCCACGTGTTCCCCCCAAAAAAATTACCTTTGAGGGGGAAGCAGTTGTTACTATGAACTGCTCCGCCTAATCAGCATCATATTGTGTAAATGATCAAAGATTAATCTACTTCTTATATAAAGGGATCAAGGACAAGGTTCTACAAAGTTCACTCTGTGAAAGAACTGACCCCAGAAAGCATAGGTCTCTCTGGTAGTCTGAGCACAGATATATGTGTTTAAGGAAACTTATTATCCAAGAATCTTAATTCATCATATATATAGAATACCACAACCCAACATCTTTCACAATGTAGCTTTATAGCACTCTGCCCTGTGCTATACCTTTAGTAGAATGCCCTGCCCTCTCTCCAAGTTAGGGGCTCAAGCTGCAGGCGCAGGCCTATGATGGCAATGAGAGTATTTATCAACACATATCTCGAAAGGCAGACGCCCATAATACTATTAGAACATGCAAAATATAAATGGTAGAATTTTCTAACTTAAATTGCAGAAAGGGAAATTTGAAATCTGTTAGAAATGGGGTTTCTGGTTGGCTAGGATATGCACCTAAGCCCGGCAGAACCCACCCACTCTACTCAGGGGGAGGGAGTTACACACCCAAGAAAACTCCTGCTCATCTGCTTGGTAACTTGCACGAGCAGCCAGGCTTATCCCAGAGGCAATGTGTAAAGCGATTGCACAACACACACAACACATGTGACTCAATAAATACACCACGAAGGAAACACCACACCATGTTATATAAAAATAACCTGTACTGCACAAAACATCATTAGACCAAACACAAAATGTCAGTAATACCCTGCTACACAAGCAGTTGTCAGAACATCACACAGTTACTAGTACTCTGCAAAAGCCAGCAGTAGTGGTATAAAACCTATAGGTTAAAGGTTATTCTGCAACACAAGCAGTAGTCAGCTTGTCATAATCACCAACAAGGCACATGTCCAAATAAACATAATACTATGAATGTCCAGGCATCATCATGAATGCACATAGGAAGAAAACATTTCCATATGGGAAATCATAGGCACATCCTCCTAATGCACATTAGGTAGACAATAAGGCAAAAATGTGTCCCTCCAACATGGCAAGTGTGACACAGACAACCAGCCTCAGGCCAAAGCCATATCCCCCTTATTCAGGCAATGCAGAACACATTTGTTGTTGCAATCCAAGTAAAACAACATCACCAATCAGGGCATACCCACCGCAAAAGCTCGGGCATGAGACCATCATAGTGAATTGCGGAATGCCTGACAAGGGCTCCGAAGTACCTTAAGCATGAATACCCCAGTGCATTTGCGCTTCTTTTACAAGGGTCACGGTCAGTAAGAAACTCACCACGGCCGCATAGAAGCTCCTGCATGCCCCTTACAGTAATTAGGTTAAGTTTCTTCAGCCAGGGAATAGTAGGGGAAACCCTTCGTGGGCTTCCCCATGCAAGAATTTTGAAAAGGGGTCGCTGCCCGAGGAGATGCAGGGACGCAACTCCGGGGGGCTGGCCAGCCGGTTCATTCTCCCCTACAGAGGGGAGATCACAGGGCCTCTGCCCGCATCCACGCCGCACGGCTGCTGCCTGTTACTCAGCACAGCCTCCTGATGTAGCACGTCTGGAGTGTGCCAAAGCCTTCTGGGCGGTTACATCCTGCCTCCTGGGATGGTACAGCCCAGAGAAGCCTCTGGCGTCCGCAAGTCAGATGCTCTGTACCTTTGGCCTGGGTCCCGGAGGTGAATTTCCACAAAGCAGATGCCTGCTTGTGTCCGGGGGGCACTGGATGAGGCTCGGCTCCCCACGAGCGCTCAGGCCCGGATTCCTCTGACCGGGGAGGCGGAGGCACACACACCAGAGCCTCCATCAGCACTCGGCACACGCTGGTTGTAAAACGTAGAGGCAATTCCACAGCCAGATAAGGGGCACAGCTCCTTGTGTAGTTCACGCTGCTGCCGGAATTACAGGCCACTAGAGTCCCATGGCAGAGAGGTGCTAGTGTCACTAGTACTATCCCTGGGGTTACAAACACCTCAGGGAAACAGTCAGCAGGTCCTGGGAGAGCATTGGGGTGCACAAGATCCCAAAACCAGCAGCATGCCAGTACATCAGGGTCCATGGGGTAAAGTTGCAGTCCTTCTTGTACCCTAGCAGGTCACAGGTCAGCACCTCACTAAGTCAGTCCTGATGGCGGTCCCTTTTGGCAGCATAACAGTTTCTCCTGGCAACCCCACGCAGTGTCTCCAAATGTGGGGGAAAACATCCTGTACTTATACTCACTTTGTGCAATCTCCACAAAAGGAGGAGAAGGGGATCCAACCAGTCCTAACTGGCTCTACGAGTGACCCCCTCTCTCCTCCAACACAGGCTCCAGGTATCAGTGGTGGTAAACAAGCCCTTTGTGTGAGGCCAGGGCACAGCCTTTACAAATGCAGGTGTACCCCGCTTCTCCTTCTCTCAGCCCAAGAAGACCATTCAATATGTAGATGCATCTCTGTGACACCTCCACCCTCCCTGTGTACAGGCTATCTAAAAAGTATACACAAAGCCCAGTTGTCACTCTGCCCCAGATGTGGATTGGAGTCAAGCTGCAAAACGCCAGAGTCATAAGCACAGAGAAACGCTCACTTTCTAGAAGTGGCATTTCTATAATGGTAATAAAAAATCCACTTACACCAGTAAGCAGTATTTCTCACTACCATTACAACCATATCAAACATGCCTACGCTACCCCTCATAGACAAGACAATACCACCCAGACACAAGGTAAGGCATTTCCAATTCAATCCTATGAGAAAGGCAGCACTCACAGCAGTGAAAAATCAAATAGGCTGTTTGTCACTACCAGCACAGGCCACATAACTAGGCACATGTCCTGCCTCATACATAGCACCCTGCCCATAGGGCTAGCTAGGACCTACCTTAGGGGTGACTTAAATGTAGTAAAAGGGGAGTTCCAGGCCTGGCAAGTAAATGTAGATGCCAGGTCCCTGTGGCAGTAAACTGCACATGCATACCCTGCGCTAGCAGGCTTGAGGCAGGTTTGAAAGGATACTTCTGTGGGTGGCGCAAGCAGCACTGCAGGCCCACTAGTAGCATTTAATTTACAGGCCTTGGGTAAATTAAATGTGCCAATCAGGTGTAAGCCAATCATTCCAAGTTTAGAAGGGAGAGCACATGCACTTTAGCACTGATCAGCAGTGGTAAAGTGCCCAGAGTCCTATCATCAACAAAAAGACAAACAGAAATAGGAGGAGGAAGACAAAAAGTTTGGGGCCAGGTTCCACAGATTCTTAAAACAAAGGGCATATTCCTGCTGTTGAGGGTTCTATATCTCTTCATTGTCTTTAAAGGCACTCTCAACATTCCTGTGTTCTGCTAACATTTCCATGCCATGTTTCAGCAACAAACATCATCCTTTAATTGTCTTTAGTAGCTCTTAATAGGAGTTATACTTCCTGCACGTAGCCCATCTTGTTTAGCTGACCAATGGGGCTTGTATAGCAAACATATACTAGACCTGTTATGCAGTGGTGGGCACTGTAGTGGATGCAATATTTTTGTAGGTCAATATTATAGATCTCAATATGGTTTCATAGAACCCCCCACTCTCCTGGCACTAGAGCGGGTCTGCCCATCAAAGATTCAAGAGGGCAGGATTCATGCAAGAGATTTAGCAACCCCACCTATAATAATTTTGCACACCACAACTTTAAACTGAAATTATGTGGCTATCCAGAAATTCTGTCAAAGTTCTTTCCCTACTGACCTTCTTATTATTTGGGGGATCTTCTGAGCAAGTAACCTCCTACGCTGGCATTTGGAAGACTGGCATTTGGAAGACATGAAGTTCTGAACCTTTTAACTACGTTACCATGTGAGGGATAAAGGCATGATGTGGTAACATACTTACTAAATCACAAACATATGGGAATATTTAAGAGCCGCTAGTGCCACCTTAGTGCTGCCAAAGCGTCATTTTTGTGATGCTAGGGCGGCACTAAAGTGGCATTTTCCCCGCGCCATATTTACAAAGTGGTGCAAATCATGCATTGAGCTACTTTGTAAACCCTTGCGCCCTATTATGCTTGCACCAGGCATAATGTATGCAAGGGGGGCATTCCTCCATTTGGGGGGCCGAAAAAATGGCACAAGGAAATATAAAAGATTTTCTTGGGCCATTTCTTTCGGCACTTTTAAAGCCTGCTCAGAGCAGGTGTTAAAAGGGGGCATACCTTTTTTTATAATGGACCCCAACGTACTTTGCAGGAGTAGCCCCAAAATCTGGGTGCTACTACTGCAGAGTACATCAATAGCGTAAAAAAATTAATTATGCTATTGCCCCCTGCCCTGCGCCATGGTGCACCATAGTTTAAATACGGCGCACACATGGTGGCGGTAGGAGGGTTATTAAGGGGCGCAAGGAAAGTGATGCTGCACTGGGTTGCCGCTTAGTCTAGAGGACCTGATTCTAGAAGGCACACAAGGAAGTGCATCGCCTCAGCAGAAACCAAAAAATCTAAAGAAAAGTTGAGTGAATAAAAAAGGTATGGGAGTGCAACAAAATGTGAACAGAAGTAAAAATGAAAAACTGAAAATAGATGAGGCAGGTAGCCAGTGTAAATATGCTAGACAAGGAGACAGATGTGAGGAACATAACAAAAAGATGATGGGAGCAATGTGTGAATTACTCTCAGCTACTGATAAATACTCAAGAGTCCCATTGAAATCCTTTTTTTCACCACTATGCCTAATCCAGACATAGATCAGGCATATGGATATCAGACTTGGTCCTGCTTCAATAGAAACAAGCAAGCTTGAAGCACCCAGCCAGTCCCCTTCAGAGGGGAACAATAGTAGCTTTAGGTGATATGTCTGCAGTCGATATCATGGCTGGGGCATCTTTGCAAATTAATAGAAAACACAGGATTTTGTAGTATAACACGGAATAAGGTAAGACTGTGAAATGAATAAATGAAGCCAGGAGTGAGTACTTGAAGCAGTAGTTCACGAGATGACATGGAAGTGGATTGGAGCCCTTTCAAGTGCCAGAAGAGGTTCGTCTGGATAGCAGACTGAGGGGCAGATTCACTCTTTTTTACCTCAACGAAGTTCAACAGCCAAATTTGCTGCACTGCATTGAGCAAAGGCAGTGGTGGCCGGCAGCTTTAGGAGGGAGGGGGATGGGCGGGAAGCACACACACACACACACTCATTCTTTCACACACAGACACACACGCACATCCATTAACAACACTCATACCATTCAAGCATGCGCCCACGCACCAAACATTCATTTTAAAACATCACACACACTCATTCTTTCACACGCACGCATGCACATCCATTAACAGCACTCGTAACATTCAAACATGCACGCGTGCACCAAGCATTCAATTTAAAACATCACACACACACACTTACCTTCAGCCTCCAGGTCCCAGGAGAGTTGGGACTGCTGCCTTCCCTCATTGCCTGACCTAAGGTCAGCCAATGAGGGAAGGCAGCAGTCCCAGCCTCGTCACAGAGTAGGATGGGGTCAGTGAAACTGCTGACCCCACCCCACTCTGTGACGAAGTGTCACTGATTGACACTAGCCCTGGGTGCGTCAGGGCTTAAACCTGAAGCGCCCAGGTCGAAGTCAATGGGTGATGGTTTCCTCGTCACCCAGGGGAGGACCGCAAGGCACCTTTGCTGAGCAGAGGAGGTCACGCCCATAGGAGCTGTGACTTCCTCAGCCCAGCAAAGTTTAGCTCAGGCAGCCAGGAGTCTGCGCAAATCGTGCATGTCTCACTCCTCGCTGTCTGAGCTGAAAATTAAGAGTGTCTGTCAGGCTGACCTTTGTTCAGCCTGACAGACACTCTTCATGAGGGGCAAAAGGTGGCGGGCGTGGTCCCTCCACCCTAAAGGACGGGCCGCCACTGTGCAAAGGCTCAAACACAGCACAGTGCCATTTGCGTCAAGACTAGCCTGATGCTGTGGTCTTTCTCTGTGTTGACACTCTTAAAGGCTGTCTTACATAACGCACTGCCTCAGAGAAGTGAGCCTGAATCCAGTCTATTTAGGATTTGAACTAAAAGCATACAGTTCCAGTACCATTTCTGAAAGATCCCATACAGTGGATTGGGCTGTGAACTTTAGCACACAAAACGTGTGGGATTTTTTTGAGAAATGAACACATTTCTCCTTGTTAGCACCATGTATGTCATTTAGAGGTTTGAGGGGGTCTTAGCTGTGATTCTTATGACCCCTGACACTGCTTTTGCAACCCTTGGCCTCAGAGGTGGCAAAATCAGTGCCAAAAATACAAGGGTACTCCATGTTGGCTGGTAATGTTTCATTACACTAATAGTGACTAATATTATGTTATTCAACATTAGTGTAATAAAAAATGGAGAACAATTAGGTGGAACATGATCTTTGATGCCAGCTTCGGTGAGTAAAACACTGCTTTTAAAGTGATGTGTGTGTGCTTGCAGGTGACTGTCTTTATGTGAGAGTGTGTGTGTATGTGAGTGTGTGTCTGTGTAATCATGTATGTGAGTCAAAGTGAGTGAGAGTCAGCGACAGGTAGTGAGTAAGAATGTTTGAGATTGAGAGTTCGTAAGTATGCATGAGTCAGAGTGATTGAGAGTGATGAGTGAGATTACAAGTGATTGCAAGTGAGAGTGAATAAGAATGAGTGTACGAAAGTGTTAGAGATTGTGAGTGACTGAATGTGCGTGAGTGAGGATGTGGTGTCATGCTTGTGAGTCTATCGTTGTGCTGGTGTACTGAAGGTAATTCTTGTTTTACGGAAAACTCCCATGGCAAAATACTGGCGCTGGCATACTTAAAGGAATTCTTAACATGACAGACATCTGTTACAAAATACCATCACTAGCATTAATTCTTACCATCTTGGGCACCCACGGTAAAATACTACAATTGACATACTAGAGGCAATTATTACATAAGGGTCCCCAGTGGAAACATACTGGCATACCATACTTGATTACATTTTTATCATGGAGCATCCATGGCAAAAGATAATAGCACACTGGAAGTAATTCCCAGCATAAAGGAGGACAAACTAACATATGGGAGGGTGGCAACAATGACAACATTCTGCTTTGCCATGCAGAGGCAACATTTGAAATAAGGGTCACCTGTGGCATATGGGCGGCATAAATGGCAAAATTATTGGGGGCACCCATGGCATATGGAGCACCTATCACAAAATACAGGCCCTGTCACTATGGAGTTCATTTTTTATATGTGGAGACACATATAGCACATTTTGACAAAATGTGGTCAACTCCTGGGGAATGTCAGGTTTTAATGGCTTGGTACACCCAGAAAGGAGTTGAATATTTGCCTTCAAGCCTGTGACATTTTAGCAAATTTATGTGAAAATTGGGCTTTAAAGTGCACTATTAGATCCATTAAAAAAAAAATGTACAGGGGAAGCAAAACCCCTTAGAGGAGGTCAGGCTTCACTCACTCACTACAATCCAGAGCAAGTATTATGCCCCAAAACTTTCAAAGATCAAGTTAGCACCTTAACTAGGTGTCATCTTACATAGACATTTGTGTTGTGCTGCTACATTATTCGTGCAAGTATTATGGAACTTCAGTGACGTCAGTTATTGTGATGTCATCAAGAATAATATCTTTTTACATGATTTTCTTGAATAATCAAGGTTACAGGTTATATTATGTCACTTCCTGTGATGTCATTAAGGTAAAGGGCATGTAATGTCACTTCCATTCCCTCTGGGCATTTTGGCAAAATGAAATCCTTGGTTTGTGTCTGCCTCCTTCAAGGATGTGAAAGTTTTTTACGAAAAGCTTGGTCCAATTATTTTAGTAGAGCGGCTTTGCATTAAAATACTATGGATTTTTGCTCTTTACCTACCACTTGAAGCTAAGCGAAGCAGCGCAAAGCAATACTAAGTGGTTTAGGTGCTGAAAAAAAGGCACCTTTTACAATGCCAAGCAAATCATCTACTCATTCTTTGCGCTGCTTGCGTTAGAAAATCTGATCTTGAATTTGCCCAGAAAGGATTAATGACTGTTGAAATGAAAGCCATGCTTATGAGTGTTGTAATTAATTCTCCACAAATCATGAATGTAAAGAGAACTTCATTAAAGCATCCATGTACAAGAGGAGAGATAGGGAAACTGACCCAGAGCCACCCTAGAACTCAGAACGCATGTTGAATGTAAACAGATACTCTTGACCAATAACATTAAAAATACATAGGCAAAAGGAAACTGACAAGTGTGAGATAATGTGTGTGTGTTTGTGTGTGTGTGTGTGTGTGTGTGTAAACATTAAAATAAAGCTTAATATAACTATTACATATCTACCTTCCTTACAGAAGAAAAAAAGTTACCATTATAACTTACTAGTACATTACACGTTTCAAATCTTTTTGGTAAACACTAGGGCCCTCATTACGAGCCTGGCGGTCTGTGACCGCCAGGCTCGCGGTTGGCGGGAGCACCGCCGACAGCCTGGCGGTGCCCCTTAGGGCATTCTGACCGCGGCGCTTTGGCCGCGGTCAGTGCAGGAAAACCGGCGGTCTCCCGCCGGTTTTCCGCTGCCCGTCAGAATCCTCCAAGGCGGCGCAGCATGCTGCGCCGCCTTGGGGATTCTGACACCCCCTACCGCCATCCTGTTCCTGGCGGTTCGCCCGCCAGGAACAGGATGGCGGTAGGGGGTGTCGCGGGGCCCCTGGGGGCCCCTGCAGTGCCCATGCCAATGGCATGGGCACTGCAGGGGCCCCCGTAAGAGGGCCCCGCTTGTATTTCACTGTCTGCATAGCAGACAGTGAAATACGCGACGGGTGCAGTAGCACCCGTCGCACCTTCCCACTCCGCCGGCTCGATTCCGAGCCGGCGTCCTCGTGGGAAGGTTGTTTCCCGCTGGGCTGGCGGGCGGCCTTAAGGCGGCCGCCCGCCTGCCCAGCGGGAAACTCAGAATGCCGGCCGCGGTCTTCAGACCGCGGTGCGGTATTCCTGCGGCGCAACTTTGGCGGGCGGCCTCCGCCGCCCGTCAAAGTTGTAATGAGGGCCTATTTCTTTTTCCATTAACTTCCCTAGATACAGTAACAGAATTGAATGAGAGATCAGATCTTTCCATATGTTTTGGTTCCACGGTGACACTTCCAAAGTCTGGCTCATTAATGTTACGACTATCTTCATAATATGGCAAATTAACTTTTGCTAATCAAGAAATACTCCACCAAGACCAATTGTTTAATAACACCGAGGTTTTACCTACTTTTTGAATAATAAATACTTTAGAACATTTCGAATATGTCTCTCTACATGAAAAGGTAATTTAAAATTTTATTTTTACCTGACCTCCCACTTGCAAAGGAACATGCTATGCAGTTGATCCATGTATGAGGCTGGCCTGGTTTATAGTGGGTACCTATGGTACTTACACCTTATACCAGGTCCAGTTATCCCTTATTAGTGAAATGTAGGCAGTGTCTAGAAGCCAGGCTCTCAAGAGGTAGCTGTGGATGAGCAGCTAAGGCTTATCTAGGAGACATGCAAAGCTCATGCAATACCACTGTGTTCACACAGTACTAACACACATGAAAGAAAATAGTCCGTGTTACAAAAATAAAGGTACTTTATTTTGGTGACACAAATACCCAAAATACCATAGAGACTGTACTCCCTTAAGAGGTAAGTAATACACAAATTATATACACTAGTATGGAGAAATAGGCATAAAAACAGTTTAGAAAACAGTGCAATTAGTGAAAATCACAATAGATAGAAATGGGCCTAGGGGAGCACAAACCATATACTAAGCAAGTGGAATGTGAAAGTTGGTCCCCCACCTAGGCAAGTGTAGTGTGTAGAGGGGAGCTGGGGGTACTAGAAAACCCCAAAGGTAAGTACTAGAACCCACCCCAGTGACCAGGAAAGCAGGAGTAAATCACAGTAACTTTCCCAGAACACACACAGAAACGAGAAGAAGAATTATGCAAGAACCAGAAGAGACTGCAAGACACCAACAGTGGATCCCTGGACAAGAAGACCTGTGGAAGAAGGGGACCAAGTCCAAGAAGCACAGAAGAGTCCAGGAAAAGTAGGAGCCTCTGCTAACCCAGATGAAGCTGCAAACCGAGAACCACCGGTGAAGACGAAAAGTCAGCACTGCACCCAAGAAGAGGAGGTCGGGTTCCTGGAGGGTGCAAGTGATGTCCCACAGCAGATGGAGAATTGCAGTCTGGTTTACGGCGCTAGAGTCCGCCAACAAGCATTGGATCACGCAAACCTCGCGGTTAGCGGAAAATGGCGCTGCCCGGAACCAGGAAGGACCAGGTGCACTCTACCCAGGAAAGGGAGTCAGAGGGGGCCTTCAGCAACTCAAAGAGCCCACAGAAGACCAGGCAGCACACACAGGAGTCCCACAGCTCGGGGACAAGAAAGTTGCAAAAGAGGCCCATGCAGCACTACGACAAAGGCTCATACGCCGCCGGAGAACCACTCAGGAAGCTGTGCATCACATGATAGAGTGCTGGGGGCTGGATCTTCAAGATGCATGAAGAACTTGGAGGAAGGATGCCAACAAGCCTTGGCAGATGCAAAAAACATGGTGCACGCGGGTACTGTCTTGCATGGGAAGGCAAGCTCTTACCTCCACCAAAGTTGGACAGTTGGAAGAGAGGATCGTCGGGACCACTTCAGTCCACCACCTGTGATGCAGGATACATGCAGCTCAGCAGGAGAGGGGATCCACGCAGCCGGTCATCATTGCAGTTGGTGCCTGTAGAAGCAGGGGAGTGACTTCACTCCAAGGGAGATTCCTTCACTCTTTTGATGCAGGCTGAAGACGGGCTGTCTTCAGAGGTTGCACGACCGGGAAACAGTCGCAGTTGCTGGCAGGAGCCGGAGATACTATGTTGCAGAAGGAATCTTGCTTCTTTGTTGCAGCTTGTAGAGTTCCTGGAGGGTCCAGATGCAGTTTCTTCAGTGAGAAGTGAAAGTGGATGATGCAGAGGATTCCTGTTGGAGTCTTGCAATCCGAATCTGAGGAACTACCCAAAGGAAAGACCCTAATTAGCCCTGAAATGGGGATTGGTCACCTAACCAGGTAAGCACCTATCAGGGGAGGGATCTGAAGCCACCTACTGACATTGGCCGCTCAGATGCTCCCAGAGTACCCTGCCAACCTTGAATCCAAGATGGCAAAACCCTGGGACCCTCTGGAGGAGCTCTGAGCATGACCCCTGGGTTGGTGATGACAGGCGAGTGGTCCATCCCCTTTCCTTTGCCCAGTTTCGCGCCGGAGCAGGGACTGGGGTCCCTGAACCGGTATACACTGGTTTATGCAAGGAGGGCACAAAATGTGCCCTTCAAAGTATTTCCAGTGGTTTTGGGAGGCTGCCCCTCCCTAGCCTGTAACACCTATTTCCAAAGGGAGCAGGTGTAACACCCCCTCTTCCAAAGGAAATCCTTTGTTTTGCCTTCCTGGGCTTGAGCTTCTCAAGCAACAGAAAGGCAGAAACCTGTCTGTGAGGTGGCAGCCGCTGGGGCTGCCTGGAAAACCTCAGAAGGCTGAAATGGCAAAGCTGGGGGGGTCCTCTATGGAGCCCCCAGAGTGCATGGAATCATACAACCAATGCTTGCAAAAGCCTTAGGGTATGATTCCAACATGCTTGATACCAAACATGCCTATGTTCAGAATAACCGTTATGTAGCCGGACATTTGTAGTGACCTATGTCCAATACACGTGTAAAACGGCATCCCTGCACTCACGAAGTCTGGAAAAATGGGCCTGGAGTTCGTGGGGGCACCTCTGCTAGTGCAGGGGTACCCTCACATACAGGTACCTTGAACTCTGCCCTCAGGGCTGGAGGGCTTGCTATAGGGGTGACTTATTAGTGACCTGGTGCAGTGTAAATGGCAGTGAAAGGGTGCTTGCACCTTTTCAGGCAGGCTGCAATGGCAGTCCTGCAGAAGTCTTTGCATGGGCTCCCTGTGGGTGGCAAAATATATGCTGCAGCCCATAGGGATCCCCTGGATCCCCAATGCCCTGGGAGCCTAGGTACCATATACTAGGGACTTATAAGAGGGCACCAGTATGCCAACTGTGGGTGAAAAACTGTGTTAATAGTAACTAACAATACATTTTTTAAGGAGAGAGCATAACTACTGGGGTCCTGATTAGCAGGATCCCAGTAGACACAGTCAACCACACTGACATCAGGCAGAAAATGGGGGTAACCATGCCAAGAAAGAGGGTACTTTCCTACAATCCACTCTTCTCCTCTTTTCATTGTTATAGTTATTTTTAACCCTTTCATACAAATTTGTAACATCCAGAATGTTCTCATTATGACCCAACCAACTAAAAGAATGGTCTTGTCTGGGTTTCCTACCTTTGAGTAGAACAAAAGGTGAAAATTTGGTAGCAGAGTGTGGTGTGCAATGATAAGACCAAATTAATTCTGAAACATGTTTCTTAACATTAATGCGGGCCTTGAGAGCTAATTGAATGCCTTCAACAAAGGTTTTATTGAATCTCTCAACTATTCTATTCATGTTTGGTGATGGATATTATCATTTTTAAGAAATGATGTAAATTCATTAGAGGTGAATTGTGTTCCATTGTCAGAGACAATGACTTTGGGCAATCCCTCTCTCATAAATACTTCTTAGAAAAAGTCAATAATACTAGAAGAATCGACATACAAAACCCATTTTATTTCTGACTACTTTGAAAAGTAGTCAATTACCATGAGAATATACATTTTTATATTTGAAATTCCTTCATAAAGGCCTAGAATATCAATAGCAAGTTTCTCCCATGGTCCTTCAGACATAGATGTTTGTATGATATCAGCATGCTGCATTTTTAAAACTTAATCTAAATTTGCACAAAGTGGATCATTTTTTACAAAATCTACCACTTCATTGTCCATTTAGGCCACGAAAACAGGTCCCTCACTTTTCTATGGTATTAATGAGCAACAGAAGTAAGACTCACTGACAGCAACCAGTTTAGCCAGGGATACCATTGCAACCAGACTGAATGATTTTGCTTGCTTGCTCCTAAAATCATGAGAAAATATGTCAATCATTGATGAACCATTTAACATTTTTGTAAAAAGTGTTTTTCAAATAACAACCTAATGGAACATGGAGTAATTACCTCTTCATATAACATTTATAAAACAACATGTCTCTGTTCCTTAGGATAATACATTTTTTCTTTGTGAGTATCCACCCTGTGGACCCTCACATTACTTGGTTGACCAATGGCATATCTTCTAGGATGTAAAACTGATGCATCTAAGGGTGGCTAGCATTTGAAATTGACTAGAAAATTGCTCCTGTACTTATTGAATGGTTATAGCTATAAAGTAGTTGTTTATGTGCTAAAAATGCTGATAACAAATAGTATTGCTGAAACATCTGAATCAGAATGACTACTTTCAGGGAAACCAGTTTGTGTAATTTTCTATATCTCTTCTTTCTTCACAATCTGTAGGTCGCTGGGTGGAAGAGCATGGAGTCATTCATAATCTGATGTTTGACCCAGAAACTCAGAAAAAGTATTCTCACAAAGCAACCCAAAACAAGACCGAATGGTGGGACAACGGTGTACTGCCGCTGTGGATTACAGCTCAGAACCAGGTAATTGATGATTTTCCTTCAGATTTGGAGGCATGTAAATCTGAACATTGTGGAACAACCATTTAAATTCTCCAAGGATCCCCTTCATCCACCTGGCTCCCACAGACAGACACTCTCATATCATCAAAAGGTGGACTTTTATTAATCCAGCTATGTTTGTTTATATCGATTACCAACAACCATTGGCAAAGCCAATAGATGTGGTGTTAACTGCCAACTTTTGGTGTTTTTCAATGTTTGTTGGGTTTTGCCATGCGTGAGGAATTAAGATACTGGTTGAGGGGGTTGAAACCCTACTCAAGCATCAACCACAATCCTTGTCAGAAAGAAACACAAGCAAATCCCAAATTATCCTGTGGTTAACCCTTTGGTAGCTTGGTACAAAAGCCGTCAGGCTTAGCTTAGGGGCAATGTGTTAAGTATTTATGCACCACACAAATAGTAATAAATTGAAAACCCATCACGAGAAAAAACCCACACCAATTTAGAAGACTAGAGTAAAAAAAAAAGGATCTCGGAAAGGGAAAATACTACAATATAATTACATAGCTCGAGAGCTGAGTAAGTAGGAGTATGCTACTGGGCTTGTGAATCTAGACCTGCGAACATATCCCCCTTAGGGATCTCAAATACTGTTTAAATTTAACTTGCCCCCTAAAGAATGCCCTACCTATATAAGTAAATTGTTCCTAGATAACCAATCAAGAGAACCCACAAATGCTCCTACTGTTAGCTGTAACAATGATGACCTCAACAAGGTTGATTGACTCAGCGAAGACAGTGATGCACCTTCTGGTGGTAATTTGACAACAATCACCTGTTCATGTCCCATAACAGCCGGAGTACAGTTAAGTAGGCAACAGAATAGACATGTGAATGTGGTTGGACATGTAAACCAGGGTAAGGATTATTCAATATATACCTCAACCCAGGGTAGGGATAATGGAATGTAGTTAAATCTCCTTTGTTGGAATATTGCAAGAATTAGATCTAAGATGAATGACCCAGAATGCCAAACTATGTCACATTGTACGTTGAAGTCCCTCACCTCCAATTTGACAGCTGTTAATGCTAATGGTCTTAGATTAGTAAAGGAGAAAGTGCTGTAGGTGGCTAATGATGACAACATGAAGGATAATAATTGGTCTTCATTCCCCACTGTGCTTAATAATAATCCGTTTATCCTAGCTCTTCATGGAAATTATGTTGTTGGAATGTGGCAGGTCTTGAGGCTTTTTATCTGGGCCTAATTTTGGTTGTTACTTTAATGATGTGTTAATTATCTGTCTTCAGGAAACATGGTTCACAAATGTTTTTGAATTAGATGAGTCATTTGTTTTTAGCTCCCCTGCCATTACTTCAATTAGAGGTTGCCCAAGTGGTGAATTAGCTACATTGTGGAGATCATATTTTGTCTGGAAACGTTCTCAACTGCTGGCCACTTTCTACTATGCTATGGTTGTCTATTGTTGTCATACCTGATCAGATGGTTTATTGCATGAATTTATATTTTGCAATGTTATTTAGGGCCGTCTATTAATTGTATTTTATCATTAACCTTTCTTCAAAAAGGCTCTGATAAGTTAATTGGTTGTATACCCAAAATCAATCTTAACCATGTCTGTTACTTTAATGCAAAAATAACAGGCTTTGAGTATAGAAAAATTTGATTTTTTAAAATTATTATTATATTTATTATTATATTTGGCAGCATGTGCCAAAAGAGACCCCTTACTAACTGGTTGAAGGATGCATCAGAGGCTCTTCCTATGACATTGAATGTTACTGCTTTTAAAGTCATTTCATACTGATTTTGGGACACCTTCACAACAAGTCTAAAAGTCTCTAGTATGGTTTCAATGCAGTTAGATAATTTCCACATACCTTGAAATTCTAAATACTCTAAGTTTCAAAATTATTAAAACTACTCAAGAGGCAAAGTTTTGGTTCGGTATTCAGTCTGCAGTTACCTCTCGCAACATGCATACATTTTGCTTTGTAATAGCCAAAAATTTAGGGATACCAACAAACCCTCTATTTCAGTAGATGAAGACACTTGACGTTCTTATTTTTGTGTGTTGTATACATCTTCTTCCACTGGTCTTTTTGATTTGAGACAATTACTTTTTAATAGAGGCTCTAGTTCTCAGGAATTTAATGTAGATGAAATTGCTTGTGTCATTTTAGAATTAAATAATAGTCGAGCTCTGGGACAGGATGGTATACCCTGCTATCACATTAAAGCTGGTCCTCATTTATGGGCAGGTATCCTGAAGACACTGTTTGATTGTTGTTTGAAGGCATACATAGTCCCCAATTCTTGACAAGGTAGTAATAGTATACCCCTTTATAAAAAAAGGAGATCACATTCTTCCAAACAATTACCATCCAATTGCACTCTTAGACATTACTGAGAAGATTTTGCCAAATGTTTAATAAATTATTTATTTTCTTGGATAGAAGGTGTTCGGTTATTGCCTATCAAATCAGGCTTCTGAAAGGCTTTTTCCACAATTGACAAAATTGTGGTCCTTCATATGATCAGTGAAAAGTATGTGTGGTGGCAAAGAATGAAGGCATATGTGGCATTTGTTGATTTCAGCAGTGTTTTCGATTCTGATGGTTGTCCAACACTTTGGCATAAACTTGTGAGACAGAGCATTCCATATGATTTGTTACCCTCACTGATATCCTTTGGTTCTGACAATTAGTTGAAAGAACTCCTTTTCACTGCAGATGAATACTCATATAAAATTCCAGTAGATAATGGTCTTAAACAAGGATGCATTTGGCTACTTTGTTATTTTCTATTTCTTGATCTGATTTTTCAAAGTCAAAGTGTTACAGATCCTCCAAAATTTGATTCATGGGTGTTTTTCACCTTGCTGTATGCTCACAATTTAGTATTAATTTCACTCACCCCTATTTGTTTACTGAAGCAACTTGATATTCTTGCCTCTTTTGCACTTACAAATATTCTTTCTGTAAAGGAGAAGTAAACTAAAATTATGATAAGGGGGATCAGTAGTGATAATTCTCCCAGGTCCTATTTTTTAATGGAGGATAATTAGAGGTGATAAACGAATATATATACTTAGGAGTGAGTATCTCCAACAACTTGTCACATCTACCTCAATATACACTACAGTTTTTTTAAATCAAAGTTTACAGGAATTGATCTTTTGCCATTTTTAAAGTACATAGGAAAAGAGATGTTCAATCACTTTTAAAGCTGTATATCACAAGTGGTATTCCTGTTGCATTGTATCGTATAGAAGCAAGGTCGCTTTCCTCCTTTAAAACTATCTCCAACATTGAATCTGTCCTGTGGGAACGATACTTTGGGGTGAGCTCCTCTAGTTTGATTGAAATGATTTGTATTGAGCTTGGTTTGACTGGTATAATCTTTCAAGTTTATCGCCAGATTATTTCTTTACTTTTTTCATTTGTTCAGTAGTCCTGAAAATACATTGAAAACAATTATTTGACAGGAACTTTCAAGGGGTAACAAAATGATTTATATATTTGGGAGAGTTTAAATCAAAGACTACATCAGATGACCTTAAATAATAATGAGGTGCCTTCCTGCCTAGGTCCTCTCCTGTCGGACTAGCAATGCTTTGAAATGCCTCTTAAGCAAGAATGCTAAAGTTAGAAGCTTTCAACATGACTTGCAAGATTGTTTACTGATAAAAAGGCTTCAGTTGAGCTCTATGTGATATTGTAATATGTAATTTTATTTAAAGGCCAATTTATGTCCTCTTGTACTAAGATCTTTTTTATGAAATGGGTTAGCCCTTCATCTGTTTTGTCAATATGGCAGAGCCATAAAACAAGATTTGAATCATGTTTTATGTTTTTTGTCTGGGTCTCTTGCATGTGCAGCAAACATTTATTTATCCAGTTTTTTCAAAGCACATTATATGAGTGCATTAAGAAGTACTTTATTATTGTTAATTCAACCTACTGTGAATGTCTTTCATCATCTAATGAGGTATTTTTGTTCCTTGTATCTTGACTTTTTTCTTATCTATTTATCTTATTGTATTATAATGTATGCACACTGTTTTATTATGTATGTATTGTTTCAATTATATGCACTTCTTTTAAAAATATCTTAACTGTATTTTATTTATACACTACTGTTTGATGTGGTTTTAGGTGCCCTATGTGGATGCTCTTTATGTTACGAATCAATACGTAAAAAAAAATATATATAATAACTGCTTTCTTTTTTCTTTTCAAAAAGAAAAAAGATTTTCTGTTTGAAAATAAAAAAGCAAATGCTCCCTTTGCCATGGCAGTCCCCTCCCATAGGGAGGGTAGCATTTAGCAGTTTTCAATGCTCTTTACTGCTAGGGTTTTCCTGGCGGTGACTGGCAGTGAAAACTGACGTCTAATTCGGCCCATCTAAATTAGTTGGCCAAAATCAGAGGTCTGCCTACGATGGCCCAGTATTCCAGAGGGGTTTAATCACAGCAAGACAGAGTAGTCTTCACCGTGATTAAACCAAAGGTCCACCTGCTTCTAAATGTGGCAGTCGGACCATTATGTTGGCAGTATGTATACACTGTCATCAATGGAACAGAGTATACATACCACCAACATAAATATTAGGCCTTTAGTTATAGCATTACATAATGTAGTTCTGTTGTTTTTATGCACTGTGGATACAAGATATTACTGTTATCCACTTTAATGATATTCACACGTCTCACTCTTTGGAAAGGATTCCTAGAGTAACACCTTCTCTTCCACCCCTCTAGGGAACGGAAAATATTCCTAAAACCTCCTGCGTGCTCTCTCAGGCAAGGATAATATTAAGAACACCTATGAAGCCTACATAATGATGAGGAAATGCCATCCACCTAAAGTTAGGATTAATTTTGCATTTGTATATTATATATTGCATTTGATTTATTGTAACCCATAACTTGATGATAATAACCATTGTCAGGTGGCTACTTTTGGATCACTGTTAAGGACAGATGAAATGCAGCAGACTAATGACCAAGCTTAATTTGAGACGGTGAGTGCAAGTGGGGCCCATCGGCACTCCTTTTGGGGACCGGCACTCATTTGTCCTAATCACTTTCACCCAGAGCAAGAGTGCAAAAACCACAAAAGGGGCAAGAAATAGGAAGACAAAGACTGAAAAACAAAGAAAGGGAGAAGGCAAGGATGAAAAATAACCTGCAAGAGTGGACTAAAGGGGCTCGGAGTGTCTGGTGGCGATGAAAGAGGCATGATGTGGAGTCAAGACTATGCAGCCCTGATATTAGGCACCTGCGATATTCGTGGCTCTGACCGCAGGTTTTGAGCAAATCTTTGGGCCCTTTGCACTTATTGTTTTCCAAATTAAGCACTGCTAGAGCCTGCTGTGATGTGTGATCTCGGAGACTCAGACCGGACTTGGAGTCTATCGAGCATCAGTGCCAAACCAGCCACCAGTGTAGAATGGGAAAGGGCAGGGCTGGGTTTATTGTTGGAAATATTTGTTGGGGCATCTCCCAATGACATTCATCTTCAAGGATCCCCTCAATACTACCTTCCAATGGTGCCCCTCATCTATCACTAGCCTCTCTCTCACATTTATTTATTTTACATAACTACTCATCCCAATATAGACTGTTCAGATTATACAGAGGCAATGAGTCATACAAGTGTGTAACGCAATGTGTAGGAAATCGCATTTAAGACAATGAGGATTACGAGGTGTGAGAGTCACAAGTCATCCATACCTTTAGGCATTATATGTTAAGAGTGCTTGGTCTGGAGAAATGAAGGAGCGGAATAACTTTTACAATGTGCTGTAGTTGCTACACTGCCCTGCGCTGCGTGAAAAGGGGAGAAAGCACCACTGCACCATATCTAAGAAGATATGGTGCTGTTGTTCTCTCCTTTAGTGCTGGTGTACCTTAGGCTACATTGTGCCAATGCACAAATCCTTGAACCATGGTGCAAGAGTGTTTGCATGATGTCAGTCTTAGGTTTTATATTGGAAGCACACCCTTCCAACACAAAATTCTATCCTTTGAAAAAGTTTAATTATGTACTACTTTGTATGTGTGCTATACAGTGCAACATGCAAAGTTGGAAAAGTTTGGAGAAAATAGACCTTATCTCCAACTTTATGCAGGACTTGAGGCGGCAAAACCTGTGATGCCAGTAGATAAGGATTAATGTCAAGATCCATCTGTGTGTGCATAGGAATATTCATGTTCCACCTATGAGATGCCTCCTTGAAGTAAAGTAGTGCACAGTGCCACTTTCTGTTACTTTAGGGCTAAGTCAAAGGGATTTGTGCAAATAAGTAATCCCCAAAACAACACCTTACACCAGGATTCCTTCACTTTTGTGAGGCAGACCAGGTGCAAAGTGTTAGTAAATCCACCCTATAAACATAACAGATTGATTGGGGAATTGGTGGGTGTTGGAAAATGGGTTATTGGTAGGGCAGGTAGGTACCTACACCTAGCAACAAGCCACAAACCTCCACATAAGTACAGTTAGGTCTCAGTAAATTAATCCCAGCTCTACCCTTGGTAGCTTGGCATCGAGCGTCAAGGCTTAACTTAGGAGACAAAGTGTAAAGCATTCAAATATCACAAAACAGTAATGAAATAAAACACAGGAAACAGTTTAAAAATCCAAAACCAATTTATAAAAATAGCTTATATTTTTATCTTTAAAATGACACAAAAACGATTAAAATCGGTTCAGGGGAACCGGAGATATGAATTTTTAAAGTATTATTATTTTCTAGCGCTTAGAAACAAAAAGCGCCAATCGGGTCATCTGGTTGCACCAGGACCGGGGCAAAGTCAAACTTTCAGGCCGACCGCGATGGAGCCCTGCTCGGCTACAAGTCGCGGGAGGCCTCGGTTAAAAAGTTACCTTCTGACTTCTTTTTTGATGTTTTTCTTCCCCGGGACGAACCTGCCAGTTGGATCCGACCTCCTGGAGCCCTTGTCCGGGTACGCGAAGTCGGTTTCCTCGGTGGTGATTTTTACCTTCGGACTTAGTCGTTTTTTCGAGATGAAAATCCTTCGACCGGGGTAATCCTGGATCTTGATCCGACGTCTGTGGAGCCCTTCTCGGATACGATGGCTGGAAGGTCCCGGTCAACTTTTTACGTTCGGACTTAGTCTCTTTTTTGGATGTTTTTCTTTACCGGGACGAACCACGAAGTCAGGCCGGGTCGCGGTTGAGGCAAGCCGGCTAGAATTTCCGCGTCGGGTCGGTCACTTTATGGAGCTTTTTTTCAAAAATTCTCCAATCTTTTCCAAACTTCTGGGGCTTCACCCAGATGTCCTTTTAAGGTTCTTTTGGGGTCCACAGCTCACCCCAAGGGTCCAGAAGTTCTGTGATGGTCCTTGGGAAGTGCGGACTTCAACTCCCAGAATACACCTGGCGCAAACTCCTTTTTGGCCAATGGACAGTGGTCAGCTGGTCACTTTTTCAGGAGTTGGTGCAGGGGACTCTGGATAGCAATTTTTCACCTGTAGCAAACAGGGAGTCCCTCCTTGAACCAGTGGAAGCCAGGCAAAGTCCTTCTTGTGGTGAAGCCCAAGTGTGCAGCTGGTGCAGTCTTTCTGAGTGCAGGGTCCAGGTGCAGGCCAGGGGTCCAGCAGGGCAGTCCTTCTTCTTCTTGTAGTTCCTTCTTCTTGAAATTTTGTGGGGATCTGAGGCGTGGGTGCAGGTCTGCCAGTTTTATCCTTGCTCCTGGGTGAAAAGCAGGGGGGCCCTGGTTCTCCAATCAGGGACAGGTTCGTCCCCCTGTGATGACCACTTCCTGGGAAGTTTGGCAAAAATCCATCCCAGAAGGCAACAGTCTCTAAAAATCCAAAATGGATGAATCTGATTTTTGGAGGAGAGATCTGGCTGAGCCCACCCACTGGTGTGGCTAAAAATCATAAACACACCCCTCTCCTGCCCTCTCCTAATCTAATCAAGGGGGCACCTAGCTGTCTGGGGTTGCAGGATGTGGGGGTGTTGCTGGGTGCTCCAGATGTCCTTCTCTGCCTTTGAAGACCAGTTTGGCAGCCCTCCCCCTTCCTGCCTCACCATCTGCTGAGGGGAGATTCTCTCCCCCAAGCACATTCCTTTGTGTGAAGCCAGGCCACTTCACACCTCATTAAAGTAGCCTGGCAGAAGCTGCTGCAGGCTGGCCAATCAGAGCACAGCAGCAAAAACAATGCAGAGCTGAAATTGGCAACTTTTTAGGTAAAGTCTAAACTTTTTACCTGCACTAGTTATATTAAATCCAACAACTGGAAGTTGTGGGATTTATTATAACAATCAATTTGATACCAAATTCTTGGTATGTAACATTTAAGGAGACTTTAAAATTTTAAATAAAGTCTGCCCATTCTAGCCTATGAAGGCCATTTACTTCAATGAGGGAAAAACGAATTTGGCTGTTTTTACCTCACCAGGGCTTATAAATCTATTTTTATAAAGTCCCTGCTTATAGTTACATGGCACCCAGCCCTAGGGGCACATAGGGCACACCTTAGGGGTGACTTATATGTAAAAATAAGGTAGTTTAAGACTTTGGAAGTACCTTTAATTCCAAAGTCGAATTTGCATATAACTTTAATTTAAAAGCAGCCAGCAAGGCAGGCTTGCTTTTAAAATGACACTGGGCGCCTCAGCAATGCACCTAGGTGTGCACCACCTATGCTGTGGTCCCTAAACCTACATGCCCTACCATATACTAGGGACTTATAGGTAGGTTAACTTAGCCAATTATAATTAGCCTAATTTGCATATCCATTTTACACAGAGCACTGGCCCTGGGACTGGTAAGCAGTACCCAGGGCACAGCCAAGAGTCAGTAACCACCAGTACCTATCCAGAAAGAGTGGGGGTGATCAGGGAAAAAAAAAGGACTTTTCTACACTGCCCCCCCCCCCCAGATGAAAGGTGATGGGTACTAACCTACACCCTGGTAGTCCTCATCAGCTAAGTGGAAAAACCTGGAAAGGCCATCTGCATTGGCATGAGCAGTCCCAGGTCTGTGCTCCACTGTGAAGTCCATCCCCTGTAGGGAAATGGACCACCTTAACAGTTTTGGGTTCTCCCCCCTCATCTGCATCAACCATCTGAGAGGTCTGTGGTCAGTTTGTACACGGAAGTGAGTGCCAAACAAGTAAGGCCTCAACTTCTTCAGGGACCAAACCACAGCAAAGGCCTCCCTCTCAATGGCACTCCATTTTTTCTCTCTGGGGAGTAGTCGCCTGCTGATGAAGGCAACTGGGTGATCATGGCCCTCTTCATTAACTTGTGCTAACACTGCCCCAATCCCTTCCTCTGAAGCATCTGTTTGCACTACAAATTCCTTGCTATAGTCAGGGGCCAGTAACACTGGTGCTGAACACATAGCCTGTTTTAGGGTGTCAAAAGCTTTCTGACACTCTGGGGTCCAAATGACCTTCTTGGGCTGTTTCTTGGAGGTAAGCTCAGTTAGAGGGGCCACTATGGTCCCAAAATTTTGAACAAACCTCCTGTAATACCCAGTCAGGCCAAGAAAGGCCCTGACCTGAGTCTGGGTTTTTGGAGCCTCCCAATCCAGGATAGTCTGGATCTTGGGCTGGAGAGGTTGTACATGGCCTCCACCAACAAGGTGGCCCAGGTACACAACAGAACTTTGCCCTATCTGGCACTTGCTTGCCTTGATAGTCAGGCCTGCTTGAAGCAGGGCCTGAAGCACTTCCTTCAGGTGGACCAGGTGGTCCCTCCAGGTGGAACTAAATACAGCTATATCATCCAGATAAGCTGCACTAAAAGATTCCAACCCAGACAGGACTCTATTCACCAACCGTTGGAAGGGGGCAGGAGCATTTTTCATCCCGAAGGGCATCACCTTGAACTGAAAGTGGCCCTCTGGTGTGGAAAATGCTGACCTCTCCTTAGCTCTTGGACTTAAGGCAATCTGCCAATATCCTGAGGTCAGATCAAATGTGCTCAGGAATTTGGCAGCCCCCAACCTGTCAATGAGCTCATCAGCTCTAGGTATGGGGTGAGCATCAGTCCTAGTGACTGCATTTAGACCTCTGTAGTCCACACAGAATCTTAATTCTTTCTTCCCACCTTGGGGATTAGCTTTGGGCACCAGTACCACTGGACTGGACCAAGGACTATCAGAGGGCTCAATTACCTTCAGGTCCAACATCTTAGCCACTTCAGCTTTGATGTTGGCCTTGACCTGGTCAGACAGCCTGTACAGCTTGTTCTTGACAGGCAAGCTGTCACCAGTGTCAACATCATGGACACACCAATTGGTGAGTCCAGGGGTCAGGGAGAACAGACTAGCAAACTGTCCCAAGACTTGCTTACAGTCTTGTTGTTGCTGATCTGTCAATTTGGGAGAGAGTACCACTCCCTCCACTGACCCATCTTTTTCCTTTGAGGACAGGAGGTCTGGCAGAGGTTCACCCTCCTCCTCCTTCCCTTCATCAGTGACCATCAGCATGGTCATGTCTGCCCTGTCCTGGTGGGGTTTCATCCTGTTTACATGTAGAATCCTGTGAGGATTCCTGGGGGTGCCAAGGTCCACCAAGTAGGTGACCTCACCTTTTTTCTCTAGGATTGGATAGGGCCCAGTCCATTTGGCCTGTAGTGCCCTAGGAGCCATGGGCTCCAAAACCCACACCAGCTGTCCTGGGTGATACTCAAGCATGGTAGCCTTTTGATCATGCCAGAGCTTCATGAGCTCCTGACTGGCCTCCAGGTTTCTGCTTGCCTTCTTCATATACTCAGCCATGCGAGACCGCAGGCCTAGTACATAATCCAGCACATTCTCCTTGGATTCCTTGAGAGGCTTTTCCCAAGACTCTCTCACCAAGCACAATGGGCCTCTTACAGGGTGCCCAAACAGTAACTCAAAGGGGCTGAATCCAACCCCCTTCTGTGGCACCTCCCTGTAGGCAAACAGCAGGCATGGGAGGAGGACATCCCATCTCCTCCTGAGTTTGTCAGACAAACCCATGATCATGCCCTTCAGGGTCTTATTGAATCTTTCCACCAGACCATTGGTCTGTGGATGGTAGGGTGTGCTGAACTTATAAGTAACACCACACTCCTCCCACATGGCTTTCAGATAGGCTGACATAAAGTTTGTGCCCCTATCTGAGACCACCTCCTTTGGGAATCCCACTCTGGTGAACACACCAAGTAGGGCCCTAGCCACTGTGGGAGCAGTGACTGTCCGGAGGGGTATTGCCTCAGGGTACCTGGTGGCATGGTCCACTACCACCACAATGTACCTGTTACCTGAAGCAGTTGGTGGGTCTAGGGGACCAACAATGTCAATCCCCACCCTCTCAAAGGGAGTCCCAACCACTGGCAGTGGAATTAAGGGAGCCTTTGGCTTGCCCCCTGTCTTGCCACTGGCTTGACAGGTGACACAGGAGCTGCAAAACTCCCTGACTTTTTCTGACATTTCGGGCCAAAAAAAATGGTTGACCAGCCTGCTCCAGGTCTTGGTCTGTCCCAAATGACCAGCTAAGGGGATATCATGGCTTAAGGTAAGGAGGAATTCTCTATACTTTTGGGGGACCACTACTCTCCTAGTAGCCCCTTCTTTAAGGGTCCTAGCCTCAGTGTAGAGAACTCCATCCTCCCAGTAAACCTTATGTGTACCACTGGTATCCCCTTGTTCTTGCCTGGCAGCAGTCTGCCTCAGGCCCTCAAGAGTGGGACACTCTCTTTGTCCCTGGCACAAATCTTCTCTGGTGGGCCCACCTGCCCCTTGCAGTTCTGCCAAGTCAGGCAGAGTTTGCAGGGAAGGTGTCCCTCCCTCAGAGTTCAGATCCTCCCCCTCAGGGTTGGATTCTTCCTGACCCTCTGTACTTGTTGGGGCTGGCAAGCCAGACCCAGTGCCTTTTCTCTTTTTCTTGGAGGCTTGGCCCATTGTTCCAGGGTCCAAGTGTCCAGCATTTCCCTGTTGTGCTGCCTGTGACCTGGTCACAGCACACACCCATTCAGGGAGGTCCAGCATCTGTGCATGGACCCTTCTCTCCACTTCTGACCATTCAGATGCTTCAAGATCATTTCCCAGCAGACACTCTACTGGCAGGGCAGGAGCTACAGCTACTTTTTTAGGGCCAGTCACACCTCCCCATTCCAGACTCACCATAGCCATGGGATGGAGTTTGGTTCTGGTATCTGCATAAGTCACCTGGTGGAAGACACCAGGTAAGACCTGCTCTGGAGAAACCAGCTTTTCTGCGACCATTGTCACACTGGCTCCTGTATCTCTCAGAGCTTCCACTTCAGTCCCATTGAATTTAGGCCTCTGCCTATACCTCTGCATGATGGGAGGTAAGGTGGCCATAGTTGCAATGTCCACCCCACCCACGGATACTAAGGTGACTTCAGTGTACCCTGATTCCACCCCTGGGCCAACTTCCACCCCCAACCCTACACTAGCAATCCCCTGGGATTGCCCACCAGTGGGGGGCTTCTTGGTGCAGATAGCATCTCCTCTTTTATGTCCTGGCTGATGACAGTCAAAACACTTGCCGGCCTTAGCAAGCTCCTGAAACTTTCCTGCTTTAGCAGGATCAAAATTCTTTCCCTGATACCCTTTCCCTTTAAAAGTGAATTGGCTCGGGCTCCCCCTCCCTGAGAAGTTTTTGGGGACTCTTGTGAGGACTCTTTGGGTTTTTTGTCATCTTTCCCCTGGTTCTTCCCCTGAGAAGAACCATGTCCTCCCTTTTTCTGATCACCCCCTGGGGGTCTCTGGTTAACCCTAGTTCTTAACCAGTCATCTGCTGCCTCCCCCAGTTCTCTGGGGTTGGTCAACCTAGAGTCTACTAGATACTGGCGGAGCCTCTCTTGGACACAATTAGTTAGAAGGTGCTCCCTCATAATCAAATTGTACAGCCCCTCAAAGGTACTTACCCTGTTGCCCTGTATCCAGCCCTCCAGTGCTTTTACTGAAATGTCCACAAAGTCCACCCAGGACTGGGTGCTTGTCTTTTGGGTGTCCCTAAACTTAAGCCTATACTGCTCTGGGGTTAGACCAAACTTTTTAGTCAAGCAACTCTTCATACTGGGGTATGAGTCTGCATCCTCCCCACTCATGGTTAGGAGCCTATCCCTCCCAGAGTTGGGAACTAACTCCCAAAGGAGTGAACCCCAGTACTGAGGCTTGACTTTCCTCATCTGGAGGGCCCTCTCAAAGGCCCCCAGCCACTTATCTATGTCATCCCCCTCTACATAGGCAGGAACCACCCCTTTGGGTAATCTGGGGGCAAAACCCCCACCCAGGGACACCTCAGTTTCTTTCTCGCTGCCTCCATCTTTTTTTTCTTTGCTTGCCCACTTTTTCTTTTCTAGGGCAAGCTTATCTGCTTCCAAAGCTATGTAGGCTAGCTGGGCTTCCAGCTCTCTTTCCCTGATGGATGGGTTCTCTCCTCCTGAAAGGACCCCCTTCCTACCACTAGCTTTGGGTCTGCCCCTAGTGACTGTATCCACTGAGGACCGTTCTTCCTCTTCCTCACTTAGGCTCGGATGCCTTCCCTCCCCTGAGTGGTTAGAGTTAGCATCTTCCCCTTTTTCTTCCCCCTCTGGAGCTTCCTCTGTCTCTACCTATTGGGCCTCAGCCCATGCTGTCAGGGATTTAATCAGGATTTGCTTCCTGAGATCAGGGGTTGCAGGCAACCCTCTCTCAATACACAACCCCCTAAGCTGGACTACTGTCAGTGTGGGTAGGCTAGCCAGATCAAGCTCCATGGTTCCCTAGTTTTGTGTCAACAAAAACTTTTTGCAAAAATTGGTAACCAGAATTTAGAAAAATTACAAAAATTCATTAATTGAAATTAATCAAAATTAATAAAAAAAAAAAAATTAAAAATTAAAAACAATTTTTGCACTAGGACAATTTAAAGGATTTTTAATTTGTTTTATCTAAAACTGTAACGTGATATTGAACACAAGTACAGGATCCCGTCGCTGCTTCCAATTGTGTTGGAAAATGGGTTATTGGTAGGGCAGGTAGGTACCTACACCTAGCAACAAGCCACAAACCTCCACATAAGTACAGTTAGGTCTCAGTAAATTAATCCCAGCTCTACCCTTGGTAGCTTGGCATCGAGCGTCAAGGCTTAACTTAGGAGACAAAGTGTAAAGCATTCAAATATCACAAAACAGTAATTAAATAAAACACAGGAAACAGTTTAAAAATCCAAAACCAATTTATAAAAATAGCTTATATTTTTATCTTTAAAATGACACAAAAACGATTAAAATCGGTTCAGGGGAACCGGAGATATGAATTTTTAAAGTATTATTATTTTCTAGCGCTTAGAAACAAAAAGCGCCAATCGGGTCATCTGGTTGCACCAGGACCGGGGCAAAGTCAAACTTTCAGGCCGACCGCGATGGAGCCCTGCTCGGCTACAAGTCGCGGGAGGCCTCGGTTAAAAAGTTACCTTCTGACTTAGTCTCTTTTTTGATGTTTTTCTTCCCCGGGACGAACCTGCCAGTTGGATCCGACCTCCTGGAGCCCTTGTCCGGGTACGCGAAGTCGGTTTCCTCGGTGGTGATTTTTACCTTCGGACTTAGTCGTTTTTTCGAGATGAAAATCCTTCGACCGGGGTAAACCTGGATCTTGATCCGACGTCCGTGGAGCCCTTCTCGGATACGATGGCTGGAAGGTCCCGGTCAACTTTTTACGTTCGGACTTAGTCTCTTTTTTGGATGTTTTTCTTTACCGGGACGAACCACGAAGTCAGGCCGGGTCGCGGTTGAGGCAAGCCGGCTAGAATTTCCGCGTCGGGTCGGTCACTTTATGGAGCTTTTTAAAAAAAATTCTCCAATCTTTTCCAAACTTCTGGGGCTTCACCCAGATGTCCTTTTAAGGTTCTTTTGGGGTCCACAGCTCACCCCAAGGGTCCAGAAGTTCTGTGATGGTCCTTGGGAAGTGCGGACTTCAACTCCCAGAATACACCTGGCGCAAACTCCTTTTTGGCCAATGGACAGTGGTCAGCTGGTCACTTTTTCAGGAGTTGGTGCAGGGGACTCTGGATAGCAATTTTTCACCTGTAGCAAACAGGGAGTCCCTCCTTGAACCAGTGGAAGCCAGGCAAAGTCCTTCTTGTGGTGAAGCCCAAGTGTGCAGCTGGTGCAGTCTTTCTGAGTGCAGGGTCCAGGTGCAGGCCAGGGGTCCAGCAGGGCAGTCCTTCTTCTTCTTGTAGTTCCTTCTTCTTGAAATTTGGTGGGGATCTGAGGCGTGGGTGCAGGTCTGCCAGTTTTATCCTTGCTCCTGGGTGAAAAGCAGGGGGGCCCTGGTTCTCCAATCAGGGACAGGGTCGTCCCCCTGTGATGACCACTTCCTGGGAAGTGTGGCAAAAATCCATCCCAGAAGGCAACAGTCTCTAAAAATCCAAAATGGATGAATCTGATTTTTGGAGGAGAGATCTGGCTGAGCCCACCCACTGGTGTGGCTAAAAATCATAAACACACCCCTCTCCTGCCCTCTCCTAATCTAATCAAGGGGGCACCTAGCTGTCTGGGGTTGCAGGATGTGGGGGTATTGCTGGGTGCTCCAGATGTCCTTCTCTGCCTTTGAAGACCAGTTTGGCAGCCCTCCCCCTTCCTGCCTCACCATCTGCTGAGGGGAGATTCTCTCCCCCAAGCACATTCCTTTGTGTGAAGCCAGGCCACTTCACACCTCATTAAAGTAGCCTGGCAGAAGCTGCTGCAGGCTGGCCAATCAGAGCACAGCAGCAAAAACAATGCAGAGCTGAAATTGGCAACTTTTTAGGTAAAGTCTAAACTTTTTACCTGCACTAGTTATATTAAATCCAACAACTGGAAGTTGTGGGATTTATTATAACAATCAATTTGATACCAAATTCTTGGTATGTAACATTTAAGGAGACTTTAAAATTTAAAATAAAGTCTGCCCATTCTAGCCTATGAAGGCCATTTACTTCAATGAGGGAAAAACGAATTTGGCTGTTTTTACCTCACCAGGGCTTATAAATCTATTTTTATAAAGTCCCTGCTTATAGTTACATGGCACCCAGCCCTAGGGGCACATAGGGCACACCTTAGGGGTGACTTATATGTAAAAATAAGGTAGTTTAAGACTTTGGAAGTACCTTTAATTCCAAAGTCGAATTTGCATATAACTTTAATTTAAAAGCAGCCAGCAAGGCAGGCTTGCTTTTAAAATGACACTGGGCGCCTCAGCAATGCACCTAGGTGTGCACCACCTATGCTGTGGTCCCTAAACCTACATGCCCTACCATATACTAGGGACTTATAGGTAGGTTAACTTAGCCAATTATAATTAGCCTAATTTGCATATCCATTTTACACAGAGCACTGGCCCTGGGACTGGTAAGCAGTACCCAGGGCACAGCCAAGAGTCAGTAACCACCAGTACCTATCCAGAAAGAGTGGGGGTGATCAGGGAAAAAAAAAGGACTTTTCTACACTGCCCCCCCCCCAGATGAAAGGTGATGGGTACTAACCTACACCCTGGTAGTCCTCATCAGCTAAGTGGAAAAACCTGGAAAGGCCATCTGCATTGGCATGAGCAGTCCCAGGTCTGTGCTCCACTGTGAAGTCCATCCCCTGTAGGGAAATGGACCACCTTAACAGTTTTGGGTTCTCCCCCCTCATCTGCATCAACCATCTGAGAGGTCTGTGGTCAGTTTGTACACGGAAGTGAGTGCCAAACAAGTAAGGCCTCAACTTCTTCAGGGACCAAACCACAGCAAAGGCCTCCCTCTCAATGGCACTCCATTTTTTCTCTCTGGGGAGTAGTCGCCTGCTGATGAAGGCAACTGGGTGATCATGGCCCTCTTCATTAACTTGTGCTAACACTGCCCCAATCCCTTCCTCTGAAGCATCTGTTTGCACTACAAATTCCTTGCTATAGTCAGGGGCCAGTAACACTGGTGCTGAACACATAGCCTGTTTTAGGGTGTCAAAAGCTTTCTGACACTCTGGGGTCCAAATGACCTTCTTGGGCTGTTTCTTGGAGGTAAGCTCAGTTAGAGGGGCCACTATGGTCCCAAAATTTTGAACAAACCTCCTGTAATACCCAGTCAGGCCAAGAAAGGCCCTGACCTGAGTCTGGGTTTTTGGAGCCTCCCAATCCAGGATAGTCTGGATCTTGGGCTGGAGAGGTTGTACATGGCCTCCACCAACAAGGTGGCCCAGGTACACAACAGAACTTTGCCCTATCTGGCACTTGCTTGCCTTGATAGTCAGGCCTGCTTGAAGCAGGGCCTGAAGCACTTCCTTCAGGTGGACCAGGTGGTCCCTCCAGGTGGAACTAAATACAGCTATATCATCCAGATAAGCTGCACTAAAAGATTCCAACCCAGACAGGACTCTATTCACCAACCGTTGGAAGGTGGCAGGAGCATTTTTCATCCCGAAGGGCATCACCTTGAACTGAAAGTGGCCCTCTGGTGTGGAAAATGCTGACCTCTCCTTAGCTCTTGGACTTAAGGCAATCTGCCAATATCCTGAGGTCAGATCAAATGTGCTCAGGAATTTGGCAGCCCCCAACCTGTCAATGAGCTCATCAGCTCTAGGTATGGGGTGAGCATCAGTCCTAGTGACTGCATTTAGACCTCTGTAGTCCACACAGAATCTTAATTCTTTCTTCCCACCTTGGGGATTAGCTTTGGGCACCAGTACCACTGGACTGGACCAAGGACTATCAGAGGGCTCAATTACCTTCAGGTCCAACATCTTAGCCACTTCAGCTTTGATGTTGGCCTTGACCTGGTCAGACAGCCTGTACAGCTTGTTCTTGACAGGCAAGCTGTCACCAGTGTCAACATCATGGACACACCAATTGGTGAGTCCAGGGGTCAGGGAGAACAGACTAGCAAACTGTCCCAAGACTTGCTTACAGTCTTGTTGTTGCTGATCTGTCAATTTGGGAGAGAGTACCACTCCCTCCACTGACCCATCTTTTTCCTTTGAGGACAGGAGGTCTGGCAGAGGTTCACCCTCCTCCTCCTTCCCTTCATCAGTGACCATCAGCATGGTCATGTCTGCCCTGTCCTGGTGGGGTTTCATCCTGTTTACATGTAGAATCCTGTGAGGATTCCTGGGGGTGCCAAGGTCCACCAAGTAGGTGACCTCACCTTTTTTCTCTAGGATTGGATAGGGCCCAGTCCATTTGGCCTATAGTGCCCTAGGAGCCATGGGCTCCAAAACCCACACCAGCTGTCCTGGGTGATACTCAGGCATGGTAGCCTTTTGATCATGCCAGAGCTTCATGAGCTCCTGACTGGCCTCCAGGTTTCTGCTTGCCTTCTTCATATACTCAGCCATGCGAGACCGCAGGCCTAGTACATAATCCAGCACATTCTCCTTGGATTCCTTGAGAGGCTTTTCCCAAGACTCTCTCACCAAGCACAATGGGCCTCTTACAGGGTGCCCAAACAGTAACTCAAAGGGGCTGAATCCAACCCCCTTCTGTGGCACCTCCCTGTAGGCAAACAGCAGGCATGGGAGGAGGACATCCCATCTCCTCCTGAGTTTGTCAGACAAACCCATGATCATGCCCTTCAGGGTCTTATTGAATCTTTCCACCAGACCATTGGTCTGTGGATGGTAGGGTGTGCTGAACTTATAAGTAACACCACACTCCTCCCACATGGCTTTCAGATAGGCTGACATAAAGTTTGTGCCCCTATCTGAGACCACCTCCTTTGGGAATCCCACTCTGGTGAACACACCAAGTAGGGCCCTAGCCACTGTGGGAGCAGTGACTGTCCGGAGGGGTATTGCCTCAGGGTACCTGGTGGCATGGTCCACTACCACCACAATGTACCTGTTACCTAAAGCAGTTGGTGGGTCTAGGGGACCAACAATGTCAATCCCCACCCTCTCAAAGGGAGTCCCAACCACTGGCAGTGGAATTAAGGGAGCCTTTGGCTTGCCCCCTGTCTTGCCACTGGCTTGACAGGTGACACAGGAGCTGCAAAACTCCCTGACTTTTTCTGACATTTCGGGCCAAAAAAAATGGTTGACCAGCCTGCTCCAGGTCTTGGTCTGTCCCAAATGACCAGCTAAGGGGATATCATGGCTTAAGGTAAGGAGGAATTCTCTATACTTTTGGGGGACCACTACTCTCCTAGTAGCCCCTTCTTTAAGGGTCCTAGCCTCAGTGTAGAGAACTCCATCCTCCCAGTAAACCTTATGTGTACCACTGGTATCCCCTTGTTCTTGCCTGGCAGCAGTCTGCCTCAGGCCCTCAAGAGTGGGACACTCTCTTTGTCCCTGGCACAAATCTTCTCTGGTGGGCCCACCTGCCCCTTGCAGTTCTGCCAAGTCAGGCAGAGTTTGCAGGGAAGGTGTCCCTCCCTCAGAGTTCAGATCCTCCCCCTCAGGGTTGGATTCTTCCTGACCCTCTGTACTTGTTGGGGCTGGCAAGCCAGACCCAGTGCCTTTTCTCTTTTTCTTGGAGGCTTGGCCCATTGTTCCAGGGTCCAAGTGTCCAGCATTTCCCTGTTGTGCTGCCTGTGACCTGGTCACAGCACACACCCATTCAGGGAGGTCCAGCATCTGTGCATGGACCCTTCTCTCCACTTCTGACCATTCAGATGCTTCAAGATCATTTCCCAGCAGACACTCTACTGGGAGGGCAGGAGCTACAGCTACTTTTTTAGGGCCAGTCACACCTCCCCATTCCAGACTCACCATAGCCATGGGATGGAGTTTGGTTCTGGCATCTGCATAAGTCACCTGGTGGAAGACACCAGGTAAGACCTGCTCTGGAGAAACCAGCTTTTCTGCGACCATTGTCACACTGGCTCCTGTATCTCTCAGAGCTTCCACTTCAGTCCCATTGACTTTAGGCCTCTGCCTATACCTCTGCATGATGGGAGGTAAGGTGGCCATAGTTGCAATGTCCACCCCACCCACGGATACTAAGGTGACTTCAGTGTACCCTGATTCCACCCCTGGGCCAACTTCCACCCCCAACCCTACACTAGCAATCCCCTGGGATTGCCCACCAGTGGGGGGCTTCTTGGTGCAGATAGCATCTCCTCTTTTATGTCCTGGCTGATGACAGTCAAAACACTTGCCGGCCTTAGCAAGCTCCTGAAACTTTCCTGCTTTAGCAGGATCAAAATTCTTTCCCTGATACCCTTTCCCTTTAAAAGTGAATTGGCTCGGGGCTCCCCCTCCCTGAGAAGTTTTTGGGGACTCTTGTGAGGACTCTTTGGGTTTTTTGTCATCTTTCCCCTGGTTCTTCCCCTGAGAAGAACCATGTCCTCCCTTTTTCTGATCACCCCCTGGGGGTCTCTGGTTAACCCTAGTTCTTAACCAGTCATCTGCTGCCTCCCCCAGTTCTCTGGGGTTGGTCAACCTAGAGTCTACTAGATACTGGCGGAGCCTCTCTTGGACACAATTAGTTAGAAGGTGCTCCCTCATAATCAAATTGTACAGCCCCTCAAAGGTACTTACCCTGTTGCCCTGTATCCAGCCCTCCAGTGCTTTTACTGAAATGTCCACAAAGTCCACCCAGGACTGGGTGCTTGTCTTTTGGGTGTCCCTAAACTTAAGCCTATACTGCTCTGGGGTTAGACCAAACTTTTTAGTCAAGCAACTCTTCATACTGGGGTATGAGTCTGCATCCTCCCCACTCATGGTTAGGAGCCTATCCCTCCCAGAGTTGGGAACTAACTCCCAAAGGAGTGAACCCCAGTACTGAGGCTTGACTTTCCTCATCTGGAGGGCCCTCTCAAAGGCCCCCAGCCACTTATCTATGTCATCCCCCTCTACATAGGCAGGAACCACCCCTTTGGGTAATCTGGGGGCAAAACCCCCACCCAGGGACACCTCAGTTTCTTTCTCGCTGCCTCCATCTTTTTTTTCTTTGCTTGCCCACTTTTTCTTTTCTAGGGCAAGCTTATCTGCTTCCAAAGCTATGTAGGCTAGCTGGGCTTCCAGCTCTCTTTCCCTGATGGATGGGTTCTCTCCTCCTGAAAGGACCCCCTTCCTACCACTAGCTTTGGGTCTGCCCCTAGTGACTGTATCCACTGAGGACCGTTCTTCCTCTTCCTCACTTAGGCTCGGATGCCTTCCTTCCCCTGAGTGGTTAGAGTTAGCATCTTCCCCTTTTTCTTCCCCCTCTGGAGCTTCCTCTGTCTCTACCTATTGGGCCTCAGCCCATGCTGTCAGGGATTTAATCAGGATTTGCTTCCTGAGATCAGGGGTTGCAGGCAACCCTCTCTCAATACACAACCCCCTAAGCTGGACTACTGTCAGTGTGGGTAGGCTAGCCAGATCAAGCTCCATGGTTCCCTAGTTTTGTGTCAACAAAAACTTTTTGCAAAATTGGTAACCAGAATTTAGAAAAATTACAAAAATTCAATAATTGAAATTAATCAAAATTAATTAAAAAAAAAAAAAAAAAAATTAAAAACAATTTTTGCACTAGGACAATTTAAAGGATTTTTAATTTGTTTTATCTAAAACTGTAACGTGATATTGAACACAAGTACAGGATCCCGTCGCTGCTTCCAATTGTGTTGGAAAATGGGTTATTGGTAGGGCAGGTAGGTACCTACACCTAGCAACAAGCCACAAACCTCCACATAAGTACAGTTAGGTCTCAGTAAATTAATCCCAGCTCTACCCTTGGTAGCTTGGCATCGAGCGTCAAGGCTTAACTTAGGAGACAAAGTGTAAAGCATTCAAATATCACAAAACAGTAATTAAATAAAACACAGGAAACAGTTTAAAAATCCAAAACCAATTTATAAAAATAGCTTATATTTTTATCTTTAAAATGACACAAAAACGATTAAAATCGGTTCAGGGGAACCGGAGATATGAATTTTTAAAGTATTATTATTTTCTAGCGCTTAGAAACAAAAAGCGCCAATCGGGTCATCTGGTTGCACCAGGACCGGGGCAAAGTCAAACTTTCAGGCCGACCGCGATGGAGCCCTGCTCGGCTACAAGTCGCGGGAGGCCTCGGTTAAAAAGTTACCTTCTGACTTAGTCTCTTTTTTGATGTTTTTCTTCCCCGGGACGAACCTGCCAGTTGGATCCGACCTCCTGGAGCCCTTGTCCGGGTACGCGAAGTCGGTTTCCTCGGTGGTGATTTTTACCTTCGGACTTAGTCGTTTTTTCGAGATGAAAATCCTTCGACCGGGGTAAACCTGGATCTTGATCCGACGTCCGTGGAGCCCTTCTCGGATACGATGGCTGGAAGGTCCCGGTCAACTTTTTACGTTCGGACTTAGTCTCTTTTTTGGATGTTTTTCTTTACCGGGACGAACCACGAAGTCAGGCCGGGTCGCGGTTGAGGCAAGCCGGCTAGAATTTCCGCGTCGGGTCGGTCACTTTATGGAGCTTTTTTTCAAAAATTCTCCAATCTTTTCCAAACTTCTGGGGCTTCACCCAGATGTCCTTTTAAGGTTCTTTTGGGGTCCACAGCTCACCCCAAGGGTCCAGAAGTTCTGTGATGGTCCTTGGGAAGTGCGGACTTCAACTCCCAGAATACACCTGGCGCAAACTCCTTTTTGGCCACTGGACAGTGGTCAGCTGGTCACTTTTTCAGGAGTTGGTGCAGGGGACTCTGGATAGCAATTTTTCACCTGTAGCAAACAGGGAGTCCCTCCTTGAACCAGTGGAAGCCAGGCAAAGTCCTTCTTGTGGTGAAGCCCAAGTGTGCAGCTGGTGCAGTCTCTCTGAGTGCAGGGTCCAGGTGCAGGCCAGGGGTCCAGCAGGGCAGTCCTTCTTCTTCTTGTAGTTCCTTCTTCTTGAAATTTGGTGGGGATCTGAGGCGTGGGTGCAGGTCTGCCAGTTTTATCCTTGCTCCTGGGTGAAAAGCAGGGGGGCCCTGGTTCTCCAATCAGGGACAGGGTCGTCCCCCTGTGATGACCACTTCCTGGGAAGTGTGGCAAAAATCCATCCCAGAAGGCAACAGTCTCTAAAAATCCAAAATTGATGAATCTGATTTTTGGAGGAGAGATCTGGCTGAGCCCAACCCACTGGTGTGGCTAAAAATCATAAACACACCCCTCTCCTGCCCTCTCCTAATCTAATCAAGGGGGCACCTAGCTGTCTGGGGTTGCAGGATGTGGGGGTGTTGCTGGGTGCTCCAGATGTCCTTCTCTGCCTTTGAAGACCAGTTTGGCAGCCCTCCCCCTTCCTGCCTCACCATCTGCTGAGGGGAGATTCTCTCCCCCAAGCACATTCCTTTGTGTGAAGCCAGGCCACTTCACACCTCATTAAAGTAGCCTGGCAGAAGCTGCTGCAGGCTGGCCAATCAGAGCACAGCAGCAAAAACAATGCAGAGCTGAAATTGGCAACTTTTTAGGTAAAGTCTAAACTTTTTACCTGCACTAGTTATATTAAATCCAACAACTGGAAGTTGTGGGATTTATTATAACAATCAATTTGATACCAAATTCTTGGTATGTAACATTTAAGGAGACTTTAAAATTTTAAATAAAGTCTGCCCATTCTAGCCTATGAAGGCCATTTACTTCAATGAGGGAAAAACGAATTTGGCTGTTTTTACCTCACCAGGGCTTATAAATCTATTTTTATAAAGTCCCTGCTTATAGTTACATGGCACCCAGCCCTAGGGGCACATAGGGCACACCTTAGGGGTGACCTATATGTAAAAATAAGGTAGTTTAAGACTTTGGAAGTACCTTTAATTCCAAAGTCGAATTTGCATATAACTTTAATTTAAAAGCAGCCAGCAAGGCAGGCTTGCTTTTAAAATGACACTGGGCGCCTCAGCAATGCACCTAGGTGTGCACCACCTATGCTGTGGTCCCTAAACCTACATGCCCTACCATATACTAGGGACTTATAGGTAGGTTAACTTAGCCAATTATAATTAGCCTAATTTGCATATCCATTTTACACAGAGCACTGGCCCTGGGACTGGTAAGCAGTTCCCAGGGCACAGCCAAGAGTCAGTAACCACCAGTACCTATCCAGAAAGAGTGGGGGTGATCAGGCAAAAAAAAAGGACTTTCCTACAGTAGGCCTTGCCCTTTCTGCAGGGTCAACCCCAGACTTTTTGCCTTTTCCCTCCACTTTATGCTGCTAAATTTGTTTTTGTTGGCTTTAGGATTCTGTGCACTTCTCCACTGCTAATCAGAGTTAAGGTGCTGGTGCTCTGTACTCTAAACATGGTGATATTGGCCTCTCCACAATTGGCATATTTGATGTACTTGTATGTCCCTAGTAAAGGGCACTATATGTTCCCAGGGTCTGTAAATTAAATGCTACTAGTGGGCCTAAACCACTGACTGTGCCACCCAGGTAAGTAGCCCCTTAACCATGTCTCAGGCCTGCCATTGCAAGGCCTGTGTGTGCACTTTCACTACCACTTCGACTTGTCATTTAGAACTACTTGCTAAGCCTTAAACCCCCCCTTTTTCCACATATAAGTCACCCCTAAGGTAGGCCCTCTGTCTAAGGAGTTTAAGGAGTCTGCAGGTGCAGTTTTAAAGTATACCGACTTGCCAGGCCCAAACCTTCCTTTTTATTACATATGTCACCCCTAAGGTAGGCCCCTGTTAGCCCTAAGTTCATCATGCAGGATATTTACGAAGTTGAACATTTACTTTTAAATTTAACATGCCTCAGTAGTAAAACATTATTACATTTGTTTTTCACTACTGCAAGGCCTATCTCTCCCAAAGGTTAACATTGGGGTTACCTTGAAGCAACCTTTAAGTGTTATGTTCATTTGGGAAAAGATAGAAATTTGGAGTTTGGGTCTCTGGATTCACAGTTTAAAACTACAATTTATAGTGAAGTCAGATTTTAAGTAATAAGTATGAAAATGCCACTTTTAGAAAGTTGGCATTTTCTCACTTTAACCATTCTGAGCCTTTGCTTGTCTCTGAATACATGACTGGGGTGGGTGACAGCTGGGCTTTGTGGATTCTCTCTAGACCAGTAGTTCCCTACATTTTGACCTCTGTGGACCCTCACTTTATCATTACTGAAACCCGGGGACCCCCACTGAATCATTATTGGACTATGTGGACCCCCCACTGAGCCATTAGTAAAAGCTGTGGACCTAATCTGTTAATAACATTTAATTTTCTAAGCAGTCGCGGACCCCCTGAGGAGGCTTGGTGGACACCCAGGGGTCCAGGGACCACAGGTTGGGAACCGCTGCTCTAGACTGTCAAAAGCAAAGGGAGCTGGGGTGTGACATTTGCATCCTGATCACCGATCACCAGGCTGATGGGTCTTCCTGTTATAAATGGGAAGGAGGAGCTGACACTTTCTCCTGAACAGAGGTGTGCCTCTCCACACACAAAGGACTACATGACCCCCTGCAGAGTGTCTGGAGCCAGGGAAGAAAGGGCCTCTCTTTGAAGTCTCCCCCACTTCAAAGGCTCAACTGGGCACAAGTACTGGACTACAAACCCCACCAAATCAGTTCACTTTTGGGACCTGAGGAGACTCTGTCAGGAAGAGGAGCTGTGTTGCAGGAGGGACTGTCACTTTGCTAACTGCTCTGCTGTGTTGGCCTGCTGCCTGCTGATTGCTGTGCTGTAGGAGGGACTGACACTTTGCTACTTGCTGTGCTGTGTTGGCCTGCTGCCTGCTGCCCTTTGCCTGATAGGGAGGAAGACTGGACCGCTCTCTACAACCTCTTAAAGAAGGTTAAGTAAATCTATGAGCTAGTTGGCCTGCCCCTGTTCAGGAAGTATCAGGGCCATCAAAGACTTAATCGTCATCTACACAGCTACCGGGCTCTGCTGTCTGTGAGCCCAACAGCTGAGCCCCGTAACGACTGGTGCTTTGCACTCCACAGGTGGTGATATCTGCTCAGTCTGCAAGCGGAACTTGGTGCTTCTTTGGAAAGACCAGCGCTTGCCCCCCAAATCAGCAGCTGAGCTCAGCTCTCCCTGCTACGTTACAACAAAGGACCCACACTTCATTATCAAACTGCAGCGGAGTCCTGACAGGCTGCAGAGTGTCACACCAGATTGCCACGTTCCAGTTTCTGAACATTGCTGGGGCAATGTCATGTCCCGCCTACAACTCTGACTGAGGGAGGCCGCTGTCCCTTCTCTCTACAACCAGCGCCGCATGAAGAAAGATCAGCGCAGCTCACCGAGGGCCCACACTTGTCCCGAGAGAGGAGACCACAGCATCGGAATCCGCGTCCCCGAGGCTGTTAGCGTCAGCAGCTCGTCTGCAACCCTGCTGCCTTGCACAGAGAAGGAACTGAGTGTGATAGGACCCATGTGGTCCCGGTAGCTGATCTGCGCTCTCTCACAGGTGACAGAAAATGCTTAAGTGCACCTGTCCTGCAGGTCCAGTGGAGAACTTTTGTGCTATTGAGTGCTGGGCACCGATTTTCAGATGCTCTGCAACCGTGTAACTGATGATTTACTGATTGAGTCTTTCACAGTGTAACCAGTCTAACGTGACCTACTAAACGTGAGTGCTCTTTCAGCACTCATAACTTTAAGTATTCGTAGTGTGAGAAAGGTTGATTGGATTTTTGTCATTTTGGTATTGGTTTAACCAGCAAAGATTATACTACTTTTATTAATTCAGTGCAGTCTTCTTGTGGTGTTTTCAATTTCAATGTACTACTGTATTTTGTACAAATACTTTACACGTTGCCTCTTATGTTAAGCCTGTCTCCTCTATGTCAATCTGCCAAAAGGGTGAGTACAGGTTAATTTAAGTTGTGTACTTGGACAGGATGCATACCTCTGCCAACTAGAGACCCAGTTTATAACAGGAATCATACTAATACAGTTGTATTGCTACCCAAAGGAACCCTTTTTAACAATCTTAAAAAAACAAAAAGGAAAAGAAATTCTATACCTAGGCCTTTCAATTTGCACATATTACATTGCTGCCACATTTGGTATATTTGAAGGATTGTTATTTTTGAACTCCAAGTAACCATAGGATGTCTGTGACAAAAGCAATAACACACTGAACTATCTACATAAAATACTACTCTGTGAGTTGCACGTCACACACTGTGCATTGCAGCTGGAACATTAACCCTCTTAGCTACTGTATCATGATTCAAAACAGCGACTATACATATCTCACATTTCGGCCTCAAGTGCACTGACCACCAGAGTTATCATTCTATATTATATATCCCTTGAAAAATGACGGGCACACGTGGATTTCTGCAAGATGCTCTTATCTCAGTTCAGCCTATTTGTAGAGAACACCCTCTTAACCTTAGTGCCCAGTGCAATGGCACATGTTGCACCTCCCTAAAGCCAGCACTGGAAATGGAAATCCTTTTTCTGTTTACAGATACCAACTTCAGCGTACCCCAAGCATGAGTGGTAGAGCAAACAAGCATTGGCAAAGCCAATAGGCCTCGCAATTTCCGACCAAGTTTCCGAGTTTTAGAACTATTAGCGCTGTCAATGTGAATGTCTTTTAGCCGTATTTGGTCCCCTAAATGATGTTATTGTGTCAGTGTTTGTGTGTTGATGTTAGTGTGCTAGTGTTAATGTTAGAGTGACAGCACCCACAAGCAAAAACCAAAGAAAACATGAGTGCAAAGTGAGAAAAGACTTAGCAAAATAAAAGCAAGTTAACTATAGAAAATACATTTTTTGCAATTTTGTTTGTCTTGTTGGACATGTTCTTGCCAGTCACATGCCTTTTGTTTGCATGACACTAAAAGTTAAAAAGATCAAAACAGTACTTCATTCACGTAAGAAGCGCGGACGGGCACTGATTCAGTTGAATCAATCGGTGCTTGGTCCCTGATTTTACGGTGGTATGCATTTTTGTAAGCAGCAACCTAAATATTTTAGTATTTATGCAATATTCTTTGGAATATTTACAAAAGTAATGAACACCGTAGTACAAAGGAATGTGTACATCAAAGATATGTCATGTATGAATGTGAAAGGTAGAGCATGTGTTTACAAAGGGTGGCGCTACTCGATTTAGTAGCTGAAGTGAGCAGGATACAAATGGATTCAGAATTATATGAATTGCAATGCTAGTGTTAAGAAGGGAGGAGCTTGTTCTCTTACTCCGTGGCTCCTGCCAGGCCTTTAAGTGTTACAAGGATAAAGTACACGGACCACCAATGAGGCCCATGGTGTGTGTCTGTACATGTCTAAACATGCACATCCCAAGCCTCGGATATTGGAGTCTGGAGGCTTCAGCTGCTAGGGGCCAAGCCTTTTACTGACCATTAACATGACAATGCCTGTCGTTAGGTGAGAGTAGGTGGAAAGGCATGGTGCGACTTAGACGATCAATACAAGGAAAACAGATAGCTGGGTACCCTCCGGTGTTGCTCAAACCAAAACTTAACACGACAATGGACCTATGTACATCTCCAGTCTTCGCGTTGACCATACTAATAGTCTGTGGTGTGTGCGATGTGTACTTGGAAGCGTCTGCACCTAGGGGCACATGTGCAACATACTAGGGGCCAGATGTAGTAATCCAGAATGTAGGATGGTGTCCCTGACACCATCTGCGACTCGCAAGGGGGTCGCAAAGGCCTACCTCATTAGTATTAATGAGGTGGGTCGCAATTTGCGACCCCCTTGCGAGTGGCAGCACACACATGTCTGTGACTGCTTTTAAATAAGGCAGTTTTTTTTTTTTGTAATGCAGCCCGTTTTCCTTAAAGGAAAACGAGATGCATTACAAAACTAAAAAAATGAAACGTTTTCGTTTCATTTTTTCAGAGCAGTCAGTTGTCCTATGCTCTGAAAAAATGTTTTTCATGCCATTCACAAAGGGGAAGGGGTCCCATCGGGACCCTTTCCCTTTTGCGAATGGGTTACCACCAGTGTGACACTGGTGGTAACTGCGATTGCTTTGTGACCGCATTCGCGGTCACAAAACAATACAGCATCGCGCTGCAACTCGCAATTAGTAAGGGGAACACCCCTTCCTAATTGTGACTCGCAGTCCGGTTTTGCAAGTCGGTAACCAGGTTACCGACTCGCGAAACGGAGATTGGGCATCGCAATGTGCTTTTTGCACATCGCAAACAGTGAAATTCGCTGTTTGCGACGTGCAAAAAGCTTTGAACATCTGGTCCTAGACCTTTTAGGCCTATTGGGTATAGGTTCCCAGCCACAAAGTCCATAGATATCTTTGCACTGTTTTCAGTGTCCCTGACATGGCTTTTTGGACTCCAATCCACTGTCCCAGAAATCACAGCCTCTATCTGCAAGAAGGAACCATCAATTCACCGTTCGCCCAATTCAGGGCGTTCTTGGGTCACTGGAAGTACACTGGCTTGGTGACAGCAGCTACTGAGGGCTCCCCTGGTCAGGGAGAAATCAGAGGGCGTGAGGCGGCAATAGGGGCATGTCCAGGCCTGAGGCAAAGTAGAGAGGCCGGGCTAACGCATCCACTGAGTCAAAGCACAGAAGCATTGCAAGTAGGAAACAGAAGTCTTCATGAAATGGGTAATGACCACAACGAACAGCTCTAAAATAAACATAATGGCCATTTTGACAGTGTATGTTTAAATGCAGTTCCAGCGCATGCAACGCATGTGATTACAACAAAGTGTAAGGTGGTAAAAAAAGATTTACGATCTACAATGCAAATCATATAAAATATAATTCATATGGTATTTCATTGCTTTTATTAGGATTTTTGATATATCAAAGTATGCATACCAAGTTACAGAAGGCGTCAAGCCACTCAAAATATGCTGCGGCTTCCCCCCGTCCCTTCCCGACCAGGTCATAGGATAACAATTAGGATAGAAGTACATATCTCGTTACGCCCGGCGCCCCCCGCAGTTGGCGTAGTTGTTCACTTAATACGTAAAACATTAAACATAGTAATAACAAAACTTAACAACACAACAAGTGTTCTATCCCTCTCAGCACAACAGACGAGGATTTAAAGGCCTTCAGCCTATGAGTCCCCTGCCTGAGCCCGGGAACTTCACCCTTAGTCACACTCATCATCCCTTCCCCATCCAGCCCCTAAACATGGAAAAGATGCAGAGCCCAAAGGCGTGGGCTACAAGTTGCGAGAGGCAGGCCCTTTGAGAGGAACCGAACCAGGGGGTCCCAAATGTAGTCGAAGCTTCTTCGAGAGTCATCCATTTTATCTGCTAATCGCTTCATGGCGAGGCCACGCCACAACCTCGTATACCACAGAGCTATTGGAGGTGGGTCCACTTTTTTCCAATAACACGCTAAAGCCGTCTTCGCCACCCCAACGCCAGCCACATTACGGAGCAATCTCCCTGCGTTTGATGTTTCAGTTCCGGGGTGTGGAGGCCCAGCAGAATATGCTCCAGAGGTGTTGGTACAGGGTAGCCCAGCATTTATTTTAAATCAGATAGGATTTCGCTCCAGTAAGGGCGGATGGCAGGGCAGTCCCACCAGATATGGCTGAAATCCCCCAACATTTCGCAACCACTCCAGCACCTGTCTGATACCTCGGGGTTTATTTTTTTAAGTTTCTCAGGACAGAGGTACCAATTGTAAAGTAGCTTATAGTGTGCTTCCCTGGCTCCCATCGAGGGGTTTTATTTGGTTATATCCTGAAATAGGTGATGCCAAAGACCCTCCTCCACCGAACAACCCAGCGCCTGCTCCCAAAAAGGGATGTGTCTGGGGCATGCGCGCGCTGCGCCAAGGCCAATATTTTGTACAATATGCTACCCCTCGTCACTCCACCGCGCTGCACAAATCTCTCAATGGGGAGAAGGTCCCTGGTGGGCGCCTCTCGCATGTAACCCAATGAATTAACTGAGTGTAATGGAAATATTCGGATTGGGGCAGTTGAAAGTTCCTACAGCAGTTATTGAATGTACGTATCTGTTCCCCATGAAACGGATCTGCGATCCGCAGACAGCCTCCCTCCCTCCACCTGTCAAAGGGCCCGAGGAATTCCCCGGAGGAAAGGCCATATTAAAATGGATGGGGGTATGTGGTGAGGGAAAGGTTGTAATCTCATAAACTCTTGTCACCATGTCCCACACCTTAAGGGTGGTAGCGGTGGGGGTACCAAGGTATGCATTCTTTGGTCGTGCCTCTTTGGGCTTCCAAAGGACGTCCCATAATGTCCGTCCCATCACTGCCCTGTCCATATGGAGCCACAACTTGTCCGACTCTTTGAGGGACCACTCAGCAATGACACGAAGTTGTGCCACTCTATAATACTTGAGGAGGTCAGGGAGTGCTAAGCCGCCCTCCTCTTTGGTGCGCATAAGTGCCTTGTGGGGCGGTCTGGCCCTAGACCCCTGTCATATAAACCTCGTGAACAGCATATGTGTCATCGTAAAACCATCAGTAGGAATGTCAATAGGCAGGCTCTGGAACAGATATAGGAAGCGTGGGAGCACCGTCATCTTGATGCAATTGATGCGACCCAGCCAAGTCAACCAGAGCAACGACCATCTTTTAAAATCCGCTCGCAACGTCCTTAGTATGGACGGGTAGTTGGCCCTAAACAGGTCGGCAACCCTAGGAACGAGCTTGATTCCCAGGTATGTAATTTCTTTTTTAGCCCAAGTAAATAGAGACTTGGATGCTATCTGTCCCATTTCAGCGGTGGGTATGGTCAAATTAAGGATATATGATTTCCCTTTATTTACTTTAAAGCCTGCCACTTGCTCAAAAAGAGCCAGCTCCTCCTGGATTGTCAAAAGGGATGTGCGGGTTTCAGTGACAAACAGCAAAATGTTGTCAGCAAACAGGGAATTTTATGGTGGTCGGGGACAAACTTGATGCCCTGAAAGTCCGGATATGCCCTAATCTGTGCCGCCAGAGGTTCCACACTAAGTGCAAAAAGCAACGGGGAAAGAGGACATCCCTGCCTCGTTCCCCGCGACAATTCAAAAAAATCAGAGGTCACCCCGTTTACCAGTATTCGGGTCCGGGGACATGAGTAGTTGCTTATCACTATTGCAATGAATTGTACCCCGAACCCAAAACGCCGAAAAGTCACCACCAGAAAGGACCACTCCACCCCAGCAAATGCTTTTTCAGCGTTGAGCTTTGTTACTCTTTCCATCAGGTGGATGACTCAGCTCAAATTGTTGTGCGTTTGTCGGCCCTTGATAAAGCTTATTGATCAGGATGTATTAAATCCGGCAGCACCTCCTCAAGTCTCCATGCCAGAATTTTGGAATATAATTTTGCTTTGAGGTTGAGTAGGGCAATAGGCCTATAAGAGGCACATGACTGAGAGTCCTTTCCCACCTCGGAAATAAGTGCTATTAGGGCTTTGTTGATAGTAGTAGGGGACTGTGCACCCTCCGTTCTTACATAATTGAACAATTTGGCGAGATGTCCTATTAGCTCTGCATTAAAGGATTTATAAAAATGTGCAGTATACCCATCGGGACCGGGCGCCTTATGAAGTGGGAGAGAGTCGATAGCCGCCTGAACTTCGTCTGTGGTGAACGGGCTGCCAGAACGTCATTAGCCTCCCGGGAGACCTGCGGAAGGTGGGTGTGTTGCTGTTAGCTCTCTTGAGCAAGGGCATTCGGCTCATCCGATTGATATAGATGCGCAAAGAACCCCCTAAAAGCTCATGCCTTCTCATCGTCGGAATAATGTTCCCATGTCTCATCATTCACCTGCGATATATAGTCCCTCGTTCGTTTGGCACGTAGTTGCCTAGCCAGAGGTGTGCCTATTTTATTACCCTTTTCGTAGTGCGTTTTCTGAAGTCTCAACAGTGCTACTTCTGCTCTATTCGTGTATATGGATTGCAGTTTGCCTTTAAGGGCAGTTACCTTTCTCTGGGCCTGCCAGGTAGGGGAGAGCTTATGGGCCTGTTCGGCTACTTTCAGTTCATTTTCTAAGACCTGTCGTTCTTCAGATTTTAACTGATATAGCGCAGATGCTAGGGAAATGCATGTGCCCCTGATGACTGCCTTGAACACGTCCCAGAGAATGGTGGGAGTAGTGTCTCCCACTCTATTATGTTGGAACTATTCTCTGATAGCTCTACGCAAGTTATCGCGATTGGCTGAGTCACAGATTAAAATGTTTGGGAAGTACCACCGCCTGGTCTTCGAGCGCCCGAGGGACCAATATACACCCACCTCCACTGGAGCATGGTCAGATATAATAATCGGATGAATGGTTACCGATCGAAGAGTCTGACGAAGAGGTTGACTTAAAAATATATAGTCTATCCTGAGGTAGGATCTGTGAGAATGGGAGAAGAAAGTATAGTCCTTCTCCGTGGGCTTAAGGGCACGCCAAGAATCAAAGAGCTCTTACCTTAACCGACTTAACTGATTTAGCAAAAGCATTTGCAGGCGTTCTCTGGGGGTGTGTTGTGTCCTGGGTGGCGTCCCAGATCAAATTAAAGTCACCCAGTAGCATTATCTCTCCCTCCGCAAATCCCTCCAGCCCTTCCAGGAAGCTCAAGAGCCCAGTTTGTGTTTGCCCACTGTTGGGAGCATAAAGAGTGGCCACCGTGCAAACCCTCCCCCCCAGGCTGCCCTTGACCATTAGAAATCTACCCTCCTTATCTTGTTTTGACCCCATACTCTGGAAGTGAATAGACCTGTGGAATAGCAGGGCTACCCCACAATGTTTTGTTGGCGCTGGGTACTGTTTGTGGTGTAGGTGCTGACCCTCGGCCCTCTTAAGGTGCATTTTCTGCAAGGACACAGTATCATAGTTATGATCATCAAAGTACTTTCTCAGCTGTGACCGCTTATTGGGTGAGTTCAAACCCTTAACATTCCATGATAACAATTCCAACATTGCACAACTGCGACCCAAATTCCCTGGCCCGAGCGAGCATCATCCCTTGGCAACCTCTCAGATCCCTCACCCCATCGTCCAAGTGCCCCGAAAGTTCCCCAGACCTCCTCGATAGCCCTCCCGCGCTAAGTAGGGATAGTGAACAATAACCAAACATAAAAAACACTTCAAAATAAGAAAAAACCCATGAACAACAGGTCGCTGGTTGTCAAACCTCCCTGTAATCTTCATGGTGTAGACGAGGTATGCACCCGCTGCCACCCCCCACCAGACTGCATACGAAAGCAATACCAGCGTCATGAGTGGGGTTCTCCTCCATTACTCGTCAGTGGTGTGAGAGGGACCACGCCAAGCCTGACCCTCAGGTGGTCAAACCCGCCCTGAACCACAATGCCCCTGGCACCCCTCAGCGGGGAATCCCCCCCTCCCTGGCACAGTGAGATCCCCACACAAGACCACCCAGGAGTCTCCTTCTAACCCCTTGCTGGTTCTGTTGCAATCATATGCCATGCGGAGAGTATAATTTCTTGTCTTCCTCCTACTCCTCAGTTGTCTCCATTGATCCGCAGAAGTGGAAGGCTTGTCCTGTCCTCCCGAGTCACCTGGTGCAGTGAGCCTGACTCCTGAACTCCTCTCCTGTATTCCCAGTGAGGCCCCTGCCTCCCCAATGTCTGTGAAGTGGCAAGCCTTGTTGTGGAGCTCAAAAACCAGACCAAAGGGAAATGTCCATTGGTACCTTATGTTTTTTGATCTTAGTACCTCTCTCACCGGACGAAACTGCTGCCGATGGGCCAGTGCTGGAGCAATATCCTGAAATAGGGTGCATTGTGCCCCCTGGAAAGAGACAGAGTCCTGTTTTCGCACCTGTTGGAGGATACGTTCCTTAACTTTAAACGAGCTCAGCTTCACCAATATGTCTCTGGGCCTCCTCCCCTCGTCGGCGGCACGGCTCCCCACCCTGTGCACCCTCTCTACCTGTACCGCCGGAAGTTCCTCACCCAAGAGGGTGGAGAAGAGGCCGACCACAAAGGCCTCCAGGTCCACTCCCTCGCTGCCCTCCTCCAGCCCCCTCACTCTGGTGTTGTCTCTGCGGGCCCGGTTTTCCAAGTCTTCACACTTGAGCATGGAGAGTTGGAGTTGCGTTTTAATGTGTGTGACCTCCCTCTCCTTAGGGGTGACCTGTTGTTGCACCGCTTGGACCTGCTTTCCAGCTTCAAAGTGCGTGACCCAACTGAGTCCAGATCAGCTTGGAGAGAGGCTAATCTACTATTAATGTCCGCTTGGAACATATCCAAAATCGCCTTAATGTCGGCCGTGAGCTCCTCTCTTAATTCTGCCTTGAAGGTGCGAAGGGATGACAGGAAGTCCTCCCTCATTAGTGCCATCTCTCCCACCTGTGGTGAGGCAGGTCCTCCCGTTCCAGTGGGTGCAAAATAGTTGGAGGCCCTGTTGGTTTGCAATCTCCGCCGAGGCATAGGCACCCCCCAGGGTCTTATCGTTTAGGAGCTACTGCCAACGCTCCTGCGCGCAGTTCCACTTACTGTCACCACAGGATCCCTCACTGAGGTCCTTCTCCGAACGCAGAGAACATCCTCCAGGGCACCCTCACAGGAAAGGGGGGCCGATCGCACCGTCCTTCAGCTACAATCACGCGCAAGATCCTCTTAACACCGGGCCTCTGTGCGCCATCTTGGGGTCAAGCATTCATCTCCACTTTGCCCCACTGCCGGATAAACGGGGCCCCACCACCGCCCCTTCACTCTCCTCACTGGGGCTGCAGGCGGATCCCCCTCCAGAGCATCGGCTCTGGGCTCTGGTCGTCAGCATGCATCAGGTCCCACTGGGCCCCGGCGTCGCCCATGGCGCTGCCGCACCACGTCTCTCCTGCGCGGTCGCCCGACACACCAGCGGAGCCTGTCGGCCCCCCCTATCGCCAAAGGGGGCCGCCGCCTCCTCTCCTCAGCTTGCCCTATGCGGCCCCTGGCTCGTCATGGGGCCGCAGGCATCGAGATCTCCCAGGCCGCGCTTCGGCCTCCCTTCGCGCCCCGCATCCAGGGGTGGCCAGCTCGTCCGCGGGGCCCTGTCTCTGAGTCGTTTGGCACCCCTGGGTGTCCCGCCACCTTCACCAGGTTATTGTAGGTGCAAAACTCCTCCACCGACACCTCACTTAGCGTGGCTGTGGGGAGTTTTTGCGGCGCCTCTGGAGTTTAAGTCCGGCCGGCCATGTTGGTTGGGTCCGCCCCTGGTATTTCATTTTAACTAAGTTGTTATGTACATTTCTATTTTATATCCCACCATTTTTATGTAAGCTACTTTTGCAGCATACAAATGATGTTAATATACGTAGAAGGTTAACCCGTTCCATTATTATCTAACCCTGCTCAGGTCCGTTAGACCTGGTGGCTGTGGGATAGGAAACTGAAATGCTTCTATTGGTTTCACAACTCATCTGACATTGGATCTAAGTCTTTGAATGCTAAGCAAATGTGAGGAGATAAGAACAAGATTTACAATCCTGTTTACAAAAACAGAGCAGAGTGAGTGAAAAAAGGACCGATCGTGTCAATTGCTTTTCAGGAAAGAAAAGAGTAGTTCATAAAACAGATGGTGAAATGGTGACCAGTGGATGGATATAGTACTTGATCCCTGCTTTTGGGGAGGGCTCATCAAAGCAAGAGGCAAGACAAATGCATGCCATGGACAAATGGGAAGAAAGGGTAGAAGGGCGAAAATGGAGCCAGCAAATGGGAAGCCTACTGGCGGGCTGAAGCCCACAAAGTATATACAGCAGGTTTTAGGCATTGTGTCTGTTCTGACTGCAATTACACACTTCATGCCTCAGATGTCAATAATAATACATCTTATATTCAGAGAGCACATTTCTGCTCACCTCTGATGCAGTGAGAAATGTTGGCCAGCTATGGTTTGCCCTGTGCAGTCTCAGTTGGAAATGTACATATAAAAATTAAATAAACTATTGTAGGAACCAGAGCTGACTTGATATGCATTTCAAGCAACCTGTAATTTTTTTTAAGTGCTTAGAATTATTGTGGCTCACAAGAGAATGCAAGAGAGAGTGAATACAAATAGTTTTGGTGACATCATAAACGGCAAGGCCAAAGGTGGAGTGGTTTGTAAATGTCACGACAATCTCGAGATGGCAATACAGCTCCACATTATAAATGCCTGCTATGTACTTTTTATATTACAATTTTTTGGCAGTTATCTTAAAAATGCTGTTTACTTCAAAGTGCAGTTAACAATGGACACTGATTGGAATTAGAATAATGGGTTTTATTTACCTTTCTTGAATAAATTGTTAATACACCAATGGGTAATTTAGGGTGCCAGTGGACTTAGGTAAAAATTACAGATCTGGCCAAAATTGTTGTTTCTGTCTCAAATGGATAAAATAGTACTGACAGAGAATGTGCCACATAATTTGCATATTTTACTGCATAATTTAGGTAACCTTCCTGCATAGTTTGGTCCTCCATGCCACATAATCCTAGTAGCCTTGACAATTTTAAAGCTCTGTAGAGTGGTTTGGAGACTGTCATTTTAATGATGAAATGTGTATTTCACTGGGTACTGTGAAATATGTCCCATATATTCCCTGAGAAATATGGATTTATTACCACTGCGTTTTGTGCAATTATTCTAAGATAGATAGATAGATAGATAGATAGATAGATAGATAGATAGATAGATAGATAGATAGATACCTCACTGATACCATATTACCTTCTGCAAATTTGTATAAATGATTTCACTGAATGATGTAAAAAATCTGCCTGCCCGGTACAGTAATAACCTATTCCTTGGTACTGGGGCAATTTTACCAAGTAGAAATTGTAATATCACTTTCAATGTTACTTGTGATAAAATAACATCAGCAGCATGTAACCTGTAATTAAGGCCATTGACATATGTGCATGTACAACATGCACACAAACATGGGCTGTAGGCTGATTGCAATGCAAAGACTTAAATACTGTGCGTAATATTTTTATCCGTGAAACACATTTTGTCGTTTTAGTGCTGCTGAAAATGAAGTAAATGTCTTTTTCATTATACAGGGGAAAAAGGTTGGCTCTTTCCATTATCCTGGAGGTGGGGCAAACTACAGTGGACAGCCTGTTTACAGGTCGCTGGTGGAATCGTTTGACCATCCCGACAGTAATGAGACTGAATGGAAACAGAATATTGACATTGTCATGAACTGGTTTACCAAAGAAGATTTTGACTTTGTAACACTGTACTACGGAGAACCAGACAAAGTAGGACACAGCCCAGGCCCAGAAACAGAGCAGAGAAAAGCCATCATTAGGCAGATCGACCGGACAATCGGCTACCTTGTGGAAGTCATTGAAAGGAACAACCTGAAAAATAAACTCAATGTCATTATCACATCTGATCATGGTATGACCACCGTGAAGAAGCATCCAGAAGTGAAGGAGATCTTATTGTCAGAATATATCAATTTCCGGAACCTCGTCAAGTTTGACATAGTGGATTATGGTGGTGCTGGGATGGTGCTCCCAAAGCCAGGAAAGGAAGAGGAATTGTACCAGGCTCTGAAGAATGCTCATCCTCACCTCAAGGTGTTCAAAAAAGAAGAATTCCCAGTGCAATTCCACTATGCCCACAATAAGCGCATTTTACCAATCCTAGTTTATGGTGATCCCGGCTATAGCATAAATGGGGTGAGTTCAGTTCAATGTAATGACCAAACCTCACATTGTAAAACTATTAGATTGGGGCAATCAGCTTGTTATGTGAGTAGATGCAGCCTTTGACCCAAAATGTTTAATTGAGGGTGTTCATGAAAAAGTATGGGACCATCTGTTCTTATCCCCAAATATTTCCTTTGGATCCTCAGATCTGAAAATAATCAGGAGGAAATCAGTTCACAATAGCAGTATTTATGTGACCCCTATTTAGGTGTATCCTCAAGTCATGGTGGTCAAAGCTTTGCCATTTAAACTATGGTGGTTGTTCTTTGTGTCAAGAGGATGGGCTAGATATATAAGATGAATAATTATATAATTTGAAAAGCTCCAGCTTCGCCAGGCACATCCTCAAAAGGCATACCATACGCCAAAGATGTTGGAAAACTCAAAGAAAATATTAAGAAAGCTTATTGCTCAACCTAGAGATAAAAGAAACATACTTGAATAACCAGACTTTAAAAAAATCTTGAGGAATGTTGTTGAACCTACACATATTGGCAAGTGTTGTTAAAAACACTCAGTTAGTGCTGATCAGATAGGAATTAAATTATACTTAGGCAAAGTAGCAATTCACACCTTTAACCCTAAGGAAGATGCCAGCTTGAAAATCCTCATCATAAGAAATTCAATAGGCTGGTACTGGTCTTATTGGTGAGAATGTCAGATCTAAAAATATTCAAGGAACAGATAACATACATAAAACAACAATGTTTTCATAATGCTAATCCAAAATAAATGATTGGAAATAATTGAACCTTAAAATATGGAAGTCAAAATAGCAACATACATCCATCTAAATGAATAGTGTTTATATTTTGGCCAAATCTAAGTGGCATATTTATGAGGATGTCACACAGTGCAGCTCAGCAAGCCGCCTTGCTGCACTGCACTGCGTGACAGGGGAAGAGCAGGAATGCACCGTACTTAAGGAAATATGATGCATTCCTGCCTTTTCCCCTGTGCTGATGCCCTTTTGCCAGCCTAGCACCAATTAAGGCACCCTTGCACAGCCCTTCTACCATATTGCATGGGTGACTACGTTGCATGCAGGATTGTTTTTGTGTTGGAAGGGACACTTTCCTGCACAGAAACATCCTCAGAGGCATATTCCTTGAATGAGCAAGTAACAAGGAGAAATAAAATATTTATCCTCATTACGCCTCCTTGAAAAAGCGTATCTTTTTGGCGCGCTCCCACGTCTTCCAGTTCTGGTAATTCTGAGAATCCTTTAAAAACCATGGGAGTTGCATAGGCACACCAACGCAATGCCCATGGAATGCCTTCCCAGGCCAGAATAAGGCAAAGCAGCAATTTGCGTTGCACTGCTTTTCTCCAGATTTATGGAGCCACTCAGGGCAATGTTGTGTAGTGCATAAGCAACACAAAGCGGCTCATAAATAGGCCCCTAAATATATACAGCAATATTTTCTTAATATTTTAAACTTTCATTAGACCCAAAAAATAAATAATAAAATAACACTAAATGAACAATAAGCAAGAATCCCAGGATGCTAGATTCAGCTACATCACATATTACATTTGGCTCACTTTTGTTCGCAATTTGTGTACATTGGTTATCAGCACTGGGTAGACAGCTGAAGATAACATCCCTATCAGTGTTAATGTGGGACTGCACCCTAAATTAAATATTTAACCATGGACCAGGCTAAAATTTGTGATGGTCACTGTTTGGCGAATGTTGGTTATAATGGAATTCTTAGAGGTAAGTCTGTGCAAACTTAATAAATGGAGAACCAAAATGACTAAAGCTTTATGAGAAGAATATGAGCAGAAGAGAAGATAGGTGAGAACCGAAAGAAAGAGAATGTTTGGGACTACTATCGAAAGTGTTTCTAACCTAATAACTTGGATATTGACACACTTCTGAAAAGTACAACTAACATCTAATTTGGCCAAAGATAAAACTTGTCGTGAGTGTACTTCTGTGTGAATCATTATTAGCCATATTGTAGCGGGTAAATAGGGTTCAGGGTCTTTTTATCTGAGCTAATATTGGGGTGGTGACGGTTAGGATGAACTTTCCCAGTGAGTTGAGGTTCAAGCATTGGGGTCATCAGTCATAATTACAAATTATTTTTTATGCATCCTCAGATTGCATTAGGTGTTTCAGAGGTTCCAGATCAAAAGCGCAAAGGTATTTTGTGCTTGCAAATGCAACAAAACTGACTTAGTAAAGGGAAAGTTCTACTTCACAATGCACAACTGTGTATTACAATTCACTTTTGCCCCTGTGAATCGCAATGCACACTGAGAACTCGTATTACTCATAAGGCGAATACATGGCAAGGAGACATATCTCCTTGTAACTGGCAAGGTTATGTGCATGTTTTCTGTATGCTCCGGATGTCGCAAAGCATGGATGGGTTACCTACGGTCAAGATCAGACAGTAACATTTAGAAAGCGTAAGTTAACATTTACTGGTGCCTTTTCTCCCGTGTATGCAAGCTCTGAGGCTGAAGAGAAGCAGAGATTGGTGCTAAAGACTACTAGATAAGTCTCATCTGCAATGTGCCACTTTCCATGGCATTATGCCTCCTGTTTCTTTAAATGACTATGGAGCAAATTTACTAAGGACTTGCATTGTCTTTGTGTGACCCAAGTAGTCCCAAGGGACTGCAAGTCCTTAAATGGGATTTACAAACCCACCGAAGGAGCTATTTGCGCTTCCATGCATGACTTTGTAAGAAATGTACTGCAACAGAGCAGCATACACTACGTTGCCTTAATTTCATTGTGGTAAGCCTTCCGTAGGTGAAGCATAAGCGCTCCCTTGCATCCACACATGGAATCTGACACAATCTCAGATTTAAGAAAGCCAGTAAACCTGGGATTGCCCCAAAGTGGTGTGCCTACCAAAGTGGGTTGTGATAGGGAGAACTATTTTTATTAATCCTCGTTACTTCCTCTTTCTATGCATGATGCATTTTGCATCACACATAGAGAAATCTCCCTCCTAGGACTGGTTTCATGCAGGAAGATATGCTTTCCTGCACATAAACAATCCTGCCTGTAATGCAGCCACCCCCGCAGCATTGCGTAAGGGTGCCTGTGGTGGTGCTAGGCAGCACACAGTGTGCCAGCGCTAGGAGAGAGCAGAAGGGCACCATATCTTAGTAGACATAGCACATTTTTTTCTGTTCTCTCCCTTTCACGCAACACAACGCATCAAATTGCCTTGCTGCATTGTGTTGCGTGAAATATTATTAAATCAGTCCTTGGGGTAGCAATGTCAGCCTCCATTCTAGTATTCACTAATGTACACAATGAAGTCCAAAGTCTATTCTCACCCCATTAACAATGAGGTGAAGGCTTTTCACCTCACTGTCCACAGTCCTGTTGCACAACCAAGGATTAGGAAAAAATGAGGCTGCTTAGTTGGCAAATGAAAACATTGTGAATCAAGCAGCCTCAATGTGAATCAGGGTCTTCTTTTCAAGGAGACAGCATATTAGTTTCCAATGGTGTGTCTTTGCCCACTTTTATGAAACCTCTTCGAATCATGGCGGCAAAAGTTTTGCCACTAGAATGTTAGGCCCTTATTTATACTTTTTTAGTGCCACATTTGCGTCATTTCTAATCCATCAGTTAGTGCACATCTAATGCTAAACCCTCTCCAATTTGCATGACGTTTTAACTATCTATTTTCTTTATACATATTTCAAACGAGAATAAATGTGACAGAAACTGAACCACAGATAGTAGTGTAGCAGGTTCACATCTTACTCAAGAGAAGAACAAAACTAGCCTTAAAAAGATGCAAAAATGTAACCTTCAAGACACAAATAATAATTTCCTAATCTCCATTTATTAGCGTCAGGCACAAGAGTGAGGGTAAATACGCCAGAGAAGAGAAAGCAGTACTGGCTATACACAAAACGGCAAACAGTGTCACAGAAAATGAATCAATATGGTGTCAGCACTATAGCAGTGATTTCAAAGCACATTTTGTACAATTTCTCAGTCATAAAATGTCTTTAATGCAAATCCTGAAAATGGATTTTAAAAGCATGCCATTTGGCATATTTAGTGTCTTTTACAATGTTACAGCATCCGTGATAGTGTACTGCTATAGCAGCACATGAGTATGTGCAAAGTAAGCAGGGAGCATGCGTGTGTTGATAGGAGGCATGATCTACAGGCTTGTTCTGTTTGTTATCCATGGAACAGTAGATCCGAGATACTAATATTGTAGTCCCACCTGACCAGATTTTATGACCCTGGATATTGTATTCCGTTAAGCCTAATTTTTGTTATCTGACAGATATGGGAGCATGAGAGACAAGGCTAAGTTCATATTGTTTTATAGCCTGTATACACACATTGTGGATTAATTTAATTTTAGGGAAGGGTCAAGTAGAATTACTTGTTATCCAAAAATTTTGCTTTCATTAAACACTGGGCAGGCTAATTCATATCGTCAAAGAGAGAATCTATCACAATGGAGGAAATTGCAACATAATAAGACTGTAATACATATATGAAAGGTGAAAGTGATAAAATAGGAATCACACAGAGAAGGAAATAAAAAGTCTCTAACTACTGACAGGGTTTGCTAATATCATTGGTTATTTTTTCCAGAGAGTCATAATCTATGTCAACAAAGGAGACCATGGTTTTGACAATAAGGACATGGACATGAAGACTATATTCCGGGCCTTTGGTCCTGCTTTCAAAAGGAAATATCTTTCTGAGCCATTTGACAGCATACACATCTATCCTCTCATGTGCAAGCTCTTGGGAGTAAATCCAGAGCCTCATAACGGCTCGTTGGCCTGGACAGAGCAAATGTTTGTCGACAGGCTTGAACCCATACAACCTACAATTCCATCTGGTAAGACATTGAATTTTTGTAGCCTCAATTACTTCAAAAGTAGTGAGTGAGTGAGCGAGTGAGTGCACGTACACAAAGAAAATGTTTTGAGACTATCTGGAGAGCACGCATGAGGCAGTATTCTGGATTTCCAAAAAGAAGGCGTAAATTCAGCAATAGTCTCAAAACTAGTTTACCCCGTTAGGAGCAGAGGCTGTAGAATGGGGAAACATAAAAAGGCTCTGTAATTGTGAATCTATGAAGAACCTGGTGATCATGGGTCTACATGTCATTCCTCATTCCAATGTCTGGATTCAGGGGTGGGGTACCATCCACAATCATTAATTCTGGTCCCACTTTAAATATCAGGCATTCCTTAATAAAGCTCTTTGACTTCATCAAGGCTTGGCTATTCTCTAAGCACATATCAAAGCTATTGGGAATCTGAGGATACTTTGATGTAGGTCTGGATTCCACCAGAAAAATATTAACTATACTCAACAAATCATGCACAGAAAAGAGACACCTAATAAATAAATGAAAGGAATCTATGGTCACGCAGTGTCTTAAAGAACCTGGAATTCAGGATGGCTTCCCTCTATCAATCTAATCCAAGTCTTTGTTTCCTATCTCTGCTGACACTAAGAACAGAAATGGATTGCTTCTAGATTGACATCCACATAGGGTACACACAGAGAGGGTTACCAGTCTGAAATCAGCATTAATAGTGCAAAAATGAACTTTGAGAAATTATACTAGTTTGTTTTGGTAAATATATTTGACTCTAGAAAAACAAATTCTGAGAAAATTAACTTTTTTGAAATTCATACTGTACTGAAACCTGCTACCAGTATTTTTGTGACCAGTAAAGAATTTTAAGAACTGACCTATACTCTGCAGCACTCCTTAAGACGCTAGATCCCAGATGCTGTTCCCCCAACTGCTTGCATTATGCACTTTCCACCACGGTAGGAGCTTTCACCTACATCTACTGCCAGTTCTCCAGCAGCCACACCCTCACACCCTGACACAAATGCTAACAACACCCTCAAGACCCGCCTCCCAACACACGTCACACAAGCACCAACAATGCCCTCACCCTCCAACCACACCCCACAGCACCCACTTGGGACAGGGCCTACAAAACTCTCCAATCAGCCCTGATTGAAGTCTTGCTAGTCATGCTCATCTCGTAAACTGCTTATAAGCATTTTTGATGCAATGAAAAGTGAAGGTATAGCACTGAAATTGCCTTTTTGAGGGGCGTGACCAGCAGCTACCAGTAGTTAGTTTTGGCATCGAAAGCCCCTGCATGTGACTGAAAGCTGTGCAACAACAGAATCAAAGGTCAAATAACTGAGACAAAGAGCGTGGCCAAGCACAATGCTCACAGTAGATGACCAAAGACCATGCGCAGTGGGGCCTGAGGTCCTATTGTGGGAGCCAAAACATATTAATTGTCTGAACCCCGATATTTTTATGTACCTGATTTTTACCCTGGGTAGTTCAGCTCTGGGTTTCTTCTTGTTGATCTAGCCTTGAGTCTACTCTCCTCTTCAACAAACATTAATTTAGCAGAGTAAAATCAGAATGACAATCAGAGCCATTTAATAAATGAGTTCTAAATCAAAATATGGCGAAATAGATTTATCACAGAATTGTTAATAAAACGATACAGGGAATGTCTAAATGTCAAACACATAAAGAGTACTGACAGCATGCTAAGAAAGGGTAAAAAGAAGACTCAAGATAATAGGAAAGAGTTTTGACAGGAAATGGAAAGTCACCCACAAACCTTCCGAATCAGGGATTTTTATACACAATGTATACATAATAATTAAATTAATTAACAAAACTGCAAGCTCAGCATGGTATGATCATGGTCAGGTTGCACTGACAAATCAAAAAAGAATATGCAAAAATTAAAGTTTATTAGCACTAACCCTTTTCTTAAGGTAAGATAACTATTCTACTTGTTTCCTCAGCAACTGCACACCAGAGATGTACAACATAATATGAAACATTTCTCAAACAATAGCTCATATAACTATGTTCTTCTGTATGTCTGCCTCAGACTTTCAGGTGGAAATCCTTCGAAATGATACACTAAATGCCCGACGGAAAGCTTTATTGACAATACTTGCCTTCTGACAGTATCTCCCCTTTTACATTAAAACATTCTGGGGGTCATTCTGACTCCCGCCGGGCGCGGTCACCGCGCGCCCGGCGGGAGCCGCCAAAATACCGTACCGCGGTCGGAAGACCGCGCGGGTATTTTGAGTTTTCCCCTGGGCTGGCGGGCGGCCTTCAAAAGGCCGCCCGCCAGCCCAGGGGAAAACGACCTTCCCACCATGAAGCCGGCTCGTAATCGAGCCGGCGGAGTAGGAAGGTGTGACGGGTGCTACTGCACCCGTCGCGTATTTCACTGTCTGCTATGCAGACAGTGAAATACAAGCGGGGCCCTCTTACGGGGGCCCCTGCAGTGCCCATGCCATTGGCATGGGCACTGCAGGGGCCCCCAGGGGCCCGCGACACCCCCTACCGCCATCCTGTTCCTGACGGGCGAACCGCCAGGAACAGGATGGCGGTAGGGGGTGTCAGAATCCCCAAGGCGGCGCAGCATGCTGCGCCGCCTTGGAGGATTCTGACGGGCAGCGGAAAACCGGCGGGAGACCGCCGGTTTTCCTGCACTGACCGCGGCCAAAGCGCCGCGGTCAGAATGCCCTGCGGGGCACCGCCGGTCTGTCGGCGGTGCTCCCGCCGACCCTGGCCCCGGCGGTCTGAGACCGCCGGGGTCAGAATGACCCCCTCTGTGCGCTGCGGAAACTGTGGGGCGAAATGACTTGCAACAGGACACTGATTGGGAGGGGGGAATGATAGGAACAAGATGAACCAAACACTAGAAACTGCATCCATTTTAAAGAAATTGTGTCTTGTACAAAAATGTGGCATAGCTAAACTATACTATTAATTACACTTCTATGCAAAATAATCAAATTGTTTCAAGTGCAACATCAATAATTCACCAGTTAGGACTGTAAGCCTCACTAGGATCATTAATTTGCACAAATAATTTGTCACACAAAATTGCACATCAGAAAAACAACTTTGACAACCTGAAGTGGTTGCTGGGTGTGATTGAAGGGCAAACCCTCTACAGAAGAACTGTGCATAGCAGCCTCTGGGTCTACAGAGTCTACGCACAAGGCAAAGTCAATGTTCCCGCCGTATGTCTTAAGCATGCTGAGTAAAGCTGTGGGGAAAGGGTGACTGGAGGCAGAGTGTGGCCAAAGGCTATATACAGTGGTGCTGGCAGCACAGGGATTGGCTGAAGGGTGTGATTGAAAGCCAAACCCTGTGCTCAAAACCCATTGTATGCAGTGGAAGACTAAGTGCAGCTGCAGTTCAGTCTATACAGCATTGCAATTGTCCAAGCCCAGTGTCCAGCAAGCATTGTCTTTGGAAAACGTTCTGTTTAGGGCTGACAGTGTCCCCTCAACCACCCCCAAATGAATGAGCAACAGAAGATCTGCTAATCTGAGAGAGTGTGATGTGCTGCCAGGAAACAATCCTATGTAGTTCAGGAAGCCTTCACTAGCCTGGCATACTTAAGGAATTATTCAGTCTGCACCATGAATTGTGTCTCATCCTTACTAAACAACAAATTATTCTCCATTTTAGAGCTATTGCCTTTTAATGCAAGTGTCCACCCGCCACCCTCATCACCCCCTCACAGTTCCATCCCATCTGAAACTAGAAAAAGCAGGCAGACCTCAAAATGGGTACATTCAACTCTTTGATTTGAATTGATGGATCCAAAAAGAACATTTTTGTATTTAATTACGAGATTTGATATGTTCTCCGTAATTTATTTGTGAAAATAATCGCAAATGGCTAGTACAGGGCACAGGAAATCAAAAATTGGTGTCTCCTCCAGGAACGATTACAAGAAAAATGGAAAAGGAAGTTGAAGATGGCAAGTATCCATCCACAAGGGCGGGATTCTCTCCTACCCCACATAATCCTGTGATTATCTGCCACCTGGCGCCTGGAGCAGACACCCGAGAGCCTCAAGAGACTGTTGTTGTATCCCGAATTAGGCACTTGAGGCTGCACCAGCAATAGTACTCGCGGACCGCACGAGTGAGGCCTTTCCAATATGGCAGCCAAGCAGTAGGCCGCAGCCGACGGAGCACAACCAGGCAACAGTAACCTGCTCAACTAGCTGCCATGATGGAAGGGGTTCCTGACTGGATACTACAGAGCATATTGCCCCTGCCCCTTTTAACAAAGTCTTTTACACCTTGGACAAATCTGAGAGTGGTGTAGCAGAGGCCGAGACCGGTGAGTGAAGGTGGCAAGGTGGACCTGGGTGGGTGTGGCCAGGTGGAGATGTAAAGGGTTCTCTCCCCCAGCATATTACTAGTAATCTACAGGGATGTGGCCACTCACTGGGAGTTGCTGCCCGTTACTACTGGGCTGTCCCAGCCCCACAACTCATAGGGGGTACCATTGTACTGTGACCCCCCCCACACAACTTTCCTTCAGGAGCTTTGCTACTGCATCATGTGAGCTGCATAGCCCGTGCAGTTGAGCGGTGACACTCTGGGTTCCATCATCCTACCATGTTGTCCCCATCGATAGTGGCCCCAGATAGTCATGTGACTGCTACATTGTTTGGGGCCCAGTGGCGGCGTTACACCTTGCCCGCATTACAACTTGCCCTGAACATTCACCTTCCATGCCAGGCCTCAACACTCACCTACAGATCGATCAGTCTAAAGAATTGTTGCACTGTAATTAGTCCAAGGCCGTCTTCCCCCTCCTTCTGCTGCCCTGTCCTGGGGGTTCCACTCAGGGATAGGATAAAGTGTACCCACTGCAACAAAAAGAATGGTTAACCTCCACCGCTCAGCCCCGCTGAAAAGTTGAACATGATACTAGAGGCTTTTGCTTCCACCAAGGACACACCTGAAACCAAAACAGATGCCCTAGTGGTGGGCCTGGGACTTCTACGAGATTATAGCATGGAGACAAACTTGTGAGAGATGGTCCCAACCACCACAACACATACCTGGGATCTGAGCACAGTTACGGGCAAAGTCAAGGTCTTAGAGGCTCAGATTGTGGACCAGGAAGAAAGGGCCCATCTAATCAATTTTAGAGTGGTGGATCTGCCAGAGCAAATTGAGGGCTCATTCTTGTTAACATTTCTGGAGGACTAGCTGCAAGAGATGGTGGCCCGAAAGGATTGCTCAATATATGCCCTACAATGAGCACATAGAGTGCGGGTGCACCCTTCCATGCCTAGGACCCCTCTGTGTCCGGTAGTGACAAAGCTCCTATATTACAGACACTGAGATTTCCTCCTATGGCAGGCATGCACCCGTGACCCTTTCCAAGTCGACAATGCCCAATTCTTCCTTTTCCTGGAACTTACTGCCACTGTGCAAAGACACAGAGCATCTTTCCTCCTGGCAAAAAGACAACTGAGGGAGATGGGGTCCACTTCATGCTGCTAGTCCAGGCTAAACTGCAGGTTTCCCAAGATGAGAAATCCCTCTTTTGTACCACGCCAGTAATGGCATGGCAATGGATCTATGACTGAGAGGCAGGGGCCCACTGCCAGCCGGAACCCCTCCCCTTTGGTGCCCCATAAGCGAATGCTCGGGAGAGAGGTTCGTGACCCACGTGGCATCAAACCTGAGCTGGTGGCAACAAGGCTATACCAGCGGCAGCAATGATCGGCCAACCTGTGAGAGGTGGTAAGTGGGATGGTAGTCACCAACACTGACTCCACTTCTGAAACTGAAAGTGACCTCAGCTCCAACACCAGCACATTTCTGCCCATAGTTATACCTGGCACAGCAGAATAAATCATATAACTGTGTCTTCAGTATGACTGGCCTTTCTCTCTTGCCACCACCTTCCAATGCCTCCCGATTTCACCTCCGTGACCGTGTCTCTGCACCACATCTGAAGCCTGCTCGGCTTGGCATGAAAACATTGATGATCTATGTAGAGGCCAGACTAGAAGCTGGTATTTAATTACCATATCCTTCCTTTCTCTCCCCCCCAATGGCATCACACGAAGGTGGCTTCACAACCTCTCCCTGGAGGGTGCCCAGAACGTTTTCCCTTAGACAAATTTGGACAATACACATTGGTGTAATCACCCTGGGTGGGATCATTTGGGGTTCGTTTATTCCATTCTTTCTTGAGTTTTGTTCTCTGCTGGAGTCTGATACAAGTACTGGGGTGGGGAAGGAGGCAGTATGAGGAGGGAGGACCCCTCTGACTGGCCGTATTGTGCTGACTCATGACTAGCACTGACTCCACTGTGAGAGACTTGCCCTAGAACATGCAGGGCCTTAAATCACTGAGCAAAGGGCCACTCGCTAGAGGGCTCTGCCGGGCGATCAAAAAGTCCTTCATTCATCTGCCTTCAGCAAGGGGGTGAGGTCGCTGATGCAGTTTGGAGTGTTGACTCATGCCCGGGGGCCGCACAGTAAAGAACTGAGTCACAGCCGCAAGGGGGCCTGGTGTAGCCTAGACCACAAGGTCGGGTCAGGATCCCTTCCGGTGGGCCTAGGGCTGTCAGACTTTCCTGGTTGTGGAACGGGGAGCCAGAAGAGCAGGGGGGAGGCACCACTCCTCCTCTGTTGATCCAGTGTTGTCTGGGCAGCCGCGGCCCCTTGGTTGGGCGGGGTCTGCCAGGCTGACACTGTGACTGGGCAGCAGGGCCTCGAAGACTAGAGATGGGCCCGTTGGAGCCGCCGGCCCAAACAGGTACTGTGCTTCCTGCTCGCACAGGAGAGCGGCGACAAGTGATGATTTGGGGGACGCCCCTCATCTAAACTGCAGTGCCATCAGGAGAATGGGGACGCGCAGAACTTTGCCTGGGGGACTACACATCCCCGACTGCTCTTGGCCCCTGGAGGCAGCCATCTTACTTTCCCAGCTGCTCACACTTGCACCAACAACGAGCCCTATAAAATGCGACCAAGATCACTGCTGCGCGATACGCGCTGAACTTTGCCTGAGGGATTACACATCCCAGACTTCTCTTGGCCCCTGGAGGCGGCCATCTTACTTACCCAGCTGCTCACACTTGCACCAACGGCGAGCGCTATAAAGTGCTACCAAGATCACCGCTGCGATGGGACGCTCTGAACTTTGCTTGGGGGACTCTAAATCCCAAACTGCTCTTGGCCCCTGAGGCGGCCATCTTACTTGCCCAGCTGGTCACACTTGCACCAACGACGAGTGCTATAAAGCACTATCAAGATCATCACTGTGCGGGACGCACCCGGGCCAAGGGTGGGCCCGTCCACGCCCATCGGAGCCCAGAGGAGGCTGGGCTGGGCCACCCCTCCAACATTATTGATTTGTTTTGCATCATCAAATTGGCCTCCTAGGCTGCAGCTGTAGCTGCTGTATTTTGGCAGAAGGGTTACTGATCTAGCAGGCCTGGCTGGGGCCTATCTATTTATTATTCTTAACAAGTGATATTGCATATGGGTAAAAGAAAGGCGTCAGAGGGCGGGGCTGGGACAGTGCAGAACAAAAAAGGTAAAAATCGGAAGCATGCAGCAGATAAATGTGTGATGACAAGGATTGATCATCTTCTAGTTGAATGTGAAGAAATACTGAACTCCCCCCCAGATAATGCCCCCGAAAACGCTCAGGGTGTGTGTCCTAAATTTGAGGGTCAAATGCTAGAATATACTTGACATGTTTAAAGTACGAGAACTACAGGGGTGGGCGCACAAAGGAAAAGGGGGGGCGGGTCATGCCACTCACATTACACCAGCGCAGGCGAACAAATCGTCACTTGGTGACAGTAATGTCCTGCTTCACAGTAATCATTTCAGTCCCCTAAGAGACTTATTAGACACACATGACAAGCCCATCATCAGTATTATAGCAGGTGAGACCGCAGTCACAACTGTCGCCCCCAACATGGCTGAATCCCAACATCTCTCTCATAGACATGATTTAAAGGCTGAGGTGGCTGAGCTCAATCATTGGTATCTACATTAATCTCTATGGTTAGGCAGATAACTCCATCGGCCGTGATGACTTCCCTGGCTGGTGCCCATGGCCTTGCGTCTAGTTATCCTGGTCCTTTATCTGTGTTGCCTAATTTTCCTTTGCCAGTCGCTAACAAGAGCCCTATCCCCTTGTCTGGCTCTACTAGAGCTAGTTTAGCTCCTTGTGCCTGCAAATGGCCAGCAGGCTGGAGGCTAGGGAATGTTTGCTGGGCTTCCAATTATAGTGACACAGGCATGGTCAAGGAGCCAAGAGACTACTGCCAATCCTTTGGGCCTGTAGATAATGGTATCTCTAATTGTGTGGGAGATTCTGTTTTTAACACTCCTAAATCTACAAATACTGTTTTAATGGTCATGTACCCAAGCTACACTCTGCTGCATCTATTGAGCGAGGAGACGTCACTAAAAACAAGGCAATTCATTGGATACATTATGTGAGAGGTAGTCGATCTGTGAGGACATAACTAGGGCAGTTAGGAGACCAGATCCTGCTACACCTTATGATGTGATCGAGCTGACACTCAGGGACCAGGGCATGTCAGATGATCTGGTGGCCTTAGATGCCAGAACTTGTCCACCAAGGAACTCCTGTATCCTTTTCAAATACCTCAGGCTCTCTACACACTATAATGCTCATTCAGGGGGTAGTTCATCAGGTTTAAATGACAGTGACTGACTCAGTGCTTCATTTGAGATTGCTCCAGACCATTCACCATTGGTTCCCGCTTTGCATAATGTAGCCGGTCCTGGCATTAGTACTCTCCATGCTCCTGCCCCTGAGTCTATTAGTCCTCCTATCTTTGACAGCTCTTGTCAGACATTGCAAAAACAGTTAGTTAATTGCCCAGCTGATAGTGCCACGATCACATCTATGTTGTACCCGGTATCTCATAATCTCAGACTTAATTGTGCACAATTAAGATGCCTTCAAACACTAATCATATTCCATCAATTAGTTAGTTGCAGGGTTTATACAGGGAGACACTTCCTAGCCCAGCACCAGTAACAGTCCCAACAATCATCAGAACACAGATTGTATGTCTTTCACGTAACCTAAAAGTGCAAATTTGGGGGTGCGCGGGGCTCTCATTCCAATCATTTGGTCAATAGCGATCAGCACCTCGCACCAATAGCCCTGTAACGCACTGCAGCTCCAAGCAGTGTGTAGAAAACCTGCATCCGGTGACTGGCATCTGATGCATTTGGCATCCGCTCTAATACCCATACGGAAGAGTTGCAGCAATGTATAGTATATGCGATTTATGAACTTGAAGTGTATCAAACGCAATCTATAGTTAGAGGATACATCGCGCACATCCATGCAGCAGTATCGTTAGACATCATCTTCTAACGCCTCGCCCAGCTCCACCTCCCACTGCACACCCCAGAGTGGGCGATGGCCTGCATGGTTGCATACAGACCAGTGACTAACCAACGGGGCAATGGAGCATTATGTAGCAATTCAAGTGCATGAAAAGGCTGTGGTGCAGAGGAGAATCCTGGGTAGCGCATGCTCACTTTTACTTTTATCTGAAGGTATGTCAAACAGTATAGTGCTGTATTGTAGGGTTCGCAGAGCGCAGCCTCTGAGGAAATGAATAGGCCCTCTGAAAAGAGTGCTCCTAGGGTGGACAGTTTCATATTACTGAGGCGCATGTGAGCCTATCTCCCTTCCAACATCTGCATTCCTGAAAGAGCTGATAATGGCATTGAGGGTACATATATCTGTGAAGCCCCAGTCCAACAGAACAGCGCCCACCAGGTCAGAGCAGTGCATACCACTGTGTCAATTCCCACCCTGGGCCACTTAGGGGGGTGAAGTATTGTGCTAGACAACCTATGGGGCTATATGGCGTCGTATTCCAGGGCCAGATGTGGTAAGTATCTTATGGGGTGGATCCAGAAATGCCCGAAATGCGCCTGAGCGCAATTATAATATAATTCAAGATCCGGGGCTGCTAGCCCTCCTCATCCGAAGGGTTGAGTGAGCAGTTCCCATGAAATTCTGGGCTGCTTGCCCGCCCAAACTAGAGATATTAGCAGTGATCGGAGTCGCTTTAGGAAGCTAGCTGGGAGAGGAAGAGGGATATTGATAAATAGGTATAAAAATTTGGGCAAGATGACCATCTTAGGTATTGCTATTCGGTCTGTTAACGAGAGCGAGAGAGATCACCAGGCCGAGACCTTGTCCTCCAGCCATGTAATTGCCTTACCATAATTCTCAGCCCAGAGCTCATCCACAGCCCTACTAAGCCAGATTACTAAGTAGCACACTGACACAGATGCCCAGCGTAGGGGGTACTCCGAGAGGTGCAGGGTTGTAGCATCTGATAGTGGGAGCACTACCGTTTTGGCCCAGTTGATGGTGATGCCTGAAAGGTGGCTAAAGCGTACAAATTTGTCTATGATGCGGTCTAGATGAACATGTGGATCCCGTACATACAGGACAACATCGTCAGCGTACATCAACACCAGAATTGTGCGCTGCCGAAATGCAAGCCTGTGGTTGTTGTGATGCTGTCTCAGGTGTGCCGCCAGTGGCGAGATGGGGCACCCCTGCATGGTACCTCTAGCTACCGGGATGGGACTCTTAACACTTCTGTTGACTGGAAGTCTGGCTGTTGGGTATGTGTATAGTAAATGGATTAATTGAATAAATCTGGGGCTCAGCCCCAGCCTGGTGAGTAGGCCAAACAAATAGGGCCAAGCAAGTGGGTCAAATGCCTATGAGGCATCTAAACAAATCGCTGCCACTGCCCGGTCTTCGGGATCGACCATCTGGGCTGCTGCAAAGAATGTACGAAGATTATAGAGGGTCGAGCGCACCGGCACAAACCCACATTGATCCTTGAGCACCATAGTTGATAGCAGAGGTTGCAGTCTGGATGCTATGAGCTTAGATAGTTTCTTATTGTCTATATTGATAAGCAACAGTGGCCTGTATGAGTTGCACAGACCCCGATCTTTACCGGGCTTCAATATAGTGACTGTTAGCTCTTCACAGAGCGTAGAGGGAAGCGTTCCTTCCGCCACGGACTCCGCATACATTTCTATCAGGCGTGGCGCCAACAGGTCTGCGTACTCTTTATAAAAAGCTGCTGATAAGCCGTCCATGCCATGTGCTTTATCACCTGGAAGGTCGCGCACGTCCTGGGTGACATCGTCTACCGAGAATGGGGAGTCAAGATATTGTCTATGAGAGTTCTCCAGCCAGAGTAGGCTGATGGTGTCAAAATACTCAGTGTATGCCACAAGGTCGGGTGTTTCGGGATTGGCATATATAGAAGTATAGAAGTCAGTCATCAACCTCTGAACTTCCACCATGCCTTCATGGCTCACGCCGTTGGGATCTTAGAGTTCATCAATGTAGTCTTCAGCCCATGGTTTGCGTAACATTGCCACAAGTGTCTTACCAACTCTCTCGCCCTCCCTGTACCTTCTCATCTGTACCTCCTTTCTCAAAAAATGAACTTCGTTGTGCTGCTTCCTCATAAAGAGACGACATTTCTCTTGCCTCCCCTAATAAAGCACCATCCATACTTTCACGAAAACGAAGTTCCAGTGAGGATAACTGGGATTCGAAATCAGCTAGCTCACTTCGAAGTGTCTTGAGGAACCAATGAGTTTTAGCGATACAAACTCTGTGAATCACCACCTTGAAGGCTTCCTACAGTGATCTAGGGGAGGCGACTGAGCCCCTGTTATGCTCAAAGTTTTCCACTATTGCCACCCGCACTTCTTCCCTAAAAACCTGATTGCGTAGTGCCCCACTTGGCAGTCACCAGGTTAACTCACAGTGAGCACCCCCGGGGATCCGCAGTTCGAGGAGCACCGGTGAGTGATCTGAGATCATCCGGCACCGGTGCTCCACCTCCGAAGTCCAGAACTCTGCGTCCTTTGTGCCAATCCACATGTCTATGCATGACCAGCTGTTGACCCAAGTTCCCTCCCTACATGTGCTATGTCTCGCCCTCCATATGTCCAGTAAAGCATGTTCCTACATAATATCGGACAAAACGTTTGTCACTGCCTGTGTGGGGGGGCGCGCACGGCTATCTCGGTCTATTGCAGGATTGAACACCACATTGAAATCTCCGCCCCACAGCAGAGTTCCTGCGTCCAGCATACTCACCAGGTGCCAGGTCTTCGCAAAAAACTCAGGATCATCGACACTAGGACTATATATCGACAAGAGCTGGAAGTGCATGTCCTGAAGTAACCCCTGCAGTATACCATAGAGACCACTGGGATCGCAGAGCTTCCGCACGGTACGCCATGGTAGTCCCTTGCGTATAATTATGGCTACACTGGCCGCATAGCTTGAGTATGTAGCAGAGTGGCACTCCCCCATCCATCCTGCTCGCAGCCGCGATTTAGTTTCAGAGGTTAAGTGAATTTCCTGTAGCATGCACACGTCAATTGCATGGCACTGTAAGTATGCCGATAATAGCCTCATCTTACGAGTATCTTTCAGACCCCTTACATTCCATGTCAGACATCTCACTGTGGCAAAATTATTATGATCTAGCATGTAATCGCTTCAATCTCAGCCATGTAGCAACATCAGCTGTCGCAGCTGGTACCGACATTGAATGTGAGTACAGGGGAAAGAGGAAAAGAGCTTTCAAGGGAACAAGTGTAAATGTTTGTAACCAACATCTACCATCCAGCCCACCACCCAAGTTGGCCCCCCAAACGGGCCTGACAACCTTACCCCACCATAAACGCCAATCCCAATAAACCACCAGTCAGTTGAACTAATCCAGCGTGGCACTGGTGTGGCCGTAGGACCCCCCCAATGGAGGGAGGGTGAGCAGGAGATAGAACAAACAAATAAAACAGATGGGCCAGGGGCCACCCATATACAAGAAGTATTGGTGCCATCAGCCGTGGTGACTCACTGTATTATGGTATTAACTCGGCTGACACGTTATAGGTTAGTCATTGTCACTTAGGCGGTCTCCTTCGCTGTCGAGTCGAGCCTGGGAACATTTCTTAGGGATCGTTTTTACAAACTTGCCAGCTTGCTTTGGGTCTGTGAAAAGTGTAGTTTACTATTAAGTTGAATTCTTAGTTTGGCGGGATAAATTAGAGAAAATGTTGCTTCTGTTTGGTTCAGGGTGCGCTTAACTGATATGTACGCCCTGTAAGCTGCCTGTACCCCAGGGGTGTAATCCGGAAAGGTGCTGAGTGTGTTGTTATATATAATAATGGGTTTTCGGTCGCGAGCTAGGTGTAATACAGCATCTCTGTCTCTATAGTTCAGCAGGCGTGCTATGAAGGGGCGGGCCGGGGTCCCAGGAGGCGGCCTTGGCCCCAGTGTTCTATGAGCCTCCTCCACCACTAAGACCTGGGAGGGCTCACCGGGAAAGAGCCCTGTCAGCATTGTCTCTAAATTTTCCTTCATAGGGCCCATGTCCGTTAGGCACTGTATTCGTTGAACGCTTACAACCCAAGCTTCTCACACATCCAAAAGGACCTCCAATGCAATGCGTTCTTTGAGCCTGTCTCCTTCTGACGATGTCCTGCACCCGACCGGCACATGGAGCCCTACCAAGATCAGGCCCCGCGAGCTCGGCCTGGGTGCTTCGTTCACGCTTCCTTTTGTCCTTTTTTTTGTCCCCTGCCGCACTTGCCAGCTCTCACATGCGTTCCGTATTACTTTCGCACTGCTGGCTCACTTCTGCCGTCAGCTCCACAGCCACCTCTTCATCCACCCCGCTGGGCTATCCCGAAGGGTCCCTCCTGTCGGCCACACAGGATCGGCGAGGCCCAGCGACCCTCAGCCACTCGGCAGCCCACTCCCTGGATCCCCAGCAGCTCCAGGCACACCGTTCGTCTGTCCGCAGGCCCAGGCTTCGCCGGCCGACGGGACGCCCACTGCGCCACCGCAGTCCACAGTCCTCAGCGCGGCCAGGGCCTCAGCCCACAGCCAAGTCGCGCCTCCCGCTGCAGAACCACCGACGGGTACACCCCCACAGGCCAGCCCCTGGGCTCACTTCCACCGCCTAAGGCTCCCAACAGCAACTCGGGGGGGCGACCCGGCGAGGCCGTCACCACGCGGCTGGCCCGATCTTAGCCAGGGCGGCAATCCTACATATTAGCATTGGTCAGCCGGCGCGCTCACCTCAGTGGGGGCCCCAGTGGGATGATGGTCCCGTCCCCATCAGGATTCGTCAATGGGCGGCCTCCTTGCACCTGCCTCACGGAGCCTCACAAGGTGGTGGCCATCTTGCGGGCCGGCCAGACTTCCTGCATACCTTTATGATCATATTAGTAAGGTGCTTTTCATTATGAACTGCTCCTTGCCAGAGACACTGCCCTCACTTGACACAGTTTGGCACCATACAGAACTGCCGTTACACCCTTTCCCCCCCACCAGGATATCTTGTGCCGCTTTCTGAAGTGCACATGTAGGTCATTTATACAAAGGTCAGGGTGAGAAGAAACATTTGCATCATCGTCTCTGAACTGGGAAGGTAACAATGAGTTGTGGTTGTGGTTGGTTGTGGTTTATTATTACATGTACATTGTTCCTTATTATTATTGATTTTTCTAAGGCGATGATAGTCTCTCGGCTTGCATTTTACCCATGATGCTGTTTCCTTAATATAATATTTAGAAGCGCCTTTCTGACCCTTAACTATTCTCATAGAACAGTGTACATTTTCTGATTTGCATTGACCTTAGGGAAGCTGTACACTGGACCCATCAATAAGCTCCCTGTCCCTCTTATTTCTGTATAAACCTGCACAGCGGCTCAGCTGAAGGACATACATTACTCATTCTAGTTCCAAGCTCACTGTGGAAAATTTCCAAGGCCTTAGCTTTGATGATGACGTTGTGACTGCTATCTTGCAAACCCCCTCCATTCTTGGCAATGATGGGACTGGTCCCTCAAGAAGTTTCAAAGACTATTGGGACAAACTGTCCTTTTTGAAACGAGACCTCATTTAAACAATACTTCATGGTACCATTATGACAGAATACCTCCAAGCAAACATATCGCCCAATGGCCTAGTTGTGACTAACGTTCCCAGAACTTTTCTTCAGGACTTGATTTTCAGAAAAGACAGGGCACAAATTGCATGGAAATGCCGTAGAGATTGGTTGGTTTTGATTATCAAAACATTAAAGAGGCTAGCAAACTCCATCACAGTTGAGATAAACTTGGCTGAAAATACTTTAAAAATGACTCTGGGGGTCATTCCGACCCCGGCGGGCGGCGGGCACCGCCCGCCGGGCAGAAACCGCCCAAACACCGCCCGCGGTCAAATGACCGCGGGGACCATTCTAACTTTCCCGCTGGGCCGGCGGGCGATCTTCAAAAGATCGCCCGCCGGCCCAGCGGGAAAGCCCCAGCAAAGATGAAGCCGGCTCCGAATGGAGCCGGCGGATTTGCTGGGGTGCGACGGGTGCAGTTGCACCCGTCGCGATTTTCAGTGTCTGCCAAGCAGACACTGAAAATCTTAATGGGGCCCTGTTAGGGGGCCCCTGCACTGCCCATGCCAGTGGCATGGGCAGTGCAGGGGCCCCCAGGAGCCCCACGACACCCGTTCCCGCCAGCCTCTTCCTGGCGGTGTAAACCGCCAGGAACAGGCTGGCGGGAAGGGGTCGGAATCCCCATGGCGGCGCTGCATGCAGCGCCGCCATGGAGGATTCCCCCAGCCGGGGGAAAATCCGGCGGGAAACCGCCGGACCCGGCTGGGCGACCGCGGCTGTGGGAATACCTGATGTAGCACCGCCAGCCTGTTGGCGGTGCTACCTCCGGCCTCCACCCTGGCGGTCTATGACCGCCAGGGTCGTAATGAGGCCCTCTGTCTCTAACTGCTTTTAAGAATCGGCTGGCTGAGATCAATACAGAGCTGAATGAGACCAAGGAATACCTTACTCAACATAAAATAACCAAATTACAAAAGGATATCGCTAAATTTTGTAGGGAAAAGATATATCCGTACATTAAGGAAGGATATGATATGGACACACAATCAAGATCCTCAGTTGAGTCCGGCTCATCCTTGAGGAAACCTCGTACCTTTAGTAGTAGTTCCTCATCGGACGGCTGGAGCACAGATGAGGGTGTGCCTCAACCTTATAATAATGTACCTCATTTCCCAATGTATCAATCCTCTCTATGGCAGCCCCCCTATCCTTTCTATCAACCACGCCCCATAATGCCTTTCGTGCCTTTTTTAGGCAGAGGCAGACGCAGAGGAAGAGGGCGTCACGTACATTGGGCCAAGGAAGAACCACAAATGGTCACCAGGAGTCAAGGCAGGAACCAGGCAAGTACAATCTAGACCTATCTCCATGGATGAAGAATGCATTCTTAACAAAGGGCTGGGCTTTGTACCCACCCCGAAGGAAGAACTTTTCCGTCTGAACTATGAACTTGCCTAATTTTTTAGGAAGATTTGCCTACATTTCTTCTTCAAGGACAGACTATTGAAACGGCCACTGGATGATACTGGACTTAGGACTCCATCAACTTTCATTCCACCGACTGCGTCTATGCCATGTAAACTACTCGCATTTGAGAAGGCAGTTCTAGCTGAAGTGGACAAATTGGGTCCCAGACATTCCTTCATGAATACTTCAACCAAAGAGAAAAAAGCACTCAAGACTTTGTCATCAGATTCCAGCATAGTCATAAAACCAGCAGACAAAGGGGGAGCCATTGTGATCTTGGACTCACAGGAATATAGACAAGAATGTTTACACCTCCTCAGCGATACTTCCTATTATGATCCTATAATACAGGATCCAACTGAGAGGTTACAACGGACGATTCGAACCATGATTATGCAGCAAAGACAAATACATGGATAACCCGTAAGGAGGCCGAATACTTAGATACCCTCCATCTGCGCAAACCTTCTTTTTACTGCCTCCCCAAGATTCATAAAGGTATCCAGCCACTCCCTGGACCCCTATCGTCTCAGGGATAGGTTCTATTCTTAAACCACTCTTGACTTTCTGTGACCACTTCCTTCAAACTCTAGTGAGGTAGACCTCCACATTTTTGAAGGACACAAAGGATGTTCTTAATCTGATCAACTCTATCAATACAACTGAACAAGTGGATGTCTTAATAACTTTGGATGTGGAAGCTCTGTATACTAACATACTCCAAGATGCCACTCTACAGGTTGTCGAAGACACACTCGCAACCAGTACTTGGTCCTCTCCGACTCCCATTCAGTTCATTATGCAGTGTGCTTCCTTGGCCCTCACAGAGAAATACTTCCAGCTTGAAGACCAACTTTATCACCAAATACGCAGGACATCTATGGGAAGCACCTTTGCGCCGAGCCTAGCGTGTCTTTACATGTACCACTTTGAACGAGTATACATTCTCAATATCTCCAACCCGTTCTCCAATAACATCAAACTATGGCGTTGCTACATTGATGACATTCTGAATATATGGCAAAGAGACACACAGATGGTCACCTCTTTTACTACCTGGATCAATGGTTTGGATCCTTTTCTCATGTTTACATTGACGATGTCAATTTCACAGATTGCTTTCTTTGATCTGCTTATTACTATCAACCAGGGCAAATTGGAGACCAGCACCTTCCAGAAGAAGAGAGACTGCAATAGCCTACTCTTATTTGAGAGCCATCGCCCTCGGGCATTATGGGACAACCTACCCTATGGTCAATTCTTGAGACTCCACCGCAACAGCAGCAGCAGTTTGGCTTTTGAAGCACAAGCTGACGACCTTGCACAAAAGTTAAGAGACAGACATTATCCACTGCAGATTATTAATTCAGCTCAGAAACGAGCACATAAAAATCACAGAGAAAATCTATTCGTAAATGAACCTAAACCCACAGATACCAGAGTGACTTGTGTCTCAACTTATACCCCATTGTCCAATATCATCAAAAAGATCGTAAATAAACAAGGTTGATTCTCTAAAGCAGTGGTGAAGAGATACCAATACCTTTGTTTGCCTTTAAAGGTACGAGAAATATCAAGGACTTAGTGGTACATACCTGTCCTAAGATCAGACAGTCTGAATCTAGACAGATCACACTCTGGCAACTCCCACCGGTGCAGGGTCACCATCCGTGTGGGAATTGCTCTGTTTGTTCATTGACTAAACAGGTAGATACTCTTGATCTGGAACCCATAAGCTTATGGCGTCTTACAAAACACACCAACTGCAATACCCGCAATTGTATTTAAATGATCACGTGCCCTTGCAACTTACGTTACATAGGAATGACCACGAGACCAGTAAAGACCAGAATCAATGAACACCGCAAACACCGCAGTAACATTAGGTGTGGACGATCCACGACAAAACTAAGGGCCTGATTCTAACCTTGGAGGACGGTGTTAAACCGTCCCAAAAGTGGCGGATATACCACCTACCGTATTACGAGTTCCATAGGATATAATGGACTCGTAATACGGTAGGTGGTATATCCGCCACTTTTGGGACGGTTTAACACCGTCCTCCAAAGTTAGAATCAGGCCCTAAGTGTACACTACCTAGACACAAAACATTCTCCAAACGATCTATGGTGGGTAGTTTTGGAGGCACCCAATGAATTGATGACCAATCCCAAAAGTTTATTCAAAAAGGAACATCACTGGGTGTTTAGACTTTGGACACACATTAGGGGTTTAAACGATGAAGTACCATGGATGGCCTTTTGTTCCAATCTGTGAATGTTTCAACTAGCACAATCATGATTCTTAGGGTTGTAATAAGTCTTTTCATCAACTAATGAATCCTGTGCCACCATATAGTTTTTCTCTGCCATATTTGTCCAATCCCCTTATAAAACCTAGCAGAGTACTTGCCTTGCATCTAACTCGTAAGTTCTTTGGATTCCACCAATCATGATGTAAATAATCTTTTTAATTGCTATATTTTTGTTCATCTTGCACAGTACCTTTTATAACCCTACTTCCATATTGCCCAAGAACAAGTTTATTAGTCCTGTTTCTATGCACACGAGTGGGCACGTATTTCGGTCGAGCCCCTGTGTGTATTTTTAAAGTTTTTTGAGGCATCTCAACATTTGATTGGCTCCGCTTACGTGTCCTCCCGTCTTAACCCACCCCATTTTTAAACCCAACACTTCCGGGTGTGCGGTCGCGGTAGGTCACACAGCAGATGCCTAGTCGAAAATCGTGAGTACTGTATATGTTGTCTTTAATTTTTTCAGGCCTTCCTACGCCGAATTGGGCATGACGAAATCCCCCATGCGTGTTCATACGCTGCTGGCATTTTTTACTTTGGTCTTTCTGACTGTTTCTGCTTGTGTGTCATCACCTCGGGACATCCTTCCTCAGTAAATTGGAAGGTATTAGAGCAGTGGTTCCCAACATTTTGACTTCTGTGGACCCCCATTTTATCAATACTGGAGCCCGGGGACCCCCACTGAATCATTATTGGAACACGGGGACCCCCGAGGAGTCATTACTGATAGCTGGGACCTAATATCATTAAATGTTTTAAGCAGCCGCGGACCCCCTGAGGAGACTTCGCGGACCCCCAGGGGTCCCCGGCCCACAGGTTGGGAACCACTGTATTAGAGAATCCATTGTCGGTTGAGGGCTCCTCATTATATACACCCACAGTTTATTTCTTTAACTTGTATTTAAACTGCGAGCTCTCCTGAGGCCCTGTCTGACCAGCCCTTCTATTGAGTACAATAAAAGTTGTTCTGCCAGTTACCAAATCCCTCCATGTTGCCTGCTGTATTATATTTGCCTTAGCTGTCGTTAATTCCAAGTGAGCTCTATCGTACTACTATAACTGTCCTTATTAGTGCAATGAGATACGGTTAACTATTTGTGGTTATGACGATCGGCACAACCAATGAGTCTTTACTTGGATCTCGTCCTCCCTATGAATGTGAGACTTACCCTCCACTTGTCCTTTGTAGTGGGGTTTATCAATTATTTTTTATTATTTCCTACTTATACCTATTTTTCCAGAGAACTCCCCTTTTGTACTATACTTACTCAGGTTTCAGCAGTTTGACCGTACTATATACTGGACCTTTTAGGGACATATTTTCCAGCTTATATGCTGCTGTACTATTCTCAGTGTTTTCAAGATAAACATATGGGCGCCTGCTTGTATATTTATGTTTATTATTACAAGTTCATTGCTACTTATTATTGATTTTTCTACGGCGATGATAGTCTCTCGGCTTACACTTTACCCATGATGCCCTTTCCTTAATATAGGAGGCTAAGCCCTTTCAGTACTCCAGTTTGTTTGAAGGGAGTTGATTGAAAGTGTCGAGTTCACGTCTAGCCAAGTGTTTGCTACACATAGCATGACAGCATGTTAGCAGTTTGCCATCACACCAAGGTGTTTTTTGTGTGTTTTTGTTTTTTTACTTTAATGTATCTGTTTCGGTCTGTTTTTTCTCCACAGGTCTAAACCTATCTACGTCCTTTTTGCGTAGCTTTCGATGTAAGTTACAGTTTTCCTTATTTTTTACACCCAAATGGGGTGAAGTCTAGGAGTTCTTTTGTTGGTCCTGACGAAACGCCACCTGATCCGTTGGGACAACTAGGGCATGAAACATGTTGATCTGTATTAAGGGCCCGAGGTAGAGCCCCTTTGCCCCTTTTCTTTGTCTGGTATAGTAGGGAATCATTACTTCCTTTCTACTTCCCTCTGTTTTTAATTTTGACCGAGATCGGTCACACATAATAAACTTATTGATGTGAGGTTCTCAAGGCAATTTTAATTTTCCTTCTCCAGCTCCCTCTCTGTTTGCGTAGGTCTGAATCCATTCCTACATTCCTCTTGACGGCACGCATTTCAAAAGATCTCTGGCAAAGAGCCCCCTTTTGGGGCCCGTCGGACATTGCAGTGCCACCCCGACAAGGAGCAGATCTGATGATGAAGCATGACATCCAATGGATATGTGAGGGTTCCAGCTTCTAAATTTAGAAGTGCATTTCTGACCCTTAACTATTCTTGTGGAACAGTGTACTTTTTCTGATTTGCATATCTATATCACACACTAGCAGTGGACTGCATGTGGGCTGCTAGAAGAAATGTGTGCTATATCCCTATTTCCACCAGCTTTTTTCTATCATAGAGTTCTATTAAAAGATGTTCTTTGATGGTCTATAATTTTTAATATAAACAAGTTCTTTTTTTATATTACTTATGTATCATATGTTGGAAAAGACAAGACTACTCGATCTCTTTCAGACCATCTGAGCCCAACTTACACCTAAGTCAGGAGCCAAAGTTACTCCACCCATTATGTGGCACAGCTACTGCCTGCACCCTCCCAAGTGCTAACATAAACTTACAAATGTGACACAAAGTGGTGCACAACGGGTGTGTAAAATACTTATAGAGGTTGACTTTTTCTTTGACCCATGCTGCATCCTTATGCCATTAGCTCGCTTGCTTTCCTGTGTATGATCCTGCTTGAGATCCTGAAAAAAGCATTGAGAGCAGAACGTTGTACATGTTGGTACTCCGCAATGTGGAGATTCTGTACATTTCCTCAGACTATACCAGCAGTGACTTAATTGACTTTCTTATTGATGAAATTTCACACATACTCCATCGTGACTCAAAGCTAGTCCTGATGATGATCCAAGAATTTCTTCCCCAAGGTCAAAACCTCAAAACAAAATAAGTACATAAATAAATCTTGGCATTTCATCGTGTTGAGGCCCTTCCAACTGTATCTGACCGGCGGGATTTATCAAAATGTAATGCACGAGGAGCATCAAGACACCATGCTATGCTGTGTTGCATGACATGGAGAGAGCAGGTATGTACCATATGTAACATTATATGGTGCATTCCTATCTTCTCCTTCCGCTGACACACTATGGGCCTGATTCTAACTTTGGAGGACGGTGTTAAACCGTCCCAAAAGTGGCGGATATACCACCTACCGTATTACGAGTTCCATAGGATATAATGGACTCGTAATACGGTAGGTGGTAAATCCGCCACTTTTGGGACGGTTTAACACCGTCCTCCAAAGTTAGAATCAGGCCCTATGTGTTGCCTAGCACCAAAACAGGCATCCTTGTATCATGGTGCAAGGGTGCCTGCATTGCAGGTACAAATGTTTTTGTGCATGAAGGGATCGCTTTTAGCACAAAAACAATCTTTTGAGGCTTTTTCCTCTTTTACTGTGTGTTGCACAATGCGACACATAGAAAATGGGAAAAACAAGAAGAAATAAACATGTTTCTCCTCGTTACGCCTACCTTGGGAAGGCGTAGCATTTTGACACATTCCAAGGTCTAATGCTCATGGTAAAGTTGGGAATGCACCACAATCAATGGGTGGATGTATTGGAATACCCATGCTCCACCCATGGAATGTCTCTCTGGGACAGAGAAATGCAAGTCTTGTGTTGCTCCAGATTTACCAAGCCACACAAAGCAACAGAAGGTGGACTGGTATGGCTTGGTAAAGCTCACTCTAGGTTTTGCGTTGTCCTACTCCCTCTTGCAAGGCATACGAGTGACGTAAAATCTTTGATAAATAAGCCTCTTGGTCTCTGTTATTAATATCTCAATCAGTTATGAACAATGGAACTACTTCTTTGGAGGGTCAACTGGTACCCACCCGAATGTCCATGATGAGGAGGGATATCAACAGGTTGGAGTCAAACCCTATCTCACTAAACGACTTTTTATTTTTTTTGTCTGTACATGAGCTCTGACATATAGCTAAAGCTATCTCCAGCCATGTTTAAAAATAATTATTGCTGTGCTGAATCTTACAGAGTGTTTGTCACATTTTTACGTCATCTGTTCACGATAGGCCTTATGGTGGCTTGACTCATAATTCTGAAAATAGTGCCAAGCTAGACCACATCTTAGCTCTGACTCCGCTCCCCCAAAGCCATGCATAGCAATTTGTCAGGTATGTTTTGATGTTTTTACATTTCTGCTTGTGCACGTAGTATGATTTGAATTAAATGAATTGAATTAAGTTTTGTTAGAACCCTTAAGAAACAAATTAGATCCATGAGAGGAATCTATTTGTGAACATACCTGTATTCCAATGATCACGTGCTCGAATGGGTTTATAGGTCTCTAAAAAGTGTTTTTAAATCCCAATAGGAAAGGAAACAACATCAGCTGGCTTTGTGGCCGCCATAGTCGTGGTTTCAATATTAGGTGTTCTTGTATTAATTTTCATCATCTATGTGCCATACACCGCTGTTCAACGTAAGAAGGGGTAAGTTTCATTTTCCGAGTTTCAATATACAAAAATGTATGCAGAGAGGCAAATATTTGATTATCGGTTGCGTAAAATGGAATTTCTATTACAATCAATTGTACTATAGGTTGAAAATGCTGTACGGGGCTGCCTCTGAAAAGAGCATTATGGATGTTTCATGTCGCACGTAAGAACATGGGGCAAATTAAAAATTAGGGTGGCCTCTTCGCTTTAGGTCAATATGGACACTCGGTAAAGTCCTGAACCTTTTACCTGCAATAGATAGATTTCAGGTGTGTTAGTCTAGTTAAGTTAATGGAAGCAAAGCAAGACGCAGACCGCAATAGGCTATCACACGAAATTTCAGGACTGAAAATGGTGTCAGTAATGACTCGGAGGGAGGTGCTCAACCAAATCACAATACATTTTAGAAAAGCAGTATATGTTCACAGTGTTAAGTGCAGGAGGTGCGTGGTGCAAACACATTTTACCAACGTAATATAAAAGCAGATTTGTGGAGGTGGTAATTTGTAAAAAGACTATTTGTGCTTTTTTGCTCTGTTCAATTTTTGTGGTGTTGATGTGTTATGTTGGTTTTTTGTGCTGTTGTTTATTTGTGCTGCAATTTTCAATTTGTTGTATTGTGATGCTTGTGCTGGCTGCATCTGTTTTGACTGTTTTACTGTGTTGTGCCTTGTGTTTTTTATCTTGTTATTTTGCTTTGTTATGTCACTGTGTCGTTTACTGTAGTACCCCACTGTCTAAGGTGGTAAAATAGCATTGCTTCAGCTCTTCAGCCATGTAAGACACTAGTCAGCCCAAAACTGTGATCCAGATCAGGGCTTAAATTAGCACCTCTAGTTCTCGTTTGTGCCCATATTTATGGGAAAATGACACAGCGTGATGCTGCGTCAAAATTGGCAGCGCCGCGCTCCGTTATTTTCACAACGCTGGAATGTGCCGTATTTAATTGAATACGGTGCACCCCTGTGTTGTCCCCTGCACTGGCGATAAATTCACCTTAGCCAGGAAGTGCTATAAATCCTCTTTATCTTCTGCCAAGAGGAGGTGGGACTTCCTGAGATGGAATGGCCTTTTCGAAGCCTGGGCAAGAAGGGATTCATCCCAGTTTTGGCACGTTTTAGCACATAAATATAAGGAGGCCTATAATGAACTTGTCAGAAATGCTGCATCCTTTGATTAGAATGCACACTTCTCAAATCTCTATTCAGAGATACCATCTCCATTCTCAGCAGTTTTCCATCACCCTTTCCTTCTTTAACATTCCGGGAGTCTCTCTTAGACATTGCGGATGTCTCTAAATCTTTTTCTCCTGTGGCTCAAGGCAGAGCCGCTGGGCCAGATGGAGTCCCAGACAATGTTTTTCTATCTAAACCAGGCCTATGGGCTCGCTATATTCTCATCATTGCTAACGCTATTACGAAAGGGGCAGATATTCCAAAGTCTTGGAAAAGGGCAGTTGTTGTCCCTGTCTATAAAAAAGGGGACCGGACTTTTCCTAGCAACTACAGGCCTGTTAATCTCATTGACTGAACAAAAAGTAATATCTCGATGCCTGTTGGCCAAGATTCATGACTGGATGATAGACGGTAACATTCTCAGCCCCTATCAAGCCTGCTGTCATGCTAGGATTTCTACGATTGAGCAGGTTCTTCACTTCCTATTGATTTATTGGCACACTGTCACTATAGGAAGAGGATCCCTGTAGGAAGCTGGCTCTGTATATACTTCATCAAAATGAGATATAGTGTGCACACAGTCCAGGGGTTCCCCAGAGGCTTAACAAAAGCTAAAGTAGATAATACTAATGCTTTCTTTTGTGGTAGTGTGGTGGAGCAGTGAGGCTTGTCAGAGGGTAGTGCTAAGCATTTGTTGTACACACACACAGGCAATCAAGGAAGCACACACTCAATGTCTAACTCTAGGCCAATAGTTTTTATATAGCAAAAATATATTTTGTTACTTTATTTCTAGAACCACAAGATTCAGTTTGCAGATAAGTACATTTGAAAGTAAGTATCAAATGTATGTATCAACACCACTTAGTTTCAATTTGGCAAGTTAAATGTTTTTCAAGAAAATAGCAAATATGTTTTAAAAGTTGACAGTGCAATTTTCAGAAACAGTTCTGGGGGGAAGAAAAGTTAGCACGGTTCTGAGGTAAGTACAAGACTTAGAGTTCCAGTCTCCGGGGGTTAGGATGTCCACAGGTTGGGGTTCAAGTTAACCCCAAACACCCACCACCAGCCTGGCCGGGTGCAGAGGTCAAAGATGATGCAAGATTTAAAATGGGCTCCTATGGAGACTGGGGGCACTTGGAATCAGGCCCGCTTGTAGGTAAGTACCCATGTCTTTGGAGGGCAGACCTCGGGTGTAGGAGAGCACCAGGGGGGCCATAGGTCAGCACCAAAAACACACCCTCTGTGGCACAGGGGCAGCCGGGTGCAGGGTGCAAACCCTGCGTCGGGCTCCAAATGCTTTCCAATGGGGGAACCCGGGGGTCACAAAGATGCTGCAGGCTCGGTCCAGAGGGTCGGTTCCACAAAAGGAGGAGGGCCGCCTGCTGAAATTTGCCAGACTGGTGGCTGGATTCCCCAAGGCCAGGGTATGGACCACTGCCTGCTCTGAAAAAATGAAACACAAACGTTTCATTTTTTCGTTTGTGTTGCAACTCGTTTTCCTTTAAGGAAAACGGGCTGCAATACAAAAAAAACTGCTTTATTGAAAAGCAGTCACAGACATGGTGGTCTGCTGTCTCCAGCAGGTCACCATCCATGTGAGTGCTGCGAATCAGAAGGGGGTCGCAAATTGCGACCCACCTCATTAATATTAATGAGGTGGGTCTTTGCGACCCCCTTGCGATTCGCAGATGGTGTCAGGGACAACATCCTGCATCCGGGTTTGCGACTCGCAAATTTGCGAGTTGCAATCTCAGACTTTGCTACATCTGGCCCACTGTACCTTAGGGTGACTACACCCATTCGGTGTCCACTCCCTTTGGTGAGGGGGACACAGACTAACCCTATTGGTCCTTGTCCTCCAAAATCAAGATGGAGGATTTTTCAAGGAGGGGGTCAATTCAGCTGTGGACACTTTAGGGGTGGTCCTAACTAAAGTGGTCAGTCCTCCTTGTTTTTTCTAATGTTCCCATCAGACTTGCTGCCAAAAGTGGGGCTTTTTCCAGGAGAGCAGGCATCTCTACTAGCTGGAGTGCCCTGGGGCACTGTAACAAGAGGCCTGAACCTTTGAGGCTCACCGCGAGGTGTTACAGTTCCTGCAGGGGGGAGGTGTGAAGCACCTCCACCCAGTGCAGGCTTTGTTTCTGTCCACAGAGAGCACAAAGGCTATTACCCCATGTGGTCAGAAACTCGTCTGAAAGTGGGAGACTGGCACAGACTGGTCAGTCCTGCACTAAAAGTTTGGCTAAAATACAGTGGGCATCTCTAAGGTGCCCTCTGGGTGCATTTCTCAATACATCCAACAATGGCATCAGTGTGGGTTTATTGTGCTGAGAAGTTTGATACCAAACATCCCAGTCTTTAGTAGAGCCATCATGGAGCTGTGGAGTTCAAATGACAAACTTCCAGCCCATGTACTGTATATGGCCACACAGCACTTACACCAGTGCAGGCTTTGTTTCTGTCCACAGAGAGCACAAAGGCTATCACCCCATGTGGTCAGAAACTCGTCTGAAAGTGGGAGGCTGGCACAGACTGGTCAGTCCTGCACTAGAAGGTTGGCTAAAATACAGTGGGCATCTCTAATGTGCCCTCTGGGTGCATTTCTCAATACATCCAACAATGGCATCAGTGTCGGTTTATTGTGCTGAGAAGTTTGATACCAAACGTCCCAGTCTTTAGTAGAGCCATCATGGAGCTGTGAAGTTCAAATGACAAACTCCCAGCCCATGTACTGTATATGGCCACACAGTACTTACAACATCTAAGAATGGACTTAGACTCTGTGGGGGCATATTGCTCATGCAGCTAAGCCCTCACCTGTGGCATAGTTCACCCTGCCTTACGCTGTAATGCCTGCTAGGGGGTGACTTAACTATGCCACAGGTAGTGGTTTGTGGGCATGGCACCCTGAAAGGGGTACCATGTTGACTTGGTCTTTTTCTCCCCACCAACACACACAAGCTGCAATGACAATGTACAGGTGCTTGGTGTGGGGTCCCCCAGGCTGGCATAATATAGGGGACCTTCCTTGGCCACAGGGCCCTTGGTACCATGGGTACCTTTTACAAGGGACTTAACTGTGTGCCAGGGGTGTGCCAAATGTGGGAGCAATGGTACAGTCTTAGGAAAGAACACTGGTGCTGGGGCCTGGTTAGCTGGATCCCAGCACGCTCTCAGTCAAGTCAGCATCAATATCAGGCAAAAAGTGTTGGGTGGGGTAACCATGCCAAAAGGGGCACTTTCCCACAATCCCTGTATGTAGCAATTGTGGACCTTCGATCAGCATTTGATCTAGTCCAGAGGCCGACCCTTTGGTGGGCGTTATACAAAATGACGATGCCTCTAGACCTTTTGTCTTTGATCAGACGTTTACATGATGGTAATACTGCAGAAGTCAGATGGAGGAATCAGGATCAAATGACAGAGGAAATTCCAATTCAGCGCGGTGTACACCAGGGCTTTATTCTGGCTCCACACTCTTCCCTTTATATGTCAATGATGTTGTTTCTTTTTTTACGATCAATAGCTGCAGATGTACCCTTGCTGGCTGGCAACAAAGTCCTGATTCTCCTCTTTGCGGGTGACACCCTTTTGATCTCCAAGACCCTATGCGGTCTGCAGAAGCTCCTCCAACGTTTTGTGGAGTTCTGCTCTGCTCTGGGTCTGGAGGTCAACTAGGATAAAACCAAGGTGATGACATTTAATCCCCACGAGTCTTTTAAGGGAAGAGTTGGTATGAAGGGGAGTCCCCATGAGCTGGTGGATAGCTTTTCTGATCTAAGAATTACAATTTCCAAATCTTTGTCTTGGAAACACCATCTTAGAAAAGCTGCATTGAAGTTTACCCAAATTGCCAGTGCCCTCAGTAGGGAGTATCGTTCTATCTACTTTAAGCAATTACCCCACTGCTTCGTATATATGAAGCTAGCTAAAGTCCTGGCCTCTGTGCTTTATGGGGCTGAATTATTAGCTAGTTCCTCTCATCCGTGAAGATCAGGTTTATTCGCAATCTGGCCTTCCTTCTATCTAGTACCCTTTTACATCCAACGTGTTGTGATTTGGGTCTGAAAAGCTTTGAGGGTAAGGCCAGGTTGCACCTACTGCTGTTCGGGAGACAACTGTGGACCACTCCACAATTGGCCCATTATGACCTGGCATTGCAGGATGTCATGTCTGCATACCATTTTCATACTGTACCGTGGCTTTGATGCATTAGAAATTTGATTAACAGTCTTGGACTAGCCGACTTACAGGATCATTCAGTGATGACCACTTTCCCATCCAAGAATGTTTTGAAGACTCTATACTGGGATAGTGTAAAAGCAGATACTTTTAGGAAGCTTGCTTCATCTAGACTAGTTGAGGAGTTCTACCTCTATAAGCCTTCATCTGCTTTGAATCTTTCTGAAATTTGATCACGGCACCCTTGGACTGGAAGCTTTACTTCCAGTTCAGAATGGGTATTCTGCCCTTGAAAATATATACTGTTGGTTGGCATGCTGGGGTCACGGATATGTGTCCGGTGTGCACCTCGTCAAGGGAAAGTGTTTTTCATCTTCCTTTTGTATGCCTGTACTATGCCCGTCATCGCAGCACTTGGTTGGCTCTGATCTGCAGAAGATTGGGCGTGTGTAGTCATCTTGTGTCTGTGCGGATCTTACAGGTCTGTTTCTAATTCTTTCTTTGTTATTTCTCTGGCTAGTCTTGGATGGAATCTTCCCAGAAGAGTTCATTAGTTTTTTTAAAGTGATACATGGGCAATTGATTTTATGTTGTTATATTCTGGTTGCACATATTTATATCATCATTGTTTTAGGATTTTTATTCTTGTTGTGATGTAAAACATCTTATATTTATTTGCTGTGTTATTTGTGTGTATTTTGCTGTTCTTTTATGTTTTTGGCCGAAATAAAGCTTGTTGATGATCATCAACAAACAGAGCACACCGCAAATTGAGGGTTAGTGTGCACTCACAGTGAAATAAATCCCAAAGCTATTTCACTCTGTAATCTTTGCTAGACTTTTCCCTGAATAGCCCTAGGAAGGATTAAAATCTTTACTGCCTATCTCTGCTTGGAAAAGTGCTTCAAAGTTATTTCCTATTTAATATATAAAATCATTCCTATTTAATATATAAAATAAGACTTATTGGTGAAATCACATTTTTCATAACTTAAGCAGAAAAGTGTCTTTGTAAAAATATACTCTAGGCTGCTTGAGGTACATCTGACCTGAAACCAGTTCTACTTCTTACTACACCGCCAAAAATGGAATACACATTTTTGCCTGGGAGAGTTAACAACTGTGGCTCAGAGGACAATGGCCAACCTCTAAGCCAGGAAGGAAAAATTGGTGCTAACTGCTGATCACTTAATAGGAATTAGCTGCTTCGATGTGGACTGGAATAGTTGGCAGAACAAAGGGCAGTTTTAGCACTACCTTTTCTGACTTGGAGGTGTCGGGGAGGAATTCTATTAATTCCCAAACCTCTCCTATAAAGCCAAGCTCCAGTCACAATAGGAGGCAGAACCATTTCTGATCATGTCAGGTGGAAGGAGTTTTCATCTAAAATGGGGCATGATTAAGGACTTGAGGGCAGACCTGTGTGGTGGCAGCTAGATCTGCCATCTTGAAAGAGGGTCTCCTGAGTAATACAATACTTCAAAGAGGATGTGCTGCAAAATGACGCAGAACTGTGAGAAAATTGTTGAGCTTGGGAGAAAGAATTTCTTCAGTTCCAGGCTAGCATACAGTTTAAATCAGGCACCGCAACCACCACCTCCTCAAAACATTCTTGGACCTGGGAAGACTCAAGGTGAAGAAGAAAGCCCTGCTGGAGGATGACTCCTGACCCTTCACATCTGCAGCAAGACGAGGTCTCAGCCAGGGACTCAAAAGTCCTGCATCTTGCTGGCACCAAGGGACTGTAACTGCTCTCCAAGGGGCAGGAGGTTGGCCTTTTGCTTACTTGCATCAGGAATACAAAATACAGAACAATCACTGACTCCTAGAAAGCCCAGCTGACTAAAGAGGATGACATCCTGAAGGACACCTGGCTGGAGAGAGACCAGGTGCCCAGGAGCCTACCCTGATGAGATATGGGCTGCAGGATTGACCAACAGAAAAATTCCCAACAATTGGAAACTAAGGCCCATATTTATACTTTTTTAGCGCCGCATTTGCGAGGCTTTTTGACGCAAAAGCGGCACAAAGTTACAAAATACTATTGTATTTTGTAACTTTGCGCCGCTTTTGTGTCAAAAAATGACACAAATGTGGGGCTAAAAAAGTATAAATATGGGCCTAAGTCTGAAAGTAAATTCTTCAATTGGGATGACCTGCTTGATGTAGCCGAGCTCCACTCTTCTGCTGCTGGAATGATATTGTGCCTAAGCCCCAGTCAATTGCGAACTGTTGTTTTTTCTTGGTGCTTGACTCTTTCTGTATGCTTTCACCGTAAAGCATAAAAAAAAATCCTCCCTCTGGTTATTGTTAGCATACTTTGATGATCATGATGTCTTTTTGCTAATTACATGTTTCTCTATTTCTCTAAATTTTTATGGGAATGTTATTGTGTTGTGTTGTGTTCTTTGAAACTGTTGATACGACTTGAGCTTAACACACACTTCTTTGCGGTTTTTATGCAACCTGTGCCATAGCTACCAGGAACTGAGTAGAGATACTCTGAGAGCTGTGTTTTGACCTAACCAGAGTAGTCTAGTTTATTCCATTTTAAAAGCAGAACTACAAGCCCCGGAATGCCAAGCAAAAACCAGGAGAGCAGGAGGCACTCACACATTGAACTGGGAACCTTGAGAGCTCTGATAACATTGAAATTTCAGACCCAAAACGCTATAAAAATTCCTCCCCAAATGAGTTTTTCTGTGTCACTCACTTTTCCCGTGCAAGGAATCAAAGCCTTTCAACTCTTTTCAGCCATCACTTAAGTTTCCAACTACTAACCAAAACTGGACCAGCCACTTAGCTATTCAACATACCCTCTTTCTCCAGCAGTTTTCTCAACAATGTGTGTAACTCCAAAAGATAAGGTCCATTCTTTTCAAAAGAAACATCACACCATCGCTTAAAACAGAGTAGAGTTGATGCAGTATCACATAATGTTGCATCGTTCCTAACTCTGTGCAAAAAGTTCATATTTCCATCTTAACTTTCCTGTATTTATGGCTGCTGGCTTAAGTGTCCCTCTACAAACCATTCTCATGAACATTTCCATCCAAGTTACTGCCCATATAACTTTAATCTTTTTTATGTCCCTCTTCATAAACAGAAACAAAATGTACCCCTTGTAACTGCACTGTAACATTATCTCCCAAATATATAACCAGTATATGTAACAACCTATCAGTCTGCGAATTGCAGTCACTCCTGCTTGTACCCTCAGTTTACTATAAATCAGTGCTCCTATGACATGCAAGTCCTGTATCATTGTGCATGTAGCCCTAGCCCATGCAGTACCTGCCACTACAATGAAGCATTAGAGGTTATTGTCACCATTAGAAATGTTCCTCAGGCTAAGGTAAATCAAGCACCCCAATACAAAAGTCTCCAAACATAGATCACATTTTTATCCAAGGCTTACTGCCTAATTACAAGGAATGTATTGTCTGCATTAAAACTGACTTTCCTGTTGGCCAACAGTGTGCCACCATCAATTAAAACAATTCTAGAAATCAATATGTATCACCATTCAAGCCAGCATTTTGAGCAAACCATACCTTGGGTATACCTTCAAGTCTGCCTTTCCAGTCCTATTTAATTGCATCATGTGATATGGCAGCACCTCCCTAGACATTGCCAGCTGATCCTTTGGCAAAACGCCATGACTTCCATGACCACAGTGCAAGCAAAATTCAAGTGTCCAGCAGGTGATGAATTTTCTTCATTAATAACTTAGCTACAAAAATGATTCTTTCATCACCCGCAGCATTACCCCTGCCATGTCATGAGGAATCAACATTTTCATCCTTAATGCATCCAGTTCAGTTCCTAAAAATTTCAGCTGTGTGGCCAATCCATTTTTTCCTGGATCCTACAGTGCTCTCAACTCTTGTGCCTAGGTCTATACAATAATCTCTGTGAATGCTGTCAGTGGGGAACACTGTTTTCTTTCTGGAGTGCTCTATAATGTTCTTTATACTTCCCTTTAGCCATATGCTGACACAACTCAGCCAAATCAGTCCTCTGAGCTGAGCCAGTGAACTTGGCGGAGCCGCAACTGACACTGCAGCTCGCATGACACCTTAAACACTGTCTTCCAACTAACCTCCGTGTAACCAGTTTATATTCTGGATGATCTTTCATACCACATAACACAATATTATTGATAGTATGTATGATGTCACTACAGGCAGCTTACCATTCACCATGATGGATCCTCTTCCTTCTGACTTGCCCTCTGCAGCTAGCATAGCCCCAATTCCTAATGCATCAAGTGTCAGGACCCTGACCAACATCACAGCCCCATTCACAACTTTGGGGGTGAAGAAGCCAACAGTGCATCTGCCACATTCCTCTTCCTGTCCTTCTGACGTGATGGTCATCTTGCTACTTCCTTCTACTTAACCCAGAATACCCAGGGTCTTCATGTTCCAGCCTATTCTGGTGTCAGTACCTTAAAGGATACCTCTCTTGCACACCACCTAACAATTGCCAGTTTCAAGTAACCAAACAAAGTCCACAAAACCTCAATGTTGGCTTTGAAATCTCCCAAACTGCCAGCAAGAGCCAAAAGCTCCTTAGCTAATCAAATATTCTTGCCTTTCTGGACGATCTCGACTCTCCAACTATACATTCTCAAAGTGCCAACTAGCTAGAAAAGAGTTGCCAAAATGGAATAACCCTTAAATTACTTGCTGCTTTCCAAACGCCCTCAAGGTCCGTAGCAATGAGCATATATATATATATATATATACATTTAGATTCCATGCATGTTAATGTACTTTGAGTGGATACCCTGAAAATCAGCATGAATGTAGCTTTACTAGGTCAAAGGACACTGTGCTATAATATTGATAATGTGTTTACTTAAAATGCTTAGAGAAATCCATAAACCCCCCATCTCTTTTAATAAACTGACCACCTCCTTCTCTGCTTCACCATCCATCTTGCAAAGTACTTGCAGTAACACACTGTTAGAGCAGGCTACAGTATGCAAACCAAAAAATAATGTTTTCCGGTAGTGAGAGCCATAAAACAGAAGCAGCATTGCCTAATTTGCAAAAGACTAGATTCTGGGGCGCAAAGTTTTTCCCATACACTTTCAACCAGCACTATTGAAGGTCAATATACTGAATACCAAAGCTGTGTAGGCTTGATTACACCTGATTCTTCTTTAATGGGCCACCAGCCACTTCTTGCTTCTTTATTTCACTTTTGTAGCTCTTTTTTATCCCTGCTCTTCCTCTTTGTAACTGTTTTTTAAGTATTCCTCTTCTTCCTTCTTTTACATTTTTTTGTTTTTCTTTCTGGATGAAAGTCTATTGAGAAAAAATAAGTGCTGGTCCCCAACTATGAGTGCTCATGGGCCCACCTAGAAGTCCACCTCAAATTAACCACCGAGGAGCAGTGTATTTAATGATGAGCAGATTTAAAGGACAAGCATATATTGGAATATTAAGAGGCAGGGGCCAAGGTAGGAAGAGAAATCTTGTTAGCTGCAGATGTTTTACAGGAGGGAGCTGGGTTACGCAAGAGCGATGTGAGTTAGAAGAAGAGCTGGGGTGTGATTAAGAGGGTTAGGATTAGGTGACCGATCGGGCAGGGATTTTTCTCCTTGTGTGCCACAATATGTAAGTCTATAATATCAACCTGCACACATACAGACTCCAGAGTACTAACTATCGACAAATCACCAGGGTAAGCTTACATAAGGAAGTATAGATTTACTATTCTTAACTCCACATCTCGTTAGCTTGACTATATGTTGCGTGTCGAAACTATGGAGTCTACTTAAGTGCAAATTGATATCAGGTCTTCAATATTGTGGTAGAACACACCTCTTAAAATGGCCATGTTTGGAAAAGGGAGAGTCTGACAGTTCCCACTCCATTCTACACCTGAAAAAGAAGATTCTTTCTATTTTCTTTGTCTGATGATGCCATTACAAAATATGATAATAATTTACATTTCTGATTTAAAAAAAAAACATATGACTATCACAATATATTGACAAAAAATGCCTTTAAAACTCCCAGAAGAAAAGATAGAACTTTGTCAATCTGGCATGGGGAAAAGGCCTCTTTGACGCGCCGTACCATAAAACAAAAGACTTTAGGGTGGTGCAAGGAGGCACTATGGGCTTGTAAATATGCTCCTTAGTTTAGTTACAATGGTGGCTGGATCTTGACAGTGCTTTTCAAAGGAACTTCCTCAGCTCAGGAGCTTTAGTGCTGGGCCTGGCAGTTGGAGGACCCTGTTGGCAAAGTTGCTTTTGAAGGCATTGTGAGGGGCTTGGCAATGAATTTACCGTAATGAGGTTAGTGTTGTGGTATTTAGATTGCTCAGCACTTCACAGTGCTTCAAGAGCAACTGAGCTTTTTGTATTATTGTTCTGCACACAGAGCACAAGGTCAGGTCCAATTCCATTTTGCTGGCAGAAAACAAGAGGAAAATAGCATTTTGCTTTGCCAGCAGAAATGTCACCCACCCCTTCTCACAGGTTCTTGCAGCTGGCAAAAGACAATTCAACCTTTAACAGCACACATTGTGATGGGTCTCGGCACAATCAATTAAACTATCTTTCTTCCTAAGTAGTGGATCTCTGTAGGCTCTCTACAAGGACAGCAAAGGAAGACTAAACCATTCAATTCTAAGGTTGTCGGAAACATAAGGAGTAAACAAGCAGTGTTGTGGGGTAATGTGAAGAACTGCAAGTAAATAGCATGGAAATGGATATGTATTTGTGTAGAAGAAAAGAACTATAGAATAATATTGGTGTAGGATAAAAGGTCAAATGACGGTTGCACTGTCAAGCCAGACCTAAAAATCCATGAAGGTTAATAACTGCCCTCCCCTCATCTCTGCTGCCAGAGAAAAACACTATCAAACTAAGATATTTTAACAGCATTGGTGTGCCCTTGAAAATTCAACCTCAGGGAATTGGATACATAAACAAAATGATCACAACTGTGTGGAGAGCACGTTTTCTGTAAAAGCACGCAAATTCTGCGCAGCGAAAACATATACTTTTGGTTCTTAACATTTGGGCAGAGCTAAAGCCCCTCTCCCGGTGTTCTCACATAATTGTCTGGTGACAGTTGGGCTATCAAGCCAGAACATAAAAATACCTCACGGTACAGTAGAACTACAGGAAGTGTTTGGTACCCGATTTAAAGATTCTGATTATATAGGAAGGAAAACGTTCAGAAACAGTCCTACCCACCAACCTGCATTACTGTATTGTCTTCCACTTTGGCCAAATCTTTGCAAATACCTTTAGGAATTTAAATAGGAAAAACAGAAGTCAAAGCTCAATATTCACAAGATATAGAATGCGAAATCAGGCACAAACAGTGAGGGAGTTTGATTTCGGAATTGGCACAGCCGATGTAACGAGACTGTTAGAATTCCATTTCCCTGCTGCAAGTGTGCCACCCTTTGATTTTTGTGAGCAGGATTGGCTTACTCTTGTCTTGCTCCTCACTTACTCCTGATTTTCCATGACTCACACCTACTCACTGATGCAAGATTCGTATATTGGGCCAACAGGCACTGTAGCAGGTATTTAAATGTCCTTTCTGTGGCATCCATGTTTGACATGCTAAGGTGACTTTGGACTACCTATATTACTTTGTCAGTTTTTGCGGCTTGTGATAAACAAGTGTATGATAAAAGACGATTATGATTTTAAAAGTAACAAGTCATGGTCACTCTTTGAATGCCATTGACATTTTTGACATTGCAATGGATCACAGTAGTAAAGAAAATGTATATAAATGGTCTTTGAGATGTTTTGGTACCAGTTGTTAAGCAATAAAAGCAGCCTTTTAACATAAGTATTCTCTTTTATTTACAGAAATAAACAAGAAGAAAAACTTCAGAAAAATATGACAACATTTTGAGCTACTTTCCCGAGGCCCTCTGAAGCTGCGACAATTCTAATATTCCTTACATCTGCAAAAGATACATAAATATTTGGTGTATGAGCTGTGGACCCCTGTAATTTGTTATCACAAATTTATGACACTCACGCTCGCCACAGGGAAGCTCTAGAAAAGAATATTCTGTATGATGGACTACTTGTTAGAATAGAGGAAATCCAAATGCTGGTTAAAATTTCCGCACTTCTGCAGTGGACAATAAAATGCACATGCCTGCCCACTTTGCATGGCCAAAATGCATCTTAAATTGACTTTTTCGAGATCCTGCAATGTCACCTTTCATTGCTTGCTGCTATCCCAGGCTGTGCCTCTCCAAGTATCTCCAACATGGAGGGTACAGCGAACTGGGATGATCTTAAAGTCCCATTTTGAGTCAGTGGTGAGGTCAATCATCTTTAACGTCTACTCATGACTGTAGCTTGGATGTATGAACTGCGGCAGATATCATCATAGAAGATAAACAGATTTTATTTCCTGTTAATTTACTATTTACTATTTTATGCAGTATTGAGAGTTGTGATGTTTTTAAATGAAACGTTTGTTTTGATGTAATTTATATGTACTTTTAGGAAGAGCCCTCAGAATAAATTAAAATAGCGTACATGCTGTGGTTTTTGTGTGTCTGCCAAGCTGTGTCTCTATCTCTGAAGTCAATCAATGGCAAGTAGAAGATTCTCCCTAATTGCCCTTTCTGAAGATGGTCACCATGCTTTCCGATGAGTGAAATCAGGTGAGGCTTGTTTGTGTCTATTATTACCAACATTTTGTAGACCGAGCCAGACCTCATAGCTGTGTTAAGCATTGATCGAACCAGGTAAATATTACTAGTATGAGGACGACAGCATTACGAGCACCAGTTCCCGCTGTGTGTTTAGGTATATTAGATGAGTGTTTTTACGAAGTAAAAGAGCAGCAACATTTAGGGGCACAAATAAAAGTCCCTAGCGCCACCTTAGCGCCGCCAATGCTTCATTTTTTTATGCTAAGGCGACTTTAAAGGGGCTTTTTCCATGCGCCATATTTACAAAAAGGTGCAATGCATGCATTGGGCCACTTTGTAAACCCTTGTGCCACATTATGCCTGCGGCAAGTACAATGTATGCAAGGGTGTCATGCCAGCGCTAGGAGGCTAGCAAAAATGGCGCAGTGAAATTTAACAGATTTCAATGTGCCATTTTTGGCGTCATTTTTTAATGCCTGCTCAGAGCAAGTGTTAAAATGATGCTCCCAAAGAAACCGTAGAAACCTATGGGCCTCCTTGCACTTTGCTATACTAGCATCAATATATTTTATGCTAGTGTAGCAAAGCGCCACAATAGGTTAAAAAATGTTGACACTATTGTGTTAACGACCGCCATGGTGCGCCGTATCATAAATACAGCCCAACCATGGTGTTGTTAAGTGCCAGTAGTCGTGTGCTGAAAATGTGGCGCATAATCTCTGAAGCTGTATTTTACATAAATATGGGCCTTAGTTTGGAACTATGAAGAACTCTTACCCCAGTACAACGGTGGGAGGATGGAGGGACAGTGACAGAAAGAGACAGAGAGAGAGATAGAAAAGAAGAATACGTTATCTAGCAGCCCAGAACTAAGATAAATGACCGAAGTAACCAACTATCAACTAACCATTACACCATAAAATCCATTAAAAAATGTAATTGCAGGAGAGGGTGAACTGTGACAGGACGGGCACAGCGTCTGATCAATAAGCTCATGATCCATGCTCCCTTACTGCCTGACTGCAGTGTTCTAAGTTATCTGTGACAGCTTGGATTGCCAGGAATTGGATGATAATCACTCACCGTACAATCCGAAATACAGGTGAACTTCCTCGACCCAACTGAAACCACGAGTCAACATGCGATCCTGAGAGTTCAATGAAGGCGGCCATCTTGAGACCTCCATAGAGAACATAGAATCAAAAGTGACGCCGATGTCGCATAGCTTTTGCAGCCTGGCAGGCCATCAGCAGGAGGAGGGATAGTAAATTGACTTCATGGGCAAAGCAAGAGCACTACTTTGAATCAGAGGAGTGAGCATTTTGACTGCTATGGGCAATATTTACTGTGGAATAGTCCACCTCCTCTTGTGGCCATCTGAAGATAGGTTGTGTGTATTTTTTCAACTCCCCACCAGAAAAAAACAATTTGTGAATACTCCCTGTTCGAAGTGTAGCAACAGAGCTGAATGCTACAGCCCAGATGCCCTGACAAAATACTGGGGGAATGGAGTCCAAGTGTTTGGAGCACACAGACGATGCATTGTTGGGGCAAAGCATACAGTGCCCTACTAAACCAGAGGGCTATGAGAACTTTGTAACAAGGTAATTGATTACTGTGAGAGCTTGAGGGTCTGGCAAATAATTGTTTTACAAGGTGCCTCCCTCCTGCCAGCACCCGAACTGTTGATACTAGCTACGTTTGGGAGGAAGGATTGCAAATATCCTGGATGATAAGTTTGATAGTCATTCCTTGGCAAGTCTAACCCGAATGTGTGAATGAAAAATCACTCCAAATGACAAAAGAGTATCAGTGACTTATGGGGATCAACAAGTGCGTTGCCAAACCCTCCACCTGAAAGATAAACTAGGCCACATGAGCAACTTGCCATGGGGTTCCATATATATATCATGTTGGTGGATGCAAAGTTTGAAACTGTCTGGTAGAGAAAAACAACGAAGATTCTATTTGTATGAACAAATTGGATTCTACTTGTGGTGGAGAAAGCTCCATAGTAGAGATGTGATTTTATCAAGAGTCTTTTATCAATTTGCATAGAAGAAATTGAACATTTTAGAGTGCAGGACCTTAAAAGGTCACAATTAAAAATGTTGAATGAACCCTTTCCTTTTCACTTTCTGTAAGAAATCTTTGGTTAGCTGGAACCATGATGGTTTTCGGTTGGCATTACAATAATCATTCTACTTTATTCTGGGATTTAGTGGTGTGTGGCATTTCATAAAATGTGCCAATGATCATTTCTAATCTGGAAGGCACCAGTAGAGCTCAAGCAGGAAGGGATAGTGGCATAGGCAGGAGGATACAAGGAGTACTGGAAGCCTTTCAGGAGCTTCACTCCTTTTCCTTTTTTCTCACGACTTCCCAATCAGTGTATTTTTGCCTGTCAGATATCAAACATGAACTTACATAGGTGGTCATTACAACCTCGGCGGTCTTTTAAGAAGACCGCTGAGGGACCGCCGTGCGGAAGACCGCCAGTAGTGGCGGTTTGCTGCTCTGCGTATTATGACCGTTGGCTGCTCTCCTTGGTTTTTCCGACGGAGAGCCGCCAACAGCCATACTTGCGGGCGGCGGGGAAGTAGAGGTTGCTCCACCTCCACCGCCACGCCAACAGAACACCGTCGAGCTAATCATGTCCTGTGATTCTGCGCGGCGGTGTTCTGTTGGCGGTGTGGTGTTGGCGGAGCCGCCCCCATGGCTCCCGTCCCCTCCCGGAGGATCGACGGAACAGGTAAGTCGATCATCCATTAGGGGAGGGGGGTGGGGGGGTGTTGTGTGGGTGCATGGGGGTGTGCGTCTGTGTATGTAGGGGGGTGTGTGAGTGCGTGTATGCTTGCGGGGGTGTTGCGTGTTTCGGAAATGTGTGCGTGAATGTGGGTGTCTGACTGTGTGTGTGGATGTTGGCATGTATGTCGGTGTGTGTGCGTGTATGTGTGTTGGTGGTGCCTGCGTGCGTGTCGGTGTGTATGTGTAAGGTAATGTCGGGGTCGGGTGGGGAGGGGGGCCCTGCCACCTTTGGCGGGGTGGCAGGGGTGGTGGGGGGTGTAGGGGAGGGAGTCGGGGTGGGGGAGACCCCTATCAGTGCTAGGGAAGGAATTCCCTGGCACTGATAGTGCTTACCGCCATGGATTTCATGGCGGTTCCTACCGCTGGAAATCCACGGCGGTAAGCCGGGTCACAATACCGGCGGCGGTATTGTCACGGCCACCGGGCTGGAGACCCAGGTCTCCAGCCCTGCAGTCGTCTCCGCCCTGGCGGTCGGAACGGGGAAGCGGCGGATGACCATGGCGGTAACCACCATGGTCATAATACTAAAAAAAAGACCGCCAGCCTGTTGGTGGTCTTACCGCCGCTTCAACACCGTCCGCCAGGGTTGTAATGACCCCCATAGTGTCCTGGAAAAAGGGAGTAGCCAGAAAAATACAATGCCCCATCATTAAACCATATCTTGAATGGCACTGAGTAAACAAACGTGATGTGAGTGACCCCCCCACTCATTTAGATGCTTCCCCAAGGGCATTCTGAAAACAGTGTTAGTAAATAAATATACCCATCCACCCATCCATCCATCCATCTTGTGCTCTTTTGTGTCATTTGATACCCCAAACCACAACTCCATTTTGCTATTCTTTCTCTGTGTAATTATCTTATGTTAGAGGCCCAGAATCTCCATCTAAGTCAAAGAGGGTTTAAGCAACATTTTAAAGGTATTATTTTAAAAACACTACCAATAACACCCACCCCAACTCAAGCTGGTAAAGTAGAGAGTTCATGACGCCTATTGTCCTGGATCTTTGCAGGAGTTATGTGAATAAGATCCCTCTTGGTTGTGAAAGCCACCAGCAGGTGCATAGCTACCATTGATACAGCAGGTGCAGTAGCACGAGGATCAATTGAACTCCAGATAATTCCTGTAGTTTACTAGTCCTACAGCCGTCAAAGAGGTAATTTTCCTTCTTTGCACCAGGACCATGTCACCCAGGCTACGCTATTTGCCACTGATGGTTAGTACAGTCTTTACCAAAGTGTAGAAAAAAGGAGTGTAGGAAGAGAAAGCTAGAAAGACAGAAGAAAGGGAGAGATTGTGTGACATGGAGGTACAACCAGAGAGGGTGCACCCCGGAGTTGCAACCTTTGATGTGGTCACTGTTAAGAATCTTGCCCTGCTAGACACTGCCACATTTGTCTCTAGGTAGTACTGAGTCACAAGCATCTCAGAAAATGATTAACAAATTGTAGGGGTACTGTGGGATGGCTTACAGTAAAAATCACAAAAAGTGCTGCAAAAGTGGGTAGGGTCACCTGTGAGAACTTTCACCCATTGGTTAATGAGTGGCCAGGGCCTTTCCCCAAATACAAGCTGGCACTGGGCATGAATGTGACACCTGCAAAACCCTCCTCAGAAGATTCCAGTGAGGAATCAAGAAAAGGACTGCCCAGAAGAACCTGAAAGAAGACTGGACCTGCTTGAATCCAGGACCGAAGAGTGACTCCAAAGATCAGTTGGCCAATGTCCTGTTTGAGCTTAACGGGCAAACAAGCTTCCAAAGGCATGTATCCCTGCAGGTGCCCAGTGGACCAGTTCTAACTGTACCAGCCCTGGACCTTGCTGCTGACCTCTGTTGAAGGGACTCCTAACTGCAGAGTAGTGCCCCTCAGATCCTGGACCAATGGCTGGTGTTAGAGTGTACTCCTACTGCCTAAACTGTAAAAGTTGACACTTAGAAACTTTTTGCCACCGTTTCTTCCAAAGAACTGGTTGAAAATTGGAACTGACATCAAGCCTAAGTGGACAACACCAAATCGCCACTCAGATTCAACTCTCTGGTTTGCACTACTTATGGAGATCTGACTTCCAGAAAAGATTTGAAGTCGAAACACAGAGAACTTAATCGGGACCAACACTGAGAAGCATCCCATTGACATTGAGACATCCTCAGGCTTGTACTTCTTCCACTTAGAGCTTTTGTGACTCTATGGGGACTCTGCTCTCCATCAACTTGTCACCATTGAGCCCTGCTTTGGATCAAGGTTGCCTCATCAAAGATTCTTGATGACCACTTTTTGTCTAGAAAATTTCTAAGTCTGAAGATAAAGATTCCACTGGGACAAATCAAGTCCCTGTATCCGACTTGTGATCTATTGCAGTCAGCCTTAACTTTAGATTTTGACTTGATCTAGAGTGACCAGATAACCGGGGGTGGCACTTTGTGCTTTTTAGAGTTTTATTTAAACTTTAAAAGTTTATATCTCCGATTTTGCTTTTTGGCTTTTAGCAGTTTTGGTGTCCCTTTATTTATTAAAATATTCTCTATTTTTGTAAGTCGATTTGGAATTTTATTTGTGCTGTGTTTTCACTTTACTACTGTTTGAGAGGTCATGGCATATCATACTATACAATGACAAGATATACCATACCTTATTATACAATGACAGCTATAACGTACTGTACCGTACAAAACAATGACAGCCAATACCATACCGTACTGTACAATGGCAGGCCATTCCATACCATATACTATACCATAACAAGCTATGTATGTTATACAAAACTATACAATCACAAGCCACACCATACCATACTACAGAGTGACAAACCATATAATACCATACTGCAAAATTACAAGTGTCGACATGTGTGCCCCCTGGAAAATCTGCATAACAATGGTGTGCCCACATTACATGTATTGGGGATGGCGTTAACCTGAAAGTCTGTGAGGTAATGTGTCCCAGAGATAAGATTCAAAACAGCATTTCAAAATACTGTCAATAAGAAAGGCATGACTCAAAAAAGTAGTTTGAACTAAAATATGCATACAAACTATGAAGGTTTGTTAAAAAAAATCAAGGGTATAATACATTAAATTGCAAATGCAGCAGTAAACTCATGAATTACATAGAGAATCACGTGCCATGAAGACATCAAATATAGAATAATGCGCAAAAAGTCAGAAATGCTAAGTCTCAAGTGTGCAGCAACGGAATAAGAAATCAGACAGCATCCCTAGTAGAAACCAAAAAGATCTGATGGCTCACCCTCACATCCGAGGGTTTGGTTAGCCATTTTCAACATAGAATATTATAAAACAGCAAAGTCAGCATGGTATGATCATTGCTCTAACAATTCAGATTCTCTCATTTGAAAACATCATGTAATCCTATCACCTTAGCCCAAGCAATAGATGAATGTTAATTACCCCCTTTGAACTAATGTCATCTGGAGGTACTTCCAGAAAAAGATAATATGGTTTCTGAATTCTATGAACTGGAAAAAAGAGGTTTGTTTCCTGATTTTGTATCTTAAGTAATCTGTTGATCTCAATTGTTCCTTTCAAAATCTCCCCATATTCAATCTTTAAATTAACAACATTATTTTCTCTCTTTTCAGGTGGGGTAGTAGCCATAGCTTTGACAACAGTAACCACTATATCCACAGCGGCTGTAATTCCACAAGCTGATATTTCTTGTGTACTCATACCAGGTTAGCCCCCATCAATTTTAGGTACCTGCAGTCTCTCTACCTAATCATCAGCTGTATAAGGAAGGAGGTCTAGAATTCAACAGTTCATTTAAAAACTATCCTCCTCATCTGAATCAATTTCTTCATCTCTTTTTTGATTTTCAGTTTTAGATTAATTTTCTTTTTAGCTAATTCTTTAGCAATTGCAGGAAATCTCACTTCTCACATTGTAACTTCTGTCCATGCCCTTTTCTGAATGCCCCACTTGCATTCCAACCAATGGCTCATCGCATTTTTAAACTTCCTTCTCTTTTTCTCTATGACCACCAATCTCCTATTTAGTGCCTTAAACTGTGTAGGTCTAGATTGCACTTTTCTCTAATACAGTGCATACTTCAAGAAATCAAACATTCTAGTATAAAGTTACCTTCTAAAGGAAACTGCATGTCCTTATCACCAGAAGTATACTCCTGTCAATATTTTAACCACACAGACATAAAACATCCAATATTCATCATCATTTTGAATGATGGAGAACCCCCAGAAGGAATCTTATCATCTTCCCTCACTGGTATACAATGAACTGTAGGCTTTTTCAATACAGCACTCATTATTCCTATTAAAAAATGCACAAGATTCACAAAATAAACAAACGAACCACATCCAATCTCAGCACAACTATGGCAAAGGTCAACCAATAGCAGCATAGCTACAAAAGAGAGTTACGATGAAATATTTAGAAAAAGCATGAGTGTCTATTACAAAATTCAAATATATAATTGTAATGAAGTTAAAAGAGGCTCTTCAGGCTGGTACAAGTCTTCCAGCATTTATTTAGTACGCAACAACAAGGTAAGTAGAAACGTGAATCCCTCGCCGACATCCGACACTTCCCCTCCGTCCAACTCCAGCCCAACCGTCTCTCCCGAATGTAGAATTTTCTACATGTGTTGCATGCCAAGAATTCCATTACACAACAATAATACAGAAAGAGTACATTGCAGGTGCAGCAGTAAACTCACGAGTTACATAAAAACCATTTGCTATGAGGCACTCATATATAGAATTATGCAAAAATGTCCAAAAATCAGGGACAAATACAGAATAATACAATAATGTGCAAAATTAGAGATATGCTAAATCTCAAGCTTGCAGCAAATCAGTAATAAATGTGATAGCATTCCTAGTAGAGATCAAAAAGATCTTTTAGCTAACGTCAAAATCAGAGAGTTTATAAAGTCGTTTTCAACATAGAAAATTATAAAACAGCAAAGACAGCATGGTATGATAACTGTTGTAACAAATCACACTCTCTCATTTTAAAACGTCACATAGGGGGTCATTACGACCTTGGCGGGCGGCTACTGCCGCCCGCCAGGCGGTAACCGCTGTGCGGCCGCCAATGCGGCCGCACTCACGCGGCCCCCATTATGACATTCCCGCTGGGCCGGCGGGCGCAAACCAAGTTTGCGCCTGCCGGCCCCGCGGGAATGGGGCCGCAACATAGGAGCCGGCTCCTAATGGAGCCGGCGGTGTTGCGGCCGTGCGACGGGTGTTGTTGCACCCGTCGCGCTTTTCACTGTCTGCTATGCAGACAGTGAAAAGCTGGCCGGGGCCCTGTTAGGGGGCCCCTAGGACACCCCTTACCGCCAGCCTCTTCCTGGCGGTGCAAACCGCCAGAAACAGGCTGGCGGTAGGGGGGTCATAATCCCAAGGGCAGCGCTGCTTGCAGCGCTGCCCTGGCGGATTATCACCGCCGGGGCTAAAACGGCGGTAAACCACCGGCCCCGGCGGTGCGACCGCGGCGTAATAAGGGCCTCCATACCACCAGCCTGTTGGCGGTACGGACGCCACATTACCCCTGGCGGTCTCTGACCACCATAATCCTTTCACTTTAGCACTAGCCCACTACATGAATGTTTATTCGACTGCTTTGACCTAATGTCACCTGGAGGTACTAAAACAAGCTATTTACATAATCAGTAGAGAACCAATGCAAACAAATGTGTAACAGGAAGAACATTGAGATGTAGCAAAAGCTTCATTTAGCGAGTTCTTCAAGAACAATGGGGGTTATTACAACTTTGGAGGAGGTGTTAATCCGTCCCAAAAGTGACGGTAAAGTGACGGATATACCACTAGCCGTATTACGAGTCCATTATATCCTATGGAACTCGTAATACGGCTGGTGGTATATCCTTCACTTTACCGTCACTTTTGGGACGGATTAACACCTCCTCCAAAGTTGTAATAACCCCCGTATGTCATACAGAAATAATTAGTTCACGGCTTGCTGCATATAGTGTCAAACAAGAAATATAAATACTGAATGAACATCATGGTGCGGCATCCATTTTTAGCAAAATATAGTTGAGGCTTAAATGAGGTTCAGTTAGCATAGGCCAGAAGGACATACTTAAACACACAATAGTTTTCTTGCAATTGCAATAGCTCTATATCAGTATACACATGTGAATTCAAGTGTAGAACAACAAATATGAAGGCATATTTTAATTCACATTTTAACAAAAACGTTGTCACAGGCCATACAATACCATACCACACAATGGCAAACCATACTATTCCATAGTATATAATTAAAGACCATAACGTACCATATCATAATATACTAGATCATTATATATCGAGCAATCGTATATTGTACAGCATAACTAAAAAAAAAATTCACAAAGCCAATACATCTAGCTTAGGAGAGTAACATTGGATTTGCCAATGCTGGTTTAATAGTGTATTTTGATTTAGTTTTTAATGTGGCAGTATATTTTCCTAACTTTGTGGGACCCTGCGAATTGGCCTCAGTCTCCCATTTTTTATGATATTGGTCACGTAATGTTTCCTTTTTGATAGCAACCACTTTCCTTAACGCAAGTAAAACCATATTTCGTACATAAAAATGGGTGATAAAAATTAGAGAAAAATATTAAGGCAAAAGTTAAATAATGCTTGTTCTATGGGATGCTTGTTTCCTGAGATAGGTGGCAGCTCTTAAACAGAACTTGCATACAAGGTATTATATTTAACAACTGATAGCCTTAAGCTGGAAGGCACACAAGATGGAGTATCCTCTTGCATGCTTCTACCACACCAGCCCAGAACTTAAAAACAAAAAAAAGAAATATATGCTAATATTTTACTTCCAAGCTGTGATTATTCAGCTTCCATGGAGACACATCTTCATACCTGGTGCTACATTGCATTGTGATGTAAAGGTGATGAACCAGAATTGTCTTGATATCGGTGAGACCAGGACCCTCATTTCCTCACTGTGAATGTCCTGACAGGGTGGCTAGAAATAAAGTAAATATTTGGTTTAACCTTTTATTTATCATACACTTTTTCAGAATACCCATTGATCCTTGAGACCCTCCCAATAGGAGAGATAACATCTTCAAATTGTTCTGGCTGAACTTCACAGGATATACCTCTACTGAAGGAGATATAAGGCAAATCTGTAAGTTGTGGTGTACAATATAACATCAGAGATTTGATGATTCACTTCAGGATACAAAAAAGGAGTTTCTAGTTGATTACAGGTGACCCATTGGTGATCTTTGTCTAGCATTGTTGTAATATCAGGGATCCGGCAACCCTCTACAGATAACATGTTTATTTTTACCAACTCAGTGGCTCTCATTTTATCAACCTCAATAAAATGAAACGCAAAATGCCCCTTTGACTTAAAGAGTAGGGAAATGCATGCAGCATCACCATTTTTGTAATATTTTTCGTGTGAAGAGACTTGAAAAATTCATGGAACTTAAAATTAACAATATCGCAAGGGCTGAAAAGTATGCACTCCACTCACAGTATAAGGGCAAACAGGAAGTAGTGCAGTGAACCTTGGTGCATGATCTACAAACACTACCCTCCTCCCCCAGCATGTGTTTGTGATGCAGGGACTTGTGGATTCCATAATTTGTTGATTCAATAATCTCTTAATGTGGTTTATATTTGCTTGCAGGGGTTTCCATAATCATTCGCGAGGTTAATGTCCTCAAAAGTAATTTAAAGGGTTATACTATATTATTAAATAAGATCATGGACAATACATCGTCTTTTAAAACATAATGACAAATTAAAGCAAAGCTAGTCAAGGAGAAGTGAAGAGAAGAGGAAAAAACACATTTAGGTAAGATGATAGTAGAGGAAAAGTGATTCATTTTCAAATGTCTCTGCAGCTTGCTAGGTTGATTTTTGAATGAAGTCTATTTCATGCACTTTTTTAAGTGATACAAATGAGTAATTCCACTTTGTGTTATAATATCCCAATGCAATGTTTAACACTTTGAGACAAAAATCATTAAACCCTCGTTGCAACAGTAGCAATCCATTTTACCAAAGTAAGTCAAGAATAAGTCAAGAATCCACATAACTGCATTTCTCCCCGACCCAAATGCACACATTAACAAAAATGTATGAGTGATGTTTTATTAGCTCGTAAAGGTACAAAATGACACAATACGCCTGTGACAATTACCAGCAGCAAACAGCTCCTGTTACTTACCAACAAATAAATATGCAAAAACTTTAGGTAATAGTGTTACCGTAAAATTTCTCTTCATTTATTTGATCACTTTTCAATCAAGAGGAAATATAGATGTATTCTATATATACATAAATTATATATAGAATCATATTCCTCTTACAGGGTATTTCCAGGGGTGGCTCCTCCTTGGGGCGGAGGACCGTCGTCGTCCCGCCAGCAGCGGTCACTGCAAACCTTTTCCCAAAAAACAATCATAAACTGTGTTTATGATCGTTTTTTGGGGAAAGAGGTGGGGCCACAGGGGTGAAGTGCACTGAGAGGGAGTGCACAGCACTCTCCCCTTGAGAACAAATGTGTGTTTGGCAGCCGTCTAAGGCTGGCCAAACACACATGCGAGCAGGGCTCTCTCCAGCCCAGGCTCCAAGTCTGCCTGGGAGCGCCCTGGCTGGGCACTCCCAGCCACTCCTGATGCTGGTCTAAGCAGCATCAGGATTGGCAAAGGGCAGACTGGGAGCCTGTGCCAGTCTGCAGCAAGACGGGAGGAGGCAGAGGAGTGGCGCAGGAGCGGAGGTAAGTGGTTTTAAAAAAAAGTTATTTTGTATTTAATTTAGTGTCGCCTCGCCCCTTTCAATTAGCACCAGCCATTACTGGGTATTTCCTCTTTCTTTTGCACAGATCTCCAGAATATGCAGTAAGTGTCATGTTTTGTAGCATTTATGTAGCATTTACTACCTCTGTGTGGAGAGCTGAAGTGCTTGCCTACATGAATAGCACGCTACACTGTGTAGGTTGTGTGGCTGAAAGGGTGGTGTTTCTTTTTTATCCTATGTGAGAAGTGTTTCCATGTAGTGCGTGATGACCACCGAGGTGCAGCTATTGCGTTATGAGATGCAGTGCATAGTAGTGTGTTGGATGATGAAGTGTGTTGACAGATGAGCAATTTTATGGTTTTTGGTATGTTGGTAGCTTTGAACAGTTCCGCCGGTCCCTTTATGGTTTTTCATATTATTTGGTCTCTTTAGCTGGTTGCTGTACTAGGTGCCCCAATCTGACATTTTGAGTATAGTTGCAGCTCTTGCTGACATGGTTGTAGGGAGAGAGAAGTGGACAGATCTTTTGGGATGGACATTTTTTTATCCCATACTTGAGTGTCTTTGTGAGATTTAAAAAAGCAGTTAGATTGTTTAGATATGTGGGACCTGCAATGGTAGACTATTTAAAGTCTTCCAAATTGCCCTCAATATGTAACAGGTCTCTCCAGTTCAAAGTTTACTGACTGCTCAAAATAAATAATTTAATCATCACACATAATACGAATCATTACAGCCATTAAATAGAATACAATAAAAGACTTCTTAAAAACTCTTAAAACATAATGCAAATCAATAAAATGCAGTATAAACCTTCTTTGAAATCCCTAGTTTGGAGCATCCAAATCTCAAACATGGCAATATCACATTATATATATTAAGTTCCCCAAACTGTTTATTTATCAGCCCGTCCTTTGGACAACCCAGATGCTCTTGTGGGACTTCAATTTAATACCAAGAGTTCTTTCTGCCTAATAGTCCAGGCTGCATATACAAATTTGGACACTGCTGTCACTACCATAATTGAGAAGTCACTCTTACATATTCTATAAGCAGTAATGAAGTAAAATATAAAAATATTTCTGCATAGGGGCACAATCCAACTTTGCCTGGGACATTGTATCTATGATAGAAAAAGAACAAATGCTCATCTGTTTGGTCAGCCATACAGCACAATTTGCATTTTTTATCACCTTCTGACGAAGAAGCCCAACAAGTGGTAAAGGCAGCTGTCATCAGAGTGCCACACCTAAACTGTAAAAACAAAGATTGGGGATGTACTAGTCTAATCATATTCAGAAAGGGCTCTGCTGCAGGTTCATGCTTGAAGTGGGAGAAACCACTGATCAGTGGATCACTATTGCCTGATTGAACAATCCGAGAGGAAACCTTCTCGCAGACTTTCTACTTTACAGTGGGCACAGCATCCAGCGATATTGCTTCAGGCATGGCCCAGAAGTTCGGGAGACCTAACTATGCCCAAGTGGTCCTTAGATTCCTCAGTAATCCTATCTTCTCTACTTCTCACGGCCACCCCAATATATCGCTAAGGCTAGCCCTGTAATTCTGTAGTTCCTCTGTTCTCCATATGCAAATCCAATAGAGCAAGGTTCTGAAAACTGCCTGATCTGTTAGATTCTGATGTTACAGTTTGTCGCTGACTGCTGCATATTATGGTTTTAGTATTATTTTGGACCGTAACTTTTATATATTGAAATAGATAACTGTAAAATGCCACAGCGAGCTGTAGGTCAGCCCTTTATTGCCTACCTGCACATCAAAAGCATTTTGCTGGATGAACTGTTATCTATTTGTGGGCTGTAAGCTGAGGATATTGATTGTGCTTATGACTGTTTTCTGGGCTCTGTTGCTGGTATGTGGGAGGTGCTGTTATCCAGGAGATAGACATGTTTTCAACTGTCTTCTTAAGTGTATACTCTCCTGGATGTTCCTGGTGCTGGCTGGTAGTAATTTCCAGAGATTTGCAGCATGTACTGCAAATGCAGTGCCTCCTACAGATTTCTCATGATAAGAATGATAACTTGTGCATGCCTGGAGAGCAGTGTTCTGTTTGGCTTGTATTGCTTAGATTCAAGGTTTAGGTATGGCGGTCCTTTTCCTTGAGAGACTCTGTGGACAATGCAGAGTGCCATGAACATCACCCTTCTAGCTATAGGTAGCCATTGGAGCCATTTCAGGATTGAAGTAATTCATTCTGTTGGCTGAAGGAGAAGAAGACGCCTTGTGGCAGCATTCTGGATGAGCTGTATTTTGTGTATAATGAATAAGGTGGAGAATGTTGACATAGTAAAGTTGGAGATTACAAGTGTGAGGATACCTTGCATTTTGAGTTGGTAAACGGTATGGAAAGATGCAACATAGTGCCTTCATTGTGTAGAAGGCACTCTTTATGTAGTTATTCGCATGCTATATTAGGGACAGTTCTGAATCCATGCTTACTCAGGTTTCAAACCTCTCTTGATGTTGCTGGAGGAGCTTCAAGTTCCTTAGGTTGGATGGCGGTAGGCTGGTAGTTTTGCCATTGTCTGCAGGTCATAATCTCTGTCTTTGCTGTATTGAGCTTAGGTTATTCAACTTCCATGTGTTTAAGGCACAAACACAATCATTGAGTAGTGAATTGAAAGATCATGTGCAAGGTCTTTATTCTTATTACTTATGCATAAACAATCATGCTTCTTAGTTCCCTTTTTTGCATTGGTCTGCATTTTATTTTATATTTATTAAAAGGGTTGAAGCAAACATAATCAGCAGCAGTTTGGAAGAACCATGACACTGTTTATCAGTTTAAGAATTACCAATGTGGAAGATTCTCCACAGAATTGAAGTGTGTGTACACGTTCATATTGTAGTAATGCAGAATTCACTGTGGGGGATCCTCCTCTAGCACATTCTGCTAGTGAAATGAATTCATGCTGCATTGCTCCACCCCTTGTTACATTGTACAACATTTGGTGGGTGGAACCATTCTCTTTGTCTGAGTCTCCTAATGTTCCTTCTGGTCCCCAGTCACCTTCAAACACTATATGGAGCCCCTTGGGACTCTACTCATGGGCAATACCTTCAAAATTTGCTAGTATGCCAAAAGCACGAGTATGTTTGAAAGCCTCATCCTCTCCAAAAATCTAGCTCCTCTAACTCAGGCTGCACCTCAAATCAAACATCAATGTCCAGCACCCACTTGAAGTATAATCCCAAACAAATGTAGTTCCGGCAATTCCCCAAGAAAAACAAGTAGCAGCGAGTAGAAACTTGACTCAACAACATGAACCTGGATTTAAAACCCAAGTTTCACCCAATACAAAGCCACTTTAATTCAACCTTAACACGGACCTCACCCTCAAAGAACATATTGGCAAGAAATCTAAGATAGTCTGGTCCCAGCTCTCCCTACCAAATATAGTGAAACCATTCCACTCAGAAAGTGACTTCGGAACTGCAGATCAAGCCCTCATACTATTGCGTGTTGGTGGTAATGCTCTTCATCAAAGTCTCACAGACTTTATACTTACTCTCTTAATGACATAGGTGGTCATTACAACCCTGGCGGACGGTGTTAAAGGTGCGGTAATACCGCAAACAGGCCGGCGGACAAAAAAAGGGAATTATGACCCTGGCGGAAACCACCAACAAAGACAGCCACTTTAACACACCGCCCGCCAAGGCGGTACAGAGAAGCAGCGCTGCGGTTACCACCAACAGATAGGCGGCAGACAATGTACCGCCCACACTATTACAACCCGCCAATCCGCCACCTTTTCCGGGGCGGATTCACCGTGGATAAAAACACGGCAGAAACAGTTTCTGCAATGGGAAAACGCTCACCTTAGCACATCCCATGAGGAAGGAGGACACCATGGAGCCGGAATTACAAATCCTACCTGCCCTTGTTTTTCTTCTCCTTTACGACCAACAGCTACGTAGGCGCAGAAGATACCGGTGAGTACTGCATCTACGACACGGGGAGTGGGAAGGCAAAAGTCAGGGGGACACCCATCAAACACCCCCACCCTCGCATTATACAACATACACATCAATGCAGTCACAAAAATCACAGTAACAACCCACAATCCCCCCGGAAGAATGCAAAGACAATGCGAAATTCGGGCAAACATTGTAATGTGCCAATATACATGTCATACAAAAATATACAGATAAATATCTCAAAATCACTCTTATTCACACGTACAATCCGAGAAGTAGTGCAGATATGTACACAACAATGTCTGTGCACCAACAGTCCAAAAAAGCATGGGCGAGGCCCACAATAGATACCTGACCAAAATCGGAGAGAACACTGCCGGGGCATCAGATAGAAACACTACAGGCACCTCAGGGGGAAGGGAAAGGGGGGGCACCTCAGCCAGATGAATGCGAAGCCAGATCCACGACGGGGCTCCATGCCCATTGATGTATCCTGGGGAGTGAAAAGCCACAGTCTCTCAAGTCTCTACAGTGGGTGGCTTGCCCACTGTACCATCCTGGGGAGTGCAAAGCCACAGTCTCTCAAGTCTCTACAGTGGGTGGCTTGCCCACTGTGCCACCCTGGGGAGTGCAAAGCCACAGTCTTTCAAGTCTCGCAAAGCCACAGTCTCTCAAGTCTCTACAGTGGGTGGTTTGCCCACTGTACCATCCTGGGGAGTGCAAAGCCACAGTCTCTCAAGTCTCTACAGTGGGTGGCTTGCCCACTGTGCAATCCTGGGGAGTGCAAAGCCACAGTCTCCCAAGTCTCTACAGTGGGTGGCTTGCTCACTGTGCCATCCTGGGGAGTGCAAAGCCACAGTCTTTCAAGTCTCTACAGTGGGTGGGTTGCCCATTGTGCCATCCTGGGGAGTGCAAAACCACAGTCTCTCAAGTAGATGCAGGTCTCCACTGGATCTGGAGGGGGACTGGTGCCCAGACTGGATGAGTCTCCCCATTAAAGAAAAGTACCTGTTCTGTGACTCTCCCAGCTGCACATGGGATAAGGATGCCTGATGTGGCGGTCCATTCAGTCCTACACGGTGCATGCCCTGTTCAGCGGTGCTTTGCCATGGCGGTCTTTGCCCTGTTCAGCGGTGCTTTGCCATGGCGGTCTTTGGCCTATTCAGCGGTGCTTGCCTTTGCTCTGTCTGACCTGTTCAGCGGTGCTTTGCCATGGCGGTCTTTGCCCTGTTCAGCGGTGCTTTGCCATGGCGGTCTTTGGCCTGTTCAGCGGTGCTTGCCTTTGCTCTGTCTGACCTGTTCAGTGGTGCTTTGCTATGGCGGTCTTTGCCCTGTTCAGCGGTGCTTTGCCATGGCGGTCTTTGGCCTGTTCAGCGGTGCTTGCCTTTGCTCTGTCTGACCTGTTCAGCGGTGCTTTGCCATGGCGGTCTTTGCCCTGTTCAGCAGTGCTTTGCCATGTCGGTCTTTGGCCTGTTCAGCGGTGCTTGCCTTTGCTCTGTCTGACCTGTTCAGCGGTGCTTTGCCATGGCGGTCTTTGCCCTGTTCAGCGGTGCTTTACCATGGCGGTCTTTGCCCTGTTCAGCGGTGCTTGCCTTTGCTCTGTCTGACCTGTTCAGCGGTGCTTTGCCATGGCGGTCTTTGCCCTGTTCAGCGGTGCTTTCCTTTGCTCTCTCTGACCTGTTCAGCGGTGCTTTGCCATGGCGGTCATTGCCCTGTTCAGCAGTGCTTTGCCATGGCGGTCTTTGGCCTGTTCAGCGGTGCTTGCCTTAGCTCTGTCTGACATGTTCAGCGGTGCTTTGTCATGGCGGTCTTTGCCCTGTTCAGCGGTGCTTTGCCATGGCGGTCTTTTCCCTGTTCAGCGGTGCTTGCCTTTGCTCTGTCTGACCTGTTCAGCGGTGCTTTGCCATGGCGGTCTTTGCCCTGTTCAGCGGTGCTTTCATTTGCTCTGTCTGACATGTTCAGCGGTGCTTTGCCATGGCGGTCTTTGCCCTGTTTAGCGGTGCTTTGCCATGGCGGTCTTTGGCCTGTTCAGCGGTGCTTGCCTTTGCTCTGTCTGACCTGTTCAGCGGTGCTTTGCCATGGCGGTCTTTGCCCTGTTCAGCGGTGCTTTGCCATGGCGGTCTTTGCCCTGTTCAGCTGTGCTTGCCTTTGCTCTGTCTGACCTGTTCAGCGGTGCTTTGCCATGGAGGTCTTTGGCCTGTTCAGCTGTGCTTTCCTTTGCTCTGTCTGACCTGTTCAGCAGTGCTTTGCCATGGCGGTCTTTGCCCTCTTCAGCGGTGCTTTGCCATGGCGGTCTTTGGCCTGTTCAGCGGTGCTTGCCTTTTCTCTGTCTGACCTGTTCAGCGGTGCTTTGCCATGGCGGTTCTGATACGGACATCGGTGTGTGGCATGACAATCTCTACACTGGGCATTGGTGTGTGGCATGACGTTCCATCATTGCCCAGCGGGGCTGTGGCATCCTGGCCCCTCATGGACTGTGACTCCGGCGGTGGTTTCTGGACCAGTGATGATACTTGTACCCTCCTGGGCTGTGACTCCGGCGGTGGTCTCCTGACCAGTGACGATACTTGTGCCCTCCTAGGCTGTGACTCCGGCGGTGTGGCTCCCGTCCCCTCCCGGAGGATCGACGGAACAGGTAAGTCGATCATCCATTAGGGGAGGGGGGTGGGGGGGTGTTGTGTGGGTGCATGGGGGTGTGCGTCTGTGTATGTAGGGGGGTGTGTGAGTGCGTGTATGCTTGCGGGGGTGTTGCGTGTTTCGGAAATGTGTGCGTGAATGTGGGTGTCTGACTGTGTGTGTGGATGTTGGCATGTATGTCGGTGTGTGTGCGTGTATGTGTGTTGGTGGTGCCTGCGTGCGTGTCGGTGTGTATGTGTAAGGTAATGTCGGGGTCGGGTGGGGAGGGGGGCCCTGCCACCTTTGGCGGGGTGGCAGGGGTGGTGGGGGGTGTAGGGGAGGGAGTCGGGGTGGGGGAGACCCCTATCAGTGCTAGGGAAGGAATTCCCTGGCACTGATAGTGCTTACCGCCATGGATTTCATGGCGGTTCCTACCGCTGGAAATCCACGGCGGTAAGCCGGGTCACAATACCGGCGGCGGTATTGTCACGGCCACCGGGCTGGAGACCCTGCAGTCGTCTCCGCCCTGGCGGTCGGAACGGGGAAGCGGCGGATGACCATGGCGGTAACCACCATGGTCATAATACTAAAAAAAAGACCGCCAGCCTGTTGGTGGTCTTACCGCCGCTTCAACACCGTCCGCCAGGGTTGTAATGACCCCCATAGTGTCCTGGAAAAAGGGAGTAGCCAGAAAAATACAATGCCCCATCATTAAACCATATCTTGAATGGCACTGAGTAAACAAACGTGATGTGAGTGACCCCCCCACTCATTTAGATGCTTCCCCAAGGGCATTCTGAAAACAGTGTTAGTAAATAAATATACCCATCCACCCATCCATCCATCCATCTTGTGCTCTTTTGTGTCATTTGATACCCCAAACCACAACTCCATTTTGCTATTCTTTCTCTGTGTAATTATCTTATGTTAGAGGCCCAGAATCTCCATCTAAGTCAAAGAGGGTTTAAGCAACATTTTAAAGGTATTATTTTAAAAACACTACCAATAACACCCACCCCAACTCAAGCTGGTAAAGTAGAGAGTTCATGACGCCTATTGTCCTGGATCTTTGCAGGAGTTATGTGAATAAGATCCCTCTTGGTTGTGAAAGCCACCAGCAGGTGCATAGCTACCATTGATACAGCAGGTGCAGTAGCACGAGGATCAATTGAACTCCAGATAATTCCTGTAGTTTACTAGTCCTACAGCCGTCAAAGAGGTAATTTTCCTTCTTTGCACCAGGACCATGTCACCCAGGCTACGCTATTTGCCACTGATGGTTAGTACAGTCTTTACCAAAGTGTAGAAAAAAGGAGTGTAGGAAGAGAAAGCTAGAAAGACAGAAGAAAGGGAGAGATTGTGTGACATGGAGGTACAACCAGAGAGGGTGCACCCCGGAGTTGCAACCTTTGATGTGGTCACTGTTAAGAATCTTGCCCTGCTAGACACTGCCACATTTGTCTCTAGGTAGTACTGAGTCACAAGCATCTCAGAAAATGATTAACAAATTGTAGGGGTACTGTGGGATGGCTTACAGTAAAAATCACAAAAAGTGCTGCAAAAGTGGGTAGGGTCACCTGTGAGAACTTTCACCCATTGGTTAATGAGTGGCCAGGGCCTTTCCCCAAATACAAGCTGGCACTGGGCATGAATGTGACACCTGCAAAACCCTCCTCAGAAGATTCCAGTGAGGAATCAAGAAAAGGACTGCCCAGAAGAACCTGAAAGAAGACTGGACCTGCTTGAATCCAGGACCGAAGAGTGACTCCAAAGATCAGTTGGCCAATGTCCTGTTTGAGCTTAACGGGCAAACAAGCTTCCAAAGGCATGTATCCCTGCAGGTGCCCAGTGGACCAGTTCTAACTGTACCAGCCCTGGACCTTGCTGCTGACCTCTGTTGAAGGGACTCCTAACTGCAGAGTAGTGCCCCTCAGATCCTGGACCAATGGCTGGTGTTAGAGTGTACTCCTACTGCCTAAACTGTAAAAGTTGACACTTAGAAACTTTTTGCCACCGTTTCTTCCAAAGAACTGGTTGAAAATTGGAACTGACATCAAGCCTAAGTGGACAACACCAAATCGCCACTCAGATTCAACTCTCTGGTTTGCACTACTTATGGAGATCTGACTTCCAGAAAAGATTTGAAGTCGAAACACAGAGAACTTAATCGGGACCAACACTGAGAAGCATCCCATTGACATTGAGACATCCTCAGGCTTGTACTTCTTCCACTTAGAGCTTTTGTGACTCTATGGGGACTCTGCTCTCCATCAACTTGTCACCATTGAGCCCTGCTTTGGATCAAGGTTGCCTCATCAAAGATTCTTGATGACCACTTTTTGTCTAGAAAATTTCTAAGTCTGAAGATAAAGATTCCACTGGGACAAATCAAGTCCCTGTATCCGACTTGTGATCTATTGCAGTCAGCCTTAACTTTAGATTTTGACTTGATCTAGAGTGACCAGATAACCGGGGGTGGCACTTTGTGCTTTTTAGAGTTTTATTTAAACTTTAAAAGTTTATATCTCCGATTTTGCTTTTTGGCTTTTAGCAGTTTTGGTGTCCCTTTATTTATTAAAATATTCTCTATTTTTGTAAGTCGATTTGGGATTTTATTTGTGCTGTGTTTTCACTTTACTACTGTTTGAGAGGTCATGGCATATCATACTATACAATGACAAGATATACCATACCTTATTATACAATGACAGCTATAACGTACTGTACCGTACAAAACAATGACAGCCAATACCATACCGTACTGTACAATGGCAGGCCATTCCATACCATATACTATACCATAACAAGCTATGTATGTTATACAAAACTATACAATCACAAGCCACACCATACCATACTACAGAGTGACAAACCATATAATACCATACTGCAAAATTACAAGTGTCGACATGTGTGCCCCCTGGAAAATCTGCATAACAATGGTGTGCCCACATTACATGTATTGGGGATGGCGTTAACCTGAAAGTCTGTGAGGTAATGTGTCCCAGAGATAAGATTCAAAACAGCATTTCAAAATACTGTCAATAAGAAAGGCATGACTCAAAAAAGTAGTTTGAACTAAAATATGCATACAAACTATGAAGGTTTGTTAAAAAAAATCAAGGGTATAATACATTAAATTGCAAATGCAGCAGTAAACTCATGAATTACATAGAGAATCACGTGCCATGAAGACATCAAATATAGAATAATGCGCAAAAAGTCAGAAATGCTAAGTCTCAAGTGTGCAGCAACGGAATAAGAAATCAGACAGCATCCCTAGTAGAAACCAAAAAGATCTGATGGCTCACCCTCACATCCGAGGGTTTGGTTAGCCATTTTCAACATAGAATATTATAAAACAGCAAAGTCAGCATGGTATGATCATTGCTCTAACAATTCAGATTCTCTCATTTGAAAACATCATGTAATCCTATCACCTTAGCCCAAGCAATAGATGAATGTTAATTACCCCCTTTGAACTAATGTCATCTGGAGGTACTTCCAGAAAAAGATAATATGGTTTCTGAATTCTATGAACTGGAAAAAAGAGGTTTGTTTCCTGATTTTGTATCTTAAGTAATCTGTTGATCTCAATTGTTCCTTTCAAAATCTCCCCATATTCAATCTTTAAATTAACAACATTATTTTCTCTCTTTTCAGGTGGGGTAGTAGCCATAGCTTTGACAACAGTAACCACTATATCCACAGCGGCTGTAATTCCACAAGCTGATATTTCTTGTGTACTCATACCAGGTTAGCCCCCATCAATTTTAGGTACCTGCAGTCTCTCTACCTAATCATCAGCTGTATAAGGAAGGAGGTCTAGAATTCAACAGTTCATTTAAAAACTATCCTCCTCATCTGAATCAATTTCTTCATCTCTTTTTTGATTTTCAGTTTTAGATTAATTTTCTTTTTAGCTAATTCTTTAGCAATTGCAGGAAATCTCACTTCTCACATTGTAACTTCTGGCCATGCCCTTTTCTGAATGCCCCACTTGCATTCCAACCAATGGCTCATCGCATTTTTAAACTTCCTTCTCTTTTTCTCTATGACCACCAATCTCCTATTTAGTGCCTTAAACTGTGTAGGTCTAGATTGCACTTTTCTCTAATACAGTGCATACTTCAAGAAATCAAACATTCTAGTATAAAGTTACCTTCTAAAGGAAACTGCATGTCCTTATCACCAGAAGTATACTCCTGTCAATATTTTAACCACACAGACATAAAACATCCAATATTCATCATCATTTTGAATGATGGAGAACCCCCAGAAGGAATCTTATCATCTTCCCTCACTGGTATACAATGAACTGTAGGCTTTTTCAATACAGCACTCATTATTCCTATTAAAAAATGCACAAGATTCACAAAATAAACAAACGAACCACATCCAATCTCAGCACAACTATGGCAAAGGTCAACCAATAGCAGCATAGCTACAAAAGAGAGTTACGATGAAATATTTAGAAAAAGCATGAGTGTCTATTACAAAATTCAAATATATAATTGTAATGAAGTTAAAAGAGGCTCTTCAGGCTGGTACAAGTCTTCCAGCATTTATTTAGTACGCAACAACAAGGTAAGTAGAAACGTGAATCCCTCGCCGACATCCGACACTTCCCCTCCGTCCAACTCCAGCCCAACCGTCTCTCCCGAATGTAGAATTTTCTACATGTGTTGCATGCCAAGAATTCCATTACACAACAATAATACAGAAAGAGTACATTGCAGGTGCAGCAGTAAACTCACGAGTTACATAAAAACCATTTGCTATGAGGCACTCATATATAGAATTATGCAAAAATGTCCAAAAATCAGGGACAAATACAGAATAATACAATAATGTGCAAAATTAGAGATATGCTAAATCTCAAGCTTGCAGCAAATCAGTAATAAATGTGATAGCATTCCTAGTAGAGATCAAAAAGATCTTTTAGCTAACGTCAAAATCAGAGAGTTTATAAAGTCGTTTTCAACATAGAAAATTATAAAACAGCAAAGACAGCATGGTATGATAACTGTTGTAACAAATCACACTCTCTCATTTTAAAACGTCACATAGGGGGTCATTACGACCTTGGCGGGCGGCTACTGCCGCCCGCCAGGCGGTAACCGCTGTGCGGCCGCCAATGCGGCCGCACTCACGCGGCCCCCATTATGACATTCCCGCTGGGCCGGCGGGCGCAAACCAAGTTTGCGCCTGCCGGCCCCGCGGGAATGAGGCCGCAACATAGGAGCCGGCTCCTAATGGAGCCGGCGGTGTTGCGGCCGTGCGACGGGTGTTGTTGCACCCGTCGCGCTTTTCACTGTCTGCTATGCAGACAGTGAAAAGCTGGCCGGGGCCCTGTTAGGGGGCCCCTAGGACACCCCTTACCGCCAGCCTCTTCCTGGCGGTGCAAACCGCCAGAAACAGGCTGGCGGTAGGGGGGTCATAATCCCAAGGGCAGCGCTGCTTGCAGCGCTGCCCTGGCGGATTATCACCGCCGGGGCTAAAACGGCGGTAAACCACCGGCCCCGGCGGTGCGACCGCGGCGTAATAAGGGCCTCCATACCACCAGCCTGTTGGCGGTACGGACGCCACATTACCCCTGGCGGTCTCTGACCACCATAATCCTTTCACTTTAGCACTAGCCCACTACATGAATGTTTATTCGACTGCTTTGACCTAATGTCACCTGGAGGTACTAAAACAAGCTATTTACATAATCAGTAGAGAACCAATGCAAACAAATGTGTAACAGGAAGAACATTGAGATGTAGCAAAAGCTTCATTTAGCGAGTTCTTCAAGAACAATGGGGGTTATTACAACTTTGGAGGAGGTGTTAATCCGTCCCAAAAGTGACGGTAAAGTGACGGATATACCACTAGCCGTATTACGAGTCCATTATATCCTATGGAACTCGTAATACGGCTGGTGGTATATCCTTCACTTTACCGTCACTTTTGGGACGGATTAACACCTCCTCCAAAGTTGTAATAACCCCCGTATGTCATACAGAAATAATTAGTTCACGGCTTGCTGCATATAGTGTCAAACAAGAAATATAAATACTGAATGAACATCATGGTGCGGCATCCATTTTTAGCAAAATATAGTTGAGGCTTAAATGAGGTTCAGTTAGCATAGGCCAGAAGGACATACTTAAACACACAATAGTTTTCTTGCAATTGCAATAGCTCTATATCAGTATACACATGTGAATTCAAGTGTAGAACAACAAATATGAAGGCATATTTTAATTCACATTTTAACAAAAACGTTGTCACAGGCCATACAATACCATACCACACAATGGCAAACCATACTATTCCATAGTATATAATTAAAGACCATAACGTACCATATCATAATATACTAGATCATTATATATCGAGCAATCGTATATTGTACAGCATAACTAAAAAAAAAAATCACAAAGCCAATACATCTAGCTTAGGAGAGTAACATTGGATTTGCCAATGCTGGTTTAATAGTGTATTTTGATTTAGTTTTTAATGTGGCAGTATATTTTCCTAACTTTGTGGGACCCTGCGAATTGGCCTCAGTCTCCCATTTTTTATGATATTGGTCACGTAATGTTTCCTTTTTGATAGCAACCACTTTCCTTAACGCAAGTAAAACCATATTTCGTACATAAAAATGGGTGATAAAAATTAGAGAAAAATATTAAGGCAAAAGTTAAATAATGCTTGTTCTATGGGATGCTTGTTTCCTGAGATAGGTGGCAGCTCTTAAACAGAACTTGCATACAAGGTATTATATTTAACAACTGATAGCCTTAAGCTGGAAGGCACACAAGATGGAGTATCCTCTTGCATGCTTCTACCACACCAGCCCAGAACTTAAAAACAAAAAAAAGAAATATATGCTAATATTTTACTTCCAAGCTGTGATTATTCAGCTTCCATGGAGACACATCTTCATACCTGGTGCTACATTGCATTGTGATGTAAAGGTGATGAACCAGAATTGTCTTGATATCGGTGAGACCAGGACCCTCATTTCCTCACTGTGAATGTCCTGACAGGGTGGCTAGAAATAAAGTAAATATTTGGTTTAACCTTTTATTTATCATACACTTTTTCAGAATACCCATTGATCCTTGAGACCCTCCCAATAGGAGAGATAACATCTTCAAATTGTTCTGGCTGAACTTCACAGGATATACCTCTACTGAAGGAGATATAAGGCAAATCTGTAAGTTGTGGTGTACAATATAACATCAGAGATTTGATGATTCACTTCAGGATACAAAAAAGGAGTTTCTAGTTGATTACAGGTGACCCATTGGTGATCTTTGTCTAGCATTGTTGTAATATCAGGGATCCGGCAACCCTCTACAGATAACATGTTTATTTTTACCAACTCAGTGGCTCTCATTTTATCAACCTCAATAAAATGAAACGCAAAATGCCCCTTTGACTTAAAGAGTAGGGAAATGCATGCAGCATCACCATTTTTGTAATATTTTTCGTGTGAAGAGACTTGAAAAATTCATGGAACTTAAAATTAACAATATCGCAAGGGCTGAAAAGTATGCACTCCACTCACAGTATAAGGGCAAACAGGAAGTAGTGCAGTGAACCTTGGTGCATGATCTACAAACACTACCCTCCTCCCCCAGCATGTGTTTGTGATGCAGGGACTTGTGGATTCCATAATTTGTTGATTCAATAATCTCTTAATGTGGTTTATATTTGCTTGCAGGGGTTTCCATAATCATTCGCGAGGTTAATGTCCTCAAAAGTAATTTAAAGGGTTATACTATATTATTAAATAAGATCATGGACAATACATCGTCTTTTAAAACATAATGACAAATTAAAGCAAAGCTAGTCAAGGAGAAGTGAAGAGAAGAGGAAAAAACACATTTAGGTAAGATGATAGTAGAGGAAAAGTGATTCATTTTCAAATGTCTCTGCAGCTTGCTAGGTTGATTTTTGAATGAAGTCTATTTCATGCACTTTTTTAAGTGATACAAATGAGTAATTCCACTTTGTGTTATAATATCCCAATGCAATGTTTAACACTTTGAGACAAAAATCATTAAACCCTCGTTGCAACAGTAGCAATCCATTTTACCAAAGTAAGTCAAGAATAAGTCAAGAATCCACATAACTGCATTTCTCCCCGACCCAAATGCACACATTAACAAAAATGTATGAGTGATGTTTTATTAGCTCGTAAAGGTACAAAATGACACAATACGCCTGTGACAATTACCAGCAGCAAACAGCTCCTGTTACTTACCAACAAATAAATATGCAAAAACTTTAGGTAATAGTGTTACCGTAAAATTTCTCTTCATTTATTTGATCACTTTTCAATCAAGAGGAAATATAGATGTATTCTATATATACATAAATTATATATAGAATCATATTCCTCTTACAGGGTATTTCCAGGGGTGGCTCCTCCTTGGGGCGGAGGACCGTCGTCGTCCCGCCAGCAGCGGTCACTGCAAACCTTTTCCCAAAAAACAATCATAAACTGTGTTTATGATCGTTTTTTGGGGAAAGAGGTGGGGCCACAGGGGTGAAGTGCACTGAGAGGGAGTGCACAGCACTCTCCCCTTGAGAACAAATGTGTGTTTGGCAGCCGTCTAAGGCTGGCCAAACACACATGCGAGCAGGGCTCTCTCCAGCCCAGGCTCCAAGTCTGCCTGGGAGCGCCCTGGCTGGGCACTCCCAGCCACTCCTGATGCTGGTCTAAGCAGCATCAGGATTGGCAAAGGGCAGACTGGGAGCCTGTGCCAGTCTGCAGCAAGACGGGAGGAGGCAGAGGAGTGGCGCAGGAGCGGAGGTAAGTGGTTTTAAAAAAAAGTTATTTTGTATTTAATTTAGTGTCGCCTCGCCCCTTTCAATTAGCACCAGCCATTACTGGGTATTTCCTCTTTCTTTTGCACAGATCTCCAGAATATGCAGTAAGTGTCATGTTTTGTAGCATTTATGTAGCATTTACTACCTCTGTGTGGAGAGCTGAAGTGCTTGCCTACATGAATAGCACGCTACACTGTGTAGGTTGTGTGGCTGAAAGGGTGGTGTTTCTTTTTTATCCTATGTGAGAAGTGTTTCCATGTAGTGCGTGATGACCACCGAGGTGCAGCTATTGCGTTATGAGATGCAGTGCATAGTAGTGTGTTGGATGATGAAGTGTGTTGACAGATGAGCAATTTTATGGTTTTTGGTATGTTGGTAGCTTTGAACAGTTCCGCCGGTCCCTTTATGGTTTTTCATATTATTTGGTCTCTTTAGCTGGTTGCTGTACTAGGTGCCCCAATCTGACATTTTGAGTATAGTTGCAGCTCTTGCTGACATGGTTGTAGGGAGAGAGAAGTGGACAGATCTTTTGGGATGGACATTTTTTTATCCCATACTTGAGTGTCTTTGTGAGATTTAAAAAAGCAGTTAGATTGTTTAGATATGTGGGACCTGCAATGGTAGACTATTTAAAGTCTTCCAAATTGCCCTCAATATGTAACAGGTCTCTCCAGTTCAAAGTTTACTGACTGCTCAAAATAAATAATTTAATCATCACACATAATACGAATCATTACAGCCATTAAATAGAATACAATAAAAGACTTCTTAAAAACTCTTAAAACATAATGCAAATCAATAAAATGCAGTATAAACCTTCTTTGAAATCCCTAGTTTGGAGCATCCAAATCTCAAACATGGCAATATCACATTATATATATTAAGTTCCCCAAACTGTTTATTTATCAGCCCGTCCTTTGGACAACCCAGATGCTCTTGTGGGACTTCAATTTAATACCAAGAGTTCTTTCTGCCTAATAGTCCAGGCTGCATATACAAATTTGGACACTGCTGTCACTACCATAATTGAGAAGTCACTCTTACATATTCTATAAGCAGTAATGAAGTAAAATATAAAAATATTTCTGCATAGGGGCACAATCCAACTTTGCCTGGGACATTGTATCTATGATAGAAAAAGAACAAATGCTCATCTGTTTGGTCAGCCATACAGCACAATTTGCATTTTTTATCACCTTCTGACGAAGAAGCCCAACAAGTGGTAAAGGCAGCTGTCATCAGAGTGCCACACCTAAACTGTAAAAACAAAGATTGGGGATGTACTAGTCTAATCATATTCAGAAAGGGCTCTGCTGCAGGTTCATGCTTGAAGTGGGAGAAACCACTGATCAGTGGATCACTATTGCCTGATTGAACAATCCGAGAGGAAACCTTCTCGCAGACTTTCTACTTTACAGTGGGCACAGCATCCAGCGATATTGCTTCAGGCATGGCCCAGAAGTTCGGGAGACCTAACTATGCCCAAGTGGTCCTTAGATTCCTCAGTAATCCTATCTTCTCTACTTCTCACGGCCACCCCAATATATCGCTAAGGCTAGCCCTGTAATTCTGTAGTTCCTCTGTTCTCCATATGCAAATCCAATAGAGCAAGGTTCTGAAAACTGCCTGATCTGTTAGATTCTGATGTTACAGTTTGTCGCTGACTGCTGCATATTATGGTTTTAGTATTATTTTGGACCGTAACTTTTATATATTGAAATAGATAACTGTAAAATGCCACAGCGAGCTGTAGGTCAGCCCTTTATTGCCTACCTGCACATCAAAAGCATTTTGCTGGATGAACTGTTATCTATTTGTGGGCTGTAAGCTGAGGATATTGATTGTGCTTATGACTGTTTTCTGGGCTCTGTTGCTGGTATGTGGGAGGTGCTGTTATCCAGGAGATAGACATGTTTTCAACTGTCTTCTTAAGTGTATACTCTCCTGGATGTTCCTGGTGCTGGCTGGTAGTAATTTCCAGAGATTTGCAGCATGTACTGCAAATGCAGTGCCTCCTACAGATTTCTCATGATAAGAATGATAACTTGTGCATGCCTGGAGAGCAGTGTTCTGTTTGGCTTGTATTGCTTAGATTCAAGGTTTAGGTATGGCGGTCCTTTTCCTTGAGAGACTCTGTGGACAATGCAGAGTGCCATGAACATCACCCTTCTAGCTATAGGTAGCCATTGGAGCCATTTCAGGATTGAAGTAATTCATTCTGTTGGCTGAAGGAGAAGAAGACGCCTTGTGGCAGCATTCTGGATGAGCTGTATTTTGTGTATAATGAATAAGGTGGAGAATGTTGACATAGTAAAGTTGGAGATTACAAGTGTGAGGATACCTTGCATTTTGAGTTGGTAAACGGTATGGAAAGATGCAACATAGTGCCTTCATTGTGTAGAAGGCACTCTTTATGTAGTTATTCGCATGCTATATTAGGGACAGTTCTGAATCCATGCTTACTCAGGTTTCAAACCTCTCTTGATGTTGCTGGAGGAGCTTCAAGTTCCTTAGGTTGGATGGCGGTAGGCTGGTAGTTTTGCCATTGTCTGCAGGTCATAATCTCTGTCTTTGCTGTATTGAGCTTAGGTTATTCAACTTCCATGTGTTTAAGGCACAAACACAATCATTGAGTAGTGAATTGAAAGATCATGTGCAAGGTCTTTATTCTTATTACTTATGCATAAACAATCATGCTTCTTAGTTCCCTTTTTTGCATTGGTCTGCATTTTATTTTATATTTATTAAAAGGGTTGAAGCAAACATAATCAGCAGCAGTTTGGAAGAACCATGACACTGTTTATCAGTTTAAGAATTACCAATGTGGAAGATTCTCCACAGAATTGAAGTGTGTGTACACGTTCATATTGTAGTAATGCAGAATTCACTGTGGGGGATCCTCCTCTAGCACATTCTGCTAGTGAAATGAATTCATGCTGCATTGCTCCACCCCTTGTTACATTGTACAACATTTGGTGGGTGGAACCATTCTCTTTGTCTGAGTCTCCTAATGTTCCTTCTGGTCCCCAGTCACCTTCAAACACTATATGGAGCCCCTTGGGACTCTACTCATGGGCAATACCTTCAAAATTTGCTAGTATGCCAAAAGCACGAGTATGTTTGAAAGCCTCATCCTCTCCAAAAATCTAGCTCCTCTAACTCAGGCTGCACCTCAAATCAAACATCAATGTCCAGCACCCACTTGAAGTATAATCCCAAAAAAATGTAGTTCCGGCAATTCCCCAAGAAAAACAAGTAGCAGCGAGTAGAAACTTGACTCAACAACATGAACCTGGATTTAAAACCCAAGTTTCACCCAATACAAAGCCACTTTAATTCAACCTTAACACGGACCTCACCCTCAAAGAACATATTGGCAAGAAATCTAAGATAGTCTGGTCCCAGCTCTCCCTACCAAATATAGTGAAACCATTCCACTCAGAAAGTGACTTCGGAACTGCAGATCAAGCCCTCATACTATTGCGTGTTGGTGGTAATGCTCTTCATCAAAGTCTCACAGACTTTATACTTACTCTCTTAATGACATAGGTGGTCATTACAACCCTGGCGGACGGTGTTAAAGGTGCGGTAATACCGCAAACAGGCCGGCGGACAAAAAAAGGGAATTATGACCCTGGCGGAAACCACCAACAAAGACAGCCACTTTAACACACCGCCCGCCAAGGCGGTACAGAGAAGCAGCGCTGCGGTTACCACCAACAGATAGGCGGCAGACAATGTACCGCCCACACTATTACAACCCGCCAATCCGCCACCTTTTCCGGGGCGGATTCACCGTGGATAAAAACACGGCAGAAACAGTTTCTGCAATGGGAAAACGCTCACCTTAGCACATCCCATGAGGAAGGAGGACACCATGGAGCCGGAATTACAAATCCTACCTGCCCTTGTTTTTCTTCTCCTTTACGACCAACAGCTACGTAGGCGCAGAAGATACCGGTGAGTACTGCATCTACGACACGGGGAGTGGGAAGGCAAAAGTCAGGGGGACACCCATCAAACACCCCCACCCTCGCATTATACAACATACACATCAATGCAGTCACAAAAATCACAGTAACAACCCACAATCCCCCCGGAAGAATGCAAAGACAATGCGAAATTCGGGCAAACATTGTAATGTGCCAATATACATGTCATACAAAAATATACAGATAAATATCTCAAAATCACTCTTATTCACACGTACAATCCGAGAAGTAGTGCAGATATGTACACAACAATGTCTGTGCACCAACAGTCCAAAAAAGCATGGGCGAGGCCCACAATAGATACCTGACCAAAATCGGAGAGAACACTGCCGGGGCATCAGATAGAAACACTACAGGCACCTCAGGGGGAAGGGAAAGGGGGGGCACCTCAGCCAGATGAATGCGAAGCCAGATCCACGACGGGGCTCCATGCCCATTGATGTATCCTGGGGAGTGAAAAGCCACAGTCTCTCAAGTCTCTACAGTGGGTGGCTTGCCCACTGTACCATCCTGGGGAGTGCAAAGCCACAGTCTCTCAAGTCTCTACAGTGGGTGGCTTGCCCACTGTGCCACCCTGGGGAGTGCAAAGCCACAGTCTTTCAAGTCTCGCAAAGCCACAGTCTCTCAAGTCTCTACAGTGGGTGGTTTGCCCACTGTACCATCCTGGGGAGTGCAAAGCCACAGTCTCTCAAGTCTCTACAGTGGGTGGCTTGCCCACTGTGCAATCCTGGGGAGTGCAAAGCCACAGTCTCCCAAGTCTCTACAGTGGGTGGCTTGCTCACTGTGCCATCCTGGGGAGTGCAAAGCCACAGTCTTTCAAGTCTCTACAGTGGGTGGGTTGCCCATTGTGCCATCCTGGGGAGTGCAAAACCACAGTCTCTCAAGTAGATGCAGGTCTCCACTGGATCTGGAGGGGGACTGGTGCCCAGACTGGATGAGTCTCCCCATTAAAGAAAAGTACCTGTTCTGTGACTCTCCCAGCTGCACATGGGATAAGGATGCCTGATGTGGCGGTCCATTCAGTCCTACACGGTGCATGCCCTGTTCAGCGGTGCTTTGCCATGGCGGTCTTTGCCCTGTTCAGCGGTGCTTTGCCATGGCGGTCTTTGGCCTATTCAGCGGTGCTTGCCTTTGCTCTGTCTGACCTGTTCAGCGGTGCTTTGCCATGGCGGTCTTTGCCCTGTTCAGCGGTGCTTTGCCATGGCGGTCTTTGGCCTGTTCAGCGGTGCTTGCCTTTGCTCTGTCTGACCTGTTCAGTGGTGCTTTGCTATGGCGGTCTTTGCCCTGTTCAGCGGTGCTTTGCCATGGCGGTCTTTGGCCTGTTCAGCGGTGCTTGCCTTTGCTCTGTCTGACCTGTTCAGCGGTGCTTTGCCATGGCGGTCTTTGCCCTGTTCAGCAGTGCTTTGCCATGTCGGTCTTTGGCCTGTTCAGCGGTGCTTGCCTTTGCTCTGTCTGACCTGTTCAGCGGTGCTTTGCCATGGCGGTCTTTGCCCTGTTCAGCGGTGCTTTACCATGGCGGTCTTTGCCCTGTTCAGCGGTGCTTGCCTTTGCTCTGTCTGACCTGTTCAGCGGTGCTTTGCCATGGCGGTCTTTGCCCTGTTCAGCGGTGCTTTCCTTTGCTCTCTCTGACCTGTTCAGCGGTGCTTTGCCATGGCGGTCATTGCCCTGTTCAGCAGTGCTTTGCCATGGCGGTCTTTGGCCTGTTCAGCGGTGCTTGCCTTAGCTCTGTCTGACATGTTCAGCGGTGCTTTGTCATGGCGGTCTTTGCCCTGTTCAGCGGTGCTTTGCCATGGCGGTCTTTTCCCTGTTCAGCGGTGCTTGCCTTTGCTCTGTCTGACCTGTTCAGCGGTGCTTTGCCATGGCGGTCTTTGCCCTGTTCAGCGGTGCTTTCATTTGCTCTGTCTGACATGTTCAGCGGTGCTTTGCCATGGCGGTCTTTGCCCTGTTTAGCGGTGCTTTGCCATGGCGGTCTTTGGCCTGTTCAGCGGTGCTTGCCTTTGCTCTGTCTGACCTGTTCAGCGGTGCTTTGCCATGGCGGTCTTTGCCCTGTTCAGCGGTGCTTTGCCATGGCGGTCTTTGCCCTGTTCAGCTGTGCTTGCCTTTGCTCTGTCTGACCTGTTCAGCGGTGCTTTGCCATGGAGGTCTTTGGCCTGTTCAGCTGTGCTTTCCTTTGCTCTGTCTGACCTGTTCAGCAGTGCTTTGCCATGGCGGTCTTTGCCCTCTTCAGCGGTGCTTTGCCATGGCGGTCTTTGGCCTGTTCAGCGGTGCTTGCCTTTTCTCTGTCTGACCTGTTCAGCGGTGCTTTGCCATGGCGGTTCTGATACGGACATCGGTGTGTGGCATGACAATCTCTACACTGGGCATTGGTGTGTGGCATGACGTTCCATCATTGCCCAGCGGGGCTGTGGCATCCTGGCCCCTCATGGACTGTGACTCCGGCGGTGGTTTCTGGACCAGTGATGATACTTGTACCCTCCTGGGCTGTGACTCCGGCGGTGGTCTCCTGACCAGTGACGATACTTGTGCCCTCCTAGGCTGTGACTCCGGCGGTGTTCTCCTGACCAGTGACGATACTTGTGCCCTCCTGGGCTGTGACTCCGGCGGTGGTCTCTGGACCAGTGACGATACTTGTGCCCTCCTGGGCTGTGACTCCGGCGTTGGTCTCCTGACCAGTGACGATACTTGTGCCCTCCTGGGCTGTGACTCCGGCGGTGGTCTCTGGACCAGTGACGATACTTGTGGTCTCTGGACCAGTGACGATACTTGTGCCCTCCTGGGCTGTGACTCCGGCAGTGGTTTCTGGACCAGTGACGATACTTGTGCCCTCCTGGGCTGTGACTCTGGCGATGGTTTCTGGACCAGTGACGATACTTGTGCCCTCCTGGGCTGTGACTCTGGCGGCGGTCTCTGGACCAGTGACGACGGTGCTGGCGGTTGTGTCTGGACCGCCGGTAATGATGGGGCACTTCTCCGCCGTGACACTCACAACAGGCTGGGCAGACTTCCTCTGGACCTTCCCCACCTTTGTTGGAGTTACAGCTGACTCACCAATCCCCTTCGATCCCATGTCACTTGTTGTCCCACCAGGAGTCTTAAGACGGTCCCGTCGTCCACTCTCCAACATAAGAGCCTGTACAGGGGGTGGGCTGCAAGTGCCTTGTCTCTGGGTCCTACTGCCTGCCCTGGTGGCTGGTGCACTCCAAAAACCTGGAACACGCACCACTGGTACTGGAGGCTTTTTGGCTGAGGCGCTACGACGAGACTGATGAATTGGAGGGGGGGGGGCAAAAAGGTCAATTTGACATAGGGACAGTTTCTGATGGACACTGGGATGGGTAGCTGGCGGGGGTCTGGGAGTGGAGGAAGAGGAGGTCGTTGTAGGAGGTGTCACTTTAGGTGTTTTGGGTGCAGGTGCAGGTACTGGAGGCTGTCGTGAGGTGGATGGATGTTGGGTGAGTGATTGCCGGCGTTTGTGTACTTTGGGAGGGGGCGTCACAGACACACTGGGAGAGGACACAGGGGACGTGTAAATGGCAGTGGAGGTGGTGAGTGCAGGTGAGCGGCTTGTGGTGCTGGGTGTCCTGGTGCGAGTCCTAGTGCCTGTAGATGTGGTGCATGCAGGTGTGTGTGTGTAGATGACACTGGGAGGGAGGAGGGAGAAGAGGAGGAGGGGGACACAGTGGAGACAGTGGATGTTGCTGTGTCTGTATGTGGGTGAGGCTTGCGTGAGTGCCTGTGGTGTGTGTGGTGCCTATGTTTGCTTGAGCTACTTGTGTGTGCTGACTTGTAAGCCTGCTGGTCTGTAGGTGTGCTTGGGATGGGTTGGGGTACAGGAGATTGGGTCTGGGTGGAGGAAGTTGGAGGGGGGAGGCTAGACACAGGGACAATGGCTGCCATCAGTGCTGAGGCCAGAGATTGCAGGGTTTGCTGAAGGACAGCCTGACCAGAATAAATGCCCTCCAGGAATGCATTACCGTGTTGCAATTCCCTTTCTACACCCTGGATGGCATTCACAATGGTAGACTGCCCAACAGTGAGTGACCTGAGGAGGTCAATGGCCTCCTCACTGAGGGCAGCAGAGGTGACTGGGGCAGGGCCTGAGGTGCCTGGGGCGAAGGTGATGCCCACCGTCCTGGGTGAGCGGGCACGGGGCGAACGCTGAGGGGCTGCTGGGAGGGCGGTGCTGGTAGGGGAGGTGGCGGCTGTACCTGTAGAAGTGGGGCGCACAGATGGTGCCGCCACCACAGGGGAGCTCCCATCGGCGGACGAGTCCGTGTCGCTGGTTGGTGATCCGGTGGCCGACGTGAAGCTCCCCTCGCCCTCCGTCCCACTGGTGCATTCAGAGTCTGTGGTGTGGCCATCCATGGCCATGTGGGATGCAACTCCCTCGTGCTCCGGTGCCACTGTACCTCCGCCTGATGATGCTGATGTACAAAAGGACAGGTAGAGCAGGAAAAGGTGTGGAGACAGAACAAAGAGAGTTTTAGTGCATGGCATGCCGCTACAGTTGGCGGACAAGACAGACGCACCAGCCCCCTGCATTACACCGTGCTCCTGACCTCTGCACATGCAATTTCTGGGAAATGGTGGACATCTGCGCACATGGATGCCACAGGGGCAACTATACCTCAACTTGGCACTCTGCTGAGGTGGGGTTGAGTGCCACATGGCCTACATTACGGAGGGGCCTTGCCTACCTAACTCGCCCTGGCCTAGGGACACCCACAGCCCACCTCCCCCACCCAGACACCTCCACTGCACGCAAAGTCCGCAGAATGAGGTTGTACTCACCCCCTTGTGTCTGAGGTGATGTCCTCAAGCGCCCATCCAACTCCGGGTAGGCCACCGCCAGGATCCGGAACATCAGGGGGGTCATGGTGCGACGGGCACCCCTCCCACGTTGGGAGGCCATCCCCAGCTGAGCCTCCGCCTTCTTCTTGCTGCAGCGGCGAATGTCCTCCCATCTCTTACGGCAGTGGGTGCCCTGTCTCTGGTGGGCCCCCAGGGTCCGGACCTCCTTGGCGATGGCACGCAAAATGTCCCTCTTCTGGTGGGCGCTGACCTACATGACATGCACAAGGGAAGAGGAACAGTCATTACCAACTGTACCGTCAATGTGAGTGGCCCCCTCCCTACTCTGGCCATGTGGCCCATTCATTCCCATGCATTAATGTTCTATGAACTCTGGCCCCTTCCCTCTTCCACCCAGCCCTCTCCACCCAGGCCTAGCCCATATAACGTGCTCCCTGTGTACTAACCTGTTGGTCTGGAGGACCGTAGAGTAGCATGTACTGGGGGAGGACCCCATCCAAAAGTTTCTCCCACTCCTGTGCAGTGAAGGCAGGGGCCCTTTCCCCAGACGAAGCAGCCATCGTCGCTTCCAGACCGAGGTCACAGCAGCACTAGCAGTGTAGGTCCTCTCCTGTCGAAGGTCAGGTATCTAGTGATTGAACAGATAGAAAATGGCGGTGACGTCCGCGGCGGTGACATCCACGGCGGGGCGCATCATCACCGCCGGCGCACCTGTTCATTGGCTCCTGGGACCCATAGGGTCCAATGTTAACCAATGCAGCATTGCGCCGCGGTCTACGACCGCCTACCGCGACGGTGTGCAACGCCAGCGCAGTTACCCCACAATCCCATTGTCCCAGTTTAGAGGTCAGGCAGCCGCCATTTCAGGGGCCCACATGGCTTCATTTACTACTGCGTCACACATAGCTAGGCCTATACTCAACATACAGGAAGGGTTTATTGTCTGGTGTAGTCTTGTGTGTAACTGTGGGTACAATCCTGGAGGAATAGTGACTGGTTCTTCGCTGTTGTCCTTCTTAGGCACCGTCAGTTGGGACATATGAGAAGATGGCGGAATCCTCCGGTGTACCGACCGCTGGTGGACCTGTTGACAATGGAAGAAAGACATGTCGTCACCTCCAGGTTTGACCGTGCCACAATCCAGGAACTATGTACCCAGTTGGAGCCAGACCTGATGTCACCAATCCGCCATCTGACTGGAATCCCCCCTGACGTGCAGGTGCTGTCAGTGCTCCATTTCCTTGCAACTGGGTCTTTTCAGACAACAGTGGCCATGGCATCAGGGATGTCCCAGCCTATGTTTTCCAACGTGCTGTCCAGAGTGTTGGCTGCCCTGCTGAAACACGTAAGGAGATACATCATATTCCCTCAGGAGGAGGACTTGCCTAGAGTTAAAGGTGACTTCTATGCCCTTGGACATATCCCCAACGTCATAGGCGCCATTGATGGGACCCAGGTAGCTCTGGTCCGTCCCCACAGAAGTGAACAGGTGTACAGGAACAGGAAGAGTTATCATTCGATGAATGTCCAGATGGTCTGTTTGGCAGACCAGTACATCTCCCAGGTAAATGCAATGTTCCCTGGCTCAGTGCATGACGCCTACATCCTGCGGAATAGCAGCATCCCTGATATGATGGGTCAACTCCAGAGGCACCGTGTATGGCTATTGGGGGACTCTGGTTACCCCAACCTGTCCTTGCTATTGACCCCAGTGAGGAATCCCAGGACCAGGGCAGAGGAACGGTACAATGAGGCCCATGGGCGGACTAGGAGGGTTATCGAACGCACCTTCGGCCTTCTTAAGGCCAGGTTCAGGTGCCTCCATATTACAGGTGGATCCCTATTCTACTCACCGAAGAAGGTGTGCGACATCATCGTCGCCTGCTCCATGCTCCATAATTTGGCATTGCGATGCCAGGTGCCTTTTCTGCAGGAGGATGATCCAGATGACGGTGTTGTGGCAGCTGTGGAGCCTGTGGAGCCTGTGGACAGTGATGAGGATGAAGCTGAGGAAGAAGAAAACGACAACAGGGATTCAGTCATACAGCAATATTTCCAGTGACACACAGGTGAGAACATTTTTCAGGTTTAACATTACATTAACTTTCACACGTCTACCTCTATCCTGTACCTACATTTCACTCACTATTTGTTAATTGAGTTGTACCCTTCCATTTCAGTTTCACAAGTGTGGTAACCTATGTGTCAACTGCTTGCATCCTTGAAGGGCCTGTGATGTGTGACATTGGTATGTTAGCCTTACAATGGGTAACCCATTATGACACTGTAATTGATAATACAAAGTTCCAAATAATAGACTGACTCCAGAATGTTTTGTGTTTCAAGGGTGTTTATTTAAGTGCTCAAAAAAGTGAAGGGGGGTTGTAAACTGGGGATGGGTGATGGTGGAGGAATGTCCATGGCAGAGTCCAGTCTATTAGTCTGGTGCACTGCCCATCTGGGCATTGGAAGTGGAGCTGGGGCAGTTCAAGTATGGACAGGGTGACAAAGTGGGACAGTGGGGGGACAATCAGGGTGGTCTCATTTCCTGGCGGGGGTCTTGCCATCTTGCTCTGTCCTGTTCCTGGATCTCAGGGCCCGCTTGCGTGGTGGTTGTCCGTCTGCAGGGGGTGGGGTGCTGGTGTGGTGGTCCTGTGGTGGGGTGTCCTGTCCACTAGCGCCGGCGGAGGTGGTGGGCAGTTCGTCGTCCTGGCTAGTGTCGGGGGCCCCTTGGAGTGCCACGGTGTCCCTCAAGGTCTTTTGAATGTCAGTCAGCACGCCTACGATGGTGCCCAGGGCGGAGCCGATGGTCCTGAGCTCCTCCCTGAACCCCAAATACTGCTCCTCCTGCAGACGCAGGGTCTCCTGCAACTTGTCCAGTACCATCGCCATCGTCTCCTGGGAGTGGTGGTATGCTCCCATGATGGAGGAGAGGGCCTTGTGGAGAGTTGGTTCCCTCGCCCTGTCCTCCCTCTGTCGCACAGCAGCCATCCCAGTTCCCCTGTGTTCCTGTGCCTCCGTCCCCTGGACAGTGTGCCCACTACCACTGCCCCCAGGTCCTTGTTGTTGTTGGGGTGGTGGGTTACCCTGGGTGCCCTGTAGTGGTGGACACACCGCTGATTGACCTGTCCTGGGTAGGGAGGTTTGGGCCCGCTGGGTGGGTGTTGTGCTGGTGTTACCAGAGGGTGGCAGCTCGGTGTTGGGCTGTGGCTGGGCAAAGGGAACCGACTGTCCTGAGGCCCACGATGGTCCGGGCTGGTCATCAAGATCCAGTGGGGCAGAGCTGCTGTCTTCACTGTGGGCCTCTTCTGGGGGTGGAGTGGTGTTGTCTGGACCCTCTGGTGTGGTGACGTTCCTTTGGGTTCCTGCAGGGGTATAGGAACATGATTATTGCATGTGTGTTTTTCATGGTGTGCAATGGTTGGGAGTGCGTGAACCCCAGTGCAGGCATTCCTGTGTGGGGGCTTGTGTGATGATGGTTTGGGGGGTGTTCTGGGTATGTGCAGTGAGCATGCTTTGGTGAAGGGTGACCATACTTAGTTGTGTCATGCAGGGCTTGGTGTTGGGATGGGTGGTTGGTGTCATGGGTAGATTAGTGAGGATTTGGGGTGATAGGGGAGGGTGTGAGGGTGGGGGTGTGTGATAGCATGCAGGTAGGGTGGGGGATGTGATAGTTAAGATTTGACTTATCAGTGTCCCATCCTCCACCGACTCCCCCGAGGCCCTCAGGATGCATAATGGTCAAGACTTGCTCCTCCCATGTTGTTAGTTGTGGGGAGGAGGTGGGGGTCCGCCGGCAGTCCCCTGCACCGCGATGTTGTGCCTAGAGACCGTGAAACGCACCTTCCCCCGTAGGTCGTTCCACCTCTTCCTGATGTCCTCCCTATTTCTTGGGTGCTGTCCCACGGCGTTCACCCTGTCGACTATTCTGCGCCATAACTCCATCTTCCTGGCTATTGATGAGTGCTGTACCTGTGAGCCAAATAGCTGTGGCTCTACCCGTAGGATTTCCTCCACCATGACCCTGAGCTCCTCCTCGGAGAAGCGGGGGTGTCTTTGGCGTGACATGGGGTGGTGTGGGTGATGTGTGGGGTGGTGTATGTGTTGATGAGTGTGGTGAGTGTAGTGGTGTGTGGTGTTTTGTGTGTGGATGTTGTATGGGTGATGGTGTTGTTTGCCTCTGTGTGATGGGGTTGTCAATAGCTGTGCTCTCTCTCTCGCCTTCTCTCAGAATTTGTGGTTGTAGGGGTTTGTGGGTGCTGTGGGTGTGTATTTTATATTGTGTTGGGTGTGTGGGAGTGGTGTGTGTATGTGTATCAGGTGTGTGTATTTGTAATTGTCCAATGTGGTGGTGTTTTATATATGTGTGTGTATTTTGAGCGCAGCGGTGTGTACCGCCAATGGAATACCGCGGTTGAAAGACCGCCGCGTGGATTCGTGGGTCGTAATAGCATGGGCGTGTTTCTGTTGGCGTGGAGGTGGAGGATTTGTTTCCGCATGTTTATCGCTGACCTTTGTTGTTGCGGAGTTGTGTGGGTGTCTGAATTTCGGCGGATTCCGTGATGTGTGTCATAATAGCTGTGGCGGTCTACCGCGGCCGCGGCGGTGTATTGGCGGTCTTCTGCACGGCAGTAAGCGCCTTATACCGCCAATGTTGTAATGACCCCCATAGTACTGTCATATTTGTGAGGAAAACAGAATCAAGAACTCCCTAAAGATTGTGTAGATGCAAAAGACTTTAGCACTTCACATCAGAATGTTGCAAAACACAATTGTCAGAATGACATGCAAATCCCTTGCTGAGAGCTGCTCTTCTGTGCTCATGGCAGTGCTTAGTTTGAGGCTGTAGTTGCCCAACAGCACTCCTTTTTGAGGACTAGCACTTACTTCTTCTCATCAGTTCATCGCACTTAAACTCAGAGTAAAAAAGAGAAAAACACACAAGCTGGAAAATAGGAGGAAACATTTCAGAAAAACCATGACAAAGGGAGACAGCAGGAACCTACAAGGGTGAGATAAATGGGCAGAGAGTGTCTTTGGTTAATGAAAGAGGCAGGAGGTGGAATTAAGACTATGCAGCCTTGATATTGAGCACCCTCAAATTCTGTAGTGCTGACTGCAGGCTTATGAGTGAAATTTGGTGCCCTGGCACTTATTCGTTTACAAATTAAGCACTGGCTCATGACGACCCAGAGGGAATTTTGGAAGGTTGCAGGTAGCATGAGGAGTGACAACAGAGATCCAGAATACTGCATGAGCCACCGAATGTCAAACTTGAGCTTCTTATTTCAGGTGGAATGAAGGCCAAGGATTTTTAAAGAGGGCTCAAGTAAACCTGACAGAGTGCCCTTCCCAAACTTTTCAGTTCCCATTGAAATTATTGCTGTATTTTAAACCAATATGTTGAACAGTTTCTTCCTGTGATGTCAGCTCCTGTTTCAAGCATATATAAAACAGAGCTTTGGATGGGCATCATCTTACAAGATGCTTGATTCCCTTCTTTTTTATTGCACTCAATGCCCACAAGCTGTATCCTAGCAGGTTGGATCATTTTCTTTGTGCATCGATCCTTGGCTCTGCTTATTTACTAAGATTTTCAAATGAGTTTTTTCCCAGACTATTTTTTTATAAAGGTTGGTCTTGTGGCTACTAGGATGAGCCACCCTTTGCAATCTAGAAGGCAGATAACAGATATTCTCACCATCTATCTCCTTGCTACAACATGCCTAAAGGAATATGACCACATCACCCCACTTTAATGGAACTGGCTTTCATTGTCGCCCCTCACCATCTTCTACATCAGATGCATCAAATACAAAGCCATCATGAGTGGTATGTCCTACCTTTCTGTCTCACAAGGTCACCATCACCAGAGGCTCTCTGCACAACCACAGCAATGGCACCATCACACTGAAGAAAAGGAACTGTAATAAAGAGAAAAAAGGCAATACAACTTCTCCATATCTTCACTTAGGATCAGGAACAGTATCCGTGTGTCCATCATGACTCAACAGCAGACCAATTGTAGAAAGAACTGAAGATGTAGCTCTTGAAAGATTACTACATCACAATTCAGTAACAGTCCATTCTCGCTGTTAGAAACAGACTACCCCACCAATCACACATTGACTATATATTGGTTTGTAGCCTGGTACAGCACTGCTGCGTTTCATCTAGGTTTTCACTATATAAATTTGAAAAACCCACATTGATGAGGATCATAGGAGAAGGAAGTTAACGTGGAAAAAATGTTGCTTTGGAGAAGCACTTGCATTTGTTATTGTTCAGAAATTGTTGCATTCGCAAATGTACCCTTGTTTATTTTTCATGTAAAAATGACATTCAAACTGCTTTCTAGGTTTCGTCTGAAATAAATTATGAATTTGAAAAGTAAACTGGAAATGTAAGTATAAATCTGCACTAGTTTCCATTTTTTGTGACTCAAGATGTTTGTATCTGTGTATTTTTGTCTAAGTGAAGTGTTCTCTTTGATCAATAACTGTTTCCAGTCTGTTTATTACATCACCAACAAAAAACAATTCATCACTGACAAAATGGATTTCTTTACTTGACATGATAGTAAAATGTTAGATGGAAAAGTAGGAATTCACTCACATGCTATTAAATTGCTATAACCAACAGTGGTAGACATAAACATGTTCCACTGAACATACAAACATAAATCTGATTCTAGTAAATTGATTCATATTATGAGAACATTATGTTTAGATTACTTTCTGTTACATTATCTAAAGTATGGATTGAAATGAAAGATAATCAAATTTGTAGGAGTGATGCTCTGAGATTCCACTCCAGGCTTTTTGTTTGCATGGTCTGCACCAAGTAGAGCAAATGCTGCAACAGTTGTTAAAGCTACATATAGGACATTAACAACATATGCCAGATTAAGGGGGTTATTAGAACTTTGGAGGAGGTGTTAATCTGTCCCAAAAGTGACGGTAAAGTGAAGGATATACCACCAGCCGTATTACGAGTCCACTATATCCTATGGAACTCGTAAAACGGCTGGTGGTATATCTGTCACTTTACCGTCACTTTTGGGACGGATTAACACCTCCTCCAAAGTTGTAATAACCCCCTAAATGTTTATACATGTTATTTGTAACTTTTGTTATACTATGTTACTTGATATTTGTGCAGTGCGCTTCTGCCTTGCATGACACCTCATAGTGTAGAGGGCTAACTGGAGTATGTGGTTTCACAAGGATGTGGGGATCAGATTCTGCTTAGAAGGATACTGTCTTCCTTCTCCAGGCCTCACATCTTACTGTCCCAATGTAAGTGACTCCCCATGGCAGGCCAGCTCTCTACCTGTGGTAGAGATCAATTTTACTAATGCATTAGTGGCATAGAAGTTAGCATATGGCAACTTACAAACCTTCATTTAAAGGCCTAATAGAGAAATTAACATGGAAATGTAAAATGTTCACATTTGAATCAGGGTGGGCAATGTGGCCTCCATTTGTATTTGATATCACATTTTCACATGAAAGATAATGGGCATTTATATTTGAGTACATTACTGACAAGAAGTAACATTGAAAGTATTATTTTTAAGAGGAACAGAAGAAATGGGCATGAAGTAAATTAAGAGTACTAAATGAACATGAATTAATTGTACTTATATTGATTTAAATTGATTTTATTAACATAAGTTACATGTGTGCAGAAAAATAAATGCATGTTTAAACTGCTTCTAATTTGTCGTAAAAATGTTTGCAATTAAATAATTTACTTAGCATATTTGATTCAAATTGTAAGGTGAACCATAGGATTTATGTGTATCAACGGTATTAATGTGTATTTATGCTTTCTTAGCTGGACTAAGCCTGAAGTTTAATTTATGTAGTAGTAGAGGAAGATTACTCATTTATTGTTTCCCTCTGACCGGAATTATTTCCTATCTTGCTGACGTGTTGTTGAATGTCCTATTTATTAAAGACGGAGAACATGGTTCAATGTTAACTAAGTAACAATATTTGTTCTAGCTGCCGAACAAGACAGGAAGCCTTATTATTTTCATGTGTTTTTTTTTAGCTCATCCTGTGTACCATGAGAAAGGATCCCAAAGTTACAATTAACTAGAAAATGTAATATTTAGACGGAACTGTATGGATTCATTTAAATGACCAAACATTTTCTCTGTTTAAATCTGGAATCGTTTCAAACTTGATTGTGTCCGCAGTTACCATTGGATGCTGATTCTTGTGCGTAAGATGAGCCCACCTGGAGGACCAATCACAAACCTGCGGACATTTCTAATTCGTGAGAGACTTTGAAAAGTTTTAGTTAGTCTTGTCTTGCTTTGAGTTAATGAGAATCTGGCAAAGGCTGCTGCTGTCATCTCCACTTTCTGCCCTTCGGCAAGTCTTCTGCTATATTTAGGTGGTCATTACAACCCTGGCGGACGGTGTTAAAGGTGCGGTAATACCGCAAACAGGCCGGCGGACAAAAAAAGGGAATTATGACCCTGGCGGAAACCGGCAACAAAGACAGCCACTTTAACACACCGCCCGCCACGGCGGTACAGACAAGCAGCGCGGCGTTTACCGCCAACAGATAGGCGGCAGACAATGTACCGCCCACACTATTACAACCCGCCAATCCGCCACCTTTTCCGGGGCGGATTCACCATGGATAAAAACACGGCGGAAACAGTTTCTGCAATGGGAAAACGCTCACCTTAGTACATCCCACGAGGAAGGAGGACACCATGGAACCGGAATTACAAATCCTACCTGCCCTTGTTTTTCTTCTCCTTTACGACCAACAGCTACGTAGGCGCAGAAGATACCGGTGAGTACTGCATCTACAACACGGGGGAGGGGGGTGGCAAAAGTTAGGGGGACACCCACCAAACACCCCCACCCAGGCATTATACAACATACACACCAATGCAGTCACAAAAATCACAGTAACAACCCACAATCCCCCCGGAAGAATGCAAAGACAATGCGAAATTCGGGCAAACATTGTAATGTGCCAATATACAAGTCATACAAAAATATACAGATAAATATCTCAAAATCACTCTTATTTACACATACAATCCGAGAAGTAGTGCAGATATGTACACAACAATGTCCGTGCACCAACAGTCCAAAAAAGCATGGGCGAGGCCCACAATAGATACCTGACCAAAATCGGAGAGACCACTGCCGGGGCATCAGATAGAAACACTACAGGCACCTCAGGGGGAAGAGAAGGGGGGGCACCTCAGCCAGATGAATGCGAAGCCAGATCCACAACGGGGCTACATGCCCATTGATGTATCCCGGGGAGTGCAAAGCCACAGTCTCTCAAGTCTCTACAGTGGGTGGCTTGCCCACTGTACCATCCTGGGGAGTGCAAAGCCACAGTCTCTCAAGTCTCTACAGTGGGTGGCTTGCCCACTGTGCCATCCTGGGGAGTGCAAAGCCACAGTCTTTCAAGTCTCTACAGTGGGTGGCTTGCCCACTGTGCCATCCTGGGGAGTGCAAAGCCACAGTCTTTCAAGTCTCTACAGTGGGTGGGTTGCCCACTGTGCCATCCTGGGGAGTGCAAAGCCACAGTCTCTCAAGTCTCTACAGTGGGTGGTTTGCCCAGTGTACCATCCTGGGGAGTGCAAAGCCACAGTCTCTCAAGTCTCTACAGTGGGTGGCTTGCCCACTGTGCCATCCTGGGGAGTGCAAAGCCACAGTCTTTCAAGTCTCTACAGTGGGTGGGTTGCCCACTGTGCCATCCTGGGGAGTGCAAAGCCACAGTCTCTCAAGTAGATGCAGGTCTCCACTGGTTCTGGAGGGGGACTGGTGCCCAGACTGGATGAGTCTCCCCGTGAAAGTACCTGTCCTGTGACTGTCCCAGCTGCACATGGGATAAGGATGCCTGATGTGGCGGTCCATTCAGTCCTACACGGTGCATGCCCTGTTCAGCGGTGCTTTGCCATGGCGGTCTTTGCCCTGTTCAACGGTGCTTGCCTTTGCTCTGTCTGACCTGTTCAGCGGTGCTTTGCCATGGCGGTCTTTGCCCTGTTCAGCGGTGCTTTCCTTTGCTCTGTCTGACCTGTTCAGCGGTGCTTTGCCATGGCGGTCTTTGCCCTGTTCAGCGGTGCTTTGCCATGGCGGCCTTTGCCCTGTTCAGCGGTGCTTTGCCATGGCTGTCTTTGGCCTGTTCAGCGGTGCTTGCCTTTGCTCTGTCTGACCTGTTCAGCGGTGCTTTGCCATGGCGGTCTTTGCCCTGTTCAGCGGTGCTTTGCCATGGCGGTCTTTGCCCTGTTCAGCAGTGCTTGCCTTTGCTCTGTCTGACCTGTTCAGCAGTGCTTTGCCATGGCGGTCTTTGCCCTGTTCAGCGGTGCTTTCTTTTGCTCTGTCTGACCTGTTCAGCGGTGCTTTGCCATGGCGGTCTTTGCCCTGTTCAGCAGTGCTTTGCCATGGCGGTCTTTGCCCTGTTCAGCGGTGCTTTCTTTTGCTCTGTCTGACCTGTTCAGCGGTGCTTTGCCATGGCGGTCTTTGCCCTGTTCAGCGGTGCTTTGCCATGGCGGTCTTTGGCCTGTTCAGCGGTGCTTGCCTTTTCTCTGTCTGACCTGTTCAGCGGTGCTTTGCCATGGCGGTTCTGATACGGACATTGGTGTGTGGCATGACAATCTCTACACTGGGCATTGGTGTGTGGCATGACGTTCCATCATTGCCCAGCGGGGCTGTGGCATCCTGGCCCCTCATGGGCTGTGACTCCAGCTGTGGTTTCTGGACCAGTGACGATACTTGTGCCCTCCTGGGCTGTGACTCCGGCAGTGGTCTCCTGACCAGTGACGATACTTGTGCCCTCCTGGGCTGTGACTCCGGCGGTGGTCTCTGGACCAGTGACGATACTTGTGCCCTCCTGGGCTGTGACTCTGGCGGTGGTCTCCTGACCAGTGACGATACTTGTGCCCTCCTGGGCTGTGACTCCGGCGGTGGTCTCTGAACCAGTGACGATACTTGTGCCCTCCTGGGCTGTGACTCCGTCAGTGGTCTCCTGACCAGTGACGATACTTGTGCCCTCCTGGGCTGTGACTCCGGCGGTGGTCTCTGGACCAGTGACAATACTTGTGCGTTCCTGGGCTGTGACTCCGGCGGTGGTCTCTGGACCAGTGACGATACTTGTGCCCTCCTGGGCTGTGACTCCGGCGGTGGTTTCTGGACCAGTGACGATACTTGGGCCCTCCTGGGCTGTGACTTCGGCGGTGGTTTCTGGACCAGTGACGATACTTGGGCCCTCCTGGGCTGTTACTCCGGCGGTGGTTTCTGGACCAGTGACGATACTTGTGCCATCCTGGGCTGTGACTCTGGCAGTGGTTTCTGGACCAGTGACGATACTTGTGTCCTCCTGGGCTGTGACTCTGGCGGCGGTCTCTGGACCAGTGACGACGGTGCTGGCGGTTGTGTCTGGACCGCCGGTAATGATGGCGCACTTCTCTGCCGTGACACTCACAACAGGCTGGGCAGACTTCCTCTGGACCTTCCCCACCTTTGTTGGAGTTACAGCTGACTCACCAATCCCCTTCGATCCCATGTCACTTGTTGTCCCACCAGGAGTCTTAAGACGGTCCCGTCGTCCACTCTCCAATCTTAGAAACTTTACAGGGGGTGGACTACCAGTGCCTTGGCTCCGGGTCCTACTGCCTGCCATGGTGGCCGGTGCACTCCAAAAACCTGGAACACGCACCACTGGTACTGGAGGCTTTTTGGCTGAGGCGCTACGACGGGACTGATGAATTGGAGGGGGGGTGGGGGCAAAAAGGTCAATTTGACATAGGGACAGTTTCTGATGGACACTGGGATGGGTAGTTGGAGGGGGTCTGGGAGTGGAGGAAGAGGAGGTCGTTGTAGGAGGTGTCACTTTAGGTGTTTTGGGTGCAGGTGCAGGTACTGGAGGTTGTCGTGAGGTGGATGGATGTTGGGTGAGTGATTGCCGGTGTTTGTGTACTTTGGGAGGGGGCGTCACAGAAACACTGGGAGAGGACACAGGGGACGAGTAAATGGCAGTGGAGGTGGTGAGTGCAGGTGAGAGGCTTGTGGTGCTGGGTGCCCTGGTGCGAGTCCTAGTGCCTGTAGATGTGGTGCATGCAGGTGTGTGTGTAGACGACACTGGGAGGGAGGAGGGAGAAGAGGAGGATGGGGACACAGTGGAAACAGTGGATGTTGCTGTGTATGTATGTGGGTGAGGCTTGCATGAGTGCCTGTGGTGTGTGTTGTGCCTATGTTTGCTTGAGCTACTTGTGTGTGCTGACTTGTATGCCTGCTGGTCTGTAGGTGTGCTTGGGATGGGCTGGGGTACAGGAGATTGGGTCTGGGTGGAGGAAGTTGGAGGGGGGAGGCTAGACACAGGGACAATGGCTGCCATCAGTGCTGAGGCCAGAGATTGCAGGGTTCGCTGAAGGACAGCCTGACCAGAATGAATGCCCTCCAGGAATGCATTACCGTGTTGCAATTCCCTTTCTACACCCTGGATGGCATTCACAATGGTAGACTGCCCAACAGTGAGTGACCTGAGGAGGTCAATGGCCTCCTCACTGAGGGCAGCAGAGGTGACTGGGGCAGGGCCTGAGGTGCCTGGGGCGAAGGTGATGCCCACCCTCCTGGGTGAGCGGGCACGGGGTGAACGCTGAGGGGCTGCTGGGAGGGCGGTGCTGGTAGGGGAGGTGGCGGCTGTACCTGTAGAAGTGGGGCGCACAGATGGTGCCGCCACCACAGGGGAGCTCCCATCGGCGGACGAGTCCGTGTCGCTGGTTGGTGATCCGGTGGCCGACGTGAAGCTCCCCTTGCCCTCCGTCCCACTGGTGCATTCAGAGTCTGTGGTGTGGCCCTCCATGGCCATGTGGGATGCAGCTCCCTCGTGCTCCGGTGCCACTGTACCTCCGCCTGATGATGCTGATGTACAAAAGGACAGGTAGAGCAGGAAAAGGGGGGGAGACAGAACAAAGAGAGTTTTAGTGCATGGCATGCCGCTACCGTTGGCGGACAAGACAGACGCAGCAGCCCCCTGCATTACGCCGTGCTCCTGACCTCTGCACATGCAATTTCTGGGAAATTGCCTACATGGCAATGGTGGACATCTGCGCACATGGATGCCACAGGGGCAACTATACCTCAACTTGGCACTCTGCTGAGGTGGGGTTGAGTGCCACATGGCCTACATTACGGAGGGGCCTTGCCTACCTAACTCGCCCTGGCCTAGGGACACCCACAGCCCACCTCCCCCACCCAGACACCTCCACTGCACGCAAAGTCCGCAGAATGAGGTTGTACTCACCCCCTTGTGTCTGAGGTGATGTCCTCAAGCGCCCATCCAACTCCGGGTAGGCCACCGCCAGGATCCGGAACATCAGGGGGGTCATGGTGCGACGGGCACCCCTCCCACGTTGGGAGGCCATCCCCAGCTGAGCCTCCACCGTCTTCTTGCTGCAGCGGCGAATGTCCTCCCATCTCTTACGGCAGTGGGTGCCCCGTCTTTGGTGGGCCCCCAGGGTCCGGACCTCCTTGGCGATGGCACGCCAAATGTCCCTCTTCTGGTGGGTGCTGACCTAAATGACATGCACAAGGGAAGAGGAACAGTCATTACCAACTGTACCGTCAATGTGAGTGGCCCCCTCCCTACTCTGGCCATGTGGCCCATTCATTCCCATGCATTAATGTTCTATGAACTCTGGCCCCTTCCCTCTTTCACCCAGCCCTCTCCACCCAGGCCTAGCCCATACAACGTGCTCCCTGTGTACTAACCTGTTGGTCTGGAGGACCGTAGAGTAGCATGTACTGGGGGAGGACCCCATCCACAAGTTTCTCCAACTCCTGTGCAGTGAGGGCAGGGGCCCTTTCCCCAGACGCAGCAGCCATCGTCGCTTCCAGACCGAGGTCACAGCAGCACTAGCAGTGTAGGTCCTCTCCTGTCGAAGGTCAGGTATCTAGTGATTGAACAGATAGAAAATGGCGGTGACGTCCGCGGCGGGGCACATCATCACTGCCGGCGCACCTGTTCATTGGCTCCTGGGACCCATAGGGTCCAATGTTAACCAATGCAGCATTGTGCCGCGGTCTACGACCGCCTACCGCGACGGTGTGCAACGCCAGCGCAGTTACCCCACAATCCCATTGTCCCAGTTTAGAGGTCAGGCAGCCGCCATTTCAGGGGCCCACATGGCTTCATTTACTACTGCGTCACACATAGCTAGGCCTATACTCAACACACATACAGAAAGGGTTTATTGTCTGGTGTAGTCTTGTATGTAACTGTGGGTACATACCTGGAGGAATAGTGACTGGTTCTTCGCTGTTGTCCTTCTTAGGCACCGTCAGCTGGGACATATGAGAAGATGGCGGAATCCTCCGGTGTACCGACCGCTGATGGACCTGTTGACAATGGAAGAAAGACATGTCGTCACCTACAGGTTTGACCGTGCCACAATCCAGGAACTATGTACCCAGTTGGAGCCAGACCTGATGTCACCAATCCGCCATCCGACTGGAATCCCCCCTGACGTGCAGGTGCTGTCAGTGCTCCATTTCCTTGCAAGTGGGTCTTTTCAGACAACAGTGGCCATGGCATCAGGGATGTCCCAGCCTATGTTTTCCAACGTGCTGTCCAGAGTGTTGGCTGTCCTGCTGAAACACGTAAGGAGATACATCATAGTCCTTCAGGTGGAGGATTTGCCTACAGTTAAAGGTGACTTCTAAGCCCTTGGACATATCCCCAATGACATAGGTGCCATTGATGGGACCCATGTAGCTCTGGTCCCCCCCCCCACAGAAGTGAACAGGTGTACAGGAACAGGAAGAGTTATCATTCGATGAATGTCCAGATGGTCTGTTTGGCAGACCAGTACATCTCCCAGGTAAATGCAATGTTCCCTGGCTCAGTGCATGACGCCTACATCCTGCGGAATAGCAGCATCCCTGATATGATGGGTCAACTCCAGAGGCACCGTGTATGGCTATTGGGGGACTCTGGTTACCCCAACCTGTCCTGGCTATTGACCCCAGTGAGGAATCCCAGGACCAGGGCAGAGGAACGGTACAATGAGGCCCATGGGCAGACTAGGAGGGTTATCGAACGCACCTTCGGCCTTCTTCAGGCCAGGTTCAGGTGCCTCCATATGACAGGTGGATCCCTATTCTACTCACCGAAGAAGGTGTGCGACATCATCGTCGCCTGCTCCATGCTCCATAATTTGGAATTGCGACGCCAGGTGCCTTTTCTGCAGGAGGATGATCCAGATGACGGTGTTGTGGCAGCTGTGGAGCCTGTGGACAGTGATGAGGATGAAGCTGAGGAAGAAGAAAACGACAACAGGGATTCAGTCATACAGCAATATTTCCAGTGACACACAGGTGAGAACATTTTCAGGTTTAACATTACATTAACTTTCACAAGTCTACCTCTATCCTGTACCTACATTTCACTCACTATTTGTTAATTGAGTTGTACCCTTCCATTTCAGTTTCACAAGTGTGGTAACCTACATGTTAACTGCTTGCATCCTTGAAGGGCTTGTTATGTGTGACATTGGTATGTTAGCATTACAAGAGGTAACCCATTATGACACTGTAATTGATAATACAAAGTTCCAAATAATAGACTGACTCCAGAAGTTTTTGTGTTTCAAGGGTGTTTATTTAAGTGCTCAAAAAAGTGAAGGGGGGTTGTAAACTGGGGATGGGTGATGGTGGAGGAATGTCCATGGCAGAGTCCAGTCTATTAGTCTCACAGGTGCACTGCCCATCTGGGCATTGGAAGTGGAGCTGGGGCAGTTCAAGTATGGACAGGGTGACAAAGTGGGACAGTGGGGGGACAATCAGGGTGGTCTCATTTCCTGGCGGAGGTCTTGCCATCTTGTCCAGTACCGTCGCCATCGTCTCCTGGGAGTGGTGGTATGCTCCCATGATGGAGGAGAGGGCCTCGTGGAGAGTTGGTTCCCTTGGCCTGTCCTCCCTCTGTCGCACAACAGCCCTCCCAGTTCCCCGGGGTTCGTGTGCCTCCGTCCTCTGGACCGTGTGCCCACTACCACTGCCCCCAGGTACCTGTTGTTGTTGGGGTGGTGGGTTACCCTGGGTGCCCTGTAGTGGTGGACACACCGCTGATTGACCTGTCCTGGGTAGGGAGGTTTGGGCCCGATGGTTCGGTGCTGTGCTGGTGTTACCAGAGGGTGGCAGCTCGGTGTTGGGCTGTGGCTGGGCAAGGGGAACCAACTGTCCTGAGGCCCAGGATGGTCCGGGCTGGTCATCAAGATCCAGTGGGGCAGAGCTGCTGTCGTCACTGTGGGCCTCTTCTGGGGGTGGAGTGGTGTTGTCTGGACCCTCTGGTGTGGTGACGTTCCTTCGGGTTCCTGCAGGGGTATAGGAACATGATTTTTGCATGTGTGTTTTTCATGGTGTGCAATGGTTGGGTGTGCGTGAACCCCAGTGCAGGCATTCCTGTGTGGGGGCTTGTGTGATGATGGTTTGGGGGGTGTTCTGGGTATGTGCAGTGAGCATGCTTTGGTGAGGGGTGACCATGCTTAGTTGTGTCATGCAGGGCTTGGTGTTGGGATGGGTGGTTGGTGTCATGGGTAGATTAGTGAGGATTTGGGGTGATAGGGGAGGGTGTGAGGGTGGGGGTGTGTGATAGCATGCAGGTAGGGTGGGGGATGTGATAGTTAAGATTTGACTTACCAGTGTCTCATCCTCCACCGACTCCTCCGAGGCCCTCAGTATGCATAATGGTTAAGACTTGCTCCTCCCATGTTGTTAGTTGTGGGGGAGGAGGTGGCAGTCCGCCGCCAGTCCGCTGCACCGCGATGTTGTGCCTGGAGACCGTGGAACGCACCTTCCCCCGTAGGCCGTTCCACCTCTTCCTGATGTCCTTCCTATTTCTTGGGTGCTGTCCCACGGCGTTCACCCTGTCGACTATTCTGCGCCATAACTCCATCTTCCTGGCTATTGATGTGTGCTGTACCTGTGAGCCAAATAGCTGTGGCTCTACCCGTAGGATTTCCTCCACCATGACCCTGAGCTCCTCCTCGGAGAAGCGGGGGTGTCTTTGGCGTGACATGGGGTTGTGTGGGTGATGTGTGGGGTGCTGTATGTGTTGATGAGTGTGGTGAGTGTAGTGGTGTGTGGTGTTTTGTGCGTGGATGTTGTGTGGGTGATGGTGTTGTGTGCCTCTGTGTGATGGGGTTGTCAATAGCTGTGCTCTCTCTCTCTCGCCTTCTCTCAGAATTTGTGGTTGTAGGGGTTTGTGGGTGTGTATTTTATATTGTGTTAGGTGTGTGGGAGTGGTGTGTGTATGTGTATCAGGTGTGTGTATTTGTCCAATGTGGCGGTGTTTTGTATATGTGTGTGTATTTTGAGCGCGGCGGTGTGTACCGCCAATGGAATACCGCAGTTGAAAGACCGCCGCATGGATTCATGGGTCGTAATAGCATGGGCGTGTTTCTGTTGGCGTGGAGGTGGAGGATTTGTTTACGCATGTTTATCGCTGACCTTTGTTGTGGCGGAGTTGTGTGGGTGTCTGAATTTCGGCGGATTCCGTGATGTGTGTCATAATAGCTGTGGCGGTCTGCCGCGGCGGTGTATTGGTGGTCTTCTGCACGGCGGTAAGCGCCTTATACCGCCAATGTTGTAATGACCCCCCTTAGTCTTTGTGTTATGAGTTTCCTGTTAATTCTAATTGAATTATGCTGTTCAATACTAATATGTTAAATCAATTCTGAACTGCTAACTTTTCCTATGTGCAGCCCGTGTTCTGCACTGTCCTGATGCTGCTGTCTATTGATGTCATGAAAAGGTGAACACACTGCTTGATTAAACTTTCCTGTCTGCTGTCCCATGAAGAGAGGTATAAACCCAATGTGGTTTCTAGTTTCCTTTTCAGCTTAGATAATTACATCAGTGTATTGTCATAGTGAGCTACTCTAGTTAGATGATTTTTCCAAATTATTTTTGTCTCTTCTTTTTGTTGTGCCCACATGTGTTAGCCCTTTCCCACACGTGCAAGTCCAAATTCGTCTTAGAGATAAGGATGGCTCAGGCCTGAAAATTGATTGTTAAACTGAATTTTGATGATTTACTGATGTCACCATCATCTGCTTTGAAATCTGAAATTAATGTGCATATTATAATTTTACTAATTTATGCTATTTTTTTGCTGTTTAGTAGACAATCTTTTTAGATGTTTTGGTCAGTCTATACTGTTCATGTATGTTTATAACTTTGTTTTTCCCACCATATACACTACATTGATTTTAGGATTATAATAAAGCTTTGAAACTTTATTCAGTTTGGAGTTTGATTTAGTGCTTAAATTGGCCATGGTGTCTAGAATTGTTTATGGTTTTTATACTATTGATTTGTGTTGAATGAATATGACTACCACACTCCTAACTGAGTCCAAAGATCCAGTCAACTTCTAGTGGTGGGAAAAGCTATGGCGTCTCACCATGGCACTTGTGGTTTCTGATCCTGAGGCAGGAAGAAGACCCCAACGGGTGTGTGCTTGAAAAGCTTTTGGCTATATTGAATTGAAATGTAGTGTGTAACTTCAGTAGGGAGTATGCATACTCCAAGTAAATGAGTAGGGAGTTTGCGTACTCCAAGTAAGAAATTGGCTAGTTGGTGTACTCCATGTCAATGTTGTTTGTGCTCAAAATTGCCCACGTGGATGTTGTTGTTTATGGGTCCTGCGAGGCCTAAGACTCCGGAGTACCACACAAGTGTTTTGTTAATTTATTATCTGCACTGAGGTGTTGGTCGATTGAACGCTGTCGACAATTCCAGTAGATTCCTTGAGTGTGTGAATTGTTGATTGGTATTAGGTGAATACTGAGTGCACAGGGAGTATCTGTATCAATCAAGGTGAGATTCGCAGGTCAAATCTTACTTGCACATATGCGTGGGGTAGGACGTAAAGCCGTACAGCTTTCAAAGCGATTGAGTCTTACCTGTGAGCAGACAGGTTTTGTTTTTGTGCTTGCAATATTTGCATTTAGGGTGTATGCATGAGAGGTGTATGAGACGGCTATGAAGCTGCCGAGTGAAGTGAGTATGACGCCATTTGGTCCGCACTGGGATTGGTCAGTTGGTGAGGAAAGCTGCACACAGATTAGTGAACAAGACTGCCCTGTTATAGGTTGAGAACAGCTTGTGAAGAGAATTGTGGGATTGCAAACTACTTCCTGGTTACATAGAATTTGTGTTTGTGAATTAAATTTGTGTAAAAATGACGTTTTTCAAAGCTTTAAAGAGTGCGCTGAGAGGAGATGTTTTTATTGCAGTTAGAGAGGGTGAGCCTACTCCACCTGTGGTATATCAGCATTTGAAGTAATGGAGGCAATAGTAGTTTCTGCATGTCTTTGGGTAAACAGTGGTGCGAAATAACTGAGAAGGAAGGTATATTAGCTTTTCACTGTTCTGGAACTTTTAATTTAAGAATATTAGAGAATCTGCAGAGGGTGTTGTACGAATCAAAATGCTTTTCTAAACCTGCACAATTTGAAGCACTTGCCATTTGGGAATTAGTTGTGAGGCAAAATTTGAAAGGAGAATGAGGAAAGCAGAAAAGACAATGGCAGAAGCTAGATGGGATGAGGAGCAGAGAATGTGGAGAGCAGATACATATAAGCAGTGAAATTATTCCCAGCAATTACACAGGAAGGTGATGAAAGTGTTTAATCTAAAGCACAGCGGACACCAAAAGTGATTCAAAGGATGAATTTATAACTTAGCTATTGCAGAATCATCCCCCACCGTATAATGCAGTTGACTCAGTAAATCAGAATGTAGTTCTGAGTATTGCCACAGCTCTAGTTGTACAAAGCCAGGTTCAGACAACTTCAAACATACCTACTGCTAATGTTGTACAGGTGCCATCAGTTTAACCGAGTGTTCCAATTGTTAATACAGCCCAGAATGTCACGGTTCCAGTTATGCCACAGCCACAGCCAGTTCAGATTCCTGGAGTGACTCGATTTGAGTCAATGCCTAATATAAAGACACCTGCACAAATTGTGAACCAGAAACAGAAAATGCCCATATATCCCCCAGTAACAACACCACTGAATGTTGCCCCAAATCAGTCAAATCAGGCTCTTGGTACAGTACTAACTGGTCAAGGTAAAGGATTAATGTTCCCACCAAGTCAAACAAATTTGTTAGGACCAGATGCATTGGCAGTTCCTGTGACAATAGGTCCAGTTGTCCCATTGTATTCCCAGGGTAATAATGAAAGTGGTTCACAGATTCCAATTACAGTATCAGCAATGCATTCTCCTATTGGGACTAATACAGAAATGGAGAGATTGAGCACGAATGTGCAAGTCAGGCCCCTATGATTTTTTTTGGTTTTAACCAGATATGTGATAGAGTAGGTCCACTGATTGATGTGGCATGTCCCCATGCTCTACAGGTTCGTCTGGATTAGCTCAAGAGCAAGCTATGAAAACATCCTGTACTCATCCACAGCCCCTATTTCAAAGTAATAACATTAGTTTACCAGGGTTATCAGCACAACAATTAACTGACTGTTATACAGTCTAAGTGAAGGGTGAGGTTTGAAAAACACACAGGAGGGAGAAAAGACATTGAACATGGCTAGATTAACATTAGAATTGAATGAAATGATTGAGGGAACACTTGAATTGGGGAGATTGGATTCTTACAGTGAAAATGAGTTGTGCAAGGACCTTACTCTTTGTGCAGAGCAGATTTATGAGAAATTATCTGATTTAGCAGAGAGATATGAAATTGAAATGAATACATCCAAACATCTAAAGAGAAGTTACAGGTTAGATTTTGATTTGAGAGACATTTCAAACATGAGATCGCCTGGAATGAAAATTCATATTAAAGAATTGATTCAGAGCATCCAAACATGGGGAGTGTTACAAATGGGGTCTTTGGTTGGCAGTCAGGTTACCCCCTGTCCAAGCAAGGGCCTCACTCTAGTCAGGGTAAGTCACACACAATCCAAATTATCCTGTGCCCACCCTCTGGTAGCTTGGCACTGAGCAGTCAGGCTTAACTTAGAAGGCAATGTGTAAAGTATTTGTGCAATAAAGCATACAATAACACCATATAGCACCACAAAAATACACCACACAGTGCTTAGAAAAATATATAATATTTATCAGATAAGATGCAGTTCAAAACGAATAAAATGCAATAAGTAAATGTTGAGATATCGCTGAAAAGTGATATAAAGTGTCTTAAGTCTTTTAAAAGCAAACAAAGTCCCTTGCAAGCACAAAGTAACTGGTTCACGTGAAAAATCTCCGCAAAGAACCGCAGAGGAGGAGAAGCGTGGAAACAAACGGGTGTGCGTCAATTTCTCAGGCCGCACACAGCAATGGTTCATTTAGTTTTCACACAGGGACGGCTGTGTGTCGATTTCGAACACTCGTCGTTGATTCTCTTCGGGTTGCGGATTTCCTGCGCTGGCAGGACGAAGTTACAGGAGCTGCGTTGATTCAGTGGGCAGTGCGTTGAATTTTCTACCGCACAGCAGGTGCTGCGTCGATTCCTCTGTGGAAGTTGGGCTGCGTCGTTCCGGTTCGGCTATACGTCGTTCTGGTGGCCCGTGCATTGAATTTCCGGTCGATAAGCTGGTGCTGCGTCGATTTTCTCATTGCGAAGTTGGGCTGCATTGTTCCGGATCGGCGTGCAGTGAAACTTTCACTGCGGTGCAGGCTGTGTGTCGTTTCTTGCAGGCTGTGCATCGAATTTCGCTGCACAAGGAGTCCTTCTTGAAGAGATGAAATCTTTTTGGTCCTGAGACTTCAGGGAACAGGAGGCAAGATCTATCCAAGCCCTTGGAGAGCTCTTCCTCACCACAGCCAGAGAGCAGCAAGGCAGCAGGGCAACAGCAAGGCAGCAGTCCTTCACAGAAAGCAGACAGGTGAGTCCTTTGGGCAGCCAGGCAGTTCTTCTTGGCAGGAGGCAGGTTCTGGTTCCAGTTTTCTTCTCCAGGAAATGTCTGTGTTGGTAGGGGCAGAGGCACTGTTTATATACCTGTTGGAAAATGGGTTATTGGTAGGGCAGGTAGGTACCTACACCGAGCAACAAGCCACTAACCTCCACATAGGTACAGTTAGGTCTCAGTAAATTAATCCCAGCTCAACCCTTGGTAGCTTGGCAACGAGCGTCAAGGCTTAACTTAGGAGACAAAGTGTAAAGCATTCAAATATCACAAAACAGTAATTAAATAAAACACAGGAAACAGTTTAAAAATCCAAAACCAATTTATAAAAATAGTTTATATTTTTATCTTTAAAATGACACAAAAACGATTAAAATCGGTTCAGGGGAACCGGAGATATGAATTTTTAAAGAATTATTACTTTTCTAGCGCTTAGAAACAAAAAGGGCCAATCGGGTCATCTGGTTGCACCTCGACCGGGGCAAAGTCAAACTTTCAGGCCGACCGCGATGGAGCCCTGCTCGGCTACAGGTCGCGGGAGGCCTCGGTTAAAAAGTTACCTTCTGACTTAGTCTTTATTTTGAAATTTTTCTTCACCCGGACGAACCTGCCAGTTGAATCCGACCTCATGGAGCCCTTGTCCGGATACGCGATGTGGGTTTCCTCGGTGGAGACTTTTACCTTCGGACTTAGTCGTTTTTTCGAGATGAAAATCCTTCGACCGGGGTAAACCTGGATCTTGATCCGACGTCCATGGAGCCCTTCTCGGATACGATGGCTGGGAGGTCCCGGTCAACTTTTTACGTTCGGACTTAGTCTCTTTTTTGGATGTTTTTCTTTACCGGGACGAACCACGAAGTCAGGCCGGGTCGCTGTTGAGGCAAGCCGGCTAGAATTTCCGCGGCGGGTCGGTCCCTCTCTGGAGCTTTTTTCCAAAAATTCTCAAATCTTTTCCAAACTTCTGGGGCTTCACCCAGATGTTCTTTTAAGGTTCTTTTGGGGTCCACAGCTCACCCCAAGGGTCCAGAAGTTCTGTGATGGTCCTTGGGGGGTGCGGACTTCAACTCCCAGAATGCACCTGGCGCAAACTCCTTTTTGGCCACTGGACAGTGGTCAGCTGGTCGCTTTCTTCAGGAGTTGGTGCAGGGGACTCTGGTTTAGCAATTTTTCACCTGTAGCAAACAGGGAGTCCCTCCTTGAACCAGTTGAAGCCAGGCAAAGTCCTTCTTGTGGTGAAGCCCAAGTGTGCAGCTGGTGCAGTCCTTCTGAGTGCAGGTTCCAGGTGCAGGCCAGGGGTCCAGCAGGGCAGTCCTTCTTCTCCTTTAGTTCCTTTCTTGTTGAAATCTGGTAGGGATTTGAGGCGTGGGTGCAGGTCTGCCAGTTTTATCCTTGCTCCTGGGTGAAAAGCAGGGGGGCCCTGGTTCTCCAATCAGGGACAGGGTCGTCGCCCTGTGATGACCACTTCCTGGGAAGTGTGGCAAAAATCCATCCCAGAAGGCAACAGTCTCTAAAAATCCAACATGGATGAATCAGATTTTTGGAGGTTACATCTGGCTGAGCCCACCCACTGGTGTGGCTAAAAATCATAAACACACCCCTCTCCTGACCTCTCCTAATCTAATCAAGGGGGCACCTAGTTGTCTGGGGTTGCAGGATGTGGGGGTGTTGCTGGGTGCTGCAAATGTCCTTCTCTGCCTTTGAAGACCAGTTTGGCAGCCCTCCCCCTTCCTGCCTCACCATCTGCTGAGGGGAGATTCTCTCCCCCAAGCACATTCCTTTGTGTGAAGTCAGGCCACTTCACACCTCATCAAGGTAGCCTGGCAGAAGCTGCTGCAGGCTGGCCAATCAGAGCACAGCAGCAAAAACAATGCAGAGCTGAAATTGGCAACTTTTTAGGTAAAGTCTAAACTTTTTACCTGGACAAGTTATATTAAATCCAACAACTGGAAGTTGTGGGATTTATTACAACAATCAATTTGATACCAAATTCTTGGTATGTAACATTTAAGGAGACTTTAAAATTTAAAATAAAGTCTGCCCATTCTAGCCTATGAAGGCCATTTACTTCAATGAGGGAAAAACGAATTTGGCTGTTTTACCTCACCAGGGCTTATAAATCTATTTTTATAAAGTCCCTGCTTATAGTTACATGGCACCCAGCCCTAGGGGCACATAGGGCACACCTTAGGGATGACTTATATGTAAAAATAAGGTAGTTTAAGACTTTGGAAGTACCTTTAATTCCAAAGTCGAATTTGCATATAACTTTAATTTAAAAGCAGCCAGCAAGGCAGGCTTGCTTTTAAAATGACACTGGGCACCTCAGCAATGCACCTAGGTGTGCACCACCTATGCTGTGGTCCCTAAACCTACATGCCCTACCATATACTAGGGACTTATAGGTAGGTTAACTTAGCCAATTATAATTAGCCTAATTTGCATATCCATTTTACACAGAGCACAGGCCCTGGGACTGGTTAGCAGTACCCAGGGCACCATCAGAGTCAGGAAAACACCAGCATAAAGTGGAAAATGGGAGCAAAAAGTTATGGGGCCTCTGCAATGAGCCCTAGTTTCTCACAATACCCAAATGTGCCTTTGAAGTGGGGGAGACTTCAAAGAGTGCACCATGTCCCCTTTCAGTTCAATCCTGTCTGCCAGGGTCCCAATAGAGGGGGCGGTCGTCCTTTGTGTGAGGGGAGGTCCTCCACCCTCCCAGCCCAGGAAGATCCATTCAAAATGCAGATGTATGCAAGTGAGGCTGAGTATCCTGTGTTTGGGGTGTGTCTGAGTGAATGCACAAGGAGCTGTCAACTAAACCCAGCCAGACGTGGATTGTAAGGCACAGTTAAGTGCAGAGAAATGCTCACTTTCTAAAAGTAGCATTTCAAAAATAGTAATATTAAATCCACCTTCACCAGTCATCAGGATTTTGTATCACCATTCTGAACATACTAAATATGACCTTCCTACCCCTTCCAGATCAGCAGCTCCTACTCAAACAATGTATGAGGGCAGACCCAATGTTAGCCTATGAAGGGAGCAGGCCTCACAGCAGTGTGAAAACAAATTTAGGAGTTTTACACTACCAGGACATGTAAACTACACAGGTACATGTCCTGCCTTTTCCCTACACAGCACCCTGCCCTATGGGTTACTTAGGGCAGAACTTAGGGGTGTCTTATATGTAGAAAAAGAGGAGTTTTGGACTTGGCAAGTAATTTTAAATGCCAAGTCGAATTGGCAGTGAAACTGCACAAACAGGCCTTGCAATGGCAGGCCTGAGACAATGTTAAGGGGCTCCCTAAGTGGGTGGCACAATCAGTGTTGCAGACCCACTAGTAGCATTTAATCTACAGGCCCTAGGAACATATAGTGCACTCTACTGGGGACTTATAAGTAAATCAAATAGTCCAAAAGGGTATGATCCAATGTTACCATATTTAAAGAAGATAGCATATGCACTTTAGCACTAGTTAGCAGTGGTAAAGTGCGCAGTCTTAAAACCAGCAAAAACAGTATCTAAAGAGTGGAGGGAGGCAGGCAAAAAGTTAGGGGTGACCACCCTAAGTCTGTCAGGTCCAACAGGGAGCATTAGATAAATGGGAAGGCAGATGGGCAAAGAAAAGAGAACAGAAGAAAAAGCCAACTGCAACTTCAAATGGTGTACAGCAGGCTGAGGGAGCCGTAAAACAGATGCCAATGAGAGCAATTCTGGGAGGGACTTTTGTTCATGTCCCATGGAGCAGACGCGACATGCTGTCATTTACTAATGATTACCTAAAATTGAGGGGGACACCAGTGGAATGGTACCAACAGATGGAGAGGTTTGTTAAGCTTGCAAAGTGCCTCTGGGAAGATTTAAACACTTTATTTGAAATTGTGGTTCTAGCAGATTTGTGGTTTGAATGTAAGCGGAGTGTTGATTGGCCGTCAAGTGACGCAATGACAGATGCGCCATCTGGAGAGGTGAGGAAAAGCTACTACAAGTTGATTTAATTTTTCCCCCAAAGATGTTGTTTGGCAGAGAATTGACAGGGCATGTCCGGAACCAAAGTGTCTTATTATGAGAGACAGTTGCAAGCATTTAAACAATACAGTGGCACAAAGATTATTGAACTAAGGGACACGATTCATTTTGTGTTTAGATTTGTTCAAGGATTGAAGCCTGAAATTAGAAATATGATTCAGAATCATTTGATCTGCTGGCAGGGAAACCTAATGAAGTATTGCATTATGCAAAATACTGTAGTGATGAGATCGAATTGAAGCAGAAAAGACTAAGGGAAATGGTGATGGTAATGCAAATCAAATCTGCCGAAGCAGGTATGTAGGGATCACAAGAAATGGTGAATGCAGGGAATGCAACAGCAGGGAAATATGGTGCCTCAGTTCAGAAGTAGAGGCCATGGAATTTGAGTAAATCCGAATGTTAATGTGGCTGATTTTCAAAACATGAAGAGAATGCCTCCTTGTCATGCATGCAGCAACGTCAGACACTGGAAACTGGAGTGTCCCTATAATAACATAAATAATTTGGTGCAAGGCGGTGGTGTTGGGCAGATGGTTGACAACAGTCAATTTCAAAATCAAAGAGTTCAGAGGCCCCGAAATCAAAATATGAATGTCCCTGCTGGAGCAGTACAAATGCAAGTTTCCCAACAACTACAATTTACCCAACAGCAAATTCAGGCCTCACAGCAAATGCAGATTCCACAAGCTCCAATCGCACAGCAACAGATAATGGTTTCTCAGCAGAATGCGAACCAAAGAGAAAATGCAAATGTAAATAAGTTTATCACAGAATACCTATTGATAGACTTCAGTGATGATGAAATGAGTGAAGAATATATGAATGAGAGTTCAGAAGACAAAGAATGTGTGTTGGCTGCCTCACTGGAGGTAGATCTGCGTGGTCCTTATGTGAACGCAACTGTTATGGATCAGGATGTCTAATTTCTGGTTGAGCTGGAGCAACTCGTTCCACTGTCAGATCTGCAGAAGCCCCTTTCTGGAAGGACAGTTCAGGTTCTAGGAATAGCAAATCAGCATTAGGTATACCCCATTACACAGGTCATTCCAGTCAAAATAGGAACATTTGAGTATTTGCTTTAATTCATAGTTTGTCATTCAAGTCCATTGATCTGTTAGGAAGAGACTTACTATGCAAATTAAAATGCTCCATCGCGTGTACTCATGAAGGGATAGCAATTCAAACAAATAGTGATGATGAAACTTCTACCATACATAAAATAGTCAATTCTTTTTCTCATTCATATTCGGCAACCATATGCATTCCTGTTTCCGTACTCCACAAGGGTTTTCAGAATCTCCGTCCATTTTTAACCAGATCCTGAAAAAGAACTTAGAGTCCTTGAACATGCCATTTAAATCTGATTGTTGCATCCATTACACGTGAAGCTTGCAGGCAAGATGCCATAGCATTTTTTAATCATTTGGGTGAAAAAGGACATAAGGTTTCTCCCCTACTAAATTACAGTATTGACAGAAGGAAGTTAAGTATCTGGGTCACCAAATTGAGAAAGATGCAAGGAAAGTGTCCAGAGATAGAGAGTTGCAGCTATTATGCAGATTAATCCCCCAGTTACACAGAGAGAGGTCAGAATGTTTTTGGGCATGGTGAGCTACTGTCACCAATGATGACGAATGCATGAAAGATTTCAGTAAGTTGAAAGAGTTTGTGCAGAGTTCCAGCCTCGGCAATGCCTGATTACACAAGGTTTTTCACTGTTTTGTCATGGACGTGATGATTGTGCTCTTTCTGTTTTGACACAGTTGCATGGAGGAACAAACAGATCTGTGGCATATTTTTCTGCCACATTGGATTCTGTCACTGCTGCTTTGCCTGGTTGATTAAAAGCAGTGGCGTATACTGGTGTAAGTATAGGTCAATGCAAGGGCATTGTGATGGGACATCGTTTAACTGTTTATGTCCCACATTCAGTTGAGGTCCTTTTGACCTGAACAAAAACCACATATTTGACCATTGCCCGTTTCACTCGTAACGAGTTATTGATTCTTGGCTTCTCAAATGTGGCGATCGAGAGGTGATCAGTGCTAAACCCAGCTACATTGTTACCTGTTAATGTTAATGATTCAAATTATGTTAATGAAATGGATCATGACTTCTTCGATGTCACTGAACTACGCACCAAACCCAGACTTGATATTCAGGATACTCCTTTAGAGGAGTATGATCAAGTTGTATTTGTTGATGGCTCCCATTTAAAAGACAGTGAAGGTGCTTTGAGAGCTGGTTTTGCAGTTTGTGCCCTCTCAGGAGTAGTCAAAACTTCATGGCTTCAAAGAGTCATTTCTGCCCAAGTAGCTGAATTGGCTGCCTTTACAAGAGCATGCTGCATACCTGAGCAGCTCAAAGTGACAACATTCACAGATAGTCAATGAGGATTCGGTGTGGTTCACAACTCTGGGCAGTTATGGCACCAGCAAGTGTTATGACCTATTGAGGATCACCCATTCAAAATGATGAATGAATTCATAGTTTGTTAAATGGCTTGCAGTTATCTGAGAAAATTGTGGTTGTAAAGTGCGCAGACCACCAAAGATCAAATGATTATGTATCGTTGGGCAATTTCTATGCTGATCAAATTGCATCACCTTCAGTGAACAGTGGGGTGGTGAAAGTGACACCAGTGAGACAAATCAAAGTTTCCTAATATCAGTGGTTGATACCTGGGATGAAATCAAGAGATTACAGGAAGAGGCAACAGAAGAAGAACACAGAAGTTGGAGCAGAGCAGGTTGTGTACAGAGGGAGGCAGATGATGACAGGATTTCAAATGAAGAGAAAGTTGTGATGCCAGATTGTTTGTTGACCTCTATGGCTAGATATTACCATGGTCAAGTTCATCTCTGCAAAGATGCAATGATTTGCACATTCAAACAGACATGGTACAACCCCAAATTTAGGTTAATTGCAGAAGCAGTATGTCACAGATATATTACATGTCAACAAATGAAAGTAGTGAAATGCACAGTGGTTAATTTGAGCCACACAGGCAGATCAGGAGGTCCATTTCACAGAATGCAGCTTGATTTTATTGAGATGTCTATTTGTAATGGATTGTAGTATGTGCTGGTTATTTTGTGAGTGTTTCCCCACTAGATAGAGGCCTATCCAACACGTAGGAATGACAGTCTTACTGGAGCTAAGCTGCTGCTAAGGGAACTAATACAAAGGTTTGGCTTCCCAACTTCTTTGGAATCTTACTGAGAAACACATTTTAATAATGAGATCACATAACTGAAGTATACAGCACTGAACAATGAGTAAATATTTCACTGCAGTTACAGACCAGAGGCATCTAGATTGGTGGAACAAATTAATGGAACACTGAAAGTTCGATTGGCAAAGGTTTGTGCTTCTGCCACATTAAAATCGCCTGATGCATTGCCACTTGTCCTGATGATCACGTATAGCACCCCTCACAGGAAGACAGGAGTGCCCCACATGAAATCCTTATGGGCGTGCTATGAGGTTACCAGCAGTGCCTGAAAATGCACTTATGAACATGGCAGATGACTTAGTGCTGGATTATTGCAAAGGTCTGGCTGATGTGCTTTGCTCTTTGTCTCGTCAGATTGAGCAGCAATGCTTCAAACAGCTCAAGAACAGTACCACAGCTTGAAGGTTGGGGATTGTTTTCTTATAAAAAAGCATGTGAGGAAGACTTCTCTAGAGCCAAGGTGGAAAGGACTGTACCAAGTTATCTTGGTGACAACAACAGCTGTGAAGTGTGCTGGTTTTCCAAACTCGATTAATGCAAGCCACACACGCAAAGTTCCATGTCCTCTTGAAAACACAGAATCTGAGTCCCTAAGAGTGAATACAGGAGAAGAAGGGGTTCAGATTAATCAAGCTGGGAGGCCTAAACAAGGGGCTAAAACAGAACTTGTGCAGAATGGTGAAAATGCAAGCATTCTCAATGCAGTCAAAGATGCAGGAGAGCAAAGTCAAAGCCAACGGACTCCTGCCAGCACAACAAACATTGTGAATCCAATTGCACCCCAAAAGAGAACTGTGAAAGAAGATCAATGGCCTTCAGCTGCATATCAATTGGTTGATGATAAATTTCGGACTATAACATAAAGGTAGTTGAAGAGTCAAATCAAAATGAAGACGAAGATGGTGCTGTGAGAAGAACAAAAAGGTAAAGAGTACCAAGCCGCAAATAGTCTTCACCTGAATGGCTGTATATTGTCTCACATAAATGGGAGAACAAGTTTATGACCTTTAGTTTTGACCACGAGAATTCAGTTAAAAATTCTGGAACTTGAAATCGCATTTGAACTGAGTCTTGAAATAACCATGCTAATTGTTCAACAAAGACATTACACACTGGAAGTGACAATAAGCAATCATCAGACTGTGTTTTATTAAAAATGAACCTTTTGAACTATTTATGAGAACCATTTAGTTGAAAATTGATGACCCTTCTTGAAGGTCGAGAACTGTTGTAAATATGTAGAAAGACTTTTGAAAAGCTGCTTTGTATTTGATTTTTGAATTTTTCTTTTCATTTTTTGTTTTTAATTTTCAGACTCTACACAATCCATGAACCCAGGACAGGGAAGACACAGTACATGTAAATATGTGTGCATTGGTTTGGTTATAGTATTTATGATTGTGTGCATTTTATTGATTGTGGGATTAAGTGTTTCAATGAAAGGAGATATGCAAAGCACAATAATTCCAGTGCAGGGAATGCCAACATCTAAGCAGGATAAGTTTTAGAAGGATGAGGGATTGCTTCATTTAGATGACACAAAGGGAGATTTGTCTTCCATTGTTTATTATATCTTGCTGTACAAGTATGTGGACACAATGAATGTGCATGACTGTTATGTATGTACACAAATTCCTTCACCACTGCAAGAAGTGATCACCTATCACAGCTTACCATTGACTTTTGGCATTAGTTGCAACTTATTGTTAACACGTTTCTACAATGGAGAGTACATTCAGTATCTTTACTCTAACTTTGATTTAGTTTTCTCTTTTGTTCCCAATAATCAGCATTTGAGCAGCATTCAAAGGCTAAGGCACAGACATAGTAGGTGGGTTCTTTGAACCTACACTAACTTTTGGCACAGCATATGCACACCAGAATATTTTAATATGTCTTCTTACACAGGTAGAAAAGGAGTTTATTAATCAAGTTGATGACAAAATGAAAGAAAAGAGAGATAAGGGCATAGTTTCCAGAAAGAAATCAACACACCTGATACACAAGGATGCTTAGCTTTAGATTGGCAACATGTAGGGAATCTTTCAGCACTCGAAAACGGACAATAGGTTTGTAGGAAAGAGTGAGTGGAGACTTATGTTTTTGTTTAAGTATGTATGGGAGTTTATGCTAAATGGGCAAGACCCCTCTGTGCCTAGTGTATATTATATCTGTGGAAATAAGGCTGATTACAAGTTACCAAAATGTTGGTATGGCACATGCTATTTAGTGTTTTTTTCCGAAAATCTACCAAGTAGACAACATTGACAATCCAGCAGGGATTGAGAGACTTAAAATGAGGTTCAGAAGAGGAGTGAGTAGTTCAGAGATTACTTGAGATATCTTTGAAGCTTTTATTCCAACGGTGGGTGTGATGTTGAACGGCATAAAGATAAGGAAGTTATCAATGATTGTAGAAAAGCTGTCAAATGATTTTTCAGGTGCAATGCTCCTAATTGATATGGAAATGGTTGCAGTAAGATCAATGCACATACATACCAGATAACAGTAAAGAGATAAAGAAATATCTTTCTAATCTGATGAGTCTGAGAAATGACTTGAATGACATGAAACTGAAACATTTGGGGGAAACAATAGGTGAGGGATTCTCAAAGGTAGGATCGTGGGTTGGAGATTTGGGAAATGGATTTGTGAGAATGATCCTGAAACCTATATTGATTGTGATAGTGTGCATAATAGGTGCACTTGGATTTTACAAGACTAACAATTTCTGGAAAAGACAAAAGGTACAGAATAAACAGAGGAGAGAAGAAATGTAGATGGAGAACATGAGAAACAGATATTACCAGACCATGAGGAGACCTGTCAATTATCGCAGACCTAGACCTACATGTTATCAGACTACAAGACTTTGATTTGTCTCATTGTAAATGAGAAGGTTCTTTTGTGACAGCATGAATTGCCATCACAGAAGGGACTGATAGAGATAAAAAAAAATCTAATGCATTAGTGGCATAAAAATTAGCATATGGTAACTTACAAACCTTCATTTAAAGGCCTAATGGAGAAATATACATGGAAATGTAAAATTTACACATTTGAATTCTGATAGACAATGTGGCCTTCATTCGTATTTAACATTGTGTTTTAACATGAAAGATATTGCGCATTCATATTTGAGTGAATTACTGACAAGAAGTAACATTGAAAGTATTATTTTTAAGAGGAACAGTAGAAATTAAGTATATTAAGAGTACTAACTGAACATGAATTATCATACTTATATTGATTTGAATGGATATTATCAACGTGAGTTACATGTGTGCAGAAAAATAAATGCTTTGCATATTTGACTCAAAATGTAAGGTGCACCATGGGATTTATGTGTATTAACTGTGGTAATGTGTATTTAGGCTTTCTTAGATGGATTAGGCCTGAAGGTTCATTTTTGCAGTAGGAGAGGAAAATTATTTGTTTATTATGTTTCCCTCTGACCTGAATTATTTCCTAGCTTGCTGACGTGTTGTTTAATGTCCTAGTGTATTAAAGACTGAGAACATGTTTCAATGTTAACTAACAGTATTTGTTCTAGCTGTCAAACAAGACAGGAAGCCTTATGAATTTCATGTGAGAATTGTTTGGTGCATCCTATGTACTGTGATAAAGCATCCCGAAGTAACAATTAACTAGAAAATGTAATATTTTTTCTTAACTGTATGAATTTATTGAAATGACCAAACATTTTCTCTGTGAAAATCTGGAATAGTTTCACTCTTCATGGCATCAGCTGCTACCATTGGATGCTGATTCTTGTGCGTAAGATGAGGCCTCCTGGAGGACCAATCGCAAACCTGTGGACATTTCTAATTAGTGTGAGACCTTTGAAGGTTTTAGTTAGTCTTGTCTTGCTTTGAATCTGCAAGTCTGGCAAAGGATGCTGCTGTCATCTCTGCCTTCTGTCCCTTTCCAAGTCTTCTGCCATATTTAGTCTTTGTGTGATGAGTTTCCTGTTAATTCTAATTGCCCCACTTGCTTATGCAGTTCAGTGCTAATATGCCCAATCAATTCAGAACTGCTATGTGCAACCCGTGTTCTGCACTGTCCCGATGCTGCTGTCTACTGATGCTGAGAAAAGGTGAACACTCTGCGTGATGAAACTTTCCTGTCTGCTGCCCCATGAGGAGAGTTATAAACTAAATGTTGTCTCCTGTTTCCTTTTCAGCGCAGATAATTACACCAGTATATTTTTATAGTGAGTTACCCTAGTTAGATGATTTTTTAAAATTATTTATGTCTCCTCTTTTTGTTTTGCCCGCATGTGTTAGCCCGTTTCCAGACAAGCAAGTCCTAATTCTGGTCAGAGATAAGGATGGCCCAGCCATGAAAACTGATTGTTAAATTGAATTTCGATGATTTACTCATGTCACCATCATCAGCTTTGAAATCTGAAAATCACTGTGCATCTTATAAGTTTGCTCATTTATGTTATTCTTTTCTAGTGCTTAATGGTATTTATGTTTAGTAGAAAATCTTTTAGACATTTTCGTCAGCCTGTGTTTTTTATGTATATTTATAACTTCGTTTTGAATGCCATATACGTTACCTTGATTTTGGGATTATAATAAAGTTTCGAAACTTTATTCAGTTTGGAGTTTGATTTAGTGTTTAGATTGGTCAGGGTGTTGAGAATTGTTAATTGGTTTTTATGTTATCGATTTGTGTTGAATGATCTGACTACCACACTACCACCCTCCACACAAAGATCCAGTCAACTTCTAGTGATGAGATAAGGTAGGGTGTCTCACCAGAGCGCTTGTGGTTTTTGAACCCGAGCAAAATCATCTCACTTGAATGTTGTGTCAAAAATATAGTTTACAAAACATTGTGCTTCTCTATCTATAATGGAAGTGACAACAATATTGTGTCAAAAATATTATGGAAGAGAATATCAGTCAAAAAAACCTTTCATTTTTTTTTTCTAAATATTTAATTTAGAGTATTATATTTAAACTATTAAATTAACTACAAATAATATAATGTAAAATAAATAAAATAAATAGTTGTAATCTTTAATGTCAATTATATATATATATATATATATATATATATATATATATATATATATATATATATATATATATTCTTTAAAAATAAAACAATACTTGTCCTTCCTGGTGCCCATCAGTGGCATGGAAGACAAGGTTGCAGTTAGCTCTTTCAGGCTGGGCATCAACTGCCAGGCATTTGAAGAGGGGAGGGGTGGAGAGGGAGCACCACGGTTGGTGTAGGGTATGCAATAAGCACAAACATCGGCTAGGGACCTTACTTGGACTCCCCCCCCCCAAAATCCCCTCTCCCTCCTCTGAAAATTGGAATGAACATATGCAGCCTACTGGCTGGTGCCTGCACAAACGTACCACACATTCCACCCATATAGGAAACAATGACCTTGAATTAGGGGTTAATTATTATGTCTACATTCAAGGCATCAAGACAACTTCTTTTCTCAGAAATGGCTGGCTTTGTTTCTGGAAGCCATGCAGAAGAAAATGTTGCAGCCCAGCCTTGAGACATTAATAAGGGAACTCCCTCCCATTAAAGTGACTATGATTTGTAAATGTGACAATTCCACAGCCACAGCGGTGGAGCCACTGAGGGCAGATCTGCTGGGCTTTCAATCCAGGTTGGACTCAATCTGGCAAAGGGCCTGTGGCAGTGGAAGAACATCACAACTGCTTGCTTGGACCTGGGACAGAAACTGTGACTCCTATGGAAAAAGGCAAATGTACTGGAAATCAAACTGAAGGAATAATAACATTAATGGGGATTCCAAAACAATTTAAACTGGAAGACATTTGTTGTTTCTTGTTGACCTTCTTACCTGAACTCGCCAGACAGAATGGGAATCCAGCCCTATATTGTCAAAGGACACACAGGCAATACACCAGGGATTCTGTGGCAGGACCGGAGGCTTCGGATTATGCTTTCTCCTTCTTTACTGAAAGAACACAGCAGCCAATAAACGTCTAAATAACAAAAAACTAAATGACCCAACATTCCCAGTAGTCCATAACCTGACCAATCCTAGGTCTACTGTCCATATGAGTGTCTCTGTCTCCTTAGTACTTCCTCTTTCTTTGCTGCTTGCAGCCAGAAGATAAGTACTCAACAGTTTATGCTAAGTGATTTTTTTATGCGTATTTGATATCTTTCTTGCTTACGACTGGGGAGCAGGGGTTGAATAGTGCTCAGTAGGAGGTTCCCTCCCTTCATTCATTGTTTGTTGTAGTGCGCTCCACGCTCACTTGCCTATTCGTATCCCCTTTGGGACCGGTAGCAGCGAGCACAGAAGTGCATGGTGATGCTGCAGAGACATCAGGACTCTCCTGTGTGACCTCCCCATTCCTCACAGTGTTTCCAACTTCTCTGTGAAGCCGAACGAACACTGGCATTGTAAGCCTAGTCCTCTCTTGATTTCCACACCGTGGGCATACGCAGATGAGGTCAGAGGCGTTCCTGGCTTCGGAGCTCATCGGCAGACAGCACGTGTGGCATTACTTCAAAGCAATTACCACTGAGAACGCCCCATTGGGCGAGAAAAGCAGACAAGTGCTTTGCCTGAGGGAATTTGGTGCAGGTGCTCCCTCCACTTTCAATTTGGGTCGTTCTGAGAGATTTTTTCTCATTTTTTGTCAGGAGTTTCGCCATATTATTACCTGCAAGAGCTGATTCCCCCCTGTTGTACTCCTCCATACCTCTTATATCTAGTGGTATGGTGTTTTTTACGCAGAAGAGGACACATTCTTTCAAGAAGAGGCCTGAAGAGCCACATAAAAATCAGATGGAGGAAAGACTTGTACAGGGCGTGGGTCATCATGTGCAGGACTCTGTAAGTCAAGCCCTTATAAAGGCATTGAAACCCTTTACCCTTTACTCAGCTCCTGGTGAGATTTAGGCAAAGAGAGCTGATTGGCAGAGGACCCACTGTCACAAGCGCTCTTGTAGAAGAGGTCGAGGTTATGCCCACTGAGGAAGAACTAGAGGTAACTTCAACAATCCAGACTTGGCAGCAACAGGTGAGAATAATTCTCTTTTCAGTAGTTTTTCTGGGGGGCAGGATAAAAGAGCATTTACAAGCTTGGGAACAAATATCTCAAGATCCTTTGGTCATACAAACAGTAATGGGTTACCAGTTAGAGTTTTATTCCCCTCCCAGGCTGACAACCATTCTTTTTCCTCTACAGTTTTCCCAATCAGAGAGCAGTTTTATAGATGACGAGATTGCTTCTCTTCTACAGAAACGGGCGATAGTAAGAACAAATCTGCAGTGTTCGTCAGCACGATCTTCCTTGTGCAAGTACGTCTCCACCCTCTCCACACTGGACAAATACCAATCCTCCATGAAGAAAATGTTTTGCTGTGGCCTTTTTCTCAAGGCCGGACGCTATTGAGGCAAGGCCGTGGTTTCTATCAGGCCTCCTCCACATACTCGCAGAGAGACCAAGGTTCATCAAGCCTCTTCAGGATTTTACCCCTCTTGTAGAAGAGGTCGAGGTTATGCCCACTGAGGCGGAACTAGAGGCAACACAACAATCCAGGATAAAAGAGCATTTACAAGCTTGGGAACAAATATCTCAAGATCCTTTGGTCATACAAACAGTAATGGGTTACCAGTTAGAGTTTTATTCCCCTCCCAGGCTTACAACCCTTCCTTTTCCTCTACATTTTTCCCAATCAGAGAGCAGTTTTATAGATGACGAGGTTGCGGACAGCCAAGTTTACTGGTAAGGCTCCCGATGTAGCTATAAAATGATTTTGACATCTTGCATTTCTTAACTTTTTTTAAATGTTCTTAATTCTTGCCTATTTGGATTGGTTTGATGTGAATGCCGATTTTACTACTTGTAATATTTTTTTATCCTGCCTAGTGATACAAGTGTTGTGGAGTGGGGGGGGATTACCTAATTATTTTTAACTCTATATTATTGTCGGGGTTTTGTGCTAGCGCCTAATGCTTTTAGTAACTCTTCTACTACCTGGTTCCCTTCTTGTCCAGTCTTGAGATGCCATCTTTGGGATCTGGCGCTCTAGTTGTTGTTTGGTTATCTCTACTTCAATAATCCTATTGCGCAGGCTTGCAACAGATGCCCCACTGGCATGTCTAAGGCCCTCAACCCGAATGCAGCCAGGACAAGCCATGTTGCTTCTCTGCCAGCAGGAAGGCGCTATTCTGGAACCATGCTGAAAGACATTAGTAATTTAGATGGCCTGGTTTCTTGTAGGACATGTAGGAAGTGTTTTGGCAAGGTGCACCTTTTGCACTTATTCCTCTTTCCACCTCATAACAATCGCACCTTACAGGGCGCTTTGGTCAACGTCCAGTCTCTGAGCAAGCATGCTCAAGAAATACATTACCTTATTTCTGGTTTGTAACTGAGACTAGGCTGAAAGATTGGTGCAGCACGGATATCACAATGGCACTGCCCCAGGATACTTAATTTCCAGGCAGGACAGACCCGATCATCAGGGGGGAGGGCCCGCTATCATCTTTTAAGAGATATTACAACTTCACTCAGTTAACATTAGCCCTTTTGATGGTGCAGACAGTCTGGGATTCTGCTATAGGGTAAGCCCCTCATTATTCTTCCCAGGCGTTCTGATCTATCATCCTTCAGGGTCAGGTTCCACGTTTTAAATGTCACTCGGAGATAACCTAGCCCCTCTGGTACTCCGATATTCAAACTTTGCTATCCTACGTGATTTTAACCATCACCTGGAGTATACAGGTGATCCAGAAGAAAATAATTTCCTAGACACCATGAATCTTCTGGGCTTGTGCAACCTGGTGAAATATCCTACCCATGAGGGAGGCCATTTCCTTGATGGTATTTGTACAAACAACCCGTTCCTTCTCACAGATAAGCCAAGACCTGTAAGCTGGTCAGACCATTCTCGTATTCTTTTTATGTTTGTCTGCAAACCAGATAAGCCTACCTTATCTATTGCATCCACGCCTGTTCCTTTTACTCACAGATGGGGGAAATTGGTATCGAATCCTATATTCCTCCAAGCTGTCCTTGGTTCATCACCTCCACTCATAGGCCAAGTAACAGATAATGTGGAGCACTCCAATAGATGGATAATTCAAGCAGCAGATAGTTTTCCCTCTGAGTCTCCAACAAAAAGAAAGCCTAAAATGCCCTGAGAGGGCAACATCTCCGATGTAAGCAGTTGGAGAGGAAATGGTGGAAGGCCTCTAAACTTGAGGATCTAGAAATTTTCAGATCATCCATTAAGGACTACCACAAATAGATCAAACTATCGAAAAGGAGATATTTTGTGGCACAAAATGAATCAACTAAAGCTGATCAAAAAGTATTTTTTAATGTCTTTAATTTATTCCTTAAACCTAAGACTAAGGAGAATCAGATTCCACCCTTACAAGCGTATGTGATGAGATTTTAGCCTACTTTACAAAAGAAGAAACAGAATATATGTAAACCGCTCAGTGCTCCAATCCTTCCTCAGATTAGTTCAGATGAGCTAAAATTACTCCATCAAGACACTCCAATATGTTGATAGCATTTCATAAAATTTCACTGGACCAGTCTTGTCAAGCCAATTTGGCTTTCAAATCAGGATCTCCCAGAGAACCCTGCCTGCCAACGGTACATAATTAACTCTATGATCAACCTGATTTTGAATAATTCTTTAAGTTCAGCTGAAGTCCCAGAGGCGTGGAAGGTGGCTGTGGTTAAAGCACTTAAGAAGAAACCTTCTCTTAGTGCAACCAGCTTATCCAAACTCAGGGCAATTTCTCTTTTGCTGGCACTGAGCAAAATCATGGAAACAATGGTAAACAGTAAATTAATCTCATTCTTAGAGACATCAAAGGTACTCCATGCCTTTCAGTCAAGCTTGTGCCCAAAGCATTCAACAAAAACTGCTCTCTTGGAAGTGGCTGACACTTTAAAACTTACACTAGATGAAGGGAAGAATGCTGTGTTGGTCCTGTTGGACCTATTGACAGCATTTGATACCATCTCCCATGAAATTCTTTTACATCGAACTCAAGAGTGTGGGATAGTTGGAGCTGCTTACCGCTGGTTGAAATCTTTTCTTACTGACCATAAACAGTTGGCGAAATTAGGATCCTATATCGCAAAGGAAACCACAGTTGCGGCAGGACTTCAGCAGGGATCATCGCTAAGCCGGGCTCTGTTTAATATTTATAGGGCACCATTAATCTCCGTGATAACATCCTTTGGGATTGACACTATTTCCTATGCAGATGACACCCAGTTGATCTTGTCTCTCGACAAATCTTCCTTGGGCTCAGAACTGAACTTCAAAAAGTTTTTTAGGTGCTCTTATCAGACGGATGCAGGCTAATCACCTTAAATGAAACACTGACAAAACAGAGATGCTATTTGGCAAAGCCAACACATTTGTCCCTTCAGTCTGATGGCTAGAGGATTTTTCTCCCCCTCCTCCTGCAGTAAATGTGGTCAGTAATCTGGGAGTCAAGATTAATTCTCTGCTGCCGTTTCTTCTTCATGCCCTGGCAACTGCAGGTATCTGTTTTAACTTAATAAAAATCTTTCAAGGAATGTTTTGATCTGTTATCGCTAGTAGCCAGAAAATCAGTAGCTTATGCCTTAATTACCTCCAGGTTAGATTATTGAGATAGCCTGTTTGCGGGCTCCTCAAAACAAGTACTTCATAGACTTCAGATTTTGCAGAATGCTACCGCAATGGCAGTCCTTAAGTTATCTAAGAGAACCTCTGCCTCAGCGGCCTCAAAATCTCTTCATTGGCTGCCAATCCATAAGAGAGTACTTTGTTTACTTTCAGAGATCATTGAGGGATTGGCCCTAAATTTCTCTCTGCAATGTTCAAACACTATTTTATCAACAGACCTCTAAGATTGTCACAAGCCAATCTAGAGAAACCATTTTACATTAGATTAAAAAACAAAGGAGGTAAAACTTTTACAGCCCTACGAGCTAAGGCGCGCCCCATCTCTTCCCATTATAACACATGTCATTATAAGCAACAGCACCCTTTATTTAATACCTTTTACTATCCTCTCTGATTGATGCCATCTGCGATCTCCAACCCTAAGGCTACACATTCACCTTCAGAGCACCTGTCTTTCATTGTGTACATTCCAGCAACTCATGGTTATAGATGACCAAGTCTTGGTTTCCCACAATGTACTGGGAAAGAATGTGAAGCATAAAAAAGTTATCTCCAATCTAGCCGTAAAGTCACCTGATATAGAACTCATTCAAGAAAAGCACCTCTCAAAGATTGAATCGGACAAGTTAAGGAAGACAATGGGTGAGGAAGATTTTAAAAAGAAGTAGGATACAGCGACAACGGTATCCTATGAGTTCTGAGTTCTGTACGCCTATTCCAACTACTGTAGAGTGCCGATTTTCATATATATATATATATCCTTCCAGCACACAGTCCTGCAGAGATGGGTTGAACTAATGGGAGATACATCTTTGCCAAAATAATTTCTCTGGGCTCTGCACTTATTGTCTCCTCTCTTTCTATTATGAGGAATGGAATTTCACATCTGGAAGCCATTTCCCTTGCACTGACTTGTCCCCTAGTGTCATACTCATCCAGTCTTGTTTTTGTCTGTGGTCTGCATTAGCAAAGGCATTAGAGCTAACAACATTTCCTTGCCGAGATTTGCAAGCGTCATTCACAACTGTAATTCTCCACAAACACAATTTGCCATCAGAATCAGGTCCACCAGTGTATGTGGTGATGGATCCCAATAACAGAGTAGGTGCCAAATCAATTGAACCAGTAGCTGGGGAGTCCATGGCACCACAAAGACATATAGGCCCTCATTCCGACCCTGGCGGTCTAGGACCGCCAGGGTGGCGAATGACGGAAGCACTGCCAACAGGCTGGCGGTGCTTCGCCCAGCCGGGTCCGGCGGTTTCCCGCCGGATTTCCCCCAGCTGGGAGAATTCTCCAGGGCAGCGCTGCAAGCAGCGCTGCCTTGGGGATTCTGACCCCCTTCCCGCCAGCCTGTTTCTGGTGGTTTTCACCGCCAGGAAGAGGCTGGCGGGAACGGGTGTCCTGGGGCCCCTGGGGGCCCCTGCACTGCCCATGCCATTGGCATGGGCAGTGCAGGGGCCACCTAACAGGGCCCCAGCCTGCTTTTCACTGTCTGCCTAGCAGACAGTGAAAAGCGTGACGGGTGCAACTGCACCCGTTGCACACCTGCAACACCGCCGGCTCCATTTGGAGCCGGCTTCAGTGTTGCAGGCCTCTTTCCCACTGGGCCGGCGGGCGCTACCTTGGGTCGCGCCCGCCGGCCCAGCGGGAAAGTTGGAATGGCACCAGCGGTCTTTTGATCGCGGTGCGGCCAAATGGCGGTTCCCGCCAGGCAGGCAGCGACCGCCGCCCGCCGGGGTCAGAATGACCCCCATAATGCCTATGTGGAGCATTCTCCGGTATGCTCTTAACAAGGTCAATTGGTCTTTTCACGCAGCAAGAAGGGGTGAAAAAATAAGGTATCAAATCTTCAATTTGAGATCACAATATGAACTGTTTGGCCATACAAGGAAAACTCCAGTCAGGAATAAAGCAAAAGGTTTTTATTACAAACTCAGACTTAAAGTTATGTAGACAATTCTCAAAACAAAGCTTTAAAAATACAGAATCACCATGGGTTGACCAAGGCGTCGAAAAAGGTGTAGACGAACTAACATAAAAAGGACTAAACACTCAGTTACAACAATGCAAAAAAACAGCAGAATTAATTGGTGCTTGGTGAACAAGCATTCCCAATTCCTTATAAACATGAAGACAATTTAAAGTCACCTAAGTTATCTAACTATGGCAAGGGAAATCCCTACTAATTAGCAGGGCTCAGGCTCACATGTGCTGGGCTAAACACATGAGAGCAAAAAGGAGAAAGAGGACAAAAAGAATTTGAAAAAGTGACATCTGGGGAAAAAAAGTGACTAACCAGGGTTGGCAAAGAGTAAGTAAAAAGGGAAGGCATCAGCATTTCAGAAGCACATTGAAAGTCTTCTTCTGGTGTCTGGGAAAACATTTTAAGTCTCATCAAAGCACTGGGAAACCAGGATAAGGATAGAGAGGTCTGTACCTTTCAGAGTCCAGAAAAGAATGCAGAACAAGGGTGGCAAGTGGAATGCTTCTCTTCCAACTGGGGAACGGTAAATTAAAGTCAACAATGATTGAGATTTCATACATCAGTAGTGTGATGTAAGTCGAAGATTTCACTGTCCAGTGAAAGTCCATCATGGGACATGGAACTGCAACATAATAACAGTCCCAAGTCCGTCATGGAAAAGGCATCCATCTTAGCTCATCTGTACTGGTTGAATGAAACAATTGTACACAGCCCATTTCGACAGTTCCTCAATGTAGGGGATTCAAGCTTACTTTCTCAGGCTCACTTTGTGTAAAACGATAGGACATCTATTTCCAAGCAAGCATTTCATGGGAATGAAGTCTGAAAGAAATAACACGTTATTAAGAATGACTAAACATTTTTCTCCACGTTTTATCAAACAGGACCTTGCAGTCTCCCATATGTTAACTAAAGTGAATTAAAATTTCACATTTATTAATGCAAAATAATGCACATATAACATTCAAATCATGAATTCATCATTAATAAGTTTTGTCAGTGTTCATGTTATAATAACTTTAAAACAAAATAATTGTTAATATATTTCATCAGCTATAACGCAGCACTGCATTTTTGGCAATTTCATGTAACATTTAAAACATTTTTTTCAAGAGTCATTATCATTTTAGTGCAAACTATTAACTAATATCATAGGAATTCACATTGAATCAAATTAATTTAGTTATATGTGAAATTTTAGGGCTATACCACATCACTCAAAATCTCTATCCTACAGTGAGTGCAACTTATTACAGGCTTTCAGTGCACCACTTTACAGTTAATCTATTAAGAGTTCAAGCAACAAATGCAAAGATTGCCACTTATAGGTGATTACTGTTATGTTAGAGGTAGCAATAACATTTCTGCTACATCACATACAAGGAGCCAAACAAATGCAAAAATACTTTGTAAATCTCTACAAAATGTTTTGATGGCCAAAACATATCCCCCTTCAGGCAAAGCGTACCATAGTCTCAAATTCAAAGCCAGTCCCTCACTGAAATGACTTTCTGCTTCTTCAGACTGATGAAAATCCAGCACAGCTTGCCAGCTTTCAGTTGTGGAACTCATATATATCCCAGATGATTCTGAAATTGGGTTCCAAAGCTGTAACTAGATGGGACTTTTTTTAATTTATTAGAATCCCATGAAGTACTAATGTCTGATGCACCACATCCATGTGTTTCTGAACATTGGTCCTTGATATTGAATGAAACCAGGCCAGGATGTATTAGGATCCATTGTGCTGGAGAATGAAAACGTGTGGTGCTAGAGCCTTCATGAAAACCATTGGTGAGGAAGTTAAGGTGTAGGTAAGCATCTTCAAGATTTAATGCCAACATTTATTATCGCTCAGAAGCCTTCAGTGGAATTCCACACCAACAAGACACTAGAATAGAAGCCTCTTCATTCCTGTGATTTTCAAACAGGACAGATTGCATTTTTGCTACCAGTTCTGCAATATCTTGTTACAATGCTCTAAATGTGTTTGGACCTTTAGCATACCTTAGATGCACTAGGCCTGAGTCTGGAGGGATCTCCTTGAATTCTAGAGAGCACCCTTGATTTATTATTTCCAGCACTCATGCATCCAACACATTCTTTTTTCACCCTTGGTAAAAATATGAGAAGGCAACCCACCCTTCCGAATGCTGGCATAGTCAGGATTGGTTCTTGAGTTTAAGAGGAGGGGAGGGGTGTGTATTTAATCCTCTGCGAAAGAAGGATTGGTTGAAATATATTATTCCCTACTTGGAATTGGAAAGCCTTGTGAAATTTCCTAAATGGTCTAAATGGAGGATCGGGTGTCCTAATTTGTGCATATGTAGGATTCTTGAAAGCTCTGAAAGGTTTTTCCTCAAGTTGATCACCAAATAATCTGTAAACATAAAAAGGCATACACAATAACTCAGACTACTAAATCCCTTCAGCATTCTGATATAAAAATGAGAGTGCTGGCTGTAACTTTAGAAACTGTAAAAAAAGGGGAAGCTTTCAGAAGGTCACATGATACTTCTGACTTGCTTCTCTATTATTGAAAATAATTCAGAACAATTTAAAACCTGTATCCTGTTCTTATGCTATGAAAGTCTTTCACCAATTACTGTGATTCACTCTAATGATGCAAGTGCCACTCTCATTGCAGTTTTCCAGTCTGCAAACCCTCTTCTTCCACATTTCATTTTCCACTAAAGCATCATCTGAAATTACTGATGATTGTTCTGCTACGTTTGCAAGTCTTAGGTTTATTTTTTTTATCCCTAATAGTAACTCCATGCTTCATTTTGCCAGGAAAAATAGGTGTTTACAAAACTTAGGAAGGTCTGCCCTTTCTGAATCCTTTCACTCCCCTGGCAGAGTGGAGGGTGAAATGGCAATTACTGAAACATCTGTGAACATGTGGCTGATTGTTAATCTTCCATGGGTACTTGAAGGTGACCGATCATATATTTTAAAAAGGTTGCCAAATCTTACTTTTGAATACACTTGCCCTTTGAAACAGACTCCAGGACTTGCATCTTTTGATCATCATAATCAGGTGAAGATCTGGAAGAAACAGAAGATTGTGATGATATGCTACGAGAGGAAATAGAAGATGCAGGTGAAGGTTGGGAATAACATCTTGAGGCTTCCCCTGATCTATGTAAAGCTTCTGACAGAGATATCAAAAGCTGTAACTGCTCTTAAGGACACAGAGGATTAGCCAGAAGAAAGGGAGGAGCAGGACAATTAGAGTTCTTCACCCTACACTTACTTCTATCATCACTACCCTCCTTGGAACAGAGTTACTTTTTAGAATAGTGCCTTTCTGTAATACATGATGAAGCACAATTGAAACTTCATTGAGACACCTCCAATTTATACACTCCTCAAAAACAAAAAAAACAAAAAAACAAGCCTCTAAAATTGATTTTTAGATTGTTATTGAAATAGTTATTATTTTTACTTGGAATTACAAACAAGAAATGTAAATTTGTTGCTTTCTACAGTAAAAAAAAAAAGGGCTGGCAATCTACTGAGTATTTATTTTTATTTAAAATCCTGACTTGCTCACTTCTGGGCTATTCCACAATGCAATGCAAACGCTGGTCCTCATAATGCTGATCCACCGTTAGGCTATCTGAAATGAGTCAATGCAAAGTAGTAGCATGTCCCCTGCTCATCTACAAGGACAGTTGAAGAAGTGTGCACTGGAGACCAGGACAAGGTGGGGCTGAAAGCATCAATTTCAACTTTGTGGCCACCCTTGGGAGAATGTTGTGGGACAAAGTAGCACTTCCCCTGCACGTCTACAACCAGAGCCAAGGATGCATGCTCTGGCGACCAGGATGAAGAGCAGCCCAGAGTGTCATTCTGAAAGCTTCATGCGTCTGCCTTCAGAAGCATTATAAAACAAGCAGAGTCTGCAGCTCAAACAAAATAAGGGCACGAGAACTTGAAGTACAGTATGAGGTATTGCTGAGAGTCAGTTTTGGGCTTGCTGCTTTCCTGAAATTAATTGTGCATCCTAAACTAGAAGGGGACCCATACACCACAGCATAAAGTACGAGTGACAAGGCGGACACAGACCCCATAAAAGCCTCTAGCAAGGCTGTATGGGTGGAAGGAAATTACCCTACCACCTTGACTGAAAAGAGTAGCAGACAATAACATGGCCTCAAACTGCCAGAAGATGGCTCTCTGATCTCCCCTTCTCCCGTATACACACTCCCAACCCTCCTTTGGTCTAAATGAAGAATAAAGAACTTGCCTTTGTCCTAAAAGACTTAGAGGTGCTTAATACCTCAATGTATTGCTTCCAACAGTTAAAGAGAAAACATTTGTCCTTTCTCAAACTGCTAGCAAAAGGAGTTTTACCATCAAACCTCAATCTGCCCACAATTATGCTCTAAATACTACTCTACATACCATGGGGTCATAGAGGAAGGCCTGCAAACTTATCCCTGACATTACCTTAATGGTGACCTGCAGACCTTTACTGGATAGCCAAACATAAGCCCATCATGTTAACTTGATGTCTGTCTGCAGGAAGCAGACAACAATATAGGAAGTTTTAGGGGCTTCTCCTCAATTATTGCTAAGGCAAGGAGAGTGGTAACATAAGGAGATGGTAGACGGTAGGGGTGTAAAAGCTTATTTATTATGTCAAATATTACCTGAGTGGGAGGTGGGAAATGGGTAATGATAGGAGAAAGGCATTGAGGAGGTAAGGGCCCTTAATTACTCTCCCCGCACCTATGTGACAGAGCCGTAGCAATAATGAACTGAAAGAGCAATTAACAGCCCTGTAACTTTGACCGTTGTATATAAGGAGCCCCTACACACTTTTAAATGCCACCATTGCTAATAACGTTTAATTTGTGAATAGGTATAGAAACACTTCTCAATCTGTTACTTCCAGATCTAGATGTTTCACTGGATATAGAGTTCCTGAGAACTTAAAACAGAACTCTGTGTGGTCCTAATTTTTTATGAAAAGCATGACTAGATTCTGGCATGTGCCTGTTTCTGTCCCAGCCCAACTAGATTTTTATAAGCCTGAGCCAATGACGGGCACTGCTTGAGACTCACCGTCTAGCCTTTGTTGAGGAATCGCTGGTAGGTATTTCTGGATTGGTTTATGTTGCACAACTCTTACTTTTTATATGGACTTGAATAGTGTGAAAGGTGGCAACATCTTATGGTATGGAACTCCTGCAATGACCACAAAGCTTCAACTTCACCAAAATGTATTAATTCACTTGCTGTCAAAATGCCCAATAACATGCTTAAATAGAAAGGTTTCCAAGTATGCAACAGTGCTTCTCAACCTTATCTTAGTAGACTGCAGTGCTGTTTCACAATAAGTGATTGTATCTTACCTTCACTGAAGTCTTATATTTATGCTCCCTCAAAAGGAGTCCATCATGACCTGTTATAAATAGTAACACCATTTATACCTAAGAATTGTAGTCTCAATGAGAATTTGAGAATGTCCAGAAATCCAAAGTTCAAATTACCTGCTATAGTAATCTTGGGCCAGATGTAGCAACAAACCAAATTGCGAGTTGCAATTTGCGAGTCCATCCGACTCGCAAATTGCAACTCGCAATTTGGTATGCAGTACGGTGTCTCAGACACCGACTGCGACTCGCTATGGGGTCGCAATGACCCACCTCATGAATATTCATGAGGTGGGTCGCAAATTGCGGCCCCATAGCGAGTCAAGGCACTCGCAAACATGGAGGCCTGCTGTAGTCAGAAGACCTCCGTGTTCGTGACTGCTTTAAATAAAGCAGTTTTTTTTTTTTAAAGTGTAGCCCGTTTTCCTTAAAGGAAAACGAGCTGCACTTAAAAAAAAAAAACGAAACCTTTAGTTTCGGTATTTTTTCAGGGCAGGGCCTGAAAAAATATTTTTGGGTCCATTCACAAAGTGGAAGGGGTCCCATGGGGACCCCTTCCAATTTGCGAGTGGGTTACCATCCACTTGAAGTGGATGGTAACTGTCATGCCATTTGCGACCGCGTACGCGGTCGCAAATGGTATTGCATCCCACTGCGAGTCGCAAATAGTCGCAAATAGTCGCAAATAGTCGCAAATGCGAGTCGCAAATAGGAAGGGAACACCCCTTCCTATTTGCGAGTCGGAAATGCATTTTGCGAGTCGGTTCCGACTCGCAAAATGCATTTCTGCATAGGAAACTGCGTTTTGCGACTCGCAAACGGCAAATTTTGCCGTTTGCGAGTCGCAAACAGTTTCCTACATCTGGCCCATAGTGCCTTTAGAACATAATCAGCTTTACACAGTCTATGGGCATATTGCAAATTGGGTTCCCTGGACTCCATGTATCCAACCTCTGCATGCAGGCATGGCCAAAAATAATGACTCAGAAATACTTTGTCAGGTCAAAAGAGTAGAGACCTTTAAATTAATCTGCTAAGGAACGGGATCATTTTGTTGAGATAATCAAGACCTTCGCTTCAACAGCATTCGACACCATGATAAATGGTTTTCCCTGAAGGCTAAGGTACAGTACTATCATTAATGGTCATTATAGATATAATATATAGAAGCCTGCAAACCCAGTTTAAAATCTTGTCTCTAATTTCCTTTTTACAGTCGAGTTGTGATGTAGCTATGCAACAGTAATAAGTTATTACAGTAGTATTTTGACATCGTAATGCCTGCTGCCTGATCCAGTTGCAAATGTGAAAAGTGGGTCCTGGCGCATCATTGTAGCTGAAGCTTAAGGAAAGAAAACAAACACTGGACTTTCTGCATATTGGTTTGTTTTTGTAAAGTAAACAGTAAGCAGCAGAGATTTGGGAAATGTGTTTATTTTCCCCCACATACCTAATTACAGGACAAATATAATCACTCTGTGCCTTGCTACTTATTGTGAGGTATTGCCTTGTTAAATCAGATATTTTTAGTAACACGGTTTATCTTATAGAGATCATCTTTAGTGGCTTAATAGCTTTGTCAAGTATACTTTCTTTATCCAACAAATGAAGGAATATATAATGCTTCTGCATCTGTTCCTTGTACACTCTCCGTGGACAAGACATCTAAGTATAGACAGGTTTTGTCATTAAGCACGAGGCAACAAATCACTAAAGACAAAATAAGTTACACTAGATTGTACTTTTAGCAAAATAGCAAAAACGGTCTTGTGCTGTTTTTCATATTTACGAGAAAGAGATACAACTTCAGACTATAGGGCTTTGTTGAACAGATCACCAGATTTTCCAGCTATGGCAGGTTTAGATGACAAGATATACCGTATTCTCAGTCTGGCATTCTATGAGAAATATAAAGCTGACCAGTAGATAGAACATGACACAATCGTACTCAGGAAACCTTTGTTACCTTTTCTGACAAAGGCTGTTACTGACAGCCTGTTTGATCTGATGGATACATTTCTCCAGTAGCAAGGCTAGTACTGTACTATCATTTTTCAACTCAGAAAGAGAATGAAGAAGCAGGCACAGATCCCAGCCCTCTGAGGCACAATGAAGTGATCACAAATCCAGAATATGTTTTGGGATAGGGAGCAAAAACACTAAGTTGTCATGTAAAGATTTCCACAGAATTGTTAGAAGAGTGGAAATGTTTGGTTTCCTTTGGCCATTGATTAGTCAATTTACAGCTGACTGTCACTTTTAATATCAAACTGAGAAATCTAGCAAGTTTGACAATGCAAAACACAAGAGAAAAGCCTGAAAGTAAGGTTTCTAGTTCTCAGGCTTCCCTACACAGGCAGAACATAGCTCCTACTGGCAACCAGAACTCTTCCAAGGAGATGAAACAACCTTCTGGATCTGGGAGAGACTGAAGGCCTTTCCTTGGAGTATCACTCACACCTGGTTGATGGCTTGGATATATCCGACCTTAAGGTATATCCAATCTAATTTCCTATATGAGTGATTCATAACAGTTTTATAAATAAACATCCAATTTAAGAACAAGATGGAGGACGAGCCAACCTTCCACCCTTCTGAGGTTGGTAAATGAAGCAACATTAACATGGGAAATGTTCATTTCTGTTAATTAGTGTACTGAAATAAAGTGCAGTATGAAGGGCTACAGAAAATAAAATACTTATGAAGTTCAAAGGACTATAGAAAAAGATAATCACTATGATTATTATTAGTATTGTGAGTGATTGTGCTGAGGGTTGAGGGGGTTAAAACGCTACTCAAGCGCCTGCCACAATCCTTGTCAGGGTAAACCACAAAGAGTCATTAACTTAACCAGCACTTAACCCTCTGTTAGCTTGACACAAAAGCAGTCAGGCTTAACTTAGAGGCAATGTGTAAAGTATTTATGCAACACACAAAACAGTAATAAAGGGGAAATACAGCACAAGAAAAATCACAGACCAATTTAGAAAAATAAAGTCAAATCACTAGACTCGTAGTTATACATTTTTCAATTTTAATGTGTTAAAAAGCCCATAGAACATCAAAGCACAAACCATGGGCACCTAGTTGTGCAAGACGTCAACAAAGTTGCAAATTATGTTTGACTGCAATTTGCAACGTGGTTCAGATACACAAAGTGTATTTGGCCTGGCCTTCACTTACCTTTGAACTTAGAAGAATTTTTCAGGAAAAATGCCTGAGAAGGTAAATGTGAGAAATTGGGTTGTTGGTTTACTGAGGTGTGTGCCATGAACATGCAACAGGGGAGAAACTATCACAGGAGATACCCAAAAAAACCTAGTCGATACCCGGGTAAAGCTATATACTTACAACACTGTCTCAACGGGTATAATTCAAAACCCAGCCTAAAAATAGAACAAGAAAATTAAGGTTGACACAGGGAAGCATACAAAACCAATGAATGTTAATATAATTATTTAACCTCTTCGCTGCCAGGCCTTTTCTCCCTCAGGTGCCAGGCCTTTTTTAGGCTATTTGGGCCAGTTTGCGCTTAGGCCCTCATAACTTATTATCCACATAAGCTACCCATGCCAAATGTACGTCCTTTTTTTACAACATCCTAGGGATTCTAGGGGTACCCAGAGTTTGTGGGTTCCCCTGAAGAAGACCAAGAAATTAGCCAAAATACAGCAAAAATGTTTTTTTATTAAAAAAATGGGGGAAAGGGCTGCAGAAGAAGGCTTGTGGTTTTTTCCCTGAAAATGGTATCAACAAAGGGCTTGCTGTGCTAAAATCACCAGCTTCCCAGCTTTCAGGAACAGGCAGATTTGATTCATAAAACCCCATTTTGCAACACAATTTTGGCATTTTACTACGATATACCCCATTTTTACTATTTTTTGTGGTTTGAGCCTCCTTCCACTTAGTGACAGAAATGTGTATTAAACCAATGCTGGATCCCAGAGAGCAAAACATTTCTAAAAAGTAGATAAAATCCTGAATTCAGCATGGGGTCATTTGTGTAGAATCTACAAGGTTTTCCTACAGAAAATAACAGCTGAAATAAAAAAATATTGACATTGAGCTAAACAAAACAGCCATTTTTCTCCACGTTTTACTCTCTAACTTTTTCCTGCGATGTCAGATTTGTGAAAGCAATATACCGTTACGTCTGCTGGACTCTTCTGGTTGCGGGGATATATAGGGCTTGTAGGTTTATCAAGAACCCTAGGTTCCAAGAGCCAATAAAGCAGCTGCACCTTGCAATGGGTTTTCCTTGGAAACCTAGTATATAGCAATTCATTTGGTGAAAAATAAAGAGTGAAAAATAGGTATCAAGGAAACCTTTGTACTTCCAAAATGGGCTTAAGATAAGGTGTTGGGAAGCAGAGGTTATTTGCACATCTCTGAATTACGGGGTCGCCATACTAGCATGTGAATTACAGGCATTTCTCAAATAGTTGTCTTTTTTAACACACTGTCTTACATTTGAGGAAAAAGTGTAGAGAAAAAGAAGGGGCAATAACACTTGTTCTGCTTTTCTGTGTTCCCCCAAGTCTCCCGATAAAAATGGTACTTCACTTGCATGGGTAGGCCTAATGCCTGTAACAGGAAACGCAACTGGACACTTCACATTTTTAAATTGAAAACTGACGTGTTTTTTGTAAAGTGCCTAGCTGTGGATTTTGGCCTCTAGCTTAGCCGGCACCTGGGGAAACCTACCAAATCTGTGCATTTTTTAAAACTAGACACCTCGTACTATCCAGGTGGGGGTGACTTGTGGGGCTCTCACCAGGTTCTGTTACCCAGAATCCTTTGCAAACCTCAAAATCTGGCCAAAAAAACACTTTTTCCTCACATGTCGGTGACAGAAAGTTCTGGAATCTGATAGGAGCCACAAATTTCATTCCACCCGGCGTTCCCCCAAGTCTTCCAATAAAAATGGTACCTCACTTGTGTGGGTAGACCTAGTACCAATGGCACGAAATGCCCCAAAACACAACGTGGACACATCGCATTTTCCCAAATAAAACAGAGCTGTTTTTTTGCAAAGTGCCTAGCTTTGGATTTTGGCCTCTAGCACTGCTGGCACCTAGGGAAACCTACCAAACCTGTGCATTTTTTAAAGCTAGACACCTAGGGGAATCCAGTATGGGGTGACTTGTGGGGCTCTCACCAGGTTCTGTTACCCAGAAGCCTTTGCAAACCTCAAAATTTGGCCAAAAAACACTTTTTCCTCACATTTCGGTGACAGAAAGTTCTGAAATCTGAGAGGAGACACAAATTTCATTCCTCCCAGCGTTCCCCCAAGTCTCCCGATAAAAATGGTACCTCACTTTAGTGGGTAGGCCTAGTGCCCGTGAAAGGAAATGCCTCAAAATTATCAAATACTAAACTACCTGTTTTTGCGGGGGGACCTGCGTTTTTGGTCATGGGCTCAGCAGCCATATAGGGAAACCTACAAAACCCAAACATTTCTGAAAACTAGAAAACCGAGGGAATCCAGGGAGGTGTGACTTGCGTGGATCCCCCAATGTTTTTTTACCCAGAATCCTCAGCAAACCTCACATTTAGCTAAAAAATCACATTTTTCCCACATTTCTGTGTGGGATCACCACACCGGGACATATTTCCTACCACCCAACGTTCCCCTCCCGGTAAAAATTATACTTCACTTGTGTAGATGGGTCAAGTGCCTGTGACAGGAAAGAGCCAAAAACATGTTGAAATTGAGAGGGAACCAAACTGGGTCCAAAAAGGCAGTTTGAAAAAAAAAAAAATTGGGCTGACAAGTGGGACAGAATTTTTATCGGTATAGATGCAACAATGCTGGGTGGTAGGATTTTTGTAGATTCCTGCAGGTTCCATCACAAAAATTTGGGAAAAATGTGTGATTTCCAGCAAAGTTGGAGGGTTTGCCGGGCATTGTGGGTAAGAAAATAGTGCAGGGTGCATGTGAAGCACACCACCCTGGACTCATCAAGATGTTTAGTTTGCAGATGTGTCTAGGTCTTGTGGATTTTTGTACATGGCAGTGTCCCAAAGTCCAAAAAGTGCAGTCCTCATCATTCCAAGTGTGACAATTTTGAGAGTTAGCCAAGCTCTGATGGACAAAATGTAAAACCAAAACCCCAAATAATCAAATGTCATCTTGTTTGCCATGGGATAAGATGTTTCAGTGTGCAGGGGGAGAGCTGAAAGACTGTTACCCCCTTCAGTTGCAGTGGAGGCATAATCATGCCCATACTGGTTGGTTGCCCCCGCCACACTTTTTTTTTTTTTTTTCCCTGGCATCTAGTAACTTTCTGCCCCCCTGGGGTGTGGATTGGGGGTAATAGTCCCATCTACCCACTGGTGGGCAGAACAACTTTGGCCTCATTTATTTGGGGTGGGGGTATTTTGAAAAAAAAATATTCCCTGATCTCTGGTGGGTGTTCTGCCCCCCTTGGGGGCAGATGGGACTTCTACAAATAGGCTGGTCTGCCCCCAAGGGGGGCAGATATGGCCAACAGTAATGTGCCCCCATAGGGAGCGACCCTTTCCCAAGGGGCTGCCCCCCAAATAAAACACACACACCAATCCATGGTGCCTAAGTGGTTTCTGCCACCCCCGGGGGCAGATTGGCCTAATAGAAATAGGCTGATCTGTGCAAGGGGGGCAGAAATGGCCTAAAATAAATTTGCCCCCTAGGGGAACGACCCTTGCCTAAGAGGTCACTCCCCTTGTGTGAAATTGATGCAAAAAAATAAAAATCCCTGGTATCTAGTGGTTTCGGACTAATAAAAATAGGCTGATCTGCCCCCAAGGGGGGCAGTAATGGCCTAGAGTTAATTTTGCCCCAGGAGAGCGACCCTCGCTTAAGGGGTCGCTCCCCACATATAAACCACCCCCCCCCCAAAAAAATAAAAAGATCCCTGGTGTCTAGGGGTTTCTGCCCTCCGGGGTGGGGAGGGGGGGCAGAAATAGACATAAACTAATTTGCCTCCCTGAAGAGCGGCCCTTGTCCAAGGGGCCGCTCCCCTTATAGTCATAAACAAAAAAAATCCCTGGTGTCTAGTGGGCATTTCTGCGATCGGGCAGCAGAAATGCTGAGAGAGACATGAGAGGAAAGGCCTTTCCTCTCCTTTCATGCCTCCCTCATCTCCTCCACGTGAAATGCTTTTGCATTTCTCTTCAGATCCTCAGCGCGCGATGGCATGCTGAGGTCATCAGAAGCCTCAGGGGGATGGAACTGGAAGCGATTCCCCTTCCATCCCTGTCCAGGGGTGGGGGGAGCTTGGCCCTTGGGGGGAGCGCTAGCGCTCTCCCTGAGGGCCCATAGCAGGACGAGCTGGTCTCATCCTCGGCACTGGACAACAGTGCTCGAGCGGTTAATCTGCTATCAAGGGCAATAAACAGCAACCACAAAAGGACCAAATTGTGAAGGTGAACACAAAGCGCTCGTTCACAGTCATGCTGGTGGACGGCGCAAGTGAAACACCAAAATTACATATAAAAACACCATATGTACACATATAATGCACAAAAGCAACTGATGGGTCAATGCCATAACATTTAACTCAAGTATGTGTGAAAAATTGAAGAAGTGCTTAGATTTGCTCACTTTGTATGACCATAGAAGCCCACAATTGTTTGCTGTAATAGCAGTGGATGTTTAGATCCTTATTTATTTAAGGATCATCATCAGGACAAACAGGCCGCAGTGTACTGCTGATGTCTAAATAGCAAATGCAGCACTTAAGGATGTATCCAAGGGGTATCATTATTGGAGATAACATCACTTAAATGAGTAGGAAGATGATCCTTAGACCAAGCAAAATCAAGGCCAGGTCCAAAATGGGACTCAAATTAATTGAAACTGCTCAGGGGCAGAAACCCACAAGGCAGCCCAAAGTAAGCCACATTTTCCAATAGCTCTCGACCACTTAAAATCACTTGAGAATCAATCTCTGCAATCTTGATTGAATAACCAGTGCCTCTTTACTTCGTGGGCATAAATCACTAAACTGGATTTAAATCCAGATCTGTGACTGGGGGTGAGTGTTTGCAAAATTTCCGCACTCCGTCCATCATCTTGTTGTTTTGCTATGTTAGCCCTAATTGTGAAGGATATGCCCAGATGTGGGTCCCGTGGTCACCTTGCCACTGTAGTCAAGCTAACCTGGCTGATGAGGGGTGATACCCTGAAACTGGTCCCAGGAGGCTTGTTTCCGACCCAGGGAGGACCTGGCCTGACAGTACGGGCTGGACTGTTCCCATGGGGGCAGAGTCAAGACTCATTTGCATATAGCTGGGTCCAAACTGGAATAGCATGGTTAGCAAAAAAACAATGGATTTAGGCCAATATCGCTGTACTGGTGGTGAATGTTTGACATTGAGCATTCCATCCATGATTTGTTCTTTTTGAACTTTCTAAAAGTGGCAATTCCAAAATTTTAATTTAACATCTGACTTTTTACGATTAAAGAGGATTTTTTTAATTACAATTTCATAGATACCAAACATGAAATTCTCATCTGTCCCCAATCAAAGTGTATCATCTATTGTTTGTAATAAGGCCACCCAATGTTATCCTATGGGATAGGTAGACCTCACTGTAGTCAAAAACAAATTTAGGAGTTTTTCACTACCACGACATTTAAAACTTAAAAGTACATACCCAACCTTTTAATTACAAAGCACCCTTCCATATGGGCTACCAAGAGTCTTACTTAGGGATTACATATATGCAATAAAAGAAGAGTTTAAGGCTTTGCCTGGGGTCATATTGCCAAGTCGAATTGTCAGTGTAAAGCCACATTCAGGTTGTAATGGCAGGCTCTGGACATGTTTTAAAGGGCTACTTAAGTAGATGGCATAGCCCCACGAGTAACATTTGATTTATATGTCCTGGGTTTATGGTACACCACTCTACAAGGAACCTATACATAAATTAAATAAGCCAGACTAACTGTGTTTAAAAGGGAGAGCACAAGCACATTAGCGCTGGCTAGCAGTGGAGTTGGCTACATGCTGAGTCTCAGTTTTGACCCCCCTATTCTTAACCCCCACCCGTGAACCCAGGACATCATCAGTATCAGTGGCTGTGTCACCCCTGGCCACCCTAGCACGAAGTACTAACTCGAGTTTGGGGGTTCCGCAATTGTATGTGTGGCCTCACCCCATCAAAGGGCCATAAGGGGCTCCAGTGCAGCTGTAACACCCTACACCGCAGCACTTGTGCTCTGAGACGCCTAAGGGAGCAACAGGCAAGAGGAAGAGGCTAGCTGTTAATCCAAATTGCTGTGTGCTCCAGTCCATATGGCAGAGAGCGCATTCACAGTGGGGGAAGAAGCCAAGACACAGGAGGCGCTACAGGACCTGTGTGATAAACTTTTCTCAGCTGTCATGGACAAGCTAGAACTCATTTACCAGCATCTGGGTGTTACAGAATCAGAGATTCTAACAGAAGCCATTATCATTGAACTTGCCACCCTTGCCTGCCCATGTGTTACAGTATTGGCTAATGTTTGATGTTTGGCAAATAGGTCAGAGGAATCTTTTTCTCAACTAAAAAATAAAACTTTACATTGGCTTTGTACTTATGCTGGGCTGTTCTTTTTGAATGCTCACCACATATTGATTGAAAGGAGGATGGATTGGCTAGGGCTAGTGCTTTGCACCATGAGCCTTCAGGACAGAAGTGTGCAACGCCATTCATGACTACTTTAAACTGAATGTTGGCACAGTACGCACACAGGCAGCCTAATGGGAGGGATTTAAGGTGTATATCCGCGGAATCTGTATATCTAAACATGCTGGCATTTTGAGAGGCATATGTAATGATTTGGCCAAAATAGAAAATAAATTAAAAGAGATTGACCGCTTCTCCCAATCCTCATATTCCCTTGAGACGCTGCAGAGTACAAATTAACTAATGCAGGAATGTCAAGACCTCGCCGCTCGTGAGATCAAGTTTTTGGGTAAATATTCTAGCACCCATAAATACGGCGAAGGGAAACGACCACCAGACTGCTGCCTCCCTGCTGCTAAACCACATACATTACTAATATACTCTTAACAGAGAATATGATCACCTCAGATAACAACACCATAATAAACACACTTAACTCATACTATTAACAACTATATACCTCCTGTGTGTCTGACTCTGACACAGATATGTCGGCATATCTGGAGGAGGTAGTTATGGTATGGCTGGAAGAGGGTCAGCAGCAATTTCTAGCTTCCCCCTTTACATGTGAAGCGATTATACAAGCCATAGAGGCCCTCGGAAGTACCAAAGCCCCAGGGTTGAATGGCTTCGCTGGAGATTTCTATAAAACGTACAAATCCATACTGGCCCTTTATTTGCTAAACTTGTATTCTGAACCCTGGATAATGTGTTCTCCCGCCCATTCTCCGTAAGGCTGTGATCACGTTATTATTAAAACCGAACAAGTACCCCCACCAGTGCACCTCTTACCGCCCTTTATCTCTGCTGAACCATGATAATAAAATTCTTGCCAAAATCATTTCAACACGCTTCTCCCTGTAAGTGGATCGCATTATCTCTGCGATGCAGTCGGGTTTAATCCCCCACCAGTCCACTTCTATAAACTTACGGACACTATTTGCAGTCATCAACCAAATTTCCCCAGATATTCAGATTACAGTTGCCCTTCTTGATGCCAAAAAGGCATTTGATTCCTTAGAATGGGCATTTTTGCACGCAACTCTGGCTAAACTGGCAATTCCTAGAGGCTTCCATGATCTTATCAAATTGAGAGAGCGTAGCTTATATAATCAATATATTAACATGAAATCTTTATGAACTAATGTGTGATAATGCTGCATAGAAATTTTATTAATATATTTTGCAAAAACATGCACTTGAAATGTGACCACGGAGAGTGGCCGCCATTGTATACGGAGACTAATAAAAATGACTAATGATCTGTTAAAGAATGGTTTTATACTAATTATTAATGATTATGTTATTAAAGTTTTGCTAAATAAATTTTGTAGGCCTTAGATAGCATGAGTCAAGGCCTAGTTGCCTGGCTCTCTTATGAAATGTGTTTTTCTAAACGTGCAGTGTGCTGACTCGCAAAAGGAATTGAACTCTTGTTTTTTTCTTCAAATTAGAAGTTGAATGTAACTATAGTAGATTCGTTCTCATGAAATTCATATTGCTTGTAGAAATTTAATAACTAAAATGCAACAGTGTAGATTAGTATGATGTACAAGGTCATTTGACCCGGTACAGACAATGGAGCTACTCACATGTGATGTGCAAAGAAATTACAGAAGGATGAAATCATACTGGACGTGCTACCTTTGAAGACGTCAATCATATGGACCAATAAAATGTCTGAGAACTAGCGTGGGGTGAAAGATTAATGACATAATCTGTTTTTTAATTGGCTAAAGATAGTGGGGAGCAATAATTATCCAATCAGATTTTAGGGGAATGTACAAAGAAAAAGGGATAAAACCTCTTGACACACGGAAATGAGTTAGTTAGGGAGATGCTGATGCGATTTAAGATGATCCAGAGACTTTGTCTCTTTGCCTAGTGACTTTGCTGATTTTACTTAGAACCATCCTTGTCCTTACCCCTTTTACACTTTACCTCCTTATGAGGGAAGTGCCACTTTACCTGGAAGCTGAGATACTGAGGGCGATTCAACTGATGCCCTGAAGACGAAGACTGAACCTGAGTACTGACCCAAACCTTGGAGGGAACTATGACAATGAACTTGTGATTTGTCTGTTTACTTTTCCTTTCTAGGTACCAACTGCTTACTTCTGACAGAGATCATAGCTAGATGTTTTCCAAATTGGTGTTCTAAATTGTTTTGCATGAAGCCCAACATGCCAATGCTAATCAGTCGTTAGGACAGGGGTTCACTAAACTGACAGCAAATAGACAAATGACTGAATCTATGCTTCGTTGAACTGACGCGGTAATGACACTCTGCTAAAGTTGATCTATGTTGATGCTGTGTTATGCTCTAATAATTGCATTCCTTGCTTTGGTTAAGTCTTATTCGAGTTGCAAAATTATGACAATGATATTGAGTACTTTGCTTTTGGAATTGACACACCTGCTTTTAGAATTGTAATCAATAGGGAATAAAACTCATAAAATTCTACTAAACTGGTGTGGTTATTCATGACTGCAAGGTCATGGTGGTGTCTTGAGTTGATTAATATCTTTGTCTAAAGTAAAATGCATTATTGTAATAAATATTGATGACATTATTGATGTATTGATTGACATATTGATTAGGTGCTAAGGTGTCTCTCAACTGGGTCAAAAGATTAATTGGCCTAAAACGAGTCCTAATGTGAAATAATTTATCATAAAGGGATGTGTTATCAGTTCTGGTAGCAGAGCGTTGGTTTAGGCCCTTTGGGGCCTTAGAACGGAGAATTATTGTTTAAATTGTTTTTCGTAGATAATGCAAATTGGAGATACGATGTGTTTCTAAATTCCCCATGACTTTCCCGGGATCTCGGCGCCTGCCTAAGTGAGTTGGGAATGTTCTTGGCGTCTTAGCATGTGTGGTGTACAATTTGCGCTTGCTCAGCTTATGCATATTGCAGGTGTTTTGTGAGGATTATGGGGGTCATTACAACCCTGGCGGACGGTGTTAAAGCGGCGGTAAGACCGCAAACAGGCCGGCGGAAAGAAAAAGGGAATTATGACAGTGGCGGAAATCGCCAACAAAGACAGCCACTTTAACACTCCGACCGCCACGGCGGTAGAGACAAGCAGCGCGGTGGTCACCGCCAACAGACAGGCAGGAGACAAAGTACCGCCCACAGTATCACAACCTACCAATCCGCCACCTTTTCCGGGGCGGATTCACCATGGATAAAAACACGGCGGAAACAGCCATTTCAATGGGAAAACGCTCACCTCTACACACTCCACGAGGAAGGAGGGCACCATGGAGCCGGAACTCCAAATACTCCCTGCAATAGTCTTCCTGCTTCTGTACGATCATCATCAACGTCGGCACCGAAGACAACGGTGAGTACTGCACCTACGACATAGGGGAGGCAAAAGTCAGGGACACACACACGCAACACCCCCACCCCGGCCCTCACCCACTACAAAACACACACCAATGCATATCCAAACATAAAAGTAACAACCCCCCGGAAGAATGCAAAGACAAAAGGAAATGAGTGCAACCATTGTAATGTATCAAAATACAGTAAGCTAATATATACAGATATATATACACATTCAACAAATTTTACATCACGATTAGTAGTGAAGGTATGCACCATTCAATGTCCGTGGACCACTGGGCCCAAAATGCATGGGCGAGGCCCACACACGATACCAGAGCAAAACGGAGAGAACACTGCAGGGGCATCAGATCGAAATACAACAGGCACCTCAGGGGGAAGGGAAGGAGGGGCACCTCAGCCGGATGACAGCACCACGCCAGATCCACGAGGGGGCTCCATGCCCAGTGATGTATCCTGGGGAGTGCAAACCCACAGTCTCTCAAGTTTCTGCAGTGGGTGGGTTGCCCACTGTACCATCCTGGGGAGTGCAAAGCCACAGTCTCTCAAGTCTCTGCAGTGGGTGGGTTGCCCACTGTACCATCCTGGGGAGTGCAAAGCCACAGTCTCTCAAGTCTCTGCAGTGGGTGGGTTGCCCACTGTACCATCCTTGGGAGTGCAAAGCCACAGTCTCTCAAGTCTCTGCAGTGGGTGGTTTGCCCACTGTACCATCCTGGGGAGTGCAAGGCCACAGTCTCTCAAGTCTCTCAAGTCTCTGCAGTGGGTGGTTTGCCCACTGTCCCATCCTGGGGAGTGCAAAGCCACAGTCTCTCAAGTCTCTGCAGTGGGTGGGTTGCCCACTGTACCATCCTGGGGAGTGCAAAGCCACAGTCTCTCAAGTAGATGACAGTCTCCACTGGTTCTGGAGGGGGACTGGTGCCCAGAGTGCTTCATGCTGTTAAGGATTGAGGGTAGTGGATGCTGTTCTCCACTGGTTCTGGAGGGCGACTGGTGCCCAGAGTGCATCACTCTCCCCGTGACGGTCCCAGTTCCGTCACTGCCCCTGCCGCACATGGCCTAGCGGTGCTTGGGTTTGCAGTGCTTGCCCTGTTCAGCGGTGCTGGACTTTGCATTTTCTGACCTGTCCAGCGGTGCTTGCCATGGCGGTCTTTGCCCTGTTCAGCAGTGCTTGCCCTGTTCAGCGGTGCTTGCCATGGCGGTCTTTGCCCTGTTCAGCGGTGCATGCCCTGTTCAGCGGTGCTTGCCCTGTTCAGTGGTGCTTGCCATGGCGGTCTTTGCCCTGTTCAGCGGTGCTGGACTTTGCAGTTTCTGACCTGTTCAGTGGTGCTTGCCATGGCGGTCTTTGACCTGTTCAGCGGTGCTGGACTTTGCAGTTTCCGACCTGTTCAGCGGTGCTTGCCATGGCGGTCTTTGCCCTGTTCAGCGGTGCTTGCCCTGTTCAGCGGTGCTTGACTTTGCTGTCTCTGACCTGTGCAGCGGTGTTTGCCATGGCGGTCCCTCATTGCCCAGCGGGGCTGTGGCCGCCAGGGCCCTCCTGGGCACTGACTCTGGCGGTGGTCTCCTGACCAGTGACGATGGGACTGCCTTCCTGAGCACTGACTCTGGCGGTGGTCTCCTGACCAGTGACGATGGGACTGCCCTCCTGGGCACTGACTCTGGCGGTGGTCTCCTGACCAGTGACGATGGGACTGCCCTCCTGGGCACTGACTCTGGTGGTGGCCTCCTGGCCACTGACGATCGGGCTGGCGGTGGCCTCCTGGGCAGCGGGGATGATGGCGGCTTTCTCCGCTGTGCCGCTCTTCCCAGACCTTGGCGCTTTCTTCTGCCCCTTCCCCACCTTGGGAGGAGTCACAGCTGAGCCGACACTCCCCCCGGGACCCTTGTGAGTGGCTTTGCCGGCTGGAGTCTTCCCTCTATCCCGTCGGGCACTGTCCAACTTCTGGTGCTTCACAGGGGGGGGGACTGGCTGTGCTTTGGCTCTGTGTCACACTGGCTGCCCTGGTGCCCGGTGCACTCCACATACCTCTAACAGGCACCACTTGTCACGACTCACGTGCTGCTTACGCCTGGAATCCGCAGATCGAGTGGCGTGGGTCTTGAATGTTCGGCTTTGGCCCAGAAAGGGGCGACTCTTTCTGGTAGCCACGGTGCTGTAGGCAATGGAAACGCCAAGAACAGACCGTGCCCTTCAGAAATAGCGCCAGAGGGAAAAAAACCCTGAAAGGGGAAATAAACCTCCAAACAGACAGATTCCTGAAACAGGAACAAAAGAACAGGAATCAACAGAGGCAAAATATAAGTAATACACAGAATTGACGAGATCCAGAACCGATAGGCTAAGAATCAGGAGCGAAGACACCATCAAAACAGAAAGTGTTGCAGCGCAAGGAAAGAAAGAAAACACATCCCTTAAATACCACTAAACAGGAAACGACCAACAGGAAGTTAAAGGAAAAAGGTGGCTGTGTAAAGGAGAGAGCGCACTTTCCAAATATAAGCTATTGTTTGTTTACAAAGTCCATGATGACGTAGAACAATGGGGGGAGTGCTCGAAGTGGTATGCACCCAGCCACAGAGTGCGAAAACTGTTGCCCCAAAATAGGGTTACAGTTATGATATGCAAAGAAGAAAAACCACGGCACATCCCAAGCGATTATAATGTTCCAGTTTATTCCTCGTGATGTCTTTAGATGAAACAATAATCTGTGGCCCAAGGTAACATCTTGGAGCCAGAGTCAAGATATGACAACAGAAATCCTTTTCAAATGAACATCAGCCCAAATAGACAACAGCCGACACGTGTTTCGTCTGGGTAGACTTTATCAAGGCTGTGGATATACACAAGGAAATAGAGTATCAACTACTGGAAAACAATTTAAATGAGAAAAGAAGTGTTTGTGACCAATGAAGAAAGCAATTGTTTGAATTAAATTAAAATAAAATTAAAAGTAGGGAAGCCCGATTGTTAGCCACAAAAGCGTGGCCCGAATAGAGAGATATCGTTACTGCTCTCCATATTCATTTAGGATGTAAGTCACCAAAAGAGTGTCAGAAAATAAACTGTGATCTAAAGTAGGTGTATCACAAATAGAGCGAAAAGGGAAAAAAAAAAACAGAGCCAGGGAATGAGAATTATTGTTTTTGAGGAGTACAGTCAAGTGAAGTGAAAAGGGAAACAAAGACAATACACACACCCACAGTATTCTAGTGATGCCATAAAGTATAGAAAAAACCATGTGTTGAGATAAACGTGTGTCCTAGATGTTGAACCACAAAAAGGAAGACATGCATCGTTGGAAACATTGGTATTATGTGCAGGAAAATGAACAAAAGGTGGATTAACTGATCCGATAATCGAAAAAACATACCTATGATGCAGATAAATAGCTCAATGTTCCAAAGTGCCAGAGACAAATTGATGTCTTATGTTTTGAGAAGGAGGTCGAGTAAGAAGAGGCTAGAGGACCATGGTAAGCCTGTATAGTGAGAAAGAGGGCATGGAAACCTGGTAAGGGCGGTCCGTGAAATGTGTATTGACCCTATTGCAATGGTTAATCAAAATTAGCATGGACTAGTAGGAGTGCCGTTATTCAAAATGTGTTATTGCGAGAAGAATGACATGGTGATCATAACCCATATGGTAAATGTATAGATCGCCGAAGTAAGAATATATATAAATAGAGAGTGGCGTTTGCGTAAAACCTAATGTATCGTAGATTATATGTAATGTTTAGGACAAATGGCAGGCGATGTATAGCATCCGTGAAACTCCCATGGAGTTGCCGGGCTATATCGTTAATGAAAGTGAATGCTTAAGGCCATCGCCAGTGATGTAAAACATCCACATAAACCCCATACAAGACCTGGACTAGCACACTGCACTATCAATTAATAAGTGTCCATACCTCAGATGTCTCCAAGCGTTTCTTTCGGCGTGGTATGGACGGCGCTGCAAATAATAATTGCGCGCCGGTGGCGGACTTCCTCTATTTGAAGCCCAATAGGGAGTGGAAATAGAAAAGGGACTGTGAAGCTAGAGCTGTAGCCAAGTAGGGATGGAAGACGGGCGCCACATTGAAATGTCAAAGAAGGAGATAAAACAGAGGAAGAGAGAAATGTATGTGAGACACCCACTGAATAGTGGAAAAGAAAAAAGAATATGGAGAGTTATTTATGAAGTATAATGTCGTATAGGATCTGAAATTTGTTGAAAAAGGAAGTACAAAGACCGAAATTTCACGAGCATGTACCAATGAGGTTATCTATAGATAAATGTATTTGTGAATTAACGGACGCTAGTATATGGTGAGATAAACCAGTGGTGTGAAAAAGTACATCCATGTAAAAATGCAGAAATTAAACAGGAAGACAAGGTGTTCACAGTAAACCAGAGAACACTAAAACATATAATAATAAAAATATATGAAAATGGCCAAGAAATAGCATTGCATCTATACATTTATCTATAGATAACCTCATTGGTACATGCTCGTGAATTTTCGGTCTTTGTACTTCCTTTTTCAACAAATTTCAGATCCTATACGACATTATACTTCATAAATAACTCTCCATATTCTTTTTTCTTTTCCACTATTCAGTGGGTGTCTCACATACATTTCTCTCTTCCTCTGTTTTATCTCCTTCTTTGACATTTCAATGTGGCGCCCGTCTTCCATCCCTACTTGGCTACAGCTCTAGCTTCACAGTCCCTTTTCTATTTCCACTCCCTATTGGGCTTCAAATAGAGGAAGTCCGCCACCGGCGCGCAATTATTATTTGCAGCGCTGTCCATACCACGCCGAAAGAAACGCTTGGAGACATCTGAGGTATGGACACTTATTAATTGATAGTGCAGTGCGCTAGTCCAGGTCTTGTATGGGGTTTATGTGGATGTTTTACATCACTGGCGATGGCCTTAAGCATTCACTTTCATTAACGATATAGCCCGGCAACTCCATGGGAGTTTCACGGATGCTATACATCGCCTGCCATTTGTCCTAAACATTACATATAATCTACGATACATTAGGTTTTACGCAAACGCCACTCTCTATTTATATATATTCTTACTTCGGCGATCTATACATTTACCATATGGGTTATGATCACCATGTCATTCTTCTCGCAATAACACATTTTGAATAACAACACTCCTACTAGTCCATGCTAATTTTGATTAACCATTGCAATAGGGTCAATACACATTTCACGGACCGCCCTTACCAGGTTTCCATGCCCTCTTTCTCACTATACAGGCTTACCATGGTCCTCTAGCCTCTTCTTACTCGACCTCCTTCTCAAAACATAAGACATCAATTTGTCTCTGGCACTTTGGAACATTGAGCTATTTATCTGCATCATAGGTATGTTTTTTCGATTATCGGATCAGTTAATCCACCTTTTGTTCATTTTCCTGCACATAATACCAATGTTTCCAACGATGCATGTCTTCCTTTTTGTGGTTCAACATCTAGGACACACGTTTATCTCAACACATGGTTTTTTCTATACTTTATGGCATCACTAGAATACTGTGGGTGTGTGTATTGTCTTTGTTTCCCTTTTCACTTCACTTGACTGTACTCCTCAAAAACAATAATTCTCATTCCCTGGCTCTGGTTTTTTTTTTCCCTTTTTTTTCCCTTTTCACTCTATTTGTGATACACCTACTTTAGATCACAGTTTATTTTCTGACACTCTTTTGGTGACTTATATCCTAAATGAATATGGAGAGCAGTAACGATATCTCTCTATTCGGGCCACGCTTTTGTGGCTAACAATCGGGCTTCCCTACTTTTAATTTTATTTTAATTTAATTCAAACAATTGCTTTCTTCATTGGTCACAAACACTTCTTTTCTCATTTAAATTGTTTTCCAGTAGTTGATACTCTATTTCCTTGTGTATATCCACAGCCTTGATAAAGTCTACCCAGACGAAACACGTGTCGGCTGTTGTTTATTTGGGCTGATGTTCATTTGAAAAGGATTTCTGTTGTCATCTCTTGACTCTAGCTCCAAGATGTTACCTTGGGCCACAGATTATTGTTTCATCTAAAGACATCACGAGGAATAAACTGGAACATTATAATCGCTTGGGATGTGCCGTGGTTTTTCTTCTTAGGAAGTTAAAGGACACCATCTTAGATAGGGAAAAGTACACAGAATAGAATAGACTAGGAACCATAGAGAATAGGGAACAAGGAATGCTGGGAAGAAAAAGGTAACATGGGAAAGGGGAAAAAACATAAAGGAAGGTACAACCAGATGTCCCAGAAAAAGAAGAAAAGAACAGAAAAGGAAAGAACAGGTAAGAGGGGTCAGGGGGCACGAAAAACACGGTGCACATAAACAGAGCGAGGCCCCATGCCCAATCTGGGGCCTCGCAAGGTACACAGCAGACTGGGGGCGCGCCGCGTCCTGTAGACGCGTTGTGCGGCCCGAGCCGAATGTTCGGCTCGCGCTGCAGTACGCGGCGCAACGTTAGGTCCCCCCCCGAAGGCCCAGGTTTGTGTGGGAATAAGCGATGAAAACGACGAATCAGAAGAGGTGTGTGAACAGAAGATGCATCTTCCCAAGAGCATTCACTGAGAGGATAACCCTTCCAATGAATCAGATACTGAAGACGTTTGTGAAAAATATGAGAGTCACAAATTTCTTGTATAACATATTCAGGTACATCATCCACTAACACAGGAGGAGGACAAGGAAACTGACGAGAGTAAGGGTCAGGTACATAAGGTTTGAGCTGGGAAACATGAAAGACTGGATGAATTTTCCATGTACGAGGCAAGTGAAGATGGACAGTGACAGGATTAATCAGCTGAAGGATACGGAAAGGCCCGTAGTAGCGGGGTGTGAACTTATTCTGAGAAAGGCGTAAGGGCAAGAATTTGGATGAAAGCCAGACTTTATCCTGAAGGTGATAGTGTGGAATGTTCCTACGTTTCTTGTCTGCTATTTTCTTCATATATCTCTTGGTGTTCAACAAATTGGATCGAATTAGTCTATGGATTTGTAGAAGTCGTCTGGAAAGGGAAGTAACCGCAGGCAGAGGAGAGGTAGACTGAGGAGAAGTAGGAAAAGAAGTAGGATGATAGCCATAAGAACAGAAAAAAGGAGTGACCTTGGAGGCACTATGGACCGTATTATTGTAGGAGAATTCAGCAATAGGGAGATAAGTGTTCCAGTTGCTCTGGGTAGAATTACAAAAACAACAAAGGTATTGCTCTAATCCTTGGTTCAGACGCTCGGTCTGTCCATTGGTCTGAGGATGGAAACCCGATGACAGTGATATATTGATATTTAGTGTCCTACAAAAATATTTCCAAAACCGGGAAATGTACTGAGGTCCTCTGTCAGAGACAATGGTATGTGGAAGTCCATGGAGACGGAAAATATGATAGATAAATATCTGGCTTAGTTCTTGGGACGTAGGTAATCTTTTCAGGGCAGTAAAGTGAGCCATCTTAGTAAAGGAATCAACAGTGACCATGATAACCCTGTTTCCTGCTGATGGAGGGAGCGAACACATGAAGTCAGTAGAAATGGTGTGCCAGGGAGCTGGTGGAACAGGCAATGGCTGTAGTAATCCTGCAGGTCTGGTACAGGGAATCTTGACTTGCACACAAATGGGACAAGCCTGAACGTATCTTTCAACATCCGATTTCCAGGTAGGCCACCAGAAAAATCGCGAGAGAAGTTCTTGTGTGGCCTTGATGCCTCTATGACCAGCAACCGGCGAATCATGGCACATTTGTAATGTCTTTTCTCTAACTCTGTTAGTAGGAAGGAACAACAGATTCTGATAATAATAATATCCTTGCTTTTTACATATAAGGGGTTTTAGTTTCTCTACTTCTTGGTCAGACAGGCTGGAGTATTCCAGTTGTACCTCATCCAGGAAAGACTGAGCTACTCCGATGATCTTACTAGGTTCAAGTAGATACTGAGATGGGGTAGGAGTACAATCTGGATAACGGCGAGACAGAGCATCACCCAGAATGTTTTGGGACCCAGGAATATAGGTGATGTAAAAATCATACTGACTGAAGAAAAAGGCCCAACGAGCCTGGGGACTATTCTGGCATACAAAATTACGTAAACATTGTAGATTACAATGGTCTGTTCTCACCTCAAAAGGCTCCTTGGAACCCATAAGAAACTGTCTCCATTCTAGGCAGGCTGTTTTCAGAGCTAATAACTCCCTTTCTAGTACTGAGTAATGTTGTTCCGATGTAGAGAGTACATGGGACAAATAGAAAACAGGATGTTCAAGACCATCATCTTCTTGATGTTGGAGTAAGACAGCTCCGATGGCTCTTTCGGAAGCATCGGTAACTACAATAAATTGTTTGTTGGTATATGGGTGTCTCAAGATGGGGGCTTGAGTGAAAGCCTTCTTTAAACCTTGAAAAGCTGTTTCAGCCGCCTTAGTCCAGACAAAACCTTTCGTTAAATTTTCCTTCTTTAAAGTGTGGGTTATGTGGCTGGTTTGTTTCGCAAAGTCTAAGATAAACTGCCGGTAAAAATTTGCTAATCCTAGAAAACATTGTGTTTCCTTAATAGAAGAAGGAGAAGGCCAATCTAGGATGGCTTGTACCTTTTCTTGGTCCATAGCTATGCCGGTGGGACTTAAATGGTAACCCAGATATTTGACTTCCATCTTGTCAAACTCACACTTTTCTGGTTTGCAAGATAGTTGATGTTCCCAGAGTCTTTGAAGGACTTGTTTCACGTGAGAAGAATGGAGTTCGGGACGTCTAGAATAAATAAGAATATCGTCTAAGTAGATTACAACTGTCTGGTTCAAAAGGTCAGAAAACACAGAGTCCATAAATCTTTGGAAGATAGCGGGGGCATTAGTGAGACCAAAAGGCATAACCTTGTACTCAAAGTGACCAAATGGGGTCCTGAAAACTGTTTTCCACTCGTCTCCTTCTTTAATACGTAAAAGGTGGTAGGCTCCCCGTAGATCCAGTTTGGTAAAACGTTGAGCCCCTCTGACTGCCTCTAGAATATCCTTGATGAGAGGCAAAGGATAACGATCCTTTATAGTTATCTTATTCAGGCCTCGAAAATCCAGGCAAGGACGAAGATCCTTTGTCTTCTTGGGTACAAAAAAGAGGGGAGCCCCTGCCGGAGAAGACAATGGAACAATAAGACCACTCTGTAAATTCTCTTCCAGATACTCCTTGAGAACTTCCTTTTCAGGTTCCATGAGGGAATACATCCTCCCAAAGGGAACGACAGTTCCAGGTTCCAAGGGAATAGCACAATCGTAATCTCGATGTGGAGGTAACACAGGTCTGGATGGTTTTTGGAACACATCTTGAAATTCTAAATAGTGTTCAGGGACTCCTTGGACAGTATTGATGGAATATCCGGTAGTACTTTCAGTAGGTGTCAATCTTTTAGGTGACCAATATTTGTTGGAAGCAAAACAGTTCTCATGACAAAACTGTGAAGACAAATAATTGGCCGGGTTTCCCAATTCACATACGGATTATGTCTTATGAACCACAGAATTCCTAGAATGATGGTATGGTTAGGGGATGATATGAGATCAAAGGAGATGTGTTCTTGATGGTTACCAAACTGTAAACTTAACGACAGGGTAGTAGTATCGACTGGACCAGGGGATATCAAGGATCCATCCACTGTGTGCACTTGTTCTGGAATTTCTTTGGGTTGTGTTGGAATTTGTTGATAGTGGCCCAAGTCTTATCCATGTAAATACCACTAGCACCACAATCTAGTAAGGCCATAGTTCCTTCTTGAAGGCCGTCAGGTAGCTGTAACATGACAGGTAACATGAACAAGGACGTGGTATTGTCCTTAAATGAACTGATGGAAGGTATAGCCGATGATCCCGTCCCCTCCCTTCTTACAGAGGACGGGAAGTGGCGTTTCCCGATATCCTTTGAGGACGTACAGGGCAGGTACGAAGCATGTGGCCAGCAGCACCACAGTACAGACACAATCCTTTCTTACGTCTGTCTTCCCGCTCGCTAACGGAGAGCGGGCCTCGAGTAGTATCCACTTGCATGGGTTCTCCCTCTATGTCTCTAGCAGGAGGGCGAGGTTCCTCAGAACGATGCAGATAAACCCGTGAGGTGCTTGGCTGGGAAGATCCTCTATTCTTTCTCTTCTACAATCGTCGTTCTTGAAGACGGTACTCGATGGAAAGTGCTTGATCCATCAGACCACGAAGATCTTCAACTCTGGTGGAGTGTACTAACTCATCTTTTATTTCTTCTTTAAGTCCTCTGTGAAACAAAGTCACCAGAGTACGTTCCACCCAGGTGGTCTCTGCCGCTAGCTGACGAAAACGGGTAATATATTGAAGGACATCTTGTGAGCCTTGTTGGATGTCACATAAGGCTTCTTCCGCAGAGGCCTCCAATCCTGGACGACTAAACATTTGTTTGAAGCGATTCACGAAGGCGGAATAGTCCGACAATACCGGGTCGTTGGATGATACCATCAGGGTTGCCCAGGCCAAGGCAGGACCGGATAATGTACTGATAAGATAACCCACCTTTGTCCTGTCATGGGAGAATTGGGAAGGTCGGAAGGCGAAATACACCGTTAATGCATCAAGGAATTCACGTAGTTTAGTTGGTTCACCGGACAAACGAGGAGTAGAGGCGGAGATGGTCGGAACATCGCCACTGCGGAAAGCCAAAGCCTGTCGTAACGCAGCATTTTCATTGCGTAGTTGTTGCAATTCCTGAGCTTGTTGCTGAATAGTTGTCAGAAGAGATTGATCAGGATCTGCAGCAGCCGCCACCGTATCATCCATGGTGTTAGAGGACCTCGGGAGAATTTGGAGCTGCAATCTGTCACGACTCACGTGCTGCTTACGCCTGGAATCCGCAGATCGAGTGGCGTGGGTCTTGAATGTTCAGGTTTGGCCCAGAAAGGGGCGACTCTTTCTGGTAGCCACGGTGCTGTAGGCAATGGAAACGTCAAGAACAGACCGTGCCCTTCAGAAATAGCGCCAGAGGGAAAAAAAACCTGAAAGGGGAAATAAACCTCCAAAAAGACAGATTCCTGAAACAGGAACAAAAGAACAGGAATCAACAGAGGCAAAATATAAGTAATACACAGAATTGACGAGATCCAGAACCGATAGGCTAAGAATCAGGAGCAAAGACACCATCAAAACAGAAAGTGTTGCAGCGCAAGGAAAGAAAGAAAACACATCCCTTAAATACCACTAAACAGGAAACGACCAACAGGAAGTTAAAGGACACCATCTTAGATAGGGAAAAGTACATAGAATAGAATAGACTAGGAACCATAGAGAACAGGGAACAAGGAATGCTGGGAAGAAAAAGGTAACATGGGAAAGGGGAAAAAACATAAAGGAAGGTACAACCAGATGTCCCAGAAAAAGAAGAAACAAACAGAAAAGGAAAGAACAGGTAAGAGGGGTCAGGGGGCACGAAAAACGCGGTGCACATAAACAGAGCGAGGCCCCATGCCCAATCTGGGGCCTCGCAAGGTACACAGCAGACTGGGGGCGCGCCGCGTCCTGTAGACGCGTTGTGCGGCCCGAGCCGAATGTTCGGCTCGCGCTGCAGTACGCAGCGCGACACCACTGGTACCGGAGATTTTTGGGCTGAGGTGCTAGTACGGGACCTATGAATTGGAGGGCGGGGTGGTGGGAAAGAGGTCAACGTTGCTCAGGAAAAGTTTCTTAGGAACACTGGTACGGGTAGCTGGAGGGGGTCTGGGAGTGGAGGAAGAGGAGGTGGTTGTAGGAGGTGTAACTTTTGATGATTTGGGTGCAGGTGCATGTTCTGGAGGCTGTCGTGAGGTGGATGGATGTTGGGTGTGTGTGTGCCCGCTGTTGTGTACTTTGGGAGGGGGCGTCACAGAAACACTGGGAGAGGACACAGGGGATGTGTAAATGGTAGTGGGGGTGGTGAGTGCAGGTGAGCGGGGTGTGGTGGTGGGTGTGCTGGCTGTAGTGGTACTGCATGCAGGTGAGAGTGTAGACGACACTGGGAGGGAGGAGGGAGACGACGAGGAGGGGGACACAGTGGAGGCAGTGGATGTTGCTGTGTCTGTATGTGGGTGATGCTTGTGTGAGTGCCTGTGGGATGTGTGGTGCATCTGTTTGCCTGAGCTTCCCTTGTGTGTTGACGTGTGTGCAGGCTGGTCTGATGGTGTGCTTGGGATAGGCAGAGGTACAGGGGATTGGGTCTGAGTGGAGGAAGTTGGAGGGGGGAGGCTAGAGACAGGGACAATGGCTGCCATCAGTGCTGAGGCCAGAGATTGCAGGGTTCGATGATGGGCAGCCTGACCAGAATGAATGCCCTCCAGGAATGCATTAGTGTGTTGCAACTCCCTTTCTACACCCTGGATGGCATTCACAATGATAGACTGCCCAACAGTGAGTGATCTGAGGAGGTCAATGGCCTCCTCACTGAGGGCAGCAGAGGTGACAGGGGCAGGGGCTGAGGTGCCTGGGGTAAAGGTGATGCCCACCCTCCTGGGTGAGTGGGCACGGGGCGAAGGCTGAGGGGCTGCTTGGAGGGCAGTGCTGGTAGTGGGGGTGGCGGCTGTACCTGTAGAAGTGGGGGGCACATATTTTGCTGCCACCACAAGGGAGCTCCAATCGGAGGACGAGTCTGTGTCGCTGGTTGCTGTTCCGGGTGTCCGTCCCACTGGTGTATTCAGAGTCCATGGTGTGGCCCTCCATGGCCATGTGGGATGCAGCTCCCTCATGCTCCGGTGACACTGTACCTCCGCCTGATGATGCTTATGCACAAAAGAACAGGGAGAGCACACAAAGGGGGGGGGGGGGTCGACGACAGAAGAAAGACAGGTTGAGTGCATGGCTTACCGCTACCGTTGGCGGACAATACAGACACAGCAGCCCCCTGCACTACGCCGCGCTGTTGGGCTCTACTGATGCAGTTCCTGGGATGTGGCCTATATGACTATGGTGGACATCAGCACACATAGATGACACAGGGGCATGTATGCCTGTACTTGGCACTCTACAGAGGTGGGGTGGGGTGCCACATGACCAGCATTACGGAGGGGCCTAGCCTATGGAACTCGCCCTGGCCTAGGGAAACCCACAGCCCTCCTCCCCCACCCAGACACCTTCACTGTGCGCAAAGTCCGCAGAATGATGTTGTACTCACCCCCTTGTGTCTGCTGTGATGCCCTCAAGCGCCCATCCAACGCAGGGTAGGCCAGCGCCAGGATCCGGAACATCAGGGGGGTCATGGTGCGACGGGCACCCCTCCCACGTTGGGAGGCCATCCCCAGCTGAGCCTCCGCCGTCTTCTTGCTCCAGCGGCGAATGTCCTCCCATCTTTTCCGGCAGTGGGTGCTCTGTCTCTGGTGGACCCCCAGGGTCCGGACATCCTTGGCGATGGCACGCCAAATATCCTTCTTCTGGTGGGCGCTGACCTACATGACATGTACAGGGGAAGAAGAGAAGTCATTACCAACTGCACCGTCGAAGTGAGTGGCCCACATCCCTACCCTTGCCATGTGGCACATGCTTTCACAGTCCTTCATGCTCGCAGAACTCTGCCCCCTTCCTTCTTACAACCAGCTCTCTCCACCCAGGCATAGCCCATACAACTTGCACCCTATGTACTCACTGTAGGTCTGGAGGACCGTAGAGTAGCGTGTACTGGGGGAGGACCCCGTCCACGAGCTTCTCCAACTCCTGTGCAGTGAAGGCAGGGGCCCTTTCCCCAGACGCACGAGCCATTGTCTCTTCCAGACCGAGGTCACAGCAGCACTTGCAGTGTAGGTCTTCTCCTGTCGAAGATCAGGTATCGAGTGATTGAACAAATAGAAAATGGCGGTCACGTCTGCGGCGGTTACGTCCGCAGCGGTGCGTATCATCACCGCCGGCGCACTTCGTCATTGGCTCCTGGGACCCATAGGGTCCAATGTTAACCAATGCAGCATTGCGCAGCGGTCTTTGACCGCCTACCACAACGGTGTACAACGCCAGCGCAGTTACCTCACATCCCACTGTCCCACTTTAGAGGTCAAGCAGCCGCCATTTCAGGGGCCCACATGGCTTCATTTTCAACTGCATCACACATACCTAGGCCTGGACTCAACACACTTACAGACAACTTTTTGGATTATGTTTTGTGTTCTGTGTAGCTGTGGGTACATACCTCTGAGTTGCTTGACTCTGTGGTCGCTGTTGTCCTTCCTAGGCACCGTCAGCTGGGACATGTGAGGAGATGGCGGAATCCTCCGGTGTACCGACCTCTGGTGGACCTGTTGACAATGGAGGAGCGACATTTAATCATCACCTACAGGTTTGACCGTGCCACAATCCAGGAACTGTGTACCCAGTTGGAGCCAGACCTGATGTTAGCAATCCGCCATCTCACAGGAATCCCCCCTCAAGTGCAGGTGCTGTCAGTGCTCTATTTCCTTGCAAGTGGATCTTTTCAAACAACAGTGGCCTTGGCTTCAGGGATGTCCCAGCCTATGTTTTCCAACGTGTTGTCCAGAGTGTTGTCTGCCCTGCTGAAACACATGAGGAGCTACATAGTTTTCCCTCAGGTGGAGGATTTGGCTACTGTTAAAGGTGACTTCTAAGCCCTTGGACATATCCCTAACATCATAGGTGCCATTGATGGGACCCATGTAGCTCTGGTCCCCCCCCACAGGAGTGAACAGGTGTACAGGAACCGGAAGAGTTATCATTCCATGAATGTACAGATGGTATGTTTGGCAGACCAGTACATCTCCCAGGTAAATGTTATGTTCCCTGGCTCTGTGCATCACACCTACATCCTGCGGAATAGCAGCATCCCTTATGTGATGGGTCAACTCCAGAGGCACCGGGTGTGGCTATTAGGGGACTCTGGTTACCCCAACCTGTCATGGCTACTGACCCCAGTGAGGAATCCCAGGACCAGGGCAGAGGAATGCTACAATGAGGCCCATGGGTGGACTAGGAGGGTGATGGAACGCACCTTTGGCCTCCTGAAGGCCAGGTTCAGGTGCCTCCATATGACAGATGGTTCCCTATTTTACTCACCAAGGAAGGTGTGCCAGATCATCATGGTAATGTTGTTTTAGTAGGAGTGGGCGTATTCCGCAGTATGAGAATAGGGAAGTCGGCGTACTTCATGTCAGTGTGGCGCTTTGTGCTAAACAATTATCCACGTGGTTGGTTGTTGATGTACGGACCCGGCGTGGTCTAAGACTCCGGAATATATTGACAAGTGTAGGAGACACTTGGGTTTATGTTGTAATTTGTGCGGTTTAATAGGTCAATCGGGCGTAGTTGACAAGTCGCGTTTGAGTCAAATTGTGTGTGTGAAAACTTCGATGGAGGTTTGGTAAGTTCTAAAGTGCACTAGGACAAACCATTGACAAGTCGAGAGTAGGATTTGTGGGTCGAATTCTGCTTGCGAATGCGGGAGCTGAGAAGGAGAGAGTAGTGGCGGAGGCTTCAAGTGAAATCTCTGTAAAGTTCTGAAGCGATTGTCTACCCTTCCTGTAGTAAACCAGCAAATTTGAGTTGTTGTTGTTTGTAAGGAAATGCCTCCTTGGCATGGTTGCCCCCTGACTTTTTGCCTTTGCTGATGCTATGTTTACAATTGAAAGTGTGCTGAGGCCTGCTAACCAGGCCCCAGCACCAGTGTTCTTTCCCTAACCTGTACTTTTGTATCCACAATTGGCAGACCCTGGCATCCAGATAAGTCCCTTGTAACTGGTACTTCTAGTACCAAGGGCCCTGATGCCAAGGAAGGTCTCTAAGGGCTGGAGCATGTCTTATGCCACCCTGGAGACCTCTCACTCAGCACAGACACACTGCTTGCCAGCTTGTGTGTGCTAGTGAGAACAAAACGAGTAAGTCGACATGGCACTCCCCTCAGGGTGCCATGCCAGCCTCTCACTGCCTATGCAAGTATAGGTCAGTCACCCCTCTAGCAGGCCTTACAGCCCTAAGGCAGGGTGCACTATACCATAGGTGAGGGTACCAGTGCATGAGCATGGTACCCCTACAGTGTCTAAACAAAACCTTAGACATTGTAAGTGCAGGGTAGCCATAAGAGTATATGGTCTGGGAGTTTGTCAAACACGAACTCCACAGCACCATAATGGCTACACTGAAAACTGGGAAGTTTGGTATCAAACTTCTCAGCACAATAAATGCACACTGATGCCAGTGTACATTTTATTGCAAAATACACCCCAGAGGGCACCTTAGAGGTGCCCCCTGAAACTTAACCGACTGTCTGTGTAGGCTGACTAGTTCCAGCAGCCTGCCACACTAGAGACATGTTGCTGGCCCCATGGGGAGAGTGCCTTTGTCACTCTGAGGCCAGTAACAAAGCCTGCACTGGGTGGAGATGCTAACACCTCCCCCAGGCAGGAGCTGTAACACCTGGCGGTGAGCCTCAAAGGCTCACCCCTTTGTCACAGCCCAGCAGGGCACTCCAGCTTAGTGGAGTTGCCCGCCCCCTCCGGCCACGGCCCCCACTTTTGGCGGCAAGGCTGGAGGGAACAAAGAAAGCAACAAGGAGGAGTCACTGGCCAGTCAGGACAGCCCCTAAGGTGTCCTGAGCTGAGGTGACTCTAACTTTTAGAAATCCTCCATCTTGCAGATGGAGGATTCCCCCAATAGGGTTAGGATTGTGACCCCCTCCCCTTGGGAGGAGCCACAAAGAGGGTGTACCCACCCTCAGGGCTAGTAGCCATTGGCTACTAACCCCCCAGACCTAAACACGCCCTTAAATTTAGTATTTAAGGGCTACCCTGAACCCTAGAAAATTAGATTCCTGCAACAACAACAAGAAGGACTGCCTAGCTGAAAACCCCTGCAGAGGAAGACCAGAAGACAACAACTGCCTTGGCTCCAGAAACTCACCGGCCTGTCTCCTGCCTTCCAAAGAACTCTGCTCCAGCGACGCCTTCCAAAGGGACCAGCGACCTCTGAATCCTCTGAGGACTGCCCTGCTTCGACGACGACAAGAAACTCCCGAGGACAGCGGACCTGCTCCAAAAAGACTGCAACTTTGTTTCAAGAAGCAGCTTTAAAGAACCCTGCAACTCCCCGCAAGAAGCGTGAGACTTGCAACACTGCACCCGGCGACCCCGACTCGGCTGGTGGAGAACCAACACCTCAGGGAGGACCCCCGGACTACTCTACGACTGTGAGTACCAAAACCTGTCCCCCCTGAGCCCCCACAGCGCCGCCTGCAGAGGGAATCCCGAGGCTTCCCCTGACCGCGACTCTCTGAAACCTAAGTCCCGACGCCTGGAAAAGACCCTGCACCCGCAGCCCCCAGGACCTGAAGGACCGGACTTTCACTGCAGAAGTGACCCCCAGGAGTCCCTCTCCCTTGCCCAAGTGGAGGTTTCCCCGAGGAAGCCCCCCCTTGCCTGCCTGCAGCGCTGAAGAGATCCCTTGATCTCTCATTGACTTACATTGCAAACCCGACGCTGGTTCTAACACTGCACCCGGCCGCCCCCGCGCCGCTGAGGGTGAAATTTCTGTGTGGGCTTGTGTCCCCCCCGGTGCCCTACAAAACCCCCTGGTCTGCCCTCCGAAGACGCGGGTACTTACCTGCAAGCAGACCGGAACCGGGGCACCCCCTTCTCTCCATTATAGCCTATGCGTTTTGGGCACCACTTTGAACTCTGCACCCGACCGGCCCTGAGCTGCTGGTGTGGTAACTTTGGGGTTGCTCTGAACCCCCAACGGTGGGCTACCTTGGACCAAGAACTGAACCCTGTAAGTGTCTTACTTACCTGGTAAAACTAACAAAAACTTACCTCCCCCAGGAACTGTGAAAATTGCACTGTGTCCACTTTTAAAATAGCTATTTGTGAATAACTTGAAAAGTATACATGCAATTGAAATGATTCAAAGTTCCTAATGTACTTACCTGCAATACCTTTCAAACAAGATATTACATGTTAAATTTGAACCTGTGGTTCTTAAAATAAACTAAGAAAATATATTTTTCTATAACAAAACCTATTGGCTGGATTTGTCTCTGAGTGTGTGTACCTCATTTATTGTCTATGTGTATGTACAACAAATGCTTAACACTACTCCTTGGATAAGCCTACTGCTCGACCACACTACCACAAAATAGAGCATTAGTATTATCTATTTTTACCACTATTTTACCTCTAAGGGGAACCCTTGGACTCTGTGCATGCTATTCCTTACTTTGAAATAGCACATACAGAGCCAACTTCCTACATTGGTGGATCAGCGGTGGGGTACAAGACTTTGCATTTGCTGGACTACTCAGCCAATACCTGATCACACGACAAATTCCAAAATTGTCATTAGAAATTGATTTTTGCAATTTGAAAAGTTTTCTAAATTCTTAAAAGACCTGCTAGGGCCTTGTGTTAGATCCTGTTTAGCATTTCTTTTAGAGTTTAAAAGTTTGTAAAAGTTTGAATTAGATTCTAGAACCAGTCTCAGATTCTTAAAAAGTATTCCAACTTTTAGAAGCAAAATGTCTAGCACAGATGTGACTGTGGTGGAACTCGACACCACACCTTACCTCCATCTACAGATGAGAGAGCTAAGGTCACTCTGTAAACTAAAGAAAATAGCAATGGGCCCCAAACCTACCAAAGTACAGCTCCAGGAGCTTTTGGCAGAGTTTGAAAAGGCCAACCCCTCTGAGGATGGCAACTCAGAGGATGAAGATAGTGACTTGGAAGGAAATTCCCCCCCTCCAGTCCTACTTAGGGAGAGCAGGGCTTCTCAAGCCCTGACTCCACAAATAATAGTCAGAGATGCTGGTTCCCTCACAGGAGGGACCAACAACTCTGAAATCACTGAGGATAACCCCAGTGAAGAGGACATCCAGTTAACCAGGATGGCCAAAAGATTGGCTTTGGAAAGACAGATCCTAGCCATAGAGAGGGAAAGACAAGAGATGGGCCTAGGACCCATCAATGGTGGCAGCAACATAAATAGGGTCAGAGATTCTCCTGACATGTTGAAAATCCCTAAAGGGATTGTAACTAAATATGAAGATGGTGATGACATCACCAAATGGTTCACAGCTTTTGAGAGGGCTTGTGTAACCAGAAAAGTGAACAGATCTCACTGGGGTGCTCTCCTTTCGGAAATGTTCACAGGAAAGTGTAGGGATAGACTCCTCACACTCTCTGGAAAAGATGCAGAATCTTATGACCTCATGAAGGGTACCCTGATTGAGGGCTTTGGATTCTCCACTGAGGAGTATAGGATTAGATTCAGGGGGGCTCAAAAATCCTCGAGCCAGACCTGGGTTGACTTTGTAGACTACTCAGTAAAAACACTAGATGGTTGGATTCAAGGCAGTGGTGTAAGTAATTATGATGGGCTGTACAATTTATTTGTGAAAGAACACCTGTTAAGTAATTGTTTCAATGATAAACTGCATCAGCATCTGGTAGATCTAGGACCAATTTCTCCCCAAGAATTGGGAAAGAAGGCGGACCATTGGGTCAAGACTAGGGTGTCCAAAACTTCCACAGGGGGTGACCAAAAGAAAGGGGTCACAAAACCTCCCCAGGGGAAAGGTGGTGAGACAGCCAAAAATAATAATAGTAAGGAGTCTTCTACAGGCCCCCAAAAACCTGCACAGGAGGGTGGGCCCAGAGCTTCTTCACAAACCAATCCTGGGTACAAGGGTAAAAACTTTGATCCCAAAATGGCCTGGTGTCGAAACTGTAGTCAGTCTGGACACCAAACTGGAGACAAGGCCTGTCCCAAGAAAAGTTCCACTCCAAACTCCAATCCAGGTAACACTGGAATGGCTAGTCTCCAAGTGGGATCAACAGTGTGCCCAGAGCAAATCAGGGTCCACACTGAAGCTACTCTAGTCTCTGAGGGTGGGGTGGATTTAGCCACACTAGCTGCCTGGCCGCCTAACATGCAAAAATACAGGCAGCAGCTCTTTATTAATGGGACAAGTGTAGAGGGCCTGAGGGATACAGGTGCCAGTGTCACCATGGTGACAGAGAAACTGGTTTCCCCTGGCCAATACCTGACTGGAAAAACTTATACAGTCACCAACGCTGACAATCAGACTAAAGCACATCCCATGGCAATGGTAACTTTAGAATGGGGAGGGGTCAATGGCCTGAAACAGGTGGTGGTCTCCACAAACATCCCAGTAGACTGTCTGCTTGGAAATGACCTGGAGTCCTCAGCATGGGCTGAGGTAGAACTAAAAACCCATGCAGCCATGCTGGGTATCCCTGAACTGGTGTGTGTAAAAACAAGAGCACAATGCAAGGCACAGGGTGAAAAAGTAGAGCTGGAGTCTGGAAAAATGGCCCAGCCTACCAAGCGAAAAGGAAAGTCAGTTGGGAAACCAACTGCAACACAGTCAGAAAAAGAGAACCTCTCTTCTCAGGAAGAAGTTCTGCCCTCTGAGGGAACTGAGCCTTTAGAGCTTGAACCTTATCAGGTTGAGCTCTTAGGCCCAGGGGGACCCTCAAGGGAAAAGCTGTGTAAAGGACAAGAAACCTGTCCCTCTCTTGAAGGCCTTAGGCAGCAAGCTGCTGAAGAGTCCAAGGGCAAGAAAAATGGAACACATAGGGTCTATTGGGAAGATGGACTCCTGTACACTGAGGCCAGAGACCCCAAACCTGGTGCCACTAGGAGAGTGGTAGTGCCTCAGTCGTTCAGAGAGTTTATTCTGACCTTAGCCCATGATATTCCCCTTGCTGGGCATTTGGGACAAACCAAGACGTGGGAGAGGTTAGTCAACCACTTCTACTGGCCCAATATGTCCCAGAAGGTTAAGGAGTTTTGCCTCTCCTGCCCCACCTGTCAATCCAGTGGTAAGACAGGTGGACACCCAAAGGCCCCCCTCATTCCACTTCCAGTGGTGGGGGTCCCCTTTGAAAGAGTGGGTGTGGACATAGTTGGTCCACTAGAACCTCCCACAGCCTCAGGAAATATGTACATCCTAGTAGTAGTGGATCATGCTACTAGGTATCCTGAAGCTATTCCCCTTAGGTCGACTACTGCCCCTGCAGTAGCCAAGGCCCTCATTGGTATCTTTACCAGAGTGGGTTTCCCTAAGGAGGTGGTGTCTGACAGAGGTACCAACTCATGTCAGCATACCTAAAACACATGTGGAATGAGTGTGGAGTGACTTACAAATTCACTACACCATACCATCCACAAACTAATGGCTTAGTTGAGAGATTCAACAAGACATTAAAAGGCATGATCATGGGGCTCCCAGAAAAACTCAAAAGGAGATGGGATGTCCTCTTGCCATGTCTGCTTTTTGCTTACAGAGAGGTGCCACAGAAGGGAGTAGGATTCTCACCCTTTGAACTTCTGTTTGGTCACCCTGTAAGGGGACCACTTGCTCTTGTTAAAGAAGGCTGGGAGAGACCTCTTCATGAGCCTAAACAAGACATAGTGGACTATGTACTTGGCCTTCGCTCTAGAATGGCAGAGTACATGGAAAAGGCAACCAAAAACCTTGAGGCCAGCCAACAGCTCCAGAAGTTTTGGTATGACCAAAAGGCTGCAATGGTTGAGTTCCAACCAGGGCAGAAAGTCTGGGTTCTGGAGCCTGTGGCTCACAGGGCACTTCAGGACAAATGGAGTGGCCCTTACCCAGTGCTAGAAAGGAAGAGTCAGGTCACCTACCTGGTGGACCTGGGCACAAGCAGGAGCCCCAAGAGGGTGATCCATGTGAACCGCCTTAAGCTCTTCCATGACAGGGCTGATGTAAATCTGTTGATGGTAACAGATGAGGATCAGGAGGCAGAGAGTGAACCTCTCCCTGATCTTCTGTCATCAGACCCAAAAGATGGCTCAGTAGATGGAGTGATATACTCAGACACCCTCTCTGGCCAACAGCAAGCTGATTGTAGGAGAGTCCTACAACAGTTTCCTGAACTCTTCTCCCTAACCCCTGGTCAGACACACCTGTGTACCCATGATGTGGACACAGGAGACAGCATGCCTGTCAAAAACAACATTTTTAGACAGTCTGACCATGTTAAGGAAAGCATCAAGGTGGAAGTCCACAAGATGCTGGAATTGGGAGTAATTGAGCGCTCTGACAGCCCCTGGGCTAGCCCAGTGGTCTTAGTCCCCAAACCTCACACCAAAGATGGAAAGAAAGAGATGAGGTTTTGTGTGGACTACAGAGGGCTCAACTCTGTCACCAAGACAGATGCTCATCCAATTCCTAGAGCTGATGAGCTCATAGACAAATTAGGTGCTGCCAAATTCTTAAGTACCTTTGACTTGACAGCAGGGTACTGGCAAATAAAAATGGCACCTGGAGCAAAAGAGAAAACAGCATTCTCCACACCTGATGGGCATTATCAGTTTACTGTTATGCCCTTTGGTTTAAAGAATGCCCGTGCCACCTTCCAAAGGTTGGTGAATCAAGTCCTTGCTGGTTTGGAGTCCTTTAGCAGAGCTTATCTTGATGATATTGCTGTCTTTAGCTCCACCTGGCAGGATCACCTGGTCCACCTGAAGAAGGTTTTGAAGGCTCTGCAATCTGCAGGCCTCTCTATCAAGGCATCCAAATGCCAGATAGGGCAGGGAACTGTGGTTTACTTGGGCCACCTTGTAGGTGGAGGCCAAGTTCAGCCACTCCAACCCAAGATCCAGACTATTCTGGACTGGGTAGCTCCAAAAACCCAGACTCAAGTCAGGGCATTCCTTGGCTTGACTGGGTATTACAGGAGGTTCGTGAAGGGATATGGATCCATTGTGACAGCCCTCACTGAACTCACCTCCAAGAAAATGCCCAAGAAAGTGAACTGGACTGTGGAATGCCAACAGGCCTTTGACACCCTGAAACAAGCAATGTGCTCAGCACCAGTTCTAAAAGCTCCAGATTGTTCTAAGCAGTTCATTGTGCAGACAGATGCCTCTGAACATGGGATAGGGGCAGTTTTGTCCCAAACAAATGATGATGGCCTTGACCAGCCTGTTGCTTTCATTAGCAGGAGGTTACTCCCCAGGGAGCAGCGTTGGAGTGCCATTGAGAGGGAGGCCTTTGCTGTGGTTTGGTCCCTGAAGAAGCTGAGACCATACCTCTTTGGGACTCACTTCCTAGTTCAAACTGACCACAGACCTCTCAAATGGCTGATGCAAATGAAAGGTGAAAATCCTAAACTGTTGAGGTGGTCCATCTCCCTACAGGGAACGGACTTTATAGTGGAACACAGACCTGGGACTGCCCATGCCAATGCAGATGGCCTTTCCAGGTTCTTCCACTTAGAAAATGAAGACTCTCTTGGGAAAGGTTAGTCTCATCCTCTTTCGTTTGGGGGGGGGTTGTGTAAGGAAATGCCTCCTTGGCATGGTTGCCCCCTGACGTTTTGCCTTTGCTGATGCTATGTTTACAATTGAAAGTGTGCTGAGGCCTGCTAACCAGGCCCCAGCACCAGTGTTCTTTCCCTAACCTGTACTTTTGTATCCACAATTGGCAGACCCTGGCATCCAGATAAGTCCCTTGTAACTGGTACTTCTAGTACCAAGGGCCCTGATGCCAAGGAAGGTCTCTAAGGGCTGCAGCATGTCTTATGCCACCCTGGAGACCTCTCACTCAGCACAGACACACTGCTTGCCAGCTTGTGTGTGCTAGTGAGAACAAAACAAGTAAGTCGACATGGCCCTCCCCTCAGGGTGCCATGCCAGCCTCTCACTGCCTATGCAAGTATAGGTCAGTCACCCCTCTAGCAGGCCTTACAGCCCTAAGGCAGGGTGCACTATACCATAGGTGAGGGTACCAGTGCATGAGCATGGTACCCCTACAGTGTCTAAACAAAACCTTAGACATTGTAAGTGCAGGGTAGCCATAAGAGTATATGGTCTGGGAGTTTGTCAAACACGAACTCCACAGCACCATAATGGCTACACTGAAAACTGGGAAGTTTGGTATCAAACTTCTCAGCACAATAAATGCACACTGATGCCAGTGTACATTTTATTGCAAAATACACCCCAGAGGGCACCTTAGAGGTGCCCCCTGAAACTTAACCGACTGTCTGTGTAGGCTGACTAGTTCCAGCAGCCTGCCATACTAGAGACATGTTGCTGGCCCCATGGGGAGAGTGCCTTTGTCACTCTGAGGCCAGTAACAAAGCCTGCACTGGGTGGAGATGCTAACACCTCCCCCAGGCAGGAGCTGTAACACCTGGCGGTGAGCCTCAAAGGCTCACCCCTTTGTCACAGCCCAGCAGGGCACTCCAGCTTAGTGGAGTTGCCCGCCCCCTCCGGCCACGGCCCCCACTTTTGGCGGCAAGGCTGGAGGGAACAAAGAAAGCAACAAGGAGGAGTCACTGGCCAGTCAGGACAGCCCCTAAGGTGTCCTGAGCTGAGGTGACTCTAACTTTTAGAAATCCTCCATCTTGCAGATGGAGGATTCCCCCAATAGGGTTAGGATTGTGACCCCCTCCCCTTGGGAGGAGGCACAAAGAGGGTGTACCCACCCTCAGGGCTAGTAGCCATTGGCTACTAACCCCCCAGACCTAAACACGCCCTTAAATTTAGTATTTAAGGGCTACCCTGAACCCTAGAAAATTAGATTCCTGCAACAACAACAAGAAGGACTGCCTAGCTGAAAACCCCTGCAGAGGAAGACCAGAAGACAACAACTGCCTTGGCTCCAGAAACTCACCGGCCTGTCTCCTGCCTTCCAAAGAACTCTGCTCCAGCGACGCCTTCCAAAGGGACCAGCGACCTCTGAATCCTCTGAGGACTGCCCTGCTTCGACGACGACAAGAAACTCCCGAGGACAGCGGACCTGCTCCAAAAAGACTGCAACTTTGTTTCAAGAAGCAGCTTTAAAGAACCCTGCAACTCCCCGCAAGAAGCGTGAGACTTGCAACACTGCACCCGGCGACCCCGACTCGGCTGGTGGAGAACCAACACCTCAGGGAGGACCCCCGGACTACTCTACGACTGTGAGTACCAAAACCTGTCCCCCCTGAGCCCCCACAGCGCCGCCTGCAGAGGGAATCCCGAGGCTTCCCCCTGACCGCCACTCTCTGAAACCTAAGTCCCGACGCCTGGAAAAGACCCTGCACCCGCAGCCCCCAGGACCTGAAGGACCGGACTTTCACTGCAGAAGTGACCCCCAGGAGTCCCTCTCCCTTGCCCAAGTGGAGGTTTCCCCGAGGAAGCCCCCCCTTGCCTGCCTGCAGCGCTGAAGAGATCCCTTGATCTCTCATTGACTTACATTGCAAACCCGACGCTGGTTCTAACACTGCACCCGGCCGCCCCCGCGCCGCTGAGGGTGAAATTTCTGTGTGGGCTTGTGTCCCCCCCGGTGCCCTACAAAACCCCCCTGGTCTGCCCTCCGAAGACGCGGGTACTTACCTGCAAGCAGACCGGAACCGGGGCACCCCCTTCTCTCCATTATAGCCTATGCGTTTTGGGCACCACTTTGAACTCTGCACCCGACCGGCCCTGAGCTGCTGGTGTGGTAACTTTGGGGTTGCTCTGAACCCCCAACGGTGGGCTACCTTGGACCAAGAACTGAACCCTGTAAGTGTCTTACTTACCTGGTAAAACTAACAAAAACTTACCTCCCCCAGGAACTGTGAAAATTGCACTGTGTCCACTTTTAAAATAGCTATTTGTGAATAACTTGAAAAGTATACATGCAATTGAAATTATTCAAAGTTCCTAATGTACTTACCTGCAATACCTTTCAAACAAGATATTACATGTTAAATTTGAACCTGTGGTTCTTAAAATAAACTAAGAAAAGATATTTTTCTATAACAAAACCTATTGGCTGGATTTGTCTCTGAGTGTGTGTACCTCATTTATTGTCTATGTGTATGTACAACAAATGCTTAACACTACTCCTTGGATAAGCCTACTGCTCGACCACACTACCACAAAATAGAGCATTAGTATTATCTATTTTTACCACTATTTTACCTCTAAGGGGAACCCTTGGACTCTGTGCATGCTATTCCTTACTTTGAAATAGCACATACAGAGCCAACTTCCTACATTGTTGTTAAAGGTGCTCGCAGTAATTTTGTATTAGTTTGGTGTGATTCCAGTGTGAGGAGGACAAGCCGCAAGACTTTGTCAGCTGCAGTGTGTGTGACTGAGACGCCAGTGGTGTCGCGTCGGCATAGGTTAGTTACCGAGAGGGGTCGCGCACAGATTGGCAGTCGTCCGTGAGAGGCAATAGGTTGAGAAAGGTGGGTGAAGAGTGTCCTGGGAATTAAAGTCAATTCCTGATCAAATACAAAACAAAAGAAAAGATGCAAAGATGAATTTTATTAAGGCTTTTAGGAGAGCTCTGAAAGGAGATGCATACATTACGGCGAGTGAAGGGGAGCCTACACCACCTGAGGGTACTCCAGCTTATATAGTAATGGAGGAAAAGGGAGTTGCGCCTTGTTTATGGATGAAACAGTGGTGCAAATTAACAGAGAAGGAGGGATGTTTAGCGTTTCCAGAACACGGAACGTTCAATACAAGAATTTTGGAAAATTTGAGCTGGATAATAAGTGTACAAAAGCCCCCTCTGAGGCCAGCTCAGTATGAGGCACTAGCAGTCAGGGATTTAATAGCTATTAAACAAAGACAGCAGAAATTCGAGAGAAGAATGAGGAGGGCAGAAAAGACTTTAGCTGAGGCTAGATGGGACACTGAGAGCAAAATGTGGAGAAGGGGAATAGTTGACGGACTCAAATTGTTTCCAGCAATAACACAAGAAGACGAGACACAGGGAAGGATAGCCACCTGTAAGACAGATAAGAGCTCTAGCAAACCAAAAGAGACTAAGATGTCTTGGATAGAGGAAGACGACTCGGATGATGAGGAGTTTCTTAATCAGTTGTTGCATGATCGCCTGCCACCTTACGCAGTAGACGACAATGCCCCGAGCACTAGTGCGGGTCCTGTGAACCAGACGCATTATAAGGGAGTAACAGATACAGTACAGACTAGTGATACAGTTTTGACACAAAATGGTGTCAGTGTACCCACTGCGTCAGACATACCGATACAGTTGCAACCTCCACCGCAGATACAGAGAATCTATCCAGATGTCCCAGTACTAGAGACTACTACGAATCTAATGGTGCCGCCTGATCCGATATATACAAAATCGAGGTTAGTGCAGATTGAGCCAACTCTGCAATTGCTGCACCAGCCACAGCAACCGCTGATTCCGGGTTATAGTCCAGCAGCAGGATCTCCGTTAGTACCTGCACCAGCCACAGTGAGCCAAGCGTTGGGATTTACTGCTTTGCGGGGTTTGGGACCAGGTCAGACACTAGCTGCCATATCGCTACCTATCACAGTTGGTCCCCCTGTACCATTGTATGCACAGGGTAAGCCTGGTATGTGTGATCAGGGAATAATGACCCAAAAGGCAATAAGAGCAAGGTCCATAGGAACTCCCCAATTAATGGCACCAAGAGAGCAACCAGCTGAAGGACCCAGGTCCTTGTTAGACCTTAGTCCGACTGAAGCACCTTTAGAAGCAACGAGGCAGGCAGGGTTAGGTATGCTGACCCCACAGACAGTAAGTACAAATGCCTCACAGTCGCCAGTGATGCATGCAGGGAATATTTAGTTGCAAGGTTTTACTGTACAACTGTTGAATGAGTGGTTAGAAAAGACTTATGCGTCACAAAATACTGCGGTAACAGCGGAAAAGCCAGAAAGGGAAGAATACCTCAATTTTGTGAGACTGGGAGTAGAAGCTGCGGAGCTAGTGGAAGGGACAATGGGGGTGAACAGGTTAGAGTCATACACAGAAGCAGAATTGAGATATCTGTGCCCCAAAATCACTAAAGAAGTAGGTAAGGTACATCAGAGGTTGGCGAACCTGGCAGACAAATACAATATAGATATTGAGAATACAAAACATTTGAAAAGAAGCTACAGATTAGACTTTGAATCCAAGGATTTTGAGCATATGAGGACTGCTGGAATGAAAGTGCATCTTAAAGAAATACTGCACAGTGCGCAGATCTGGGGAGCTTAAGAGAAATGGGAAGGCAGAAGGGCAAAGAAGAGAGATAAGGAGAAAAGCGACTGTCCGGGATCAAGTCAAGCTAAAGCTTTACCAGACATGGGATCTGTAAAAATGTTACCAATGAGAGAAACAGCTGGAGGGGTCTTAATCCACATACCGTGGACTAGGGGAGACATTTTGTAATTTACAAATGATTATCCCAGGTTGAGGGAGAAACCGATAGAGTGGTATCAGCAGACAGACAGGTTTGTGAAGCTTGCGAAGTGTCTCTGGGAGGACTTGAATACCTTGTTTGAGATCATTGTTCCACCTGATTTATGGCTTGAGTGCAAGAGAAGAGTGGACTGGCCGACGCAGGAACTGGCAAGGGATAAGGTGACTGGAGCACCATCGGAGGAGGTGATGAAGTACTATCACAAAGTGATTGAGTTTTTGAAGCAGAAAGTGTCGCCGAAAGTGACTGATTGGCAGAAAATCATCAGGACCTCACAGGAGTTCAAGGAGTCAATCCATGCTTATTATGAGAGGTTGTTGAAAGCGTTCAAGCATTACAGTGGCACTGAGACTATTGAGCCGAAAGACATTAACCACCTTGTGTTTAGATTTGTTGAAGGATTAAGAGCAGAGGTTAGCCAGATGATTAAGAATCATTTGATCTGCTGGCAAGCGAAGCCGATTGATGATGTGTTGCAGTATGTGAAATACTGTAGTGACAAGATTGAACTAAAGCAGAGAAAGTTGAAAGAGAAAGTGATAGTGATGCAGATTAAGGCAGCACAGGCAGGTATACAGGGAAACGGAATCCAACAGATGGTACAGCAGCAACCGCAAGGGAATGGCATGTTTCAGGGACAGCCGATAAGTCGAGGTTGAGGTTTTGGGAATCACGGTCCAGACTGAATACTGTTGTGGTTCAAAATGATGCGCAGGGGATGAAAAAGATGTCACCATGTCACGCGGCATTGGAAGCGGGAATGCCCGAATGTGGTGCATGATGGTGTCATTCAACAAAGCACTGATGTCTGTACATTTCAAAATATGAGGGGTCCAAAACTGAGAGGTCAAAACCAGAACCTCCAAAATAACATGAATCAGATGCAGGGGCTACAGCCTATGCAGCAAATACAAATGCCACGTGTTCAATCAGCACAAATGCACCAGGTGCAACAGCAGGTTCCCATGGTACCTAGACAGCAAATGCAATTACCATTAGCTCCAATGGGACAGCAACAGGTGATGCTTCCTCAGCAGGTCACAGGCCAAATGATGAGTCAAAATAACACAGTGCAGCAGTTCCCATTGCGTGGTGAAGATGGAATGAATGATGAATGGTCGGATGACAGTTCAGACAGTGAGGAGTGTAGGCTTGCAGCGTCCCTAGAAGTAGATCACAGGGGACCCTATGTAGAGGGGAAGGTGATGGGCACAAGGTCTCATTCTTGGTTGACACAGGAGCCACACACTCTACAGTCAGAAGTGCAGAGGTACCGAAATTACCACTATCAGGGGGTACCATAAGAGTGGTAGGAGTGGCAAACCAGTACCTGACAAATCGGATTACTGACCCAGTTCAAGTTGAGATTGGCAACTTCCAGGGACTGCATAAGTTTGTAGTCTGTGATTCAAGTCCCGTATGCCTACTGGGAAGAGACTTACTGTGAAAGACAAAATGTTCGATTACCTGCTGTAATGAAGGGATTGAAGTGCAAACAAACAGTGATGATGAGGGAGATGATGGGCAGTTTTCAGAATCAGAAACAGAGACCGCAAATGAAGGCTACCCTCTGATAACCTTGTTCCCGATGCTTACAGTAACTGACTTGCCAGCTGAGCTGCAAGGAACCGTGACAGAGAAAGTGTGGGACCTGACAGGAAAGGAAGTGGGACTGATAAAAGGAGTAGAACCGGTTAAAGTACAAGTAAAGCCAAATGCAGTGTTTCCCCAGGTGCCACAGTACCACATGGCACAAGATGTTCTTATCCAGGTATCACAGATAATTGCAGACTTTGTAAAGCAAGGAGTTCTGAAGGAGGTATTGCGCAGTCCATGTAATTCGCCAATAATGGGTCTGAAAAAGCCTTGTGGGAAGGTTCGAATTGTGCAGGATTTGAGGAAAATAAACAAAATTGTGGTAAAGTGTTGCCCCATAGTACCAAATCCAGCAGTAATCATGTTCCAGGTTCCGTGTGATGCAGAGTGGTTCACAGTGGTGGACCTGTCACAAGCATTCTTTTCAGTGCCTCTTCATGAGGACAGCCAATTTGTATTCAGTTTCAAATTCTTGGACAAGGTGTACAGTTGGTGCAGAATTCCTCAAGGGTTTTCTGAGTCACCTTCCATCTTCAATCAGATATTGAAGAAGGATTTGGAGTCATTAGAACTGCCTTTCAGTTCGACTCTGGTGCAGTACATTGACGACTTGCTGATTGCGTCCAGAACAAAAGACGACTGTAGGTATGACACTATTGCCTCACTGAACCATTTGGGAAAGAACGGACATAAAGTGTCCCCAAAGAAGCTGCAGTACTGTCAGAAAGAGGTAAAATACTTAGGGCACTTGATTGAGAAAGGGTCCAGGAGAATATCAAAAGAGCGGGTGACGGCCATAATACAGATGAATTCCCCGACAACAAAGAGAGATGTCAGAATGTTTTGGGGAATGGTAGGCTACTGTCTCCAGTGGATACCCAACTTTTCGATTATCTCTAAACCATTGATAAAACTGACAGGCAAGAAAACCAAGGATGACCCGTATACCATAATTAATGTCTGAAGAAGAGCTTCAGTCATTCTTGGAATTGAGAGAGTGCATGTGTAGAGCACCAGTATGATTATACGAAGCCTTTTCTACTGTTTTGTCATGAACATGACGCTTGTTCTTTGTCTGTCTTTACACAGGTCCATGGAGGTGCATACCGCCCTGTAGTATATTTTTCAGCTACTTTGGACCCAGTCGCAGCAGCCTTACCAGGTTGTTTGCACGCAGTTGGTCAGAGCCTCACACAGTGTAAAGGCATAGTAATGGGACATCCCTTAACAGTAATGGTTCCACATTCAGTTGAAATTTGAACCCAAACTAAAACTCAGCATATGACAAATGCCCGACTTACTCGAAATGAGACAATTATTCTGGGATCACCAAATGTTTCTTTGAAACAATGTACTGTGTTGAACCCGGCAACTCTACTTCCTGTTGAACAAACTGAGATTAGCAATACAGAGGGAGTGAAGCACGACTGTCTTGAGGTAACAGAACTATGTACCAAACCCAGACGCGACATTAAAGATACGCAGTTAGAAGAAAATGACTGCATTATGTTTGTTGATGGATCCTGTTTGAGATACTCAGTCGGAATACTGAGAGCCGTTTATGCTGTATGTACAATCACTGGTATTATAAAAGCCTCCTTGCTCGAAAGAGTGTATTCCGCACAAGTGGCAGAATTCATTGCCCTTACTAAGGCATGCCACGCAGCTGAAAATCTGAAAGTCACTATCTACACTGACAGCAGGTACGGATTTGGCATTGTACATGATTTTGGCCAATTGTGGTCACAGAGAGGTTTCATGACCTCTTCTGGTTCACCAGTGAAAAATGGCAAACAGATTGAGGATTTGTTGCATGCAATTCAGTTGCCTCTTGAAATTGCCGTGGTGAAATGCAATGCTCAAGTTAAGTCACAAGACTTTGTGTCAATGGGAAACGGCTATTGCGATCAAGTCGCAAGGTTTTGTGCATTGAACTGTATATCGTTCAAGGATCAGTGGGAATTGTTACCGCAAACTCAAAATGAAACGTGTTTAAATTTTGCATTAAGAGTTGTTGACACATTAGATGAACTAAAATCACTGCAGGGCCGTGCTAGCAGAGAGGAGAAACGTTCCTGGCAGAGAATGCAATGTTTACAAAGAGCTGACGACTTGTGGGTGTCAGAGGAGGGGAAGTTGGTTTTGCCAAACAGTCTTTGTCACAATTTGCAAGGCTTTATCCTGGGCAGGCACATCTTGGGAGAGACGCAATGATTAGATTGTTCAAAATTGATTGGTTTAATCCGAAATTCAGACAAGCCGCAGAGGTTACCTGTCACAGGTGCATCATCTGTCAACAGATGAATGCAGGAAAAGGGACTGTGGTGACTTTGAGCCACATAGGGAGAGCTGGAGGTTCGTTTAGCAAGATGCAGATGGATTACATTGAGATGCCCGTGTGTGGAGGCTTGAAGTATGTGTTGGTAATTGTGTGTGTTTTCAGTCACTGGATTGAAGCTTACCCTACACGTAGGAATGACAGCCTCACAGTAGCAAAGCTAGTGCTTAGAGAGCTAATACCAAGGTTCGGATTCCTGGTCTCTTTAGAATCAAATAGGGGAGACACTTCGACAATGAGGTGATAAAGCTCTTGTGTGCTGCATTAGACATTGAGCAGAAGCTGCATTGTAGCTATCGCCCAGAAGCATCAGGACTAGTGGAACAGATGAATGGCACCTTGAAGTCGAGAATGGCAAAAATGTGCGCAGCTACCAATATGAAATGGCCAGATGCATTGCCTTTAGTGCTGGTGTCAATGAGAAACACACCTGATAAGGACTATCACCCCATGAGATCTTGATGGGGAGAGCTATGAGGCTACCCGCAGTACCTGAAAATGCTCTTGTGAATATCACGGATGATACGGTGTTGGACTACTGCAAAGGTTTGGCTGACATGGTCCGCTCTTTTTCCCATGAGGTGGAGGCCAATACATTGCCACCAATCAGTGATCCAGGTCACACTCTACAAGCCGGTGACTGGGTGGTTGTTAAGAAGCACGTGAGGAAGTCGTGTTTGGAGCTGCGCTGGAAGGGGCCATATCAAGTAATACTGACAACAACCACTGCTGTGAAATGTGCAGGTGTACCAAACTGGATGCATGCCAGTCATACAAAGAAAGTGACATGTCCAACTGATGAGGAACTTGAAGTGCCCGAAAGAACAACCCCAGAAAGGGAAGTCTCAGGGCCGGAGAGTATCCAAAGGGGAACTGAGACTGCAGGAGAGCCCACTGAGGACAGCCTAGTCCCTCAAACAGTAAATGAGATCGAGAGAGGTGACGGTGAGCCTATCTCAGTAGAGGCAGCAGGAGAACCGCAACAAGGAGAGGTTTTCCCAGAAGTAGACGGATACGGGTTAGAGCTTGAACCCATTACAGAACCAGAAGACGAGGGGGAGAGAGCAGACGGAGATCACAACACAGAGATACCTCCTGAGCCACTTGCAGGTCCGTCAAGAGAAAACACCATAGCACAAGAGGAGGGTGCTGTTCAGCGTCATGAAAGGCCAAGCAGGAAGAAAACGCATAAAGGTGATAACTGGCCAAAGAAACAAGCTGCAAGAGAAAAGGTTGTCCCTTGTGAGACAATAGAGGAGGAAGTTGATACGACCAGAAGGGAGGATCTTAGTGAAGGAGAGTTGCAGAGTGAACGCAGACTAAAAAGGAAAAGAGTCGCAAACAGAAGGTACGCAGGTCCTGAATGGGCGTATGCAACAACATCTGAATGGCAACAAGAATTCTTAGCATTTTGCTTTGATCGAGAAGTACCAGGCCAACACTACGGTACCTGAATTCAAATAGAGAAAGAGACTGTGCTAAAAATTTAAATTGAAATTAAAAGCTGAAAGCTGAGAAAAGAGAATAAAAATTACTGGATGTGACATTGATAACCTGAATTAAATCCGAAAAACGATTATGACAAACTGCTAACCTGATTTGACAAAAGGGTCCTGGGGTGAGTGAAACACTGTAAATACACGCAGAAAGAAAGAGAGACTTTGCATAAAGAAGAGAAAAAAAAAAAGAGAGAGCTCTTAAATTGTCCTCAAGTCGATTGTTTGAATTGTTCTGCTATCTGATTCTTTACAGATCATGGCTTACACTAGAAGTAGTAGCAAAAAGGGTAAAGAGTGTGGTTGGTTAAGTATTATATTAGGTATTGTGTGTGCAATAATAATTGTGGGTGTGATTGTGGGAATGCCATGGTTGGATAAGAAAGTGACTAACAATGCTTCAAAACCTGAGACTGCTACACTAACACCATGCGAGAAGTTTGAGAAGGATACAAAATATTTGCATGAGGGAACTAATTCAAAGGTCGAACTCTCTACTAATGTCTTCTATCGCTTGCTGAATGAGTATGTTTATACTATGGATGCGAGGAACTGTTATGTGTGCACAAAGGTTCCTACATCAGTAAAAGAAGGGGTCACTTACCATAGTCTGCCACTAACGTACGGGATAAGCTGTAGTTTGCTGCTATCAAGATTCTATGACCAGGAACACGTGCAATATTTTTATTCAAATCTAGATGTATTGTTTTCTTTTGTGCCTGTGATTGAGTTATTGAATAAATTAGCAAAGGAGCATAGTATAAAATTAGTTAGAGGTTTCTTTGAGCCGACATTGACATTTGGAACAGCTTATGCGCACCGCAACGATCTGACCTGCTTACTAACACCTGTGGAGAAAAGCTTCTTAGATCACACTGATGATAAACGCAAATCATTGAAAGAAAGATTAGAAAAGAGGATAGAGAAATGCACTTACGCAAATGATTATGCTTACACTGCAATAAAGACGCAGGGCAAATTAGCCATAGATGCATTGCATGCAGGTAGGCTTTGTACATATAGGCCGAAATCTGATCATGACACTTTATTTGTGGGAACGAGTGAATGTAGGCATGTGTTTTTGATTCAGAGTAAATGGACATTCATGTTAAATGGACAGGATCCAGCGATCCCTGGGATCTATTACATCTGTGGTCTCAATGCTTATTACCGTATCCCTAAGGGATGGTATGGGACATGTTATTTGGGGATAGTTTTCCCAAAGATTTACCAGATTGATGATTTAAAGCAAATACCTAAAATGTCTGAATTACAACATACCATACAAAAACGAGACAGCGGCTGCTGTCGTTGGTGACATATTTGGAGCCATAATTCCTTCAGTAGGAGTTATTTTAAACTCCATAAAGATTCGAAAGTTGTCTACTATTGTGGATAACATGCTGCCAAATTTTACAGGGGCTATTCTCCTGATGGATACTGAACTAGCTGCGGAAAGAGCTATGACCCTTCAAAATCGGCTTGCTTTAGACATTCTTTTAGCAAAGAGCAGCGGAGTCTGTAAGATGCTTAACGAGCGTCATTGCTGCTCGTTTATTCCGGATAATAGTAAAAAGATTAGAGGTATGCTTACTAACCTAACTAGAGAGAGTGCAGATTTGAAAGATTTGAAGGAACTTGGAGTTTGGGAGAAAGTTGGAACATGAATTGCCAGAGTAGGGAGCTGGTTTAGCAATATTTGGAATGGGGTGCTTGCAAAAATATTAGGGGGTCTATTAATTGTCTTGATCTGTTTATTAGGCTTATGGGGAGCATGCAAAATTAATGAGAGAATTAGAAGAAATTGGACCAAAAGAAATAAAAGAAATGAAGAAAATTAAAGGGAGAAAATGTTTAATGAAATTTGGGAGAGCTCACATAAAGGGCAAGATGTTGAAATGCGCATTATGCACAAAGTGAAAAATTGAAAGTGAAAGGTTGAAAGGGAAAGGTTTGTGTGATGACTAGGGTCATCAGAGGAGGGACTGAGAGAGCGTAGCTTATATAATCAATATATTAACATGAAATGTTTATGAACTAATGCGTGACAAATGCTGCATAGAAATTGTATTAATATATTTTGCTAAAACGTGCACTTGAAATGTGACCACAGAGAGTGGCCGCCATTGTATGACTAATGATCTGTTAAAGAATGGTTTTGTACTAATTATTAATGATTATGTTATTAAAGTTTTGCTAAATACATTTTGTATGCCTTAGTTAGGATGAGTCGAGGCCTAGTTGCCTGGCTCTCATATTAAATGTGTTTTTTTAAACGTGCAGTGTGCTGACTCGCAAAAGGACATGAACTCTTGTTTTTTTCTTCAAATTAGAAGTTGAATGTAACTATAGTAGATTCGCTCTCATGAAATTCATATTGCTTGTAGAAATGTAATAACTAAAATGCAACATTGTAGAATAGTTTAATGTACAAGGTCGTTCAAACCGGTACAGACAATGGAGCTACTGACTGAAGATGTGCAAAGAAATTACAGAAGGATGAAATCATACCGGACGTGCTACCTCTGAAGACGTCAATCATATGGACCAATAAAATGTCTGAGAACTAGTGTAGGGTGAAAGATTAATGACATAATCTGTTTTTTATTTGGCTAAAGATAGTGGGGAGCAATAATTATCCAATCAGATTTTAGGGTAATGTACAAAGAAAAAGGGATAAAACCTCTTGACACACGATATTGAGTAAGTTAGTTAGGGAGATGCTGATGCGACTTGAGATGATCCAGAGACTTTGTCACTTTGCCTAGTGACTTTGCTGATTTTACTTAGAACCATACTTGTCCTTAGTCTACCCCTTTTACACTTTACCTCCTTATGAGGGAAGTGCCCCTTTACCCGGAGCTGAGATACTGAGGGCGAATCAACTGATGTCCTGAAGACGAAGACTGAACCTTAGTGCTGACCCAAACCTTGGAGGGTAACTATGACAATGAACTTGTGATTTGTCTGTTTGCTTTTCCTTTCTAGGTACCAACTGCTTGCTTTTGACAGAGACCATAGCTAGATGTTTTCCAAATTGGTGTTCTAAATTGCTTTGCATGAAGCCCAACATGCCAATGCTAATCAGTGGTTGGGACAGGGTTTCACTAAACTGACGCAAATAGACAAATGACTGAATCTATGCTTTGTTGAATTGACGCGGTAATGACACTCTGCTAAAGTTGATCTATGTTGATGCTGTGTTATGCTCTAATAATTGCATTCATTGCTTTGGTTAAGTCTTATTCCAGTTGCCAAATTAAGACAACGATATTGAGTGCTTTGCTTTTGGAATTGACACACCTGCTTTTAGAATTGTAATCAATAGGGAATAAAACTCATAAAATTATACTAAACTGGTGTGGTTATTCATGACTGCAAGGTCATGGTGGTGTCTTGAGTTGATTAATGTCTTTGACTAAAGTAAAATGCATTATTGTAATAAATATTGATGACATTAATGATGTATTGATTGACATATTGATTAGCTATCTCGTCCTAAGGTGTCTCTCAAATGGGTCAAAAGATTAATTGGCCTAAAACGAGTCCTAATGTGAAATAATTTATCATAAAGGGGCGCGTTATCAAAATTATTATACGAATCGCAGACAGCGCAACTGCGAGTGAATGGTGCGCTCTCCATCCCCTTCACACTCACTAGGGGCACTAGTCAAGGTTGCCCTCGAACCCCACTTCTGTTTATAATCGCTATGGGCCCTTTGGTCCGTCACCTCCAAAAGTGACATTTGGATAAAGGCCTCAGATTCCCACACGGCCCCCTACTGTCGTCTTTGTACTTTGCTTTTTGTTCAGGACCCGGTATTAAATCTATCCCCCTAATACATGAGGTGATGCGCTTTGGGACCTTCTCTGGTCTATCAACTGGAGTAAATCATAACTGTTTCAGTTAACAGACGGGCACGTCCCATGCATGTTAGGCTACCCTCTACAGTGGTGTGAGAATTCTCCTAAATATCTGGGCGTTTACTTGCATAGAAGTGGCTCTGAGGAGATATGACTTAACTACGGTCCCACGGTAGATAAATTATCCACACAAATTGAACGGTGGATTAAACTACTGTAATCCATGGTGGGTTGCATCGCCATAATTAAAATGGTGGTATTGCCACGTTTCTTATAATTGTTTTTAAATATCCCAATCACACTGACCACCATTTTTTTTTATACCTTACGCAGCCTGCTCATCAAACAAGTGTGGGTGGGCCAACGCCCCCACATTCGATTGTCCATATTGACGCTTCCATACGAGCATGGGCGTGTCGGGCTCCCTAACCTTTATCTTTACTATCTGGTTGCTCAAGCAAACTTCAGCTATTATTGGTACCATCCCAATGCCAGGTTCCATATTGAAGGCCGGAGAGAGCCCAAGCCCCAGACACACCACTTACTGCTCTTCTACCGGCTTGGCTCCCCAGAAGTCCGACCAAAATACAAACACTCCCGACTACCTGCTGGGCCAGGTCCAAATAACTTAGGTAATTACACCATGATACGTTTTACTCCTGCACATTCCCATACTGAACAATCCCTGGATGCCACTCACTAGGGAACGACTGGCACAGTACTCTGGGCAATCTCTTTGCGGATGGCAAATTGCAGTAGTCCTCCGACATGGCACTTGGAGCTATCACCACATATATGGACAAGTTCATACTTCACTGCTTGCACAGCACACTGCAGCAGATACTGCCTTCTTATCCGGAGGAACCCAGGGAATTCCCACCCCTTACATTAGTCATCACTTCTCCCAATAGTCTGCATTTTATCTCTCGCATGTATCATGCCTTGGTGCAGCTGTTGCCTTTGGGGGAGGAGAGGTCTAGGGCAGCTTTGGAAACGGACATACGACACCTCATCACTCATAAATCCTGTTACTACTGCTGCTCACAGCCCAAACTGATTTCCAATAATCATCGGCATAAATTACTGCACTGTACGTGCACCATGCTTACACCGTGCCAAAAGCCTTAGCAAGAATCGATCCAACTCGATCAGACCGCTGCCCCAAATGCTCTGCTGCTCAGGCTGACTTTGCTAATTTGACGTGGACCTGAATGCCAATCCAGACTTATTGGCAGGACGTCCACACACTCCTTTCCCATATGACAGATTACGCTCTCACTGGTGAACCACTCAGGGCCCTACTGAGCTATGCCCAGCCTCTCCCCCTGGGCATTAGACGCTTTGCTACAATGGTGCTGTTATTGGCAAAGCAACAAAGTGCATTGGCAAAATGAGACCCACGGTACCAGCATGGCTGAGCAACATGTCCTATTGTGGCACTACTGGCTCAGGTTTTGCATTACTACAACCCCCAGCGTCAAGACCGAGAGACATTTGGCGATCTCTTCAGAATGTTTTTTATGTCACAGCCACTTCGGTGGGCTGAGGAAGAGACCGACAGCACCTGATCCTTGTCACAAACCCCCCCCCTCTTTCCCTGTAATGGTCTAAATGGGCTGTCACATCCGAGTCTGCCATTGCCCTTTCTTTGTTGTTCACATCCATGTGCGCTCATACTTGATTGACTCACGTCCTCGGGTCTCATTTACCTTGTTATTTACTGTATGTGCAACCCTTTCATCGATGTATCCTTGATTGCTTTTTACTTTAAACAGGTGGGCTTTGCCCCATGCTGTTGTGCTTTAGCTCTATAAGGAAGAAACAAATTAATCTTATATGAGGTAGAGGTGAGAGGTTTCAGTTGGGGATCCAACGTAGTATATTATTCCAATTGTGCATCATCCGGTAGAGGAAGTCTCAAGCCGTGATGAGGAGGTGAATAGGTTAGTCTTTTAGAGGAGATCTAGGTGTCTCATAGTCTTTGTGCAACAATCTTTTGCCTCCTTGGGTATCAGTTGAAGGAACTCAAGATAATGTAGAGCTGAAAGTGTGTGAGGGGAGATGTCTCAGGAATTATGTTTAAGGAGGAGCAGACAGAATCACAGTCTTTTAAGACATTGTGGGGTCCTGTATCCATTGCAGCGCCCACTCATGTACCCACAGCTGGTGTGTCTGTGTGGGCATGATGTGCAGGTCCCACCTTCATGAGAGGTGAGGTGGAAGGTGACAGCAGATGAGCTGCTCAGCTAAAAGCTGTCTGTTCCGTAATAAAATATACACGAGATTTTATAGGTGCTGAAATGTAACTGTGCATGCATGAGCGTGTGGTTCTCTTGCCGTTCAAGCATAAACCAGGGAAGTTACATTGGATGCAATTGAATCGCGAGGTGCTTGGGAAGATTTACTGCTGCTCTGGACTTCTGAGATTTCTGCAGTGCAACTGTTGTGATGTACTTTAATCACTGGACTGGGTGACACTCGAGCTGCTGGTGAGTGTTTTCTCGTCTGCGCATGTGCCTGCTCCTGTTTTTTTTCCTCTTGCATGTTGCTTAGGGGGAGCGTTTGCTTAAAGCTGTCTGCACCACAATTGGGCTGTCTCTAATATGGTAAACCATACCAGTTTGCCCTCCATTACTCTGCTTCAGGGCAAGCTGTATTTCCTCTTATGGGGGCAAAACTGCTGTGTGACTCGCAGTGATTAACACAACAGTTTCATCCCCGGTTTTGAGATTCATTCAAGAGTCTGTTAGAGTAAAGAAAGCCTTCCTTACAACACAATGAGTAGCCGGCTGGCACTGAAGTGTATGAGGGCGTTTGAGCATGTGTGCGAGAGAGGGTATGTGTGCCTGCGTCATCTGTGTATGAGGGAACATTGCTTTGTTTGACTGAAGGAGATGAACTCTAGCAAATTGGCAATACAAGATATTCCACTATTAGTGGTCAAACCAATAAATGAACAGGGAGAACTGAGCCAAGGGTCTGGCTTGCTCCAAGAGCCACTGCATGAGCTGAGCCCTGAAATGTTCATGTGTACATCATACAAATAGCAACACCAAAGGATGATGAACGGAATACTGAACAATGCAAACATTCACCCCCAGTCACAGATCTGAGTTTAATCCATCTTTTGCTCACTATGCTGCCCCAGTTTGAACCCAGCCGTATGCAAATCAGTCTTGACCCTGTTCCCCCTGGGAATAGTCCAGCCCGAACTGCCAGGTCAGGTACTCCCTGGACCGGAAACAAGCAACCTAGGACCGGTTTCAGGGTATCACCCTTCATCATCCAGGCTAGCTTGAATCCAGTGGCACATCGAGCAAGGGACCCAAGTCAGGGCATACCCTTCTCACTTAGGGCAACTTTAGCAACACGAAAGGATTATGGACGAAATGCTGAACAATGCAAACATTTACCCCCAGTCACAGATCTGGGTTTAATCCATTGTTATTTAGCTCACCATGCCACCCGTCATACAAATAAACATCATATAAATATATCATAAAGTGTGTTCGAAACTGAAAAGATTTTTTCAAAAAGGTTTTTTTTTTAACTTGCCAAAGTGTTTCACCTTATTGAGAGGTATTTTTTTAAACAACTATAGTTTGAATGTAGAATGAGCTTAGAACCATTCCTGGGCACGCCCCCACCGACAAAGCTATTAGTCATTTGTCACATACACTGTTTATGTAGCCTACAGTCTTATGATACAGCGAACATTATTTTTTATTAAATCAAACATAAGATATTTTTTGACAGCACATATCCTGAACTTGTGGATTTTAAGGTGCATTCATATGTGATAATGTAGAAAGAAGAGGCTCAGTGAAATAAAATATTTGCCTATGATCACATTCTTTAGTCAAGTGGGGAAGCCGGGATTGGTCCCAGGATTTCTGCTTTCACAGTGTGCAGTTGAGACCTTGGGACCATATGGTTGTCTCGCTTGTGCTGTGACCCTTGGAAAAAACTTTTATACCCCGCCACTTTCAAAAGTCATCAGCCTATACTGTTCTCATGAGAGGTGAAATTAATCCAGTCAGTAGTTATCAGTAGTAGTAAACCTATTCTCCAGCAGGCCAAATCTGATGTCCCATTATTTGAGACAGTGCCTTTGATTTAGAAAAGAATGTTGTTTTATGAGAAAAAATCAACTAAAAACAATACGGGGATGCCTATGTATCAAAGTTAACTGTGCCTTTTGGTACTTCAGATGATGTGTCACACATGTACATGGCAGAGTTGACATGCAATAATTGACCAGGGTACGTCAGTTTTAAAACAGTTGTTGAGAGCAGATTTGGAATTCAAGTGCTGCACTGAAATATATGTTTAAGAATATCGGCATAAACACACTAGGTTATCACAAGTTGGGTTATATTTTGCTGCTGGTTGAACATAATTACAATTTAGTTTTAGCAGCATGCAATGTAGTATTTTTTATAAGGCCAGTAGAGGGCAGCATAGTTTTAAAGAAGTAGTAGAATACTTTACATCAGTTTGCAGTTTGAAGAAAGGGGGTGGCCATCAGTGTCACAACTGACATCATCTATAGGTGTCCATGCAAATTCAAAATGGCTGCTGCAAGGTCAGGTGAAAGACAAACTGGGGATTGAAAGGCAATAGAGACATCCCCAGCAGAGCTCCATGGACGTAGAACAGGTGAAGTCTGTGCACTCGGGCATGTAGAATCGAGGAGTGACTTGCTGCAAACACAATGGACTGTGATGCAGCTCCACTTCCCTCACACAGTAGTTTCCAGAAACTCAGTCTCCCACTAGAGCAACCTGTGCTCCTGTTGGTAGAACAAATGGATGGCAGCAAATGAAGTCAGCTGGAACGCACAAGGAGAGAGGATTGTTAAACCACGCAGTTCAGGCATAGTGTCCCCTTAAAGCTGGAAAAAGGGAGCGCACAGGCATTTCAAAAGGGCTTGAGTTTTGATGATGACGTGGTTTCTGCCATATTACAAACTCCTTCTATTCTCAGGGTTGATGGGTCAGGCCCCTCTGGTAGCTTGAGGGAAGATTGGGACAAGCTGTCTTCATTGAAACAGGACTTGATTAAAACAATAATACATGGAACCATCATGACTGAATACCTCCGGGCTAATATTGCCCCGAATGGTTTGATTGTGACTAATGTATCAAGAAGTTTTTTACAGGATTAACTTTTTTAGAAAGGATTGGGCACAAATTGCCTGAAAATGGACAAGAGATTGGCTGTTCCTAATCATTAATACATCTAAAAGGTTGGCCGACTCAATCACAGTCCAGATCAATTTAGCTGAAAATACACTGAAAACCACTCTGTCCTTGGCAACTTTCAAGAGCCGTTTAGCAGAAATCAATGCTGAACTCAATGACACAAAAGAATACCTGACTCAGCAGAAGATCTCTACATTACAAAAGGATATCACCAAGTTCAGTAAAAAGAAGGTTTATCCTTATATAAAAGATGATTATGAGGCAGATATTGGATCACGGTCTTCAGATGAGTCAGTTTCTTTGTACAAAAAAACCCGGAAATTCAGCAGTAGCTCCTCCTCAGATGGCGGGAGCACTGACGAAGGATTACCACATGCGTATTACAATCCTCTTCAGTTTCCAATACAGCAGCCTCTTACCTGGCAACCTCCATATCATTTTTTTCAACCACGCACAATGTTACCCTATGTACCTTTTTAAGGCCGGGGAAGAGGAAGAGGCAGGCAGAGAGGAAGAGGAAGACATGTACTCTGGGCACAACCAGAAGCACAAATGCTGACCAGAAGTCAAGGCAAGAACCTACCCGTAAGAACTTAGTTGTCAATTTTTCTTCTAGACAACTATCTGCAGATGAAATCAATGCTCTTAACAAACGGCTGGGCATCGTCCCAACCCCTAAAGAAGATTTTTTTTAAATTAATTGTGAGCTTTCCCAATTCTTTAGAAACATTCGGCTGCACTTTTGTTTCAAAGACAACCCTATGGAATCACAGAAGGAAGAAACAGGGCTTTGGAATCCTTCTTCCTTTGTTCCTCCTTATGCTTCAATGCCCTGTGAATTTCTTGCTTTTGAGAAAGCAATCATGACAGATGTGAATAAATTACGCCCAAAATGCACCTTTGCCAATACTACAACAATGGAGAAAGTGGCGCTAAAAGCATTAGGGCAGATCATTCTATAGTTATCAAACCAGCAGACAAAGGTGGAGCAATAGTTGTCCTAGACTCCCAAGTATTTAGAGCGGAGTGCCTTCGCCTTTTGAGTGACTCGACATATTACACCCCCATTTCACAAGATCTCACTGAGAGATTACACCTCCAGATCTGCACATTTATTCATGAGGCGGAAACTAATTCCTGGATATCTCATAAACAGGCAGAATTTTTGGAGACTACTCATCCTCGGATCCCATATTTTTACTGCCTCCCTAAGATTCATAAAGGCAAATCACCTCCCCCCGGACGTTCCATAGTTTCGGGAATAGGGTCTGTTCCAGAACCTCTTACAACCTTTTGCGATCATTTTTTTCAGCCCATTGTGAAAGCATCTTCTACATTTTTGAAGGATACTAAGGATGTCCTCAATTTGATCAATTCCATAAAGGCCACCGAAGAGGTACAAGCCCTAATTACCCTTGATGTGGAGTCTCTTTACACTAACATACCACAGGAAGCCACATTAAGAGTTATTGAGGATGCTCTATTGAACAGACCATGGATTTAACCTACTCTAGATCACTTCATTATGCAATGTGCTTCCTTAGCCTTAACTGAGAATTTTTTGCAATTAGAAAATCAGCTGTATCATCAAATACGCGGTACATCGATGGGGAGTACCTTTGCGCCAAGTCTAGCCTATCTATATGCGTACCATTTTGAACAACGATTTATACTCAACAACACTAATCCCTTTTCTGATAACATCAGATTATGATGTCGATACATCAACGATATTCTCATCTTATGGCAGGGTGAGGTGCATTTGGTTGAGTCTTTTACTAACTGGATCAACAGACTTGATCCCTTTTTGAAGTTTACTTCAACAGTGTCTCTAACAAGTATTTCCTTTTTGGATCTTACTATTACAATTAACAGTGGTAAACTGCAAACCTGCACTTTTCAAAAAGCAACAGATCGCAATAGTTTACTATTGTATGAGAGTCACCACCCTAAAGCTTTACGAGACAATTTACCGTATGGACAGTTTTTACGACTTCGGAAAGCTGTAGTAACATTTTGACTTTTGAAGCGCAAGCTAATGATTTAGCCACTAAACTACAAGATAGACATAACCCACAGAAAATCATTAATTCAGCCCACAAACGGGCTCACAACAACAATAGAGCCTTTTTATTGACAACTGAACCTAAAGAAACTGCACCTGGACTTACTTGAGTCTCCACATATACCCCATTGTCTAACACCCTAAAAAAAACTCATTAACAAACATTGGTAAATTCTCACCAGTGAGGGTGTAGCAGTACCAAAACCTTTATTTGCCTTTAAAAGGACCACTAGTATTAAGGGCTTAGTTGTACACACTAGACCAGTGTCAACCGTCAAGGAACCTGATCAAATCACACTTTGGAGACTTCTGCCGATTGACGCAGTAACATTAGATGTGGACGTCTTACCACTAAACTGAGTTTCCATTATTGTGACGTACAACATACCCCTGATGACATGTGGTGGACTGTACTTGGCACTTTAAAATCTTTTTCTAAATCTTTGTTAGAATTAGAGCAACATTGGGTGTTTAAATTGGGAACCCATATATATGTACTAAACAACAAAATACCATGGATGAGTGTTTCCACTTCTACTAGATACGTTTTTTTATACTTCAATATCGACATTCTTGGTAGTGGCTCTTCCTTCAATGAGGACAGCTATGAACATATTTTTTTAGATTTATGACCCAAACGTTTCAGTTTGAGCTATTTACCTACATGTTGTTCATGTACTCCATTATGCTCCTTTTGACACATAGATTTGAGGTTAATATAACATAATTAACTCTTATTTTTTTGACAAATATTTTGTATTGACTATTGCAGATGTTTTTACATCTTGTGGTTCAACTGTTTTTATCCATAGATCAGTCTTGGCTCACTAAGAAAGCTGTTTTCATCTGGGGTTTATATAAAAAAATGAGTCAGTTTTCTCTTTTCATACTCTCACAGTCCACGAGTGAAGCATGTTGTCCTTTTTCTATTTCTGGAACCTAACGACGAAGGGCGGGCACGGACACCAACTAATTCTTATCCTAATTGGCTGTCTGTGCCCCGACCATTCTATTTGACCCGGGAGCTGCGTTCACTTCCTGCTTTTCAGGAACGCGGCCCCGGTGTAGGTCTCCGGCGATGGACTGTCGTTGGCAATGTGAGTAAGTCCGCTCTAAGTGAGCGTCTTGATTTATTGTTTCTTCTTTTTTTATTGAGCCTGTGTTTTAGTAGTTTGTCCTTAAAATACTAAAGCTTTGAAAGGACGCTTTCCCTTTTTTATGTGTGGATACGTGATTTATTAATATATCCACACTAACCTGACTGCACCATGGGCCCATGGAGTGCTTTTTCATTGAGATATTGCCCCGATTCTGATGTATCGGTTTCGTTTATTTGAAGTTATATTCTTTTCTGGTACATAACATTCGCTGATATTGTTGCAGCCATGAATGTGCCTAACAAGTACTGTGTGTTGACTTGTTATTTTACACCTAATTGGTCCTCTCATCTTCATGACTGTTCTACATTATACTTGAAATATCCAATATATGTCATATTTTAACATCTTTTACCCCACATTTTGAACAGTATTAACAAAGATACGATAATGCTTTTTGTTCTCAGTGTCTATTGCTTTACAGAATTTAATCTTTCACGATACCTCTGTAGAAACAACGATAATCTACAGGCTTGCTTTTTCCCATGGAGCCCTGTCCCTAGTTAAGGATGGTAAGCACTATCGATTTGATTTGATTTTTATCACTTAGCACGGCAACACATCAGCACTGAGTGCCACGTCACGTTCATACGACTACATAAATTGTGTATTATATAGATGGAACCTGCAACTATTTGGCATGTCTGAGTTGTGTTTTCACAGGTTTCTCTCATTTTTATCTACTTGACATAGAACTGATGTGAGTAACTTTCACCCATTTCTTTGTTTTTTTGCACATTCAGTATAGATGAACTGAGTGTAGTTTGCACTGTAAGCTTAGGAGAAGGTTATTGTATATAGTCCTGATGAATCGCCAAGTGATCCGTTCTGACTTTTTAAGGTGCCAAACATGTTGACTTATTCTAGCAGTTAAAGAAACTTAATTTTTCTACTCTTTTTGTAGAGTGTGGGATCATTATTTCCCTTTCACTCTGCATGGTCTTTTAATCTTGATCAGCTCCTTTCTCGCTCAATAAAATCTGTTTTTCAAGTAGGTGGCAGAGCCAATTTTATTATATATATATTTTGTTCTCTCCAGCTCTTTTTCCTTTCTCTGTAACCCATAGATTTAAATTTACTCCTATTTTTCCATATTTTGGCACAGATTATCACAAAAGAACTCCGGCAAAGAGCCCCATTGCAGCGCTGGTCTGACGTGGAGCAAGCCCAATGATGAAGCATGATATCCGACAGATGTGTGAGGGATTTTGCTTCTATATTTAGAAGTGCCTGAGAGACCTGTGTTTTTATTTGTATTTTGGAACAGTGTACTTTATTTTTTCAATACAACAATTAGGGAGAGTGTACACTGGACCAGTCAATCTCCCTGTCCCCCTCTCTGTTTTGATCTCAAAAGGCTCTACATGCAAAATTCAGCATTCCAGGTAGTGTAGGAACAGATCTGTGGCTCGAAGTAATAACAAAATTTAGTAAGCCATGGTGGAGCCAATTTAGAAACTGCTCATCTTCGAGTGGACCAAGTCCAACCTCCACTATTTGACTTGCAAAAAAATACGGAAATGTTTTGGAAGTTAAAGTAAGAAAATGCAAAATAGGATTCTTCTTTGGCTGATACAAAATCGCAAGGCTCATTATAACACTGAAAGTGGGCTATCAGTTTGAAATGCATCACAAAGAAAGATAAAATGTTTTAGAAAATATGTTCCACAAATTATTTAAACATCATTATCTAGAGGAGAGAAAATCAGATAACTTGGCATGCCCACAAACTCAAAAGGGTCTCTCCAATTAGCTAGGATTCAACTATTAGCCAAATACTTACTCAGCATGTGTGTAATCCTTTTTCAAAATTGCGGGAATCCCACAGGCAAATGTGTTCCCACCTGCCTTATACATTGTGTCAAACAGGAGCTGGGAAGACAACTTTGGAGCTGTCAATGATGAACAGATGTGAATACAGACCTTCATTCTTTGCTTGCTTCTTATTTGCAGCTCAGTGACACAGAGAACACTACATCAATTTGCCTTTCAAGCTGAACAAGCAGAGCAAAAGCTGATTACATTTAGCCCACCAAAATTTGCCAGAAGAAGAGATATTTAAAATTGGTTGGATGTTCATATGGGCTTTCCGGCAATTTACCTTGCAAACAATTTTCATAGGTATAAATTGTTATTGCAGGCAGTACTTCGACATGAATTTCATTTGTTGAAGGTATTAGCTGTATGTTGCTCACTACCTCAGTTAATGCCTAGAGTTGAGGCTAAGAGTAGATTATGAGATAAAATGGTAATTAACAATCATTTACAACTACTGGCGTGGGGACAAAGACCCTATACGCATTATTCATGCCACTACCAAGAAATCCCGCCCCAAACTGTCCATCACCATTTATTGCAGCATCAACACAGATAAAGAAGTACATGTAATTCTTGGAAGACTTCCATGAAACTGCCTGTCAGTGTTGTTGAGAAGCCAGGGAAAAAACTCCCAGCATTTCTGCGAAACCTATCAACAGATACTGACTTTTGGAGGCATCAAAAGGCACGGTTTATTAGCTGCCTGTGAGTGTTTTGCCAAAGCTGTTCATATCATACCACTAAATAGCGTCAGTCTTCTTTCAGCGTTTTGGTGGAACTGTTAACTCATCCCCACTGGCATGTAACCCATCCTAACAACCTTACAATCTGACCCTGTCTAATTTATAAATGCCTTACTGCTAAACGTATTAATACCATAAACAAGCCCCTTACTTTTTCATGGCTATTTATCATGGATAGTTACCATTGGGTTTTGGAAATTATTCTATAGTTCATGTTTTACTGAGTTGCTAAATATGGACATCATGCCATTAAAGGCTCAAAACACAAACATTACTTGATATAAATGATTTCAAATAACGACGTTTGGATGAGATTTTGCATACACCTTAGCATCTAAATTGATGAGGGAGATTGGTCTACCATTTTTAGCTAAATTTAGATCTTAATCGTCTTTTGGTATAACAACTATGGTGGCTTCACTTGCTTTTCCCAAAACAGACCCCGAAGTGGCAAAATAGCGGAAAAGGTCTGACAACATAGGGACCAGAGAAGTGACAATTGATTTGTAAAGCCATCAGGGCCTGGTGCCTTATTTGATTTAATGGTTCCTATTGCTAAGTGTATTTCTTCCGCACTGAGGGGTGTTTTAAGTTTCTCTTTGTCTGCCTGAGACAGTAAAGGAAGATTTAATTTATCTAAATAGGCTCTACAGACTGCAGATGGTATCTAAGAGTCATCATGATATAAAGATTCATAGAAGTCTTTACATACATCCAGAATCTTTTGGTGATATGTCTGTATGGTATTTCTTTTATCTTTAAAGGAGCTAATACGCTTTTGGTTTTATTTGTGTTTTAAATAGGATGCATGCATTTTCACTGCTCTGTTCACCTCACAAAGTCTTAAGCCTTTGAACTTGTTGATTCATATCTTTGCCTTTTGGCTTAATACTGTAGTCTGTTATATTCATATTTTTCATTCATTAAAAGAGTGGGAGTATTTGGGTCAAGATTTGTTATGTGGCAGGCCTCAAGTTTCTTAATTTTGTTTTCTAGGGAGTTTAACTTATTATTATGTTTCTTATTTAGTTTTGCTTTATTATCGATTAAGGTGCCCCTAACTGTGGCTTTTAGTGCGGCCCAAAAAATAGGTGTCTCAATACTAGGGGAATTATTTCCTTTGGTACGAATAGTCATTTCTATGCATAGTTTATGGGTGATATCTTTCATAGATTCATTGTTGACTCACCAGAGATTATTTTTAGGTTTAGGGTTGGTCCCTATGATTGTTAAGGATATACAAGAGTGAGCTGAAATCAGTCTGGGTAATATGTCAGACTGATTAATAAGGTGTGTATGAGCACCTGACAGGAGTAAGTAATTTATTTTCGAATATGAAGAACGAGGAATGAAAAGAAGGTATACTCCCTGGTGTCCGGGTGTTGTAGTGTCCAGCAGCCTTTAAATGGAATTTACTACAGATATTTAACAAGGCTTTGTGAGATTTTGAAGACTAAAGAGGAAATTTTGATTGTCTACCTAGCATTGGATCAAGTGCAAGGTTGTGGTCTCCACCAACAATCATTAGTGAGTATTCAGGGATATTTTTTAGGTATCACTCAAGGAGTCCTAGAATTCTGGTATGTCAGAATTTGGACCATAAAGATTGAATGGATGAATGTGTTTTCCATTGTGGTTGAGTTTAGTGTGTATTAGCCTACCTGTAATATCTGCTGAGTGTAATGTTAAAGTAAGATTGAATTCTTGGAGATAATTGTTATTACTCAATTGTTTATTCATTGCGGGGGGTAACATATACCCTCACTTACCCATCTATTGTTAAGTGAGATAACTTCCTTTTGGCCAGTTTTAGTTTCTTGTAGTAATATCAGATCTGCTTTAAGTTTTGAAAAATTATTCTCAATTTTGTTCTTCTTGACCAGCTGATTTAGACCCTTAACTTTCCGTGAAATAATTTTCAAATTTTTATTTGATCTTCGGTTAGCCATATTACTACAGTTGGTATTTGATGGAATTTACCACGTCAGAAGTGTCAAGATGTATGAACACTAGAATACAGTGCATTGAACAGTATGAGCTATATATAACCTGCATTCTACAATTATGATTTGGAAGAGTGAAGTTCGGACCATATACAGGTGGGATAAATTGTGGTGACAATATTATGAGCTGAGTAGTTGTTTATCATTGATACATTCGGTGGTACAATGAGGACAATCAAGATAGCCAATGTAAATAAGACGCATAAACATAAGAGAGCAATGAAAATGAAACAATGAAACCAGCCAACCAAAAAAGCCCTAAAAATCTCTTTCCCACCAGAATTTTCATAGATGTATGGCACAATTTGAGGTATTCTTCTGTTTTAGATGATGCATCTTCCTACAACGCTGATTCATTGTGCTGCATCAGAGAATTTGTTTGTAATTTGAATAGTGTTAGCTCTTTTAGTGGTAAGTTCCAACTGCATTGCATTCATATTTGTTTTAGTAGATTTAGTCAGATCATCTAATTTCTTTAAAATCATTTCCATGGTTCTATTAATATCCACTTTTCCTTTTATCGACGAATCCGGTCCTCAGTGGTCAACCTCGGAGCGTTTCGTTGAAGATTTTAATTATTTTTCACCCATATTCAAGTTACGGTCACCACACAAATGGGATTGCAGTAAAGAGATTTAGTAATATCTACCAGCTGTACTGCTCTACTATTGTACTCATCTTAATTTCAAACTATAAGCATGTCAGTTTCCATTACTGAAATAAACAAGCCACTAATGTTAGTGAGCCCAACAATAGATATCCAAGGCAAGTATTGATGAATTGCCTTAATGGCAACAAATAATTAGCAGAGGATTTGAAAAGTTGCTGTGACCATGACCAGGCGTTAAGATATGGTTTAGTAACACCATGTAGAACTCGCAGGAATATTCAGTGGAAACATTTGCAATCCGATTTTCAAAACACAGGTATTACATAAGGGTGTAGCTGAGAAACGTACAGTGCCATATTAAGGCCAGGCAGAGCAGGAAAACTGTTGAGTTATAGCACATGGTCTGAACAAAACTTGATGCATATTTCGAGGCAAGTCAGCGAAAGCGGTGTTGGAAAAACGTGTGCACTGTAACAGTGAGATAATATTCATTTAAACCTTGTTCCCTTGTTTATGGCAAAATAAGCATGAAAGGTTTCTGCGTGGAGCCATCATAGAGTCAGTCAGCTTGGTGAAAACAATCTTGGGATTGCACCCGACTCCGTTTACATGATAAAACAGAAGGAAATATCCCACTGCGTGAAGCTGTGGTAAGACAAGCTAGATGTGTAAGTACCTGTGAGGGTTCACAGCGCTGTTTTTGGTGCAATGGTGTTACCGGCTTTCTCCGTTTCCCTTACTCCTGAGCTAAAGGCCCAGTGACGGCCATGTTGTTGAAAAGGACTCAGTGGTACAATCGGGTAACAAGATTGCAAGTGGGCTCAAATTTAAGGCTGACGAGGTGTTTACGGCGCCTGAGTCACAAACCAGAGATGGGTCAGACTGGCCTGTAGGGCAATACATCAGTGGCTGATGGACTTGTCTGACAGGTAATGTGTGTTTTTTTGGCTTTTTGTGGGCTTTCTTTATGGTCTGTTGTGGATATTATTACTGTTGATTACCCTGATAATAAAACAAACATTGCCTGCAACAAATTCAAATCTATGCAGTCTTCCATGCCTCACGAAACATTTATGCAGCGTGTTTGTACAGGCTTAAAATTGGCCCAATTTGCAAACAGGCGCCACTTTTTTTGCTATTCAATTGCTAATGGGTGCCACTTTTATTTTGGTGCCTGGGTCTATATTCCGTCCCAGTCCTACCCTGGTAGAACACCATGATTTACCTTGTAGTAGTGTTACTAGTGTAGCACTGCTCTGCCGTAGTATAAATCAGAAATTGTGCTAGAGCAAAGGAGAAGTGTCAGTTGTGTATTTTTAATGACTTAATGTGATGTTGCAGAATAAGTACAATTTTATGACAAGACCGGAGGCTCCTATTATGCTTTCTTTTCCTGCTTTATTTCAAACAGCAGCCAAGAAGAAAAGCACGAATCCCAGGGGATTGCAAACAAGCAACCAATGGGATAACAGAAACTAAGATCATTAACCAATCAATGCAGAGCATCACATAAGATATACCTATCCTGACTGCAGGCAGCCCTCTTTTCTTGCTGCTCGCAGTCAAGATAAGTATACCCTTCATTGCTCCTTATATTATCTGTTATTTCCTTGTATTTATATTATATTATATGTTCATTTATTATCGTGTTAAAACTCTTGTTGTATCGTTTCTTGTGAATATTTGTAATACTTGGTAGTTTGACACTTCAACACGTCTTTTTTCTCGAATTCCGTTTGTCAGAGGCGCGTCGCCGCGAACGTTCTATCCTGAACGCCGGCTGACGCGACCTCTACTCTGGCAGCTGGCTTCAGTCCAACACATTCCTTTCACCGCAGAGCGTCGCTGGGTGAAAGCTTTGACAGCTCTATCGATTTTTTCTGCCGCTTCACTGCCATTCTTCGTTTCGCTTCTAAAACACGAGTTAAAAGCTTGAAGGCTTTTATTGATTTTGCAATTAGCCACACTTGTATAAACAAAAGCAGCTGAGACTGTTCATGGAGAGCCGGCAGTAATTCTTCTCAAGAGTTCCTGCATATTTGTTCGGTGAGTCACAGGTCATGAACCTGAAAGCTTGTGTTTTCAAATTTAACCCTTTTAAACACCGTTTTTTCTCTCTTTGTCATAGCTATGGATTTTTCAGACTACTTTAAATCTAATGAAGACTCTCAAGAAGACTTCTCCTATAATTTAAATAGCTTCATTCAATCCTCTGTCAAGAAAGCAGTTTCTGCTTCTATGGACAAAATTTCTAAACAAATTCAGTCCACTATGTCCTCATGTCTATCTCAATCGCAAATGGCCCATTCTGCGGGGGAAAGCAGAAAGCGCAAAGCCCCGGAGGCTTCTCAAAGTCAGTCTAATGACTCATCTGCGCTTATGGTTGGTGAGTCAAACTCACACGGGATAGAGGACAAAGTCCCTCAAAGGCCTCCCAGTTCGGAGGGGAATAAAAATTTGGGTCAAAAATGTAAAAGTAAGTCAAAAAATGTCCCCAAGACCCAAAAAATTGTGATTGAGGATATTAAAGATACCGATGACGATGCTGATTCTATTGTCTCCTCGTCAGACATTGAGGACGATAATTACTCTAATTTTTGGATCGGACCTCTTCCTAAAAAATCAAAATTAGCTTCATCTAGCCAATCCCATCCCCCCCTCTTAGATTCTGACAGCAACCCCATGTTTGACCCTGGACTAATCCACCATCCTAATTCGACAGAATGGGTTCCCTCCGATCATGTAGCAAAATATATTTTAGCTAAATTGCGACTTCCTCTAGACAAACAAGTTCGTTCAAGACTACGAGCTGAATGTCCCAGACCTTCCCTCCCGTTACACATTACCGATACCCCTGCCATAGACCCGTCCCTCCTAACATTCTTCTCCAACTTTGGCAAGGACCCACGCAAAGGGGTGGACAGAGCATGGGCTCTATGTCAAGATAAAGTACTGGATCTGGTCGGGCCGTTATCCCGCATTTTTGATCTAGCTGAATCAGCTAGAGCCAATGATGAGTCTATTGACCCAGAAGAACTCTCTCTCTGGACTCAAGAGAGCTTTTTGCTTGCTGGGTAATGCCAACTCAGCCATGACGCATGAACGCCGTAAAGGTCTTCTGCTTAAGCTTGACCCTAAACTTGCAAATTTGGCGTCTAAAGATCCAGGAGCCAAAGCCGAATGCTTACTGTTCGGGGACAATTTCATAAAGGAACTAGGCAAATATGTTACCACTTTTGCTTCAATTAACAAAGCCCAACAATCACTTAAAAAGGTTTTTAATTCTCGGGTTTTTGTCAGGGCCGGTAGAGGCAGAAGCCGCTCCACCGGCCGCCCTTCCAGAAACCAAGGCTTCAGAGGTTCATTTGCTTACCAGCAACAACAGCAACAAGACTTTCGTCCCCAGTTCTACCCCCAGCGCTCCAGAGGATACAGAGGGAGGAACCAACGCAGATCCTACAACAATTCAGGTAAACCTTCCTTCTGGCCATCCTTCTGTAGGGGGTCGTCTAAAATTGTTTCTCCACAAATGGATAGAGATTACCTCAGATCCCTGGGTACTCAACACAATCAAAGGTTATTTAATAGAATTTTACGAGAGTCCCTATCAAAACTTTCCGCTGCCCCCTCTCAAATTTTCAAAAGAAATGTCAGACCTAATCTCTGCAGAAATACAAGAGCTTCTTCAGAAACAAGCTATTCAACCGGCATTTCCCCTTCCTTCAGGCTTCATAAGCCCACTGTTTTTAGTAATAAGAAAAAACAAGAAAATCAGACCAGTCATCAATCTCAGGCAATTCAATCACTTTGTTGTATACAGACACTTCAAGATGGAAACCATTCTCCAGCTCCGAGATTCCCTACTTCTCAACGACTGGATGGTCCGTCTAGATCTCCAAGACGCATACCTAACAGTTCCAGTTCACTACTCTCACAGAAAGTTCCTTCAATTTCAATAGAATCTCAATACCTATCAATTTACTTGTCTTCCCTTCGGTCTCTCTTCAGCTCCTTGGTGTTTCACAAAGCTAATGAAACCTATAGTAGCTCTTCTTCGATCTCAAGGTTTCAGATTAATAATATACTTAGACGATATTCTTCTAATGCATCAAGACATTTCTACTCTGAAGTCCCAACTCGCTTACACCATCTCCCTTCTTTCAGACCTAGGCTTTCTAGTAAACCAGCAGAAGTCAATATTTACCCCTTCACAAAAGATGGAATTCTTAGGATTCCTGATCAATTCCCCTCAAGGTCTCCTTCAACTCCCGATCTCAAAAATAAAACACATCAAATCCGAGATAACCCTATCTTTACAGCAGACTTCTCTCTCCCTCAGGTCTCTTGCAAGAATTGTAGGTCTTCTTTCTTCTTCAATTCAAGCAATCTTTCCAGGCCCTCTTCACTATCGGGCTCTTCAGAGATTAAAAATTCGTCATCTTCGCAAAGGTCTTGCTTATTCAGATTTCATCCCCCTCGATCTCGAATCCCGTACAGAACTCCAATGGTGGCTGGATCACCTCGAAGCCTGGAACGGCAGGACCATCTTTGCCTCAGTCCCAGATCTTGTGTTAGAATCCGATGCAAGCCTAACAGGTTGGGGCGCAAGGTGTGGTCACATATCGACTGGAGGCACATGGTCTCGACAGGAGTCTTCATTGCACATCAATTATTTTTGCAATAAGGACTTTCACCAAAAACAAAGTTTCTTGTTCCGTACTCCTTCGTATGGACAATCTTACAGCGGTAAGATATATAAATCACCTTGGCGGTACCAAATCCAAACCACTAGCAGAACTGGCAAAAAGTTTTTGGGATTTCTGCCTTCACAGAAAAATTTCAGTTCAAGCGGAATACTTACCAGGTTCTCTCAACTCAGTCGCAGATTGGTTTTCTCGTCATCTTTCAGACTACAGCGACTGGAAACTTCACTCTTCAGTCTTCAACTCTATCCATCACAAGTGGGGTCCCTTTCACACAGACCTGTTTGCATCCCGTCTGAACACTCAGCTACCTTGTTTCTTCAGCTGGAGACCAGACCCTCATGCGTTAGCGACCGATGCCTTTCTCCAACAGTGGGATTCCGCAACGCACTATGCATTCCCTCCGTTCATAATGATAAACAGAGTCCTCAATCATCTCCGACGACAAAACGCCACTATAGTCTTAATAGTTCCGTTCTGGCAAGCTCAAGTATGGTTTCCCACTCTCCTGGAGTTAGCCGTCGACTTTCCCGTCCTGCTATCCTCCTTTCCCTCACTACTTCTCAATCCTCAAGGTCTTCCCCACGATCTCATTGTCAACAAAACCCTGTTTCTATCCGCTTGGAAAGTCTCAGGTCTTCATCGTCTTATCCAGGAATTTCACTCGAAGCTTCAGCTTATATCAACAGCTCCTGGGCTCCCGGCACTTCCAAAGCATACAAGTCAGCGTGGTCTATCTGGTCTAGCTGGTGTTTGGGAAAATCATGCGATCCCTTTTCAGCAGATCTAACTTTAATAGCTAACTTCCTGGCCTCTCAGGCTAGCGCAGGCAAATCTTACAGAACCATTAATCTTTATAGATCAGCATTGTCGCTACATCTTCCTCTTATAAACGGAAAACCAGTAGGAGAACATCCTATGATTTGTCGTTTATTAAGAGGAGTGAAATTTTCCAATCCACCAATTCCCAAATACTCCACCATATGGGACGTCAACCTAGTCCTTCAAATGTTTATCTCTTGGCAAGATAATGAATCCTTATCTCTGAAAATGCTTTCAGCCAAATTAACAATGTTACTGTGTCTTGTCTCTATAAAACATTTGTCAGATGTAAGAGCCTTAGATATCTCGGCTCGTCAATTCACTCCGTCTGGTATTCTATTCAATGTGTCCCGTCGTACTAAAACCAATATTACCTCTGTGTTTTATCCCTTTTTTCCAAATCAACCAAAACTCTGTGTAGGAAACTGTTTAAAAGTTTATGAACAAAAAACGGCCGATCTTAGAACATCTTCTGCTTCCCAACTTTTAATCTCCTTTAGGAAACCTTATAAACCGGTTTCTTCTCCTACCTTGGCTCGTTGGGTCAAATGGGTAATGTCACTAGCGGGCATTGATACTTCAAAATTTGGCGCCCATTCTGCTGGAGGTGCCATGGCATCAAAAGCCTTTTGGGCTGGCTCAAGATTGGAGGATATTCTAAGATCGGCAGATTGGTCTAATGATTCTACCTTTCGTACATTTTATTGTAAACCTGTTAATTCAGCAACTTCTATTGTAATTGACATGCTTTAAACAAGCATAATAGGAGCCTCCGGTCTTGTCATAAAATGTAGATTTTCCAAGTAGTTTATGATGGAAAGTCTTAATTTTATTAAAGACACGGAGGCGAGTATTATCCCACCACTTATTGTACTAATCTTGTTATCTCCCTCCCTTTCTAGCCAATACCAACGCTTCAGCATCCTCCTCAACTTAAGTCAGCGGATGCCTTTCCTTCACGAGGATCTCATTCACCACGACTTTCACGAAGCTCGGATCTGTACACCCAGCATCTGGTTAAACCATACATTGTTCCTAATTTGGACAGAATTCAAGACTTTTTTGCTCTAATTCTAGCAATATGTTTGATCTGTTGTATAGTACCTTTGTTTAAATCTGTTTCTTGACTGTCTCGCAAACGAAAAGAGGGCTGCCTGCAGTCAGGATAGGTATATCTTATTTGATGCTTTGCATTGATTGGTTAATGATCTTAGTTTCTGTTATCCCATTGGTTGCTTGTTTGCAATCCCCTGGGATTCGTGCTTTTCTTCTTGGCTGCTGTTTGAAATAAAGCAGGAAAAGAAAGCATAATACTCGCCTCCGTGTCTTTAATAAAATTAAGACTTTCCATCATAAACTACTTGGAAAATCTACATTGTTGCAAATATACAGCAACCAATCTTGTTTTTTTAATTCAATCTGCAGTCCTCGAAACCTGTGCAGGATACTGGTAGTGTGGTAAGTACTTAAATGCAAACTTAAATCAGGTTTGTCTTAGAAAAAGTAGTCATACCAGAGAACTTACCAAAGAGTAGCAGAAGACAGGTCATTTAAATGATAACTTACATCCACATGGAAGAACTCTCCCAGCAGAGTTAATGATTTGGAAAACAGAACTACAAGATTTTCCCCAGTTTTACCTGGTAGTAAAGCCATGTGGTCCATCCTTAGATAAATCAAGAATTGTACCTGGCAAATCTAATAAAACAGTTGGAGATTTCTTTCTGTATTTCCCAAAAGAGGAACACTTCTCATATTGGATAGGTGAACTGGTAAAAGAACATGTTGTGACATGCCAGTCTATTTTAAACATCATTGTTTTTCTTAATTTCAATCTGCAGGGAGTTTCTAATGTAAATTCCATGACCTCATCTGTAGAAAGCTTGCAGTTCCCACATAAAAACAGCAGCAAACAATGTGCCTTCTCCAGAAGCATTGAACATGATCTAGAAGTCGAAGTGCCACTGGCGACTGAGGTACTGTGAAGTCATTGGCATAATAAATTAGTAGTGTTCAGATCTAGATGGTCAAGACTAGTACTATGTCAATCACCACCATTACACCTTTTAGAGCAGATTTGCACAATGGTAGCCCTTATTTTCATCAGTCTGCCTCACACCCTTTTCCAGGTGCATAAGCCTGCCTCTGAGCAAAACAATATGTCCTGGGAAGGGCTCCGAAGTATGTGGAACCAGATCGTGTGAAGAGCGGTGCAGTACGGGAAGCTAATTGAGGCGGGAATCCCAAAATTACTCTGGTCCTCAACAGCTGCCAGGAATGTAAAAAGGCAAAATCCAGCCAACAAACCATCCATGAACCGGAAACTGTCTGGTTCGTGGGCAGTTCGGAGCTTCGTGCATCATGTGGTGCTCCCTCTCTTATGTGGGTCTGCTGACTAGCGAGAAACGCACCAACATTATGAAAACCCGAAAGTAGCCAGTTTTTCTGTTTTAAATGTCATTTATGGTCCTGCATCAGTCTGCAAAGGGGTTTGAGCAAAAGAACGGATTTCACCTGTGTCAGCATTTGCTAAATGTCTCCATTCAACCATAATATTGGACGGTGAACACCACAACCTGCCAAAATAAACCCAAAGCAGGCTTGAGAAATATGACCTATGGAGACTAGAGTACTGTAGTGTTTTAAAATTGCTTTAGCTAATCACATTAGCTGAAATTATATCTGTCATTCCTGTAATGAATCCGGCGTATACAGAGAAAAAGGAAACAACTGAAACACCTCAGTGGAAAACAAGAATTTTCCCAAGTGGAAACTGCAAATTTAGGATTACTGACTGGATGCAGCCTATGCCATTTACAGGTGCCTAACACCCCAAATGCACATTATATTGTGGTAATTATGTGCATAAGCATGCATTGCATGTTTAGACTGCATGCAATGAACATGTAGTATTTGCACACTTACATCATGAACGTCTTGAAAAAGTGAGGAGTATTACAAAGAATTGTGAATTAAAGATTTAGCAATGCAATTGTTAATTTACACCCAAAAATATGCATATATTTTTTACTTCACTTATGGCTGTGTAATAGGTCACTTTTCCGAATTTGAGACATTGTACTTTTGAATGTTATACTGCTCCATAGGCACTTCATACCATTTGTAAATGACATGTAGAGCATTAGCAAAGGTACACTTATTGGCAGAAATTTATATACCTAACGTTCTTATTGCTTATGGGATTTATAGAGCACACCATCACTCATCAGTAGTTTCTCTGGGCCAAATATGATAGATATTTGTTCCCCCTACTTCACTTTGACAGTTATTGTAAGAATAGTTAGGATTTCAATGGGGTCTTGATTATAGCAGATTTGTTTCAGCTCTCGACTAAAGTGGAAGAGCGTCCCAAAATTCAGCTACTAGTATGGAGAAACCTCTGCCTCCCCATTTTTCAAGCTTGTATTTTGGGACCGCTAACTGAAGTTTGTTCATCAATCTAACTGATCATGTAGGGTTGTACTTTTGTAGTTCCTGAAAAGGAAAGGCACGAGCAGTTTCATAATAGATTCTGTGATGTACACATGCAGTTTTAATATAAGTTTTCCTACTTGGGGGATGGGTACTCAGAGTTTCTTGAACATTTGTGAATTACACCCCGCCCCTTCCTATACAAGTGATGTATTTATTTCTACACAATGTTTTTGCCATTTACATAGAAAGGTATATCAGTGTGAGTCAGTGCTTAATTTACATATAAACAAGTGCCAGGGACCACGTTATTGCTCATGGGGCACTGTAGGTAGCATTTCTGACTGGAACGTTGATCACCGCCAAATGTCAATATAAGCACTCCCTGCTAAACATCACACTCCTATAAATGTGACAGTTAGGACAATTCCAAACCACCCAAAGCAGTAAGAATGGGCTGGATGCTGTAGACTTATATTTTAAAATGTATATTTAATTGTTGAACAGATGTACTCCTACAGAAATAAACAGGCAGCATCACCATGTGGTGGACTGTCATAAGCACTGGTGTGAGCATGTAAATTACGAGCCTGATTACGAGTTTGGTGGACATGGTACTGCCATCAAAACAACACCTGAATCACGACTGCACCATTGGTGGTCTGCCCACCCTATTAAGATGCATGCGGTTCCATAGATGAAAGACTGCTGCGTTCCCGTCGCTGCCGCCAGGAAATCTCAACCGCGGCAGTGGCGGGGCAGGCCAATGCACCTGTCGGAGGGCGGATCACCAGTGTCATCCCGCTGACGTCACTGTGGCGGTCCAACCAACACATCTGAGCTGGCAGAAAGGGAGGGATACAAGGGAGAAACTCATCTGTATTCAGCTTCTTATATCCTGTGCCACCAACGAGCCGATCCTACACATCCTGCCGCTGCTGTTATTGCTTGATGACGTCCAAAACTGACACCATCGTTGACTCAACCGACGGTAGGCTAAACTCATACCCATTTCAAACGACTTATCAGCAAATAGATGCCCCGCCATGGACCTGGCAAGGGATTTGTGGTCCCTGGTCAAAAATATTTTGTGGGCCCCTGTTGGGATTGTTCTCAGTGTATGAACCAATAAGAGCTCTATGATTCCCTCTTTGGCCAGGTCACTGAGATTGCACAAGCACACGCTACAAAAGTCGACCTGTGTTCACATCTCATAACCAGGGCTAGTGATGTGTGCATTAAATTGTGTCACACACAGCACCTCCTTTTCAATATCACAGCTATTAATCTCTGTGATACCCTCACATTGCCCACATGCTAGGTCCTCTTGTGATATCAAAGATACAAGGTATGACAATTTAACATCCTCCATGTGTGGATGGACAAATAACTAACTCGCACACATCAAACACATATCCAAACTACATCATAGGGAGAAGTGCAACCTAAATGATGTTGACATTAGCCAAGCCAAGCTGAAATGCCACCCAGTGCAATGTCCACCCCAATTGGATTTCATCCCACAAATCTACCTATTGAACATTTCCTCTGGTCCTGTGTAACTCCAGCACTAGTTCCAATGTTAGAGCATACTAACTACTTCAAATGGATCAGCAATCAGGGATGAAACAAACAGAACTGTAGTCACACATCCAATAACATCAAATAGTTAGAAAAGTAATGGCAGGACTAATGTGTTCCAAACGAAATAAGTGTTTAATTTTGCATAAACAATCAGATTTTTTAAACCAAAGGCCAATGGCCAGTGCATTTCCATACTGTGCAGCCCAGCACACTACTGTGCTACGTAACTTGCCCTTCCTGACATTGCCAGGGAACCTCCTCACAAAGGGGCGTCCATTGGGCATGGCAGGCACCTTGAAGATGTTACTTGGGATGGGGACGTTTGGGTTTGAGAGGGGTTTCCTTGGGTTTGGAAGGGTGGGGTTTGGAAGACGAAGGGTTGGACTTGGCGTTTAGAAGAGCAGGTTTTGGAGTTGGAAGGGCTGGACTAGGGGTGGATTTGTATATGGAATGGGTGGTTTCGGGTGTAGCAGGGGTTGGAACTTTTGTGAAAATGGTGGTAGGTGGGTTGGGAGGTCAGAGGGGTTTGTAAAAGGTTGGATCCTCAGTGGGTAACTTAGGTAGGGCTTTGGGAGTGATTTGGGACTTGAAGGTAGAGGGAGTGTCAGTGCCTGATGTGGTTAGGACTGTTGTGGATACAGGTGCATGTTTGTCAGGTGTATGTGCTGCAAGTATGGGTGTGTGTTGTACCTCAGGTGTCTGTTGGGTGAGTGACTGGGTGAGTGATTGTTTCATTCTGAGTGTGAGAGATGTGTCTGCTGGTGCAGAGGAAGTGCAGGGTGTGTGTGTGTGTGTGTGTGTTGTGACTGCTAATGTCGTGGTGACTGTGGGTGTGGGTGTCTGTGTGGATGTGGTGGTTCATGTGGGTGTGAAGGTGTCAGAGCTGGGTAGGGATGTGGTAGTGGGGGTGTGGTGTGTACATGCATTGTTGTCCCCTGTGCTGTGTGGAGATGTGATGGGGAGTGGTAAGAGTATGCGGATGTGGTGTTGTCAGTGGTGAGTGCGGTATCTGTGCATTTGGATGTGTGTAATTTATTTTTGTGTGGAGTTTGGTAACCAACACTTCTTGTGTGTCGCACATGGGCTACCTTTAGTATTGATTGGGAAATGCCTGCCTGTAACACACAAAGTTGGCGATGTAATACGTATGACTCTGGCCAGGACTCACCCCCTTGTAGCTGCTGTTCTCTCAACTGCCCATCAAGCTCCATTTAGGCCCCGGCCAGTCTGCGGGCCATTAGGGGGGTCAGGGTCCGGCGTAAGCCCCATCCACGTTGGGAGGACATCCACAGTTGAACCTCTGTGATCTTCCAGGTCCAGCACCTCAGGTCCTCCAACCTCTTTCGGCAATGGACACTATGTCCGTGATAGACCCCCTGTGTCTACACCTTCCAGGCGATGGCTTTCCAAATGGACTGCTTTTGATGGGCATTGACCTGTATGGATACTATACATGAATACACAGATTTTAACACCAAGATTATGGATATCTATTTAGCTGGGACACATTTTATTTACATTTAGCACAAGCCTAAATCAATAGTCAACACACTACATGTATAGTTCTCACATGCTTAGCAGTACAACAACATGAATGCACATTTTTGTAGTCATCTGCTGACTATCATCAACTCTGGTCATGCCCTACACTGACTAAGTCAGCCCATTAACATCATGTAGCCCAGGGCCATCCTACATGTACTGTGATGGTAGCTACTATGAAATGCAACACACCATTGTGACCTGATGCATATGGTCCATTCAGCCTGGTACCATAGTATAGAGTACATTCTACTACTCAGGTCACAAAGAAAGGGCTGGGGTGTGTGTCACTGAGAGCTTCCACTATGAGGATGTGTGGACATGCAGACTACTTAATGGGATATCATTCTATGTCTGATTGAGTTTGTGTGGTATGTACTGCTATCACAGGACACACCTTTTGCCATATGTGGCACTGTTACAAGGATGACATCAACATACCATTGTATTTATTGTTTGTTTTGTTTATTGGTACTAAGCTGGTGATTCACATATCAAATTCTCTTCAGAAGTAATAACCTATCTACACTGTTATTGTGTTGCACATGCAACTGGCATGTACAGTGCAAGCATGACTTATGGGAAAGTGACAACAGACCTATGGGAGTGAGGGGACTATCATAAATATATGACAGACATTGACAATGTGGGTGGTTGGACCGGGCCCTTTTTGCAGGATCACCCCCAAACATTTTGCCTTCCACCTCCTGTTTTTCTGATCCTCTTTTGTTGACGTTAGGACCCTGGGCACTTTATCACTGCTGATCAGTGCTAAAGTTCATGTGCTCTCTCCTCTAAACATGGTATGATTGGCTTACTCCTGATTGGCACATTCAGTTTACCTGTAAGTCGCTTGTACAGTGGTATCCCCTATACATAGGGCTTGTAAATTAAATACTACTAATGGGCCTGAAGCGCAGCTTGCACCACCCACAGAAGCAGCCTTTCAAACTTGTCTCAGGCCTGCCACTGCAAGGCTTGTGTGCGCAGTTTACTGACTTGGCATCTAAAGTTACTTGTCAAGCCTTGAACTCCCCCTTTGCTACATATAGGTCACCCCTAAGGAAGGCCCTAGGTAGCCCCATGGGTAGGGTCCTGTGTAGATAAAATGTAGGACATGTGCCTTCACTGTGTGGAATGTCTTGGTAGTGACTCACAGCCTATTTGGTTTCTCACTGCTGTGAGTGCTGCCCATCTCATAAGCTGGCATTAGGGATTCCCTTATATATGTCTAAGTGGTATTTCTGACCTATGAGGAATAGTATGGGCATGTTTGGTATGTTTGGAATGGTATTAAGAAATCCTGCTTATTGGTGTAGGTGGATTTTTTATTACTAATGTGGAAATTCCATTTCACTGTGCTTATGACTCTTGTGCTTTGCAGCCTGACTCCAATCTACGTCTGAGGTAGAGTGAGAGCTGGGCTTTATGAATAGTTTCCAGACAGCCATCACACTGGGAGGGTGGAGGCATAACAGGATCCCATCTGCATACTGAGTGCTCTTCCTAGGCTAGGAGATTGGGAGGTGGGGCACACCTACATGTTTATAGGCTGTGTCCTACTTTCACACAGGGGGCTCATTTACCCCCTACTGATGTCTGGTGCCATGGCCAGTGATGAAAGGGGGTGTTGTGCACTTTTGAAGTTTTTTTGAAGTGGCCCCTAGATAAAAGACATTTTGAGTATAAGTACAGGGGCTGTAGCCCCATGTTTTTAGACACTGCGTGGACTTGTAACCAGGTGCTGCTGGCTCCACCGACTGCACACTGCCAGAAGGAATTGTTTTGCTGCCAGGAAGAACCGCCATTGGACAGAATTGCTTGTTGTGCTGACCTGTGGCTTAGAGGATTGGCACTCTGCTCAAGGACCCTGATGTGCTGGCCTGCTGCTAGTTCCCTGCACCTTTGTGCTCCCCAGTTGTTCTCCTGAGGCTGGGGGGTGTGTCCCACTTTCTGTCTTGCTGTACCTCAGCGTGTGGTGAGCACTGTATTAAGGGGAAAGTGTGTGGTGAGGTGAGCACTTCCTGTCCTGTGGCTCTGTCAACCCTCAGGAGAAGTGGTGTAAGGGGGGCGCTGCGCCCAACTGGCAGGAAGCACATGGTGAGCACTCCTACTTACCCCATGGCTGTGTCCTTGTTTGGTTACTGACACACCCAGCGTTGCATTGTTCCACCCCCGCCACCTACATCGTCCTTGAGGGCCGGGGTGAAGGAGGAGTATGGCGGAGCTCACTGGCAGTGCCCAGGGAAGTTCAGATGAAGCAAGCACTCCCCAGTGCCCCAGGGGCAGAAGCAGGCATCCACTTCTGAAGCGGAGGCACTGTGTGACACGCTGCTCCTCTCTGCTGGATTCACCTCTGAGACCCGAACTGCCGAAGGAGCAGAAGCCTTCATGTGGATGAAGGCAGCAGTCTGGGAGGCCCTGGAGCGCTCCAAACGTACTACCAGTGGCGGCTTGTTGGGACGTTGCAGAGGTTGGCAGCTGCACTGTGTGGACGCGGGTGGCTGCCTCTTGTTTTTATGGTGAGGTCTCCCCCCACTGACGAGAGAACTCTGTGAGCCTCCCTCTCGGTTTACTCATACCTTGCGGGCATTGATATGTGGAATCCGGTTGCAGGATGGGGTGGCAACCCTCAACGGAGGTCCCCGAATCTTGCTGATTGCACTCGAGTGACCGAAATTATGGTTATAGGTGCACAGGAGTTCCTGTGCCCAACATGATGAGTTACTTTACAATATCATAAGAGCTAAGAGCGCAGGAGCTCTGTGTCTCACAGCCTGGTGGTGAGGCTGTGGATGTCAATATGTATAAGGTGATGCTTTGCTTACTCCTTTTACGTTTTGCACCTATCCCCCGTATTCTATGCCATCAGTGTTTATGCTACAGTCCATGACCTGATGTTAGGTTATATGTCGTCCTTGCCTTGCTAGGGTCACCTGCATATTTTCAGGATCTGCCTTGTAAGCATTGGGAGGGTGTGTTTTCATGAGATTTCATGAGATTTGCAATGTGGAAATGTATCTTGTATTTGCATTCATCATGATGTTTGACAATTGCATAGTTCGCAAAGTAATTACGTAATTTTGGTCTATGTTATATCTGTAATACAGTTTATTTTATATAATCTGGTGTGGAGTCTCTTTTGTTGTGTACTTATTGTAACACAACAGTGTGTTGTGCAAAGGCTTGACACTTTGCCTCTGGGATAAGGCTGGCTGCCTGGCCAAGCTACCAAGGGGTGAGCATGGGTTAGCTTGGGTGTGTAACTTCCTTACCCTGACTAGAGTGGTGGGTTCTGCCTTGCTGCCTGCCTTAAGTGTATACACCAGCCAACTAGAAACCCAATTTCTAACATCGGTCAGTGGAAAGAAGTATCAGGGCAGGCAGGTTAACTCAGTCACCATCCCAAATGTTGTCCATGTGAAAGCAATCAGAGCTAGTATTGGTTCAGAAAACTCATTTTGGGAACATCCAAGGATCCCCAGGTCTACAGGGAGATTACCCTGTGCATCAGTTGTATTGCCATAGTAACTCTGCCCTAGCCTGGGCCATTGCCCACAGTTGGCAAAACTCATTGTCAGGCCGTGCTGGGCATACTGATCCCACATGAACATCACATTTCCAGTACTTCAAAACATAAATGTACATCTATGGCCATCCAAACGTCACAAGGGTAAGCAGGATTCACTCTGGGACACATGGGCACACATGGGCATATTGTAGCCTGTGAGAATGGAATGGATGGAGTTAAACAGAGTAAAACATCTACGTAAGACAGGTACCTGTTCCTTTGGTGTGCCATAGAGCTGGCCATACAGGGGAAGCACTTCTTCAACCAGTAGCTCCATTGGAGAGAAGACTCACCTAATTGGTCTGGCATGATTGCTCCCAGAGGTGGCAAACAGCAGCTAAAGTGGAGGAAGTGTTGATAGCAGCAGTGTCGGGAGGCAAGTGAGTTATTTTTAAAACCACAGTGTACATGTACACCACGTATGTGGTCATCAGCGTAGATGGACACAGCCATTGGCCCTCTATTGTCACAATCATCATTAGCCTATACTTGTGTCCGTTGTGGATGGAACTGCCCACTGCGCGGTCAAGTTCCACTGGCAACAGCAGGTTCTAAATGCCCAATTTGTGAGGAATGCCGCCATTTTAGTGGTTATAAGTAGAGTATTGGTGACTGTTAAGTACATCACAACCACTTCAAATGAGGGCTAACATATACATATGCACTACTCCATTGCCATGTGATTTCCATGACACACATTCAACTGTGTAGTGCATTACTGTGCATAAAAGCAAAATGTGCGCAGTGCACTGTACACTGCGGTTGACGTTTTTGTACCTTAAATATCAGAAATTACCATTATTGTGCTAAGAATACATTACTAAATGTATAATGTGCACATTTATGTTACATACACATGTGAAGGCCACAATGGGGATTATTGGTGGATGTTGGACAGTATACAATTAACATGTGGATAATGTGTTATGCTAGCTGAACAAGTTATGTGTTGTCACATTACTTTTGGGTGACTCTTCACATATGTTACTGTGGACACTGGGGCCAATGTTAAAAAACTGTTTTCAGTTCACACATAGGTACCCTGGGAGAGGGAGGAGACGACAGCCTCCAGTGTACCAGCCATTTCATCAAGAAGTTGTGTTTGAATAGGCAGTACAGGATTTATGTCATCAGTTGAAGCCTGATCTCCTGCCTCAAAACACTAATCCTTCATGTATCCCACCAACTGTGAAACATAGGGGAGTATTACATTCCCTGACCACAGGTTCCTTTCAATACACTGTGGCTATATTTGGTGGTATGTCACAACCAATGTTCAGTGGCGTATTACAAGGCCTGCTTTCAGCAATGATGAAACATATTGACAGCTACATCTGGTTTGCCAGAAATGAGCATTTATCCAGTGTGAAGATTGACTTCTATGCATTTGGTTGCCACCCATATGTGATTGGAGCCATTGATGGCACCCATATTGCCATAGTACCACCGGATGTCAGGGAACAAGTTTATCGGAACAGGAAGAACTTCCATTCTATCAATGTGCAAGTTCTGCTTACCGGTCTGTGCCCACTTCCCAGGATCAGCCCATGATTTCTTCATACTGCAGAACAGCACCATACCCCAGCTGATGTCACAATTACTACCGGAGAGGGCCTGGATTGTTGGTAAGTATAATCTGTCCTTACTTTGTGTGGGTAATGTCAGGTACTGTGATCAGAAAGTGCGTGACTTATTGTAGCACTTATGTCTGTCTTCCAACCAGGAGAGTCAGCATAGCCAAATAGTCCCTGGCTGTTGACCCCGCTCAGGAATACAACTACGCCAGGGGAAGCCCGCTTCAATGAGGCTCATGGAAGAACATGGCGGCCAGTGAAGCAGGCTTTTGGGCTACTGAACTGCATATTCAGCTGTCTGGACAAGACTGGAGGAGCCCTCCTCCACTCAGCTGGGAACGTGTGTCAAGTTACCATGGCCTGCTGCATGCTCCACGACATCGCCCTGCAACGGAATCTCCCTTATATTGTAGAGCATGGAGACCATGAAGTGCCACTTGATGCCAAATGATGATGATAGTGGTGAGGAGGAAGGGGCTGGCATGCATCAATATCTCATTGACAACTTCTTCTCATGAGTGCAAGTATGTTGTGAGCTGTCATGACTCTGACTATTAAAGCAGCTCTTGTGATGATGCAAGGAGTATGTTTAGGGAAAATAATAGGAAACGGAAGCTCTGGCAAATTCTGGTGAAAGGTTTTTGTGAAGGAAGGTTTTGACACATGCTCATTTTATTAGTGTTGCTTTGTTTACCTTCGATTTTTGTCATGGAGTGTGCTCTCAAGATGTTGACTATGTGAATTGTGTTCTATGTATGGTTTCAAGGGTAATCTCTTTGCTTTAATGTGTTTTATGTACCTTCACCATGGCATCTTCATTTGGATATTAGCAGGAATATGATGCTGTTTGGATGTACGAAGTGGGCATGGATTGTTCATGGAAATGTCTGTCACAGACTTTGGGTGTACAAAACCTGTACCAAAACAGCTTGCACAGTGATAGGATGGAAGTTAAAAATAATCCATTGTACTTGTTCCTTGTCGTGTGGTGGCCCTAATGCAGTATGTGTATCATCAAGTGCTCAAAGAAATGTTGGTTTGGGCCTAAATCATGCTAGTCTTTCTTCGCATTGGCTAAATCCTCAATGTGTTTAAACTGTGTGTAGCTGTTGATGTGTCTCATCACTACAGGCCAAAGCACTTGTGGCACATCAGGGACATTTGTTTGTGACATTACACCAGATGCCACAACACTGGATTGGAATGACCCTGGGATCAGAAACTGTTGTACTGCCATGTGTCTGTTTCTTGGTTTAAATTATGCAAGACTCCTTTTGTGAGGCAGGCGATATGGCTCCAGGCGATGACATAGTCCAATTGTATTTTGCCTATTCTATAGGAAATTGTCTGATGTATACCCTCCTTTCATGTTGTTAAGGTCTGCTTCTGAAAACGTGATCACTGACACAGAACATTTAAGTCATGTAATGATTTGCTCTGTTTCTGATATCATGCCAGCCTATGATTAGAAAAATGGAATAAAGATGTTATGACACAACACTTGTATGTATGTTCTGGTGTGCCATGGTTGTGATCCTGAGATACAAATTGTGTACATGCAACCTATTCATGCTTACACAAGTAGCTTGTTTTGGCATTGTAAAGTTCACATGGTAGTACATATATGCATTGTTAGATGTGAGATTTACTACAGCAGACAATGAGTTTGGGACATGCATTTATTAAAGTGGTAAAGGTGAAGAGATACATTGTGCAAAAACAAACATAAAAAATAAGTGAAGTAGTCAGTCATGGTGAACGAAACCATAGCTGTAGATGCCAAATTGTCTGAAGTCCAAAGTCCAAAATACTACTCCCATCAGAAAGGGAAAAGTGTCCAGAAATAGTCCAAAGAGTGAATGACTTACACACACTGGAGGAAATGAAGGTTAAGGTTTCTTGCTGGTAGTGGCGGGTGTCTTACCATACGCATCTCCTGGATGCAGGGGTGATGAGGTGTTCCGTTGCTGCAGAGACAGGGGTGTATGCAGGCGTGCCTTCATCTGGCAGCACCTCCCTTCCTGTGGCTGCCACAGATGTAGATGGCCCAGATGTAGTTGGACCACAGGAAGACGTAGATGGTGGTAGAAAAGCTCTGCACAAGGTTCTGTTGATGTCTTGCAGCACTCCAATTAAGTAGGCCATGTTGGTGTTGTGGATGGCCAGCTCCTGGTGTATGTCCCTGTGCAGCTGCTTAATCTTCCGGATTTCCGTCAATACCTGGCTCATCACGTCTTGGGACTCATGATAGACTCTCAAGACTTGGTCGATGGTTGCCTTGGTGTGAGTAAGCCCTGTGGCCTCACTCTGCTGGCCCGCAGTATGCCTCCCATGAACCCTACACCCACAAGCCTGTGCGCTTGGCCCAGGGTGCCCTCTCCCACTGGGTCCTGGTTCCTCTGTGGCTGGGCTGGTTAATCTCACCTCTGAATTCAGTACTGGGGGGCACAAGATGGTAGTAGCGGGGCTAGGTACACAGGTTAGGGGGGCTGGGGTTGGCTGAGGTGTTGCAGCTGGGGTGGGAGGTATTGATGTGGGCCCAGTGAGACTCACTGTTAACGTCTGCCCAGGCTGACCAGATGTGCCAAGACTGTCATCCACGTCTACATTCCCAGGAGTGCTGTCAATCAATCAAAAACATTTTTAGGTGCTTAGACCATCAAAGTTAATAACATACATCATATTACATAATTTATCATAAAAAATGCACTGTTAAAACTCGAAAAATTATACACATAAAACCACCTTAAAAAGTCAAAATAAAATAATTATAAAAAGCAAGATGCCAGTGCATCATGGATGCCTGCACAACATTTTGACAAATTTCATCAACTAAGCATACACATCATGTGTCCCTCACTGACTGGTCTTCCTGGGGAAAAAAACATGACACTAATTCAAATTATCTGTATCATTCTGGTTACTGTTAGATAATAGTTACCAAAAAGTGCATGCAATAGAATACTCATATTAATAATACATTATACTGGCTGGTTTATGTTGTTCACAATTAATAAATACACTACTATGATAAAATAAATAACTCCATATAACAATTAATCAATGTTAATCACATCAACAAATACACAACTATAATAGCAATATTAATTGATCCATAAAATACCCTTACAGAGAATAAAAAACAGCAATTGATAATACAATTAAAACAAGTGTTACACCCATGCCTAGAACTAACATCAAAGAGCAATTAGCAATAAAGTGCATGCTGATAAAGTGCATTATACATAATGGTAACATTTTGTATTTATCAAATATGGGAACACCCAGTACATTTATCTAAATTAATTCTTTAGATTCCCAAGCTTTATCCAGACATTAAACAAAATGAGCCACTGATGAAAAATATGACTGGAGTTGATGTATCAGACCTCATGATCTACTGAACATCAATATGGGTAATCCCTGAGTTTAGACATAGTGGACAAAGCCATTTCATATGCAGATCTTGGTACCCCGAGCATACGTATATTACATGCTCTCTTGTTTTGGAGGCTAAACCACACACTGGGCACACTATAGAAGCTTCATCTCCTTGCCACTTTACTGTAACCGCTCTTGTTGGAAAACTACCAAGTCTAAACATACATTCAAAAACAGAAACTGGTTTGAATACCAAAAACTGTTCAGTCAGGTGCCCTATTTTCTCACTTGTATTTATATCATTATTCGTATAAGACCAAAAACAAGTTTTTTGCACCCCCTTTAGAGATAGACTGTGGTGTTTCCCAATTTCTAAATAATCTCAACTTCGTACACCACCTTTGCATAAAACTTAACCACAGGACCTTTGTTGCTTCCTTATGGGAAGCAGATCTTTCAAGGAGTCCCTGTAATCCATTAATTCAGGAATCAACCAGATCCGGATCCAAAACAACAAGAACTTCAATTGAGCCAAATCGGCCACTCGTCTGAGACCCAGATCAAAATAAAGTGGAATTAGAGGAGTACTTACTGGTACAGAAACTAGGGCTCTAATAAAGTTGTTCTCCGACACCTGCAGCTTTTGTGAATCAACATAGCCCAAAATGCTGCCCCATAGAAAGTGGCACTCTGAGCTTTAGCCCTATAAGCCTCTATTGCTGGGGAAATGGAGCAGGAGAAGGTATTCTTTTGAAACCGAAGTATGGCTTTGGATCAATGTCAGATTACCAGTGAGCCTTTATTAATTTGCGACCCACATTTATATTGATCAGTCAAGGCCACCTCCAGGTAATCAAGCCCATAAACCCTTTCCAAACGCTTAGTACCAGCCTTGACAACACAGCTTTTGGCTGCATTTTTACCAAAGACCATGAACTTAGTTTTGGTCGTATTTAGTTCTAATCCCCTGTTCTCACAAAACTCCATGAATTTATCCAGCAACTTTTGCAGGCCCAGTGGAGATCTAGATATTAAAAGGGGGTCATCAGCAAACAATGGAATGGATGTTTTGATATAATTCAAAATTGGAGAATCATTAACACATTGCAATAGCGCCTTATCCACATCGTTTATATATAATGTGAAAAGTCTGGGTTCCAGAACACATCCTTTGCGAACCCCCATGAGATGGCAATGAGTGCTGTAATTACTGAGGGCTTCATCCCGGGGTGGAGTGGGAGTCTGTTCGGTGGTCAATCTCTGCCCAGGTGCTGTGCCAGATTGACCTGTTGTGAAATAGAGAACATTGTTATTTGTTGAAGTGTGGTATCTACATCCAAATGTTTTGTGTCACAGTAAGTAGATACCAAGGAAGAGCAAAATAAGTAGAGATTACTATAGTGATATATTTCTGTTTTATTGAACTCATTAATAAGACATTTGGGGACATGCAATACATGTACTTGAATTGAGCAGGTCATTAGATGTGCTGATGTGTTGCATTTTGGATTAATGAACGAACATGACATCTCACAAACAATTAAGCCAAAACAGTGGATAAGTAACAAGTATTTCACCTTTCCAAGGCCTAGTTGTGTACAATACAGGCGAACACACAACTTGGTTGTATACATAGTATTAGTCTTAATGTGAGCAGTGCAGAATCAGTGGGTCACCTGCCACTTCTAATCAGTTGATTTAGCTTAATGCCATACAAATATTTGAGATACACACTTAGGCCCTGATTTAAATTTTGGAGGAAACAGTCCCACCATCTACTTTGATGGGAAACCTGCCTGCTGCCGTGATGGTCCGCCTGCTATATTTAGATGTCAGTTTGAGCATAGGCCGCTGATGGTCCGCTGACACCGTCAAGAAACTTCACCCACAATGAAGGAGCGATAGTCAAAAGCGTCTGGCAGTGGTATGCCAGCCCCTTTTCCTTCCGAGTCAATCACGATGTGCAGTCCCGCAAGCGCAACTGTGGCGGCTAAACCTCCACACCTGAGTTGGCAGATTGGGAGCTATAATAACACAAAACCCACATTTTTAATCCTTCCCACATATCCTACCGCCATGAACCAGCTGCTACCACCCCTACAGTTGCATCTGGGCCAGGTCCAAGATGGTAATCAGCCCCGTCATTGCCAGAACAGAATGTAAGTAATTTCTGTTACCCTTGGAGTTGTAGCATCACAGTAATACTGGACTCGTGCATGGCTCAATAATTTGTGCAAACACCACCACAATGTTGCGCGATGCTGAAGTGAGTAATGTTGTAGTCGGAAAATGTATCAGAACAGACCTCGAGATATAAGTTGTACACACCAATCTGGTAAGTACAACCTACATGTCAATAGACACCTACACAAAAAGACTCAACAGTCATTTAGAGATGTGTTCACACAGGTGTGTGCAATAGTGTCCTCAAAAAATCCAAATATCAACTGACACAGTATTCCCAATCAGAACAAAACAATCCCATGATAATGTAGCAATTACACTACAACATGCTACAGGTGGGTGTACACAGAATATAATACAATTTTTACTGGTGAACTGCAAGGGTTTCAGAGATGTATAAAGGTCAAATGTCGCATTGGTGTGTGCAACAAATCACAAATGTGTGATCTCACATAGCTGTAAAGTGCCAGGTTCTCTGTGTAATGCATATGTGCATTTTATTGACATATCATATCAAAATAAACACATGCATTCTCTAGTCATAAAAACAGAAACACATAATTTTGGGGAAAGTGTCCAGTAACAACATAAATGCTTGCATCAAAATTAATATGTCCATCACTAATGTATGCATTTAAAAAAAGAACTAAAATTTACAACCTGTGTTTGTTACTATCATAAATGAGAGTGTGCGTGTGGTTCACACATTAGCAGAAATAACATCAGCAGCAAACAATGAGAATGAATCAAAAGATAAGGCTAAGACAAAAATATTCTCAAAATAAAGTTCTTTATATATTCATGAGATAAGTCTCTCAATGATGAATAAGAATAGTCCATCATGAGTAATAGACAAAGGCATTAGCCCATGTGGGCCCTAATAGCTGTTAGGCCCATCACTTGCCTCCTAAATTCAATGCCAGAATAAACCTCCTCTGGAAGGGTCATCCATGGGGCAGAGAGCAGGCACCTCAAAAATGTTATTGGATGGGTGGGTCCTTGGGTTTGGGAGGGGAGCATTTGGGTTTGGCGACTTGGGTTTGGGAGTGGTGGGTTTGATAGGGGTCCCGTTTGTGATTTGGAAGTGATGGTTTGGGATTTGGAAGGAGTAGATTTAGGTTAGAAAGTGGTGGGGTGGGATGTGGAAGGGGTGGTTTGGGGGGTGGGGGGGTTGGGTTTTGGAAGGGCTCAGGGCCAGGGAAAAAAGTAGGCTCTCCTTAGGAAAATAAGTGGGACGCTCCTGAGGGCGTTGGGTTTGGGAGGTAGAGGGATTGGCTATGTCTGGTGTACGTGTGTGTGCTGATGGTGTGAGTGTTTGAGGTTCTGGTGTATGCGCTGTATCTTTTGATTTGTGTCTTTTACTAATTGTCTGTTGGATGGGTGAGTGTGGGGGTTTGTGTTGAGTATGTGTGTTTGTGTGCATGTGTGTGTAGTGGATGTGGTATGTGTTGGTGTGGTGTCTGTGGGTATGCTGTGTGTGGGTGTGTGGTGGGTGGTTCACTGGGGGGTGCTTGTGGTGTATGTGGGTGCTTCTGTAGTGTTGGGTGTAGTGTCTAAGGGTGTGCTGGTGGTGGGGGTATATGTTTATGTTTTGGTGGGTGTGATGCCTGTAGGTATGCTTGTGGGTGGTTGTGGTGTGTGAAGTGCCTGCATGTGTGTCTGTGCTTTTGTTTTTTGCTGTTTGGTGTTGGGATGTGCTGCTTGTGGTTGTTGTTGCAGGTACGTACATATGTTTGTGTATGCTCTGGATAGGGCTGGGTTGAGGGATTTGCGATGTGGAAGGGGCGGGAGTGTGGGCACAAGGTTAGGGTGAGTAGGAGCCTGCAGCCAATGAGGAGGCCAAACCCTGGAATGACCGATGTAGGCCGGAAAGGGCACCGTGAATTTCATCCAGGTAAGCCAGCATCTGGTTGTTCTGGCTGGCCAGCCCGTGGATGGCATTCAGAAGTGCAGTCTGGCCTACAGCGTTCATTCTTAAAAGATCAACAGCCTCCTGACTGAGCACATCCTGGGACACAGGGGCAGGGGCAGAGGTGCCTGCAGCAAAGGTGAAATGGCCCATTTTAGGGAGATGGCTATAGACCAACTGGGGGGGAGCAAGAGGGAGGGTGGAAATTGGAATCGGGGGCGGACGAAGGTGCAGGTGTCACAGTCTCTCCACGGTCTGCCCCAACTAGGGACTGGTCTTCATTGGAGCCCTCCGAGGAAGATGTTGAATCACTCATGACCTCCTGGCCAGTCCCACTGGGTCCCTCAGTGTGTTTGGTGTCCACACCCAATCCCCGGTGGTTCTCTTCATCCCCTCCGTTGTGGCCGCTGTCACTTTCATCTTGCCCAGTTGATGCTGAAAATAAATACAAGAGTTTTAGGGTGTCTGTGAGAATACAAATGGACATCAATGTACATCACACAACATTTGCGCTAAGTTCAGTAATCATCCATCCCAGTTCCCATATCATGTATGCCTTTGTCACTTATACTCTTGTAGTCCCCTGCATGACAAATCATTTCAACAGCATGAGTAAAACACATAGGCCTGACTACAACTCTGAATTAATGCAGGGCAGAGCTCAAATTAAAACACTTCTCCTAAAGGGAAACATTTTTTAATGAAATTTGACTGCTCAAGATGGAACACCACAACATCTATGTGATGTAACCTTCCATATGCAAATGTCCCTTTCAGTATCACATTGCTGTCCATCATCAATATGTCCTCTTGACAGAACTAAGGACACAAAAATGTTGTCAGTGGGACGTACATCTCTTTCACCACATTCCTGTTTGTTGCAGTCAATACAGTTTGGCAGACACAAATTCACATTGGTAATCACAGACTGGCTTACATGCACATTTGTGAAGAACTAAGGATTAAGGTCCACCTGTTAATGTTCACATTAACTTATCAGAAGTTTGCTGGACAAACAGCTTTAAAACATGTGTCAGATAAAGAATGATGCCCCTGTACACAAAATACAATACCTTTGGTCCAGATGCACATCGTCATGTTTTCATAGCACCAACTTACTAATGTCAACTTTGGAATATCAGCTGCATTTTAATAGTGCAGTTTGCCACAGTTACCAGTGATGGAGCTGACATTCACTACACACATTTGTGACATAACATGCCACTAGACCGATTCATGACATGAGGCATGTTTTGTGAAACAGTCCCTCATGTCATTGTGAAAATGCTGGCAATTCCTTTGTTTGCATGCAGCCATGTGTCTGCCCACAGCAGTACTTGCCTTATGAGGAGGAATGTAATGTCATCCTTCAGCACAAACCAATACACCCCACACCAAGCATCAGACACTGTCTGACAAACTTACATCTCCAGAAATCCTCAAGGGCTTTGGATTTGTGTCAACCTGAATATTAATGGCATACAACATAGCTGGAAAGTAAAGAGTTCAAAGCACAATAATATCTACAGACAATGACTTACCCCTTTGTTGCTACTGTTGGGCCCTCAAATGCCCATCAAGCTTTGGGTAAACCACCACAAGGATGTAGGCCATTAGGGGGGTTAGGGTACGGCACACCCGCCTGGACTGCTGGAAGGACTGTCCGACTTGGATCTAGGCTGATTTTCATGTTGCCCGACTCAGGTACTCCCACCTCTTCTGACAGTGCAGGCTGTGCCGCTTGTGGACCGCAAGGGTCTGCACCTTCTTGGCAATGGCCTTCCAAATTTCCCACTTCTGATGGGCGTTGACCTGTATTAATGACATAAAAGAACAAAAACAGAAGAATCTGTGCTGCTGTGACATTACATTTTGGATATTCACACGTACATTCACCAAACAGTTACTAGATCTTTTTTTACCAGCAAATTGTTACAGGTAGAGGGGAATACTGATGTGCAGCGATCTCATGTGCACCATGGATATTTGCTAGCTTGTCATGTTACCTAATCTGGCCTACAACATCTTCTTGGCCAGAGATGTGCAAGCTATCCTGTTGTGAGAGCCACCTCTGATTATTCACAATCATTGTGAGCTACTAAAGGCCAAACCACCTGTACAATACTTGCACATAATCATACTCAAAGCAGGGGTGGTTTCTGCTCTAAGGCTTTGGGACGTAGCCCCGCCCTCAGTGTGAGGCGTTGTACCCGTGCATAGTATAAAAATTATTCACACACAAAGGACAAGGAAAAAGGTAGAGGCCCCAAACATGTTCCTACCGACTAGAGATTCAGCATATTAATTTTGGAGTGTGTGACTACAGGGAGGTGCTCCCACCAAACTCCAGTTTTGAAGACTGACACTGATAACTTGGTAATGCTGAGTGTGCGTACTAAAAGAAAGGGGGACAATTGAACCCAGAGGCATATTTGGTCACAATTTGAAGACACTACAGGTAGGGTGTGAAATATGATTTAAAGGCGATCAATGCTCCTGAGGATGCTGAGTGACCCATAGGGGCGATGAAAACGGCCAAAACATGTTGACCTTTGAACAACTACTTGAGGTGTTGGGGTGCTCATGTCCCCATTTTACCACCTAGTATTGATTTTCTTTTAATCCTATCCGGTGAACCTTGGAATAAATATTGAGCATGGAATCACTCGCAATAGTTTTAACCATGTGAATGAGGTGCTTTGTGTGTGTTTGATCCCTGTTTGTTAGCCTATGTTATTTGTTTCCCCTCCCTTTTGCTCCATTCCTTACGTTGGCTAGCGTGGGAATGTGTTAGCATTGCCCTATGATGAAGCATGCCAGTATTGGGGGGTGAGGGCAGTTTTTCCAAAACTAATATGCTGTATCTCTAGCCAGTGGGACCAGGTTTGGGGTCTGTACCTTTTTCCTTGTCCTCTGTGTGTGAATGGTTCATTGATTGGGAGATTGAACAAGAGTTTCTCCTCTCACCCCTCAGGTGTGTGTTGTTAGTATAAAAAGTAAGCATGACTCATTCCCGAGCCCTGTCCTGTTCAAGGACTGTGCCCCACCCCCTGGCTGCCTGCTTCTTACTTAGTGGTGCAGTGGGATGGCTGATCCAAGTGATTGGCAATGCTAACACGCAGCATCAGCTGAAGTATAGTGTGCATGGTGGGTTGGACAGGTCTCTGACTGTGGCCAATCAGACATGTGCACTTCAGTCTTTGACCCAGCACAGTCCCCTGGTCTCCTTTGGAGAACTGGCTTCATCTGCCCACACCAATCCATACTTTGCTCTCATGCACTTTTAATTATAAAAAGCATGAGAGCAAAGTTTAGAATAGTTCTAGGCAGGTTATCCTGTCCTTGCGCCAGCCCATGCATTCAAGGCAGAGTGAGGGGAAATGAAAGCTCACACATGACCAATCGCAGTGATTGGCTTTGTGACACTATGGACACGCTTTTTTGCTGTCATGCACAGCGCCTGTGACTGGGGAAAATGGGGAAAGTAGTTGCCGTCTGCCTTTTACCCTAGTTACACAGCTAGGCCATCAGGCAGAAAAGAGCACTTGGTGAGTTTGCTGATCCCTCCTCTGAAATTGCGCTTTGCCATACTGTGCAGCACCAGTTATAGGCATGCTTCATAAACATTTGTAGAGACATACATGCCTGTAAGTGTGGGTGTGCATGCATTTCTGAATAGGTTTAGTCCAGGCTGCAGCTTCAGATGCGCCATCGGCCAGCACAAACTGCTGCAAATAAAACTTTTGGGACCCTCGTTTCAGAACAGCCAACGAACGAAGGCTCTTTGAATAAACTACAGCAGAATAAGTATGTCACATACCAATCTACCTCTGTGGGAAGAAGCCACAGATTTTCAGTACACAGTGATAGAGGGGACTGTGGGGAAGGGGACTTTACTGGAGAGAACCAGGCCTAATGAGATTATCTCAAGGATCAGCAATGCCAACTGCCTTTGAGAAATACATATTTATCTCAGAGGGTCTCCATCCTGGCTGCTCTGCAGACAAGGATGTGACATGCCTTTAAATTGTTTCATTATCCTTAAGGGGCCCTCTTACTGCCCTGTGCCTTCGAAGGGTGGGGGGGACCACAAAGCACACATTCTCCTAGTTAGGGGGTGAGGGTGGGACTAAAGGAGATTCTCTCTCACCTGATCTTGACTTTGGTTTTGGTTCACAAGAGGTTTTTTTTTTTACATAACTTTGCCACCACAGGTTTTGCTAGAGACAGGCCGGACCCAAAAATATAAAATTATCTTATTTAATATACGGGCCTAGTGATGGTTCATTTCAGAATCACTATTTAAAATTATAAGTTGTTTGGTGCTGCCGCCTAAAACCATATATTACAACATCTACTGTATATGGTAAGTAAGCACATGCAAGTTCGGCTGCTCCTATGCCTCATACTTTTCCACAACACTCACGCTTGGCTTGTATGCTATATAAAATCTACCTGCAGGAACCATATCCTGGGGTCCAGTGAGGAGATGCGTGTTTTTTTATTTGTTTACATCTAGTACTCAACAGCGGCATCCATCCATTGTGATAATTATTACTTTTAGAATGCACACTAGGTAATTTGAATTTTGTATTCTGGGTCAGCAGTGTTACACACTGATTGCAGCACAGTATGTTGACTGCTAGCTTCCAGAGATGCTGCTGGAGACGCTGCCGGAAACATCACAGCCGAAACAAGAGACCCATGAGCCGCCACTGTTGGAGAGCCGCCCAGCCCGTGCTGGGCCGTGTTGGCTTTGGAGGTCGGACGTCAGACGCTGGGTGTGCGTAGGGTGGGAGTAGGCGAAGACCGAGGCAAGAAGGCAGGTGGGCCCTTGGCCGGGCCAGAGAACCTGGCAGGAAAACCCGCCCTTGGCCCTCGGCCCCCCGACCGGCAGGAGAACCCGTCCCATGCAGACTCTATAGATTGTTGCGCCCTCTGGCTGTTCAGAAGGAGGAGAGACTCAGGTGAGCTGGGTGTGTGGGGAGTGCAGGGTGCTGTGTGCGCCAGAGCATGTTGGATTGAGCAGCCCGTTTGTGGCTTATCTGACACAGCGACTACCACCCCTGCCGTCACCACTGCCACCACAAACCTAAGCCAAGCCCCTTGTCCCCCCAATCACCCTGCCCAGCGGGCAGTGAACACAACTGTGAGACCTATGAATCTTGTGTGAATCTTCGTGCACCTTGTGTACTGGTGCAGAGAGGTCCCCGCAATAAAAGCTAGTGTACGATCCATGAAAGTGGTGCACAAAAATTAAAAAAAAGAAAAAACGTAATCACAACCTAGAACCCCAGAAGTTACCCGAATCCGCCATAAGGTTGGGTAAAGTAAGGAAGGATCCCATTGCAGCCTAGGAGGTGTAAGAACAGGATCAGGAAAGGTCAGGGTAGTGGCGCAGCAGTCCGTGCCACAATATTCAATGGGGGACCGCACATCCATCACCCTACCGTGGCAGCACCCCCTTATTTTGTCCAGCACCTGGAGGTCTCTGCATCGCCCCATCAGGACACTACTGCCATATTGCTGCAAAGCAGCACATTGAAACAACATAAGCCCTCTCTGCTGGATTATTTTGAAAAGAAACCCCCTGCTGTGGCAATTGAGTGTTGTGCGACGGACCGTCACTCCCCTCTGACCTTGGATAAAGTGGAGAACTTAGCAGAGAAGGCTTCATCGGTGCCTCGACCACTGGAAACGTGCTATAGTCCACTGCTCCGGGTGGCCAGTCACCCCTGAGGCCCTCGCAAGTCCAGTAAGCCCAATTGAGGTAGGGGCAGGGGTAGGGGCAGCCCTGTGTAACCAGTCAACTAACCAGGGAGACCGGATCACTGATCAACAGAATGGCAAATTATTATTGGCTGCAATCCCTTGTCATCAACTTTCAGATGCTATGGACCGGGATGTCCTGCGAGTTGGTCCCCCCAAAATATCGGGGCAGGGTTCCCCCATCCCTGTCCATTTACAGGATCAAGGTGCGGCCCGATGACCAGCACCCGGCTGCCCAATGGACCCGAAGTCCAACTGGCAACATTCTTCCAATGCTTCCCTCTAAGTCCCTGAGTGGGGTTTGTTGTGACAGTCCTGGAGTGGACTGTAAAAGACTGGAGTTTAACGATCAGTCACTCTTGAACTTATCCTGTCTTCATTCAGAAATTCTGGAAGATGTGGAAATTCAACCTAATTCGGCACCCTATTCGCCGGTCGCTTCATGTGGCCCGCTTGTCTGCAGCTCGTTCAAATCCTGCAGTCTACAGTTTTGGCTCTGAACTACCATTCAGACAAGCTGGACGTTCAAGTTGACTTGCTGAACACACTAGCCATCTATGTAGCGGGGATCGACCACAAACTTTTATCTTTAAACCAGTTAATTATAAGAGCGCACTCAAGCACCAATGTAGTCCAGGCTTTCTGCTGTTGCTCCCCGATTATCAACAGTTTGTCATCTCTTACCACATTTCTGGCTACAGTTTTGATGGAAACCAAGAGGGTTTCTGATAGACTGCTATCCCCGACTGACTCTCCAAGTCCAAGGGCCACCGCAGAGGCAACCGGGCACAAAACCAATCGTAAAACCCAAGATGATTACTTTGGTGTGGCGAAAATGTAATCAAACATCATCTTGAGTCTGCCCGACGTTCCTGAGGCTTCAGCACGGACCATTCAGGAGGCCCCAGTTCAAGCAACAACTGGCTTGGCAGGTGCGGATCCAGGGGGTCAAGCATCCCGCTCGATCTCAAGCCCACACCCCTGAGTGAGAAGGGAAAAGCATCATGCATTGAGGCGGGTCCTGGGGTTTATTCCCAATTGAGTAAAAGGGAGAAAAAAAGCTCTGCAAACAACAAAACAAAAGTAGGAGCATCCAGCCTGTTGATTTTGCAGCTAAATGGCATGAACCACTGCAACAAGACCTGTGTGAGTCACCCGTAATGAGTATTGCGGCTTCTCCGTCTAGGGCCTCTGTTGTTATGTCAGTTGGCCTCAGTGAGGCAAGCTTGCCAGCTCAAGCTGCACAGGCAATCATCTACTGCAAGAAGGATGGATTATCCCTCCAAGATCTAAAGGGAATGGACAGGGATGATTTAGCAGCTCCCTGGGCCGTTGATGCTGCTCTCTGCCCAGAGGATGATGACCCTGTCGGTATGTCAGGACCCCCCTCGATATCGTCATCGAATGCTCAGACCCCGCACGGAAGCATCACCAGCAACGTCGTGGGATCACGATCACCGCCCTCACATGGGAAATTCTCCAGGACCCATGGAAGGCAGGCTAGGTTGCCGTCATTGTGTCTAGATTCGAAGTTGAGGGCCCTCGCCTGCCATGCAGCAGGGGGGTGCCCCAACAAGGTCAGCATACGTTGCATTCACCTAGCGAGGAATGCCTGCTCCATTGAGGCCTTTCCCACAGAGGCTGGGGCGTCGCCCAACAGCCATGCTACTATGCATAAAAAATCACACTGTTGAGGTACAGGGGATGGGGCAAGAGCTTACAGTGATTCCCCCCTGTTCCAGGTGCCCACTCTTATTTAAAATTCCCTACCTGTTCTCCAAGAGTTACCCCAAACCGCACCTTTACAAAACTGCTCCCTATACCGGGATCCAATCACGGGGCTCTCATGATATTCTAAATAGGGGAAATATTTAAAAACGTTTAAAGCTATCCCAGAATCGAGTGCCATTGGTTCAGGGCATATCACATCAATTGAATTTCTCCCACAGATGGGGATGCAGTCTGGAAATACCCCCCTGATGACATTGGCTACAGCTGACTTAGCACAGGCAATTTGTGAACTAAAGGGCGCCTTTGGGGCATTAAGGTCACTCTGTACAGTTCTCCTGGTTATCCTGTGCTTTTGTCAGCTGACCTCAGCCTCAAACCAACAACAGTGCGGAAGCCAATTTCAATCTTTAAGGGCGCCCAGGGCAGCTTCCGCACCCCTAACATTGTGGGAATGCCTGGTACGAGTAACTGGGGGCCAACTGGGACTGGTTGCCATCTGCTCTTTCACAAAGGCCAGTCGCATGAACACCACAAGAGAGTTCTACAGGGGCCGGGCGTGAGGGGCTGTCCCTGTGCTCCTGGAACATCAGCAGGCTGGCACAAAACTTGAATCCATGGACCTAATATCTTTCCTCAATGACCATGACGTTATTGCTTTGCAGGAATCCTGGCCGGAGAACGGAAACCCACTGTTTGTGTTCCAGGAGTTTTGGAAATCCGCTCAATGAAAAAAGAAAAGCGGCGAGCCAAGGGGGGGGGGGGGTCTATCTATCTATGTTGCTGCTAAACTTATAGGACACATTACGCCATTGGGATGGGAGGAGAATTGGGCCCAGGGGATTATGATCCATAAGGGAAATCTACAGCACCCACTCATCATGATTAACACTTATATAGCACCTGGGGAAAGGGAAAAAAGAGGGAAGCTGACCCGGCTAATCCAGTTGCTGGGTGACTTAGTAGGTGATTATCCACATGCTGACTTTTTAGTTATGGGGGACTTTAATACAAATCTATTTCAGGACTTGTCGGAAGGCCCCCACAATGGGGGTAATTAGCGCCTTGGGAGCAAATGTCGTTACACTCTTGAACAGCATGGGATTTGAAGTCCTGAATGGCTGTTTCCAACAAGACGTTTCACCGGGCTAGATGCAGTCCGACGAGCGCTCTCACTCATACCTAGATTTCACCATTTGTAATATGAAATGTTTTTCCTCCATTGAAAGTTTTTGGATCTGCCTTCGATGTGAGAGCGATCACCGCTCCCAGATAGTAACTATAAGATCAAGTTTTTACCATCATGCCGAGGTACAGTCTGTGGGAGGCAGTGTGTGTTACCGCAATAAAGGGAGAGTGTGCCCATTTTTTGGGCCAAGATGAGGCTGACCAACAATCTCTCATTGAGCAGTGGGACAAGCTTATTCTTCTCTTACTGTATAAGTATCAGTGATCCGTGCGCAACCTCGTTCCCCGACCATCCACTGTGATTTTCAGTGGGTTCACACGATTTAAAGAAAGCCTGGAATAGGGCTGCTAGGGCATTTAGGAAGCAACCCAACTCTGAGGTGCTCACCACTAAACTTAGAGAGGTTCAGAAAGCATATAAGAAGGCAGTTTTTTTTAGAAAAACAGACGTGCTTTAATATGTTCTGGGCAAAACGCCTTAGTGAAAGTAAGGACTCGAACGCACAGAGGTTTTGGAGCCTTGTAAATGATCTGACAAAGAACCAGTGGAGATCTGGCCCTGTCAATATTGCAGAGAGTGATTGAGTTATCTTTTTGACTAACCACTTTGCCGTTGGTGACTTGGAATGTACTGAACAAGGCGGTGGTTGTAACGGGTCGGACGCACCTCAGGTCAACCAACAATTGCAGGCGGTCAGCCACACGCCCTTTACTCTGAAAGTCAGGTTATTTTCCCCGATGAGTCTTCGCCGCATAATCGATAGGGCAAAACGGGATGTGCCCCTGGGCCCAACCGTATCCCGCAGGCTGTGTTTAAACAGGACGCCCCCTTTTGGGCAGACCACTTTGCAACTTTGTGCGATCAGTGTCTTTTTTTTCCTCGAGGATTCCCGATTCATGGCATGGTGCTATTATCCATCCAATTTATAAAAGTGGCTTAAGGTCTGATCCAGCCAACTTCAGGTTAATACTTCTTCTCAACAATGAGGCTAAGTTTTATGCTAGTTATCTCTTAGTGGATCTTCGATCCTGGGCTGATCTGAATGGCTTAATTCCCATTTCCTAAACAGGGTTTTCGGTCACTACTGGCACGTCCACGAACCTTTTAGCATTGTCCATCCTGACAGACAAGGCACAACTCTCGGCCTCAGTGCTGCACTCTTGCTTCGTCGACTTTAGGGCAGCATTTGATTGGGTGCCCAGGCGCGCTCTTTGGGCGAAACTACGACTGGGTATTTCTTTTGTGCTCCTGGGAGCCATTATCGAACTACATACTGCCAGTTGGATTCGTATCAAACTAGGAGATGGTTGTTCTGTGTCCAGAAGAACAGGGCTGTGCCCTTGCTCCCCTGCTGTTTAATTTGTATATTTCTAACCTGTCATCTGCACCTGATTCTGTCAACTCACATTCCTCCAAAATTGGGGTCTGCGACTGAGCCATCTGCTGTATGTGGATGACCTGGCAATGCTTAGCTATACGAGAGTTGACCTTCAACGGCTGCTTAATAAGCTGGCCTCGTATACAACTGAGAATGATCTGGAGGTAAATCTGCTTAAGACAAAAGTGATCTCATTTTGCAGGAGAAGGCTGCCGAGCACCAGTTGGTTCCATAAGACCAACAAGCTGACCTCTGACTCATCATATAAATACATGGGAGTGCATCTCGATGCCAGAGGCAGCTTTGTTATCCAAAGGAAGGAGATAGAAGCCTTTGCAAAGTTATGTAGAACATTGAGGGGGCCTAGTTTGCTTCCACTATTGAAGGCTATGAGCGTAAAGTTAATCCCCTCACTGTCTTATAGCCGAGAAGCAATTATGAATATTGGCGCCGGGTTATTAAATCAGCTGGCCATTATGAATTATAAGAGGGTCTTCATCCTACCACAAACCACATCTCTTGCGCAGGTAAGGCTGCAATTTGGGCTCTTCGACCAGTGAGCTGTGGGCGCCGGGGGCATTTTTTACATTCTGTTGTAAATTGCGCAGGGCAAAGGCCGGCAGCTTAAAGTCAGTATCATGGCGGGAACTAAGCACAAACAGGATAAAAGGGTCATATTACTGCTTTTTGGCCAATTGTAGCTCGAACGGGCTTTGGGCTGCCAATCTGTCGCAACCTGCATTTAAGCTAGGGATTAAGAAGAGCGATGAGCTCTGGTCTTATCATAGCGCCCGAGCTCTTCTAACCAACCGAAAGCACGCCTGGTCAGTTATTAGCTCATTTCACCCAGGCTCCCCCTTGGGCAATCTCTCCTGCACCTACGGTATCCACCTGAAAGACACATTTATGGCATTGAGGATGGGTGACTGGTGCTTCCGGAAACACGCACCGCCTTGGCGATTATCGCCAGGGGAGTGAGTTACGTGTAGGGGCTGTGGTATCATGGAAGGATCCTTTGAGCATGTGGTTTGCTTGTGTCCATCATTGCCAGGAGCAGAGAAGACTGCTGCTGACTAAGTGTAATGAACTGGGGGTCCGCTTCTGTCGACAGGCTGTAATAGGGTCATTGGATTCAAAGAATACAATGCTAAATTTCTCAGCGGTCAAGTTTATCAAGGCCGCCTTGGCCACATTTCTTCGGGCACTGCAAGAGCGGTTTAATGCGCTCTTGCTCTGTCCAGGTTGGGCTATTCTGCGCATTACCTGAACTTTCACCTTGGTCACTTGGCATGTGCCTTATGGTTGTCAATGGGTTTGTGAATTAGGGGAAGGCCTGCACTTTAAGCGTAGGGGTCTATTGTCTAACCGATGTCCTGTTGAAGCCCCCACTGTTCATTGGTAACTATGGGGATTGTTAGAAATGGGGCCTTTGGTTGACAGTCAGGTTATCCCCTGTTCATGCAAGAACCCTCACTCTAGTCAGGGTAAAAGAGAATCACCCTCAGATAACCCCTGCTTACCCCCTTGGTAGCTTGGCAGAGCAGTAGGCTTAACTTCAGAGTGCTAGGTGTAAAGTATTTGTACTAACACACACAGTAACTTAATGAAAACACTACTAAATGACACAACACAGGTTTAGAAAAATATGGAAATATGTATCTAACCAAAACAAGACCAAAACGACAAAAATCCACAATACACAAGTCTAGTTATCAATAAAAATGCAAAAAGAGTCTTTAAGTAGTTTTAAACTCACACTAGCGCTGCTAGCGTGAAAATGTACCTGGTGCGCGTCAAAAATAACCCCGCACAGACAAGTGCATGTCAAAAAGGGCTTGCGAGGCATTGATTCCACTTACGAGCGGGACCCTGCGTCAGTTCTCTTTTCACCTGGTCGGGTGTGTTGTTTCTTCTCTCCGCAGGAGAGCGGTGTGTCGATCCATTCAGCACTCTCGGGTCCGGGCAGGCCTTGCGTTGTATTTCCACGCACGGCAGTACTTGAGTCGGAAATCCAGCCGCACGATGATCTGAAAACCCCGCAGAGCTGGTTGTGATCTCTAGCCTCCGTCAGCGATGCTGCGCGTCGTTTCTCCTGGTTCGTGCGTCGATTCTCCAGTCGCGTTTCCTGCAAGCGTCGTTTCTCAGCTGCGGAGCCGGCAACACGTCGTTTCTTCAGCCGCTCTGTGCGTGGATTTCCTTGTCTTTAGGCTGCCAGCTTCTCCTTTCAGGGTCCCAGGAACTGGATGGGCACCACAGGGCAGAGTATGAGTCTCTCCAGAGACTCCAGGTGCTAGCAGAGAGAAATCTTTGCTGTCCCTGAGACTTCAAACAACAAGAAGCAAGCTCTAAATCAAGCCCTTGGAGATTTCTTCTCAAGATGGAAGGCACACAAAGTCTAGTCTTTGCCCTCTTACTCTGGCAGAGGCAGCAACTGCAGGATAGCTCCACAAAGCACAGTCACAGGCAGGGCAGCTCTTCTTCCTCAGCCAGCTCTTCAGCTCTTCTCCAGGAAGAGGTTCCTCTTGTTCCAGAAGTGTTTCGAAAGTCTGTGGTTTTGGGTGCCCTTCTTAAATCCAATTTCTCCTTTGAAGTAGGCCTACTTCAAAGTAAAGTCTCTTTTGGATGTGAAATCCTGCCTTGCCCAGGCCAGGCCCCAGACACTCACCAGGGGGTTGGAAACTGCATTGTGTGAGGGCAGGCACAGCCCTTTCAGGTGTGAGTGACCACTCCTCCCCCCCACCTAGCACAGATGGCTCATCAGGATATGCAGGCTACACCCCAGCTCCCTTTGTGTCACTGTCTAGTGTGAGGTGCAACCAGCCCAACTGTCAAACTGACCCAGACAGGGAATCCACAACAGGCAGAGTCACAGAAATGGTATAAGCAAGAAAATGCTCACTTTCTAAAAGTGGCATTTTCAAACACAATATCTTAAAAACAATTTTACTAAAAGATGTATTTTTAAATTGTGAGCTCAGAGACCCCAAACTCCGCATGTCCATCCACTCCTAAAGGGAATCTACACTTTAATCAGATATAAAGATAACCCCCATGTTAACCTATGAGAGGGACAGGCCTTGCAACAGTGAAAAACGAACTTAGCAATATTTCACTGTCAAGACATGTAAAACACATTACTATATGTCCTACCTTAACCATATACTGCAACCTGCCCTCGGGGCTACCTAGGGCCTACCTTGGGGGTGTCTGACATGTAAGAAAAGGGAAGGTTTAGGCCTGGCAAGTGGGTACACTTGCCAAGTCAAATTTACAGTTAAAACTGCACACACAGACACTGCAGTGGCAGGTCTGAGACTTGATTACAGAGCTACTTATGTGGGTAGCACAACCAGTGCTGCAGGCCCACTAGTAGCATTTGATTTACAGGCCCTGGCACCCCTAGTGCACTTTACTAGGGACTTACTAGTAAACCAAATATGCCAATCATAGATAAACCAATTACATACACATTTTGTAAAGGAGCACTTGCACTTTAGCACTGGTTGGCAGTGGTAAAGTGCCAAGAGTAACAAAAACAGTAAAATCAGAGTCCAGCACAGATCAACAACCTGGGGAACAGAGGCAAAAAGTTAAGGGAGACCAAGCCAAGGATGAAAGGTCTAACAGGGATGTATTGTTAAGGGTTTTGGGTCCATGTCCTTTATCGCCATCAATAAGGATAGTTTTAGCTGTTTATTATATTATTGATTGGGATTGGATTTTATTTTGCAGTGAATTTAAATTGTAATGGATTTTATTATCTAAATAATAAAGATGATTTGATAATGCCACAGTACGTTGACTGTCACCTGTGTCATAATAATATTATCAAATGACATTGAATTGTACGTTGGTGAGAGGAAAAGAATGCAGACGAAAGGCTTAAAGTTGTCAGAAAGTTTACACTGGTCCCAAGAGAAAAAGGAAGGTGCATTGCACCGGAGAGAAAGATGAAATGGCTTTTTAATGAGCGGCAATATTTATTTTGTAAAATCAAAGCACTTCTCACGTCTGAGAGGTTTTTACTCGTACAGTGTTGTGTTCATAGTAAACTTGAGAATATGCCAGGAGGAAAAAGAACACAGCTCAGTTAATATTAGGAAAAACACAGTGAATAATTTGAGAGGTATAACCGTTTGCATAGCTCACACTCTAAAAAATGTCTTGGAGTTTTAGTTATTACTACCTAACACAGACATGTACATGTTTTTTATCAACTTTTGAATGATGGAAAGCAAAGTCAACTCTCCAGATATCGGGTTTTGGGGCCCACAATTTGCAACCAAAGCTGTGAAGTTGTGCAATAGAGGTATCTTAAATACTGAAAGGTGCAGTGCACTAGTTCTTTCTTTTAACGGCAAAAGGAAAATGGTGTACTAGCTCAGTAGGGTAAACAGCCGCCCTACTTTAAACCCTCCATATGCTTGCTTCATTCACCCTTTATGTAAAACTCGGCCCTCCCTTTCATGCCCCACTACTTTGAAATGTCACTGGCTAACACTGACTTACAGCTACATTGGCTTCCTGCCTAAACTTCCAAGAGTCAGAACCCCTGGTGACTGAGGGCAAGTTTGAAGGGCTACTATGGCCAGTGATAACAGGGATTTGTGGATTGTTTGAACAACTGTGTTTTGGAATATGACAGACTAGGATGGATGATTGTGAGCCAGTGTCATCCGAACTTGCTGCACATAAACTAACCTCACCTATATGTGGCTCCATGACAGATTTAAACCATACAGAGAAACCTAATACTCGTTATGTGCTGGAATCCCACATGAAAGTACAGCATCAGACAACTCCAGATCCTCTACATTTTTAATTCAACATCGACATCATTCCAACGTTTACTGTATGTTGTCAGTCATATTACTGGTACACAGTCTACTGGCCACTGGTAGTCAGTGGCCTGCTGTTTGTGTGATGAAATAGGATTTGTGTGTTACATGGACACACATTACAGCTTCTAATTTCAGGAGACTTAACATTGCCATGCACAGACATTTCAGACAGTGGCAAAAACTATCTGTCCAAGCTACATGATTCTGTCAACTCCAATCACAACACTGCCACATTACCAAAAAGGAGCCAAATAGCCAGAGGAAGAGGTTTCTCAATCAGATACTCCCCAGTCACACATGTAGCTGTTCCTCTGGGGTCCCATAGAGCAGGATGTGCAGGGACAGAACCTCCATGTCAAGGATCTCCAGCTCCTCTGTGCTGAAGGCATGGGCCCTGTCACCTGCTTTGCTCAGCATCCTTGCTCCCGGAGGTTAGTAATAGAAGCAAAAAACAAGGAGGACCTGATGCCTCCAGTGTTAGGAGTCAAGTGAGTGTTTTTTCACAAGGCAGCATACAAGTACATGGTGGATGTGATCCTTGATGAGACGGACACAGCCATTGGCTTTTATGAGTAGCCATCACACATGTTAGTCTATGGCAGGGTCCGTTGTGGAGGCTACCTCCTACTACGCAGTCCACTTCCACGGATGGCCATTGGGTAGCCAAGGTCAGGAAGCCATCATTTTAGGGTGTAAAATTGCACATTTCACAATTGTTAGGGTGTCACCGGCGCTAAAAATGGAGGCTAGTGCATTTCTAAATGTCAGATATGAACAGCACTTTTCTTGGCAATCTATGACACAATGAAATGTAAACCGGGACTGTGTTTGGCAAAGCTAGTGCCTCCGGGGAAGTACGACCTCCATTGATGGTATTTTTTTTTTAAATAATGAAAAACTAAAATTATGTGTAAATAATGCAGCTCAAACGTATTATTTGCACATAATGACAAAAAAACAAAAAAAACTATTTTGAAGTCCAAATATTTGATGGTAATGTGTGTACTGCCTAATGACATTTCTACTGTTACCAAGAAGACATATGTTTTGACATTAAAAGTATGGTGTGACCATTTCATCTGCTATTTTCTTTTCCATGCATACAGACATCTGAACCCAGCAATGGGTAGGAGGTGACACCCTCAGGTGTTCCAGCCCTTTCCAGACATTGCCACCATGGAGGAAAGGGACTTCATCAAGCAATATTGTCTAAATAGGCAAACTCTCCTGAATTGTGACAGCAGTTGGAGCAAGAGCTCCTGCCTCACAATATCAATCAAACAGCTATAACACCAATAGTAAAACTCATGGCAGCACTGCATTTTGGAGCCACTGGCTCCTTTCAATACACTGTGGCAGTATCTGGGGGCATGCCCAGCCAACATTCAGTGGTCTGCACAAGAAGCCCCTGCTTCCTTGATAAAAAAACATCAATAGCTACATCCAATTCCCAAGTCCCCAGGATTTGCCCATAGTGAAGGGAATATTTTATGCTTTTGGTGGAGTACCACATATGGTAGGAGCAATAGATGGTACACATATAGCCTTGCTGCCACCACAAAACAGAGAACAGGTCTACCACAATCAGAATAACTTCCATTCCATCATGTGCAAGTACCAGACTTATACATCTCAAGTGTGTGTGCCCTCTTCCCTGGGTCAACACATCATTCATTCCTACTACAGAACAGCAATATACCCATGCAGATGTCACAACTTGGACCGGAGCAGGCCAGGCTTTTTGGTAAGTACAATATGACTTGATGATCTTTTGCTTGAATCCTAGTTTAGTAAAGGACAATGGCTTAATATGTGGGTAATCTGTTGCTTCCATGTAGGAAACTCAGCGTATCCTAACCAATCATGTTTACTGGCACCGCTGAGAAATCCAAGAACGCCAGGGGAAGTCTGCTTCAATGAGGCCCCTGGAAGAACACGGAGGCCAATGGAATGGGTTTTCGGGCTCCTGAAGGCTAGGTTTAGGAGCATTGACAAGACTGGTAGAGCCTTTGCCTACTCACCCAATAAGGTGTGCCAAATCACGGTTGCCTGCTGCATTCTCCACAACATCGCCCTGCGGACGAACATTCCTATAATTGCAGAGGAAGGAGACCCTGATAAGCCCCCGGGTGAGGATGTTGAAATGCCCAATGAAGATGACAGTGGTGAAGAAGGAGTTGACTTACATAAAGATGTGATTGACCTCTTCTTTACCTAAGTGTGTTTACCTTTACCAATTTTAACCTCCAATGTCAGTACAACTTGTGACATACGGAATATATCTGTCTGTAATCTGTCTGTAGGCTTTGGTGTTATTGATCTAGGATTCTTATTGTGATGGTAGGGTGTATGCCTCCAACTGAGGTCATGCATCAGTGATAGTTTGCCTATTTTATTTGATCTCATCACATCTTCCCTTTCCTCCATGGTTTAAAGGTCGTGGAGCATTTAACACTGAATGACACAGACAACTGGGGTTGGGCCTGGTTTTTTAAACCCAGATTTCATTTCTATAAGGAGTTGTTGCCAACATTTGTATGTTCCAAATGCATTCTGAGTTGAGTTTGTTTTCTTTGAATAAACTGTTTAACATTTTTCTCTTTGTCATTTCAACACTTTTCTGGCAACTGAATGCTCAAAATATTTGACAACATGATGGTGGAAGACAGACATGACAAAGTAAATGCCACAAATAATCTAACAAGAGTCTTGTAGTCTGTGTCTATAACATTAAGAATCATAACAGAAAAAAAGAGTGAGGTGTATCAAACAAAAGATGGAATAAACAAAAAAGTTTATCACAGTGGATGGAAACACGGTATTAGAGCCAGTTTGGTGTCCGATTTCCAAAATACCACAGGCCTCAGAAGAGGTAAATATGTCTATGAAATACTTTTTTTAAAAATGGGGATCAAGGTGAATTGAAACCGCACCTTCTTCCTTTATTATATATATGCAATTTATGGCACTTTTCGGTGCACGGGTCGTGAGGGCCAACCCCTTAGACCTCAAATAGCCATGGGCTCATAACTTTGAAAAGGAGACCCAGCACATCGAAGTGTCCATTGATATCCACACAATTATCACATTTCTTCAAAAATCACATAATTCAATAGAGTTCTTATGAAAACTTTTTGTTCTTTATTTATCCACAATGACAATATCTAATCCATCATAGCCAACGCGTTTTGTCTAAACGGACTTCTTCAGGGCTATAAAAAAATATACAAATACTTAAAATATCAATCAATATATTATTCTATATACATCCTCCACCCATGTTAAATATAAAATTCAGTGAAAAAATGTAAATCATCAATAATCACCATCATGGTAATTTTTAATTTTATTAAAGAAATTAAACTAATGACTTAACTTATAGAAAAATATAAATAGAGGGAAAAAGGCTAAAATATATATATATATTTTTTAATTTTAATTTTTTAATTAATTACAATAATTTCCAACATTGTCAGATTTTTATTTATTTATTCATTTCCTTCACTTCCTCCAAAACTACCTATGTCATCTTATTATTTATTTTATTTTAAACTCTTCATTTTTATATATTTTCATATTTTTTTTATTAAAAATAAAATATATATCAAATGTAAAAAAATGTGTTTCTTAATATTGTAATTGCATATATGTTACTTCCTACCAAGTGACAAACGTTATCCTCCATATTTAACTTAATTTTGGTTATCAATTAGTTTTAATTACAAACAACTCCAAATTTCAAAGATTTAATTTAGTATTCTTCTGATTCTCATCATTCAATCTTTCCAACACTATTCCATTTCCATTAGAAGTAAGGCTACATATCAATTTTTTATTGTCAATTGATCATCTACTAGGACAAAATAAAGATGGTACACACTATTACAGAAGAAACATCAACCCATACCTCATAATTGCAGTGTGTAACACGCTCCACGGCAGAACGCCATCCGATCTCCTGACAATGAAACCGATTGTGTTCTCACAAATCGTTTTTATACTTGCACTAACCATTTCCACCTGAAGCAAACTGAAACACTTCCTTTTGAGATATGTAACAGTGGCGGCCATTTTGAAATGGCTCTTGGACCACACTTCTATATAAGTTTTGCACTGACGATTTCATATATATTATTATTTGGTCACCCACTAAAACAAAATAGACTGTGGCTACAATAACATATGGCAAAAATGTCCATTATCCACAAACACTGATCCATACCTCGCACTTGCAGCATATAATACACTCAACATGCTAATAAAATCTCATTTTTTAGCATGTGATGATGGCAGCCATTTTGAAGAGGCACCTTTTGCCATATATTTATATGAACTCTACATAAACGGGCTAAATATATGTTGTTATTTTATCATCTTATTACAACAAAGTGTGCGTATCTATACTTGTGCAATCACTAACATCTGGGGCAAACTAAAAAGCCTTGGAAAACCTCATTTTTTAAACCATGTGAAAGTGGCGGCCATTTTGAAATGGCACCTTTTATGTATAATGCACTCGGCATGCCAGTAAAATCTAATTTATAACATATACTGGTGGCAGCCATTTAGAAGGGCACCTTTTACCTTATATTTGTACAGAATCTACATAAGCGAATTTGATGTAAGTTGTTATTTTCATTGTCTACTAAGACAAAATAGACGTTTTAATACTTGTGTGATAGCTTACACCTTAAACAAGCAAAATTACCTCATTTTAAGACATATAACAATAACAACGTTTTAAACCTCGTTTTAAAATATGTAACAGTGGCGGCCATTTTAGAATCACACTTTTTATTTTCCCCACATTTATATTGATCATGTACAAAGAGTTCTAAAAGATATATTATTGTTTTGTCTTCAACTAAAACATGATAAAATATACCTGCTACAACATATAACAATAATGCAAATTATTAAAGTGGAAACACCAGTCCATACCTCACGGTTAATACCTATAACGTGCTCCACTGCCAAAAGCCATCAGGCCACATATCACTAAGACGTCGATTGTATTTTTATACATCATTTTAATACTCATACTAGACACTTCTACCTAACGCAGTTATAGAAAACCTCACTTTAAATCATGTAACAGTGATAGCCATTGAAAAGTGGCACTTTTAACTACACATTTCATTAAGTTCCCAAAAAATAATGAAATTCACTATTAATATTTAATCCTTCTTGCACTGTTTGTAATCTATTTATCCATTTTGCCTCAGCTTTTCTTAATGTCAATTCCCTGTCGCCTCTCCTTTCATCATGAGGTACATGTTCTAAACCATGAAACCAAATCTGAGTGTTGGTGGGATGGGAAGCCTGTACGTGTGTAGCCACAGGATATTTGATATCTCTGTTTTTTATAGCTCTTATGTGTTCCATCACTCTTGTCTTTAGACTCTGTATACTACTGCCGATATACAATTTGCCACACGAACATCCCAAGACGTAAACCACAAATGTTGTGTTACAATTAATAAACAAATTGATGGTGTATTCCTTCGAGGTATTGTATTTGAACTTTTTTATTTTGTTAACTCCTATTTTACATACGGAGCAACCCCCACACACATAAAAACCTTCTGGTTTCACATCCAACCATGTTCCTACCTCAGAATTATTGTGATTATCCTTTACGTAACTGGGACATAGTATATTTTTTCGAGTATTACCCGTTCGATAGACCATTTTCGGTCTCTTAGATATGGTACCTTCTGGCAGGGTGACAGAATCCAATATATGCCAATTTTTTATTAGTGGATTATAGACATGACTACTGTACAGATCATATTTGGCAACAAAACGGACTTCCCATTTTTTATCCTTCACTTCAGTGTTTTCTTTTTCTTTACGATTTTCCTGTAATGTATCCTTCCTGTTTACTTTTTTTATTTTAATTTTTGCCTTTCTCAGGACATCCTCATTGTATCCTCTTTTACGAAAGTCACATTCTATTGCCAACAACCTTTTCTCAAAGTCTTTTTGTTGGCTGCAATTGCGTCTAACTCTCACCATATGGAATTGATTCAATGTTTTTTTTCGGGTGAGCACTGGTAGCACGGAGTACGCTATTACAAGAAGTGGGCTTTTTAAAAATGTCACTATGTATGGCATTGTTATGTACATACAATTGCAGATCTAAAAAATCAATTCTATTTTTATCATATTTAAGTGTCAATTTAACATTAAATCTATTTTTGCTCAAGAATGTATGATATTCCTCACGATCAGTCAAATTCCCATTCCACATAACCAGGATGTCATCTATATAGCACCCATAAAAAATGATGTTATTAATCCATTGATGCGCTTGACAGCCCCAGGCATGTTCCACCTCAAACAAGCCCAGGAATAGGTTTGCGCAAGATGGAGCAAATCTGGAGCCCATTGCCATCCCCTGTTTCTGTAAGAACGAGGTTCCATTATAAAGAAATGCATTGTTGGTTAGGATTATCTTGGCCATGTCCAATAACATGAATGTGTGTTCTAGAAAACTAGCATTACGTTTAAAGAGAAAATGCTTTAATGCTTCCAAACCACAGTCAGTTTGTATACAAGTATATAGACTCTCTACATCCATAGTCACAAAAGTTAGATCTGTGTTATCCCAAATAAAATCTTCCAATTTATTCAGAAAGTCCTTACTGTCCCTTCGATAGGAGGGCACATTTTTCACTAAAGGCTGTAAAAAACCATATACATATTCTGACATATGTTCAGTAGGGGATCCTATACTGGAAATAATAGGTCTTCCAGGAGGCAAATTACCTTGTTAATGGATTTTAGGTAAGATGTAAATGCATGGATATTTTGGATGATATACCTTTAAATATTTAAACTCGTCATCTGTAAGTAAACCGGATTCATGCCATTCTACAAGTTGAGCATTAATCTGCTGCTGTATCCCGGCAGTTGTATTATTATCTAATCTTTCATAGCAATTTATTACAGATAATTGTCTCATAATCTCTTTCAAATAATCCATCTTGTTCATTAGAACAATATTCCCACCTTTGTCTGCTTCACGTATGACCAGATCGTGGTCATTTTTTTAATTTGTCAAGATGCCCTTTTCTTTGATGGTTAAATTGCCCCCACAACCCCTCCAGCAGAGACTAGATTTATCAGGATCCCAGGCGTGAATCCTACTTGGGGTATTGTACCAGGAGGAGGCCACTTTAAAGGCTGTCTCAGTACCTGCTGAGTGGTAAGCTGTGTGATGCGCCCTATAGAAGACACTCTCCCAATCGTCTTCCGATAACTCTCTCTCGAGTTCCCTCTCCCATCTCAGCTGCACCTTAGTCTTGGTCGGACAAACCGCCCCCGTAGAAGGACATAGAGCTCAGAAACCATGCGCTTGTCATCCTTTTTCATTACAGTCCATTTTTCAAACTGTGTTAATGGCCTATCTATTAATGACCTGTTGGCCGGAAGCAGGGCCCAGTGTCTTATTTGGTAGTACATCATCCTTTCAGCTTCTGTTAGGCCGTATAGCTCCCTCATCTGGTCAAAAGGGATAACCCCCTGCTCATCAAATAAAAACCCCACCCTCTTGCAGCCCCCCTCATACCACCGACGCAGTACTTCAGACTGTAAGCCCGGGCCAAAGTCGGGGTTCGCGCCCAGAGGGGTCATTGGAGACGGAAATGTCGTCAAGCCCGCCTCGGCGGCCACCCGATCCCAGACTCTCATCGAAATCCCCGTGACCAGCGATATATACAATCCCTGTGCTCTGTGGCGGCGCCTAAGCCAAGGTTCCTTCCATATATGAGAGCCCGCTACCGCTTGGTCCATAAAACACCAATGCTTCTCGGAAGACGGGCGGCTCCATTCCAAGAGGAAATGCAGCGGAGCAGCTTGGAAGTATCAAAGAAGACAGGGTACCGCCAGTCCCCCTTCTCTCTTGGGGCGATACAGGATCTGCAGCGATAAACGTGCAGTCCTCCCTTCCCATATAAATCTTAGCACTGCCGCTTGGAGGGTCGCTATAGTCCGCGGTGGGGGCTCTAACGGGAGCGCCTGAAACAGATACAATATGCGTGGTAGAATGGTCATCTTCACTGCCGCGACCCTACCCAACCAGGGCAATTTAAGTTTCCCCCAGACCTCTAAGTCTCGGTGGACATCCTGAGTCAGTTTTGCATAATTCACCGTCACTGTGCGAGCGACTGTGGATCCCAACTCGATCCCCAAATATGGGAGCCCCTTGGAGGACCACGTGAAGCAGAATCGGGCCCTCAGGTCCCGCTCCTGCTACGTACTAATAAACTTGCTCATAGCCTGCGATTTAAGCATATTCATTCGGAACCCCGAGACCTGCCCAAATTCCTCCAGGACACCCATTAGCAACGGGAGAGAAGTCGTCGGCTCCGCCAGAGTAAGAATGACATCATCCGTGTAAAGTGATATGAGGTGTTTATCTCCCCCAAACTTCACGCCCCTAATCTGAGGTTTATCCCGAAGCCTCTTCGCCATAGGCTCCATATAGAGCGCAAAAAGAAGGGGCGAAAGCGGACAACCCTGTCTGGTGCCTCTTTGGACTGCAAACGGCAAGGAAAGTATCCCATTAACCCGTACTGCCGCCCGAGGCGCTTGATAAATGCAGCAAATCCATGCCATAAAGCCCGGTCCCAAACCAAAGCGCTCAAGCACCTGGAACAGGTATAGCCAGTGAACCCTGTCGAACACCTTTTCAGCGTTGATGGAGAGAAAGAGCGCCACCTTATGAAAGCGTTCTGTTTTGTCCAAGAGGTGAAGCAATCGCTTGGTATTATCGCTACACTGCCTATGCGGTATAAATCCCGCCTGGTCAGGATCCACGAGCCCTGGCATATAATAGTTAAGACGATGTGCCAAAATGCCAGTAAATAATTTAGCGTCATTATAGAAGGGAAATCGGCCTATACGAGGCACATTCCTCAGGATCTTTCCCCAGCTTCGGGATAACTACGATAGTCACGTCTAACATACTAGGTGTAAGAGCACCGGTTTGACGAAAGGACTTAAAGAGTCGCACCAAGACGGGAGCAAGTTCCCCACAAAAAGATTTATAAAAAAGGGCCGAGAATCCATCAGGACCAGGTGACTTCCCAGTCTGCAACCGAGCGATCGCTGAAATAACCTCTTCCGCCCTTATAGGTAAATCTAAAATGGTTGCCTCTTTTAAAGACAGCGGAGTGATTGCTATATCCTCTAGGAAGGATTCTGGGGTTAAGGCACCGGGCTCTTCAGCCCTATATAGATTCCAATAGAATTCTGTGAAAGCCTGCGCTATTTGGTCACTCAAGTGTGCTTCTATTCCAGAGGGGGAGCGCACCATTTTTATCATTGATGCTACTCGCTGCGCTCTTAGCCTATGTGCCAGCAATTTCCCACACTTATTGCTTCCTACCTAGTACTTATGTTTAAGGCGGGCTACCGCGTACTCTGCCCTATCCCAATCCAATCTACTCAGCTGTTTCCGCACCTTTTCGAGCCCTCGCCATATACTAGGAGCACCCGTACGTTTATGAGAGCGCTCCAACACCCTTACTCGCTGTTCTAGGTCCCCCCTAAGTCTACTCCTTGCCTTATTGTCTCTAGAGGAAAGGGCCATCGCTTCACCTCTCACCACAGCCTTCAGTGCCTCCCACAGTGTTGCAATGCTTACTATCCCATCTTCATTAAAACTAAGGTAGTCTGTTATTGCCCCTCAAATCGCCTCTACCGTCTCAGTGCTCTGAAGCATCGAATCCCTAAATCGCCATCCCGATGTACCAACCCTCTCCACGTCCACGTGGATCTCGACTGTAATGGGGGCATGATCTGAGAGGGCCAGCGGCTCAATCTCTGCGTCTCTAACCCTAGAGAGAAGCTCCTGTGATGCTAGAAAGAGGTCCAACCTAGCGTATGTTCTGGTTGCTGAAGAGGAGAAGGAGTAGTCCCTCAACGAGGGGTGCATACTTCTCCAGACATCCACTAGACCACACTCGCTGAGCTATTGCCTCCCTGCGTCCGAAAGAGACCCCGTCTGCCCGTGTCGCTGATATGAGCGATCCAGGGCCCCATCCATCACAAGATTAAAATCGCCCCCCAGCAAGACAGCACCATCAGGGGATTGGAGCAGTGGAGTCAAAGACTGTCTCAGGAAGAGTTCTTGTTGGGAATTAGGTGCATAAAGGGAAGCGATCGTGAAGGAAAAACCTCCCAGTTTAAGTCTCATAGCCAAAAGCCTCCCTGGGATCTTATGCAGTTTTGATATCACTTCCCCCTAGAATGAACGTGATAGAAGTATCGCCACCCCTGCATGCTTTGATAGTAATGAAAACCAAAACTGTCTGGGGAACCACTTAGAACGCATACAGTAGGTGTCCTTCAAGACAAGGTGCATTTCCTGCAAGAGACATACATGACTCTCTGATCTCTCTAGAGCTGACAAGATGGCAGGTCTCTTAGTAGGATTGTTGAGCCCCCTCACATTTAAACTTAAACATTTAAGGATCATAGCCTATACTGAGGAGAGCCAGCAGAGAGGCCAGGGCACAGCAGAGGGCTACCCCCTACTTTAACATCTAGACCACCTAGAGCAATCAGGCCAGAGAGCATTTCATAAAAAGCCAACATTGCAGGGAAACACAACAACAAACAAATAATAAGCACAACTGGTGCATAGAGCACATAAGTCCTCGATTGTCTACAATCACGAGGTGCGATTTCCACAGGGCAGTACATCCAACTAGATCGAGTGTTCAGGTCCACAGCCTCCGCCGCCCGACCTGCCTCTACAGTCAATATATTGTTAGCGATGCAGCCAGTAGCAAACCTGGTCGCCCCCGGGGGACCAGACTTGGTCGAAGTTCCGGCAGCCACATTGTTCAAGGCGGCCACTCTCTCGGACCTCAACTCCGAGGCCGTCGGGCGCTGCAGCTTCCTTTTCTTTTCTTTCCTCCACCAACGAGGTGTGCCCCGCGCCGGCAGAGCCGCCCCCCATTCAACTCACAACCAACGTCCTCCAGACCCAGGACGCGGCCAGCCTCCAAGACGGTTTTCACCTGCCAAACCTGCTCCTCCCAATGGAAAACCAGTCGGAACTGGTGGCCCCAGGAATATGACACTTTGTGTGCCCGCAAATGATCGGTCTAAACTCTCTCCTCCTCTGCAGGGTCCGCGCCGACAGATCATGAAATAGCTGGAGTTCTTGCCCACGAAAGTGTACACTCTGGGGGTTGCGGGCCCGCTGTAGAATCTTTTCTTTAAGGACATAATTATGGAGACAGGCTAAAATGTCAGGGGGGCCATCTCCAGGCCCTCCAGCGCGCCCTACTCAATGTACCTGGTCCAGGGCCACCTCCTGTGTCTCATCCGCACCAAGCAAGGAGCGAAACAGGTCCACCACTTAGCCCACAATGTCCTCCTTTTCAACCCCAGCCGGGCCCCTCTAATGCGAATATTTTGCCGCCGTGAACGATTTTCTAGGTCTTCAACCGCCATCTGGAGGAGGTCCTGCTGCTCTCAGAGACGGACCACCTCTGGTTGTAGGCCTGCAACCTCCTCGCCGTCCGGGATCTCATTATCTTCTAGCTGCGAAACACGCTCACCCACGGAGGAGACCTCACCCTGCAACTCCTTCAGCTCCTGTGAGATGTCCCTGCGCAGCTCTTGGATGACTTCCCGAAGAGACTCAAACAAGGAGGTCAAAAAGCCCTTTGTGACAGGAGAAGTCTCAGCTGGATCCATCTCCCCGTGGCTCTCTGGGCCCTCGTCTCAGGTAAATCCTCCGCCGCCATGCCAGAAGTCGGGTGCGTCCCTGCCAGCATGTCCCTCACCGAGTGCTCGCGCTTCAACTTTGACGCCGCCATGATACGCCGGTCCGACCCCTCCACACCGCTGCTCTGCCTCAGGAAATCCAGGGTCTCCGTCCAGGGCCGATTAGTATGGTCCCCCCAGGCCAGGACCGCGCTCAGGTCCAACCTCCAGCGGCCTTCTCCGTGACAATCTACTGTTGGGCCCCTTCCTCAGGACCGCGGGGCCACGATCATCAAAGACTCAAATAATGGGGTGAGGCCAGAACCCTGGGCCCCTACCTTCCGCTGGGGGCCCGCAGCTCCAACGGTCCGCTCCAAGGCCCCAATGTGAGGAGGCCCTGCCTATCCCCCTCAATCTGCCACACACAAGGGAGCACCTTCTCCCCCAGGCGCCCAGGTCAGCAGGCACCAGGTCCTCAGAGACCGATCCACCAAATAAGGGGCCCAGGGTAATCCCCAGGCCCTCCGCTCCGCGACGCTCGTCCCGGAGGAGCCGCCGGGCAGAGGCCCGTTCCGCGGCCCAGGCCGCCTCCTGCACTGCTCTGCAGCCCCGCCCCTACGATAGGGCCAAGACCAGCTCCCCTCGTGGGAGTAGCACACTCCGCTCACGGCTGCCGCCGAGCGAGGCAAACCCCCGGGGGCACCTCGCACTACGGGGGAGCCTCAGGCTACCCCCCCTCCTGCGGGCCGCAAAGCATTTAGCTGGATCGGAGCGGCAGAGCGCTAACAGACACGTCTTTGCGCTCCGCCATCTTGGCCACTCCCCTGTTACATGATTTAAAGTGAGGCTTTCTATAACTGCGTTAGGTAGAAGTGTCTAGTATGAGTATTAAAATGATGTATAAAAATACAATCGATGTCTTAGTGATATGTGGCCTGATGGCTTTTGGCAGTGGAGCACGTTATAGTTATTAACCGTGAGGTATGGACTGGTGTTTCCACTTTAATAATTTGCATTATTGTTATATGTTGTAGCAGGTATATTTATCCTGTTTTAGTAGAAGACAAAACAATAATATATCTTTTAGAACTCTTTGTACATGATCAATATAAATGTGGGGAAAATAAAAAGTGTGATTCTAAAATGGCCGCCACTGTTACATATTTCAAAACGAGGTTTAAAACGTCATTATTGTTATATGTTTAAAATGAGGTCATTTTGCTTGTTTATGGTGGAAGCGATCACACACGTATTAAAACGTTTATTTTTTCTTAATAGACAATGAAAATAACAACTTACATCAAATTCGCTTATGTAGATTCTGTACAAATATAAGGTAAAAGGTGACTTTCTAAAATGGCCGCCACCAGTATATGTTTTCAAATGAAATTTTACTGGCATGCCGAGTTCATTATACATAAACAGTGCCATTTCAAAATGGCCGCCACTTTCACATGGTTTAAAAAATGAGGTTTTCCAAAGCTTTTTAGTTTGCCCCAGATGTTAGTGATTGCACAAGTATAAAAACGCACACTTTGTTGTAATAAGATGATAAAATAACAACATATATTTAACCCGTTTATGTAGAGTTCATATAAATATATGGCAAAAGGTGCCTCTTCAAACTGGCTGCCATCTTCACATGCTGAAGTGTATTATATACTGCAAGTGCGAAGTATGGATCAGTGTTTCTGGTGTAATAATTGTCATTTTTGCCATAAGTTATTGTAGGCACAGTCTATTTTGTTTTAGTGGGCGACCAAATAATAATATATATATGAAATCGTTAGTGCAAAGCTTATATAAAAGTGTGGTCCAAGTGCCATTTCAAAATGGCCGCCACCGTTACATATCTCAAAAGGAAGTGTTTCAGTTTGCTTCAGGTGGAAATGGTTAGTGCAAGTATAAAAACGATGTGTGAGAACACAATCGGTTTCATTGTCAGGAGATCGGATGGCGTTCTGCCATGAAGTGCGTTACATACTGCAATTATGAGGTATGGGTTGATGTTTCTTCTGTAATAGTGTGTACCATCTTTATTTTGTCCTAGTAGATGGTCAATTGACAATAAAAAATTGATATGTAGCCTTACTTCTAATGGAAATGGAATAGTGTTGGAAAGATTGAAAGATGAGAATCAGAAGAATACAAAATAAATCTTTGAAATTTGCAGTTGTTTGTAATTAAAACTAATTGATAACCAAAATTAAGTTAAATGTGGAGGATAAAGTTTGTCACTTGGTAGGAAGTAACATATATGCAATTACTATATTAAGAAACATTTTTTTTTTACAACATTTGATATATATATTTTTTTTTAATAAAAAAAATATAGAAACAAATATAAAAATGAAGAGTTTAAAATAAAATAAAATACATAATAAGATGACATAGGTAGTTTTGGAAGAAGTGAAGGAAATGAAGAAATAAATAAAAAACTGACAATGTTGGAAATTATTGCAATTAATTAAAACATTAAAATTAAAATATATATATATATTAGCCTTTTTCTCTCTATTTTTATTTTTCTATAAGTTAAGTCATTAGTTTAATTTCTTTAATAAAATAAAAAATGACCATGATGGTGATTATTGATGATTTTAATTTTTTCATGGCATTTTATATTTAATATGGGTGGAGGATGTATATAGAATATTATATTGATTGACATTTTATGTATTTGTATATTTTTTATAGCCCTGAAGAAGTCCGTTTGGATGAAACGCGTTGGCTATGATGGATTAGATATTGTCATTGTGGATAAATAAAGAACAAAAAGTTTTCATAAGAACTCTACTGAATTATGTGATTTTTGAAGAAATGTGATAATTTTGTGAATATCGATGGACACTTCGATGTACTGGGTCTCCTTTTCAATGTCTATGAAATAGTACACAGAGTGAATGGTAGACTCACAAGGAGGACATTCGGTTATGCATCTCTTGGAGGTGGTGATGTTGTAAAGTGAAGGATCCAACGAAGATGGACAAGATAAGTAAATCTTTATTAGAAAATAATCCGATTGAAGTATAGAAGGTAAAAAGGGGGCACAGAGGAAGACAAGACGTGTGCCTTGGTCCGTTAGTGTCATGTGGAATGCCAAGACATCAGCAAGCTCCGTCAGAGGATTCCACATGACACACCGGCATTCCAAGTCACATCACAACATCTCCCCTCTTTCTTTAATTAAACATTTTTTTCTTTTCAATAAATAAATACAATAAAACAATAATATTAACCTGAATAAGAAATACACTTCTAAGATCAAAACGAATGCAACTTATATACAATGTACAATATACAATGCACATTCTAAGCACAGAATAACAACTTACTTAATAAGTGATTAACATATATATTGTTTTCACGACAAAACATAATCACAAAACTTAGCAGGTCTGCGGCATTCCCGTTTACTCCTTTCCCCAAAAGTTCTATACAGATCCTTCCTTACACATTCAGAAGAATTGCGAGCTTCAACTTAATTTCCACTGGTTTGATTGGACAACTTGTGACTACCTTTATACTCACTTCTTGGTTGAACACTGGGATCTAAAGCCAAGCGTGTGACACCCCACCAACTCCCATCAGTCAACCTAGCAGCATTTCTACGTACCTCTTGAATTTGTTGAGATTCTTTAAACTTTGACAAGCCTTTTCTGACTAATAAGGGATCGTTTACTCTCACCAAATCATCAAACGGGAGATCATTTTTTTTTCCCGGTATCACCTTCAACCTTTTCCTTCCCATAACATCAGAATTATCCTTTGCTACCTGCCAAGCCTCCTTAAGATCACACCCTTCATGAAATAATTCAATCATCCAAAAAGGACATCATTCTTTCGTCAAAATCCTCCCTCTCATTAATTCAAAAGGGGTCTTACCAGTAGGAACATGAGGTGTAGTGCGATGAGACCAAATCAGTTCTTTAATAGCTTGTCACACAGACATGTTGCTCCTAAGAGCTGCGTGGAAACACTCAACAAGCACGCGATTGAAACGTTCGACAACACCATTAGTCTGGGGATGATAAAGAGGAGTTCTTATGTGTTTAATACCACACCTGCGCAGGAAATGACACATCTCTGTGGATACAAATGGTACCCCATTATCAGTCATTATTTGTTCAGGCAACCCTTCCCGGCTAAAGACATCTTTCAAACATTTAATGACACTTTGTGTGGTGGGAAGTCTTATAGGTAGGACCTCAACCCATCTAGAGAGATGACCCACTATCACCATGAAATATCTCATGTCTGGTGGCAACACATGATAAGGACCAAGAAAATCCAGACCAATTTTCTGCCACGCTCTAGCTGGTGATGGAACAAAGGAATCACTCACTCCCTGAGTAACAAGAATTTTGTCACTTATGCAACACCTAGGACAATTCCTTACCAATTCTTCAATTTCCTTATCCATCCTAGGCTACCAGAAATCTGATTTTAGCTTCCTTTTGGTAATAGTAGAACCTAGATGTCCTATGTGTGCTTTGAGTATCAAATCCCTTCTGAGACATTCTGGAGGAATAAGTTTGTCACAACTAATGAGCTAGTCACCTTCAACAGATAATTCCTCTGATACTTTCCAAAAAGGTTGTAATTCAGGTGAAAGAGTTTTCTCTCCCGGCCATCCAGTCTTAACATAATGCATAACATCACACAACAATTTGTCGTTTTGCAATGACTTAATCCAAACATTTTCATCCAAGGTTTCAGCGATGCACGCTATAAAACACTCTACTATTTCAGTTTCCCATTCCTGTTCTTCCTCATCTAAGATAGGAAGACGGGATAAACAATCTGCCCTACTTTTTTTACCCCCTGGAATATACTCAACAGAAAAGTTGAATTCTAATAATTTGGCAGATAACCAAGCTATGCGAGCAGTAGAGCGTTTAATTTTTTTTCCTTATTAAATTTCCACCAGGGGACGGTGATCAGTTTTTAAAATAAAATGTCTACCCCAGAGATATTGTTTACATTTTTCTGCACTCCATACACAAGCCAGAAGTTCTTTTTCAATTACAAAGTACTTCCGCTCAACCACTCGCAAGGTCCTTGAAGCAAACCCAATGGTGCTTTCCTTGCCTTCATTAGAAACCTGTGTCAGTACTGCACCCAATCCATATTCGCATGCATCCACTGTTACTATGTTTTTTTTACTATCCGAAAAAGGTTGTAACACTGGAGAATTGATAATGTGTTGTTTTATCTGCTCAAAAGCCTCATTGCACTCTTTAGACCAATGAAATGTTTGTTCCTTTTTAAGAATTGCTCTAAGGCACTCAGTAGTCTTAGCAAAGTCCTTTAAGAACTCCGCATAAAATTCACATAATCCCAAGAAAGAAAGCAGCTGCTCTTTGGTTTTAGGTGCAGGAGCTTCGAGGATGCTTTTCACTAATATAGGTCTAGGTTTGACACCCTGCTCGGATAAAACATGCCCCAAGTACTCAATCTCCTGAGTCTTAAAGAGACATTTGTCTCTTCTCAGATTGACCCCTCTTTCTTCTAAAGTTTTCAAGACCTCCTCCAAAACTCTGTTGTGTGCCGTTTCAGTGTCAGCAAAAATCAGGATATCATCCTGAAATATGACTACATTGGAGTTATTGGGGAACATGTCAGTCATTAATCTTTGAAAAACAGCAGCAGCTGACGCCAAACCAAAAACTAATCTACAAAATTAGAAAGTCCCATCAGGTGTCACAAATGCTGTAAGATAACGAAAGTTAACATCTAGTTCTACTTGATGGTATGCCGATCTAAGATCTAACTTCGTAAACCAACTAGCAGAACCCACTTTTGCAATCAGATCATCTATTCTGGGCAACGGAAAACTATCGACCCAAATTGCCTCATTCAAGCTTCTTAAGTCCACACACATCCTCAGGTCTCCAGAGCTTTTCTTTGCTAAAACAATAGGAGATAACCACAGGGTTGCTTCCACCTTTTCTATTATGCCCTGTTCACACATGTCCCTCAATCAATTGGACAATTCTGCCCTCACGCTAAAGGGAACATTTCTCAGTTTATGTTTAACAGGGACTACTCCTTGTTTCAACCTGATCGTGTGTGTGAGATTTGTTATTTTTCCTAACTTGTCCTGGAACAATCCTTTAGATTTTTGTTGCCAAGGACATGCCATATCAGATAATGTTATAATACAATTGGTGTTGTTCCTGTCAATAGACACAGGTTTATCCCTTCCTGGCTTAATGATTAATTTAAAATCAGCTTGATGAATTAAGCCCAAAACATTAATACCTTTTCTTGACACATACACTTTGCCATGGAGAGTCTCACCAAAGATGGACAATGAAGTCCAAAAATATCCAACCAAATCAATTTTGCTCCCCTCAAAAGCTAATGTGGTAACATCTGGAGGGAAAATAGTTTTTTCGCTCCAAAACTCATTGAACTTTTCTAATGAGACAATTGTAATTCGTGCACCAGTATCCACTAATAATTTCACATCAACACCACCCACTAACACCTCAATGTCAGGATCTATTACCATTTTGCTAACAGAGGAAATATTGTCCTTGACAACTAACACAAACTCATTATCATCCTGTTGTACACTTTCCTTATCTCCATCAAGTACACAACGAACACTAGTCCTTTTCCACCTCTACATACATGTGAGAAATGTCGTAGTTTATTGCAGTTCCTGCACTGTTGATTAACCGCAGGACAATTGCTGAAGGATGAAACGTGGTTCGGAGAACCACATCTGTAACACATAGTTTTTTGGTTGACCTTGGAAGGCAAGGTATTCCTTGAAGGTGGAGTGTATTCTTGTTTTCTCTCAGCACAAACCTGTTTCTTGTAATCATTGTTCTGTGTATTCATCACCGCACCTAAAATAGAAACATTAGACATGGACAACTCCAACTGTTTAGCATCCTCCAATGAACATTCAATGCTCTTTGCTATGTCTATAGCTTTGTCTAAAGACGGATCCTTACACGTTAACAACTTTTCTTGGATTCTTTTAGAGTAGCATCTCGCTACAGGTTGCTCACGTATAAGGTATGAAGTAAAATTTTCAAATTCACATTTGCCAGCTAACACTTTTAATGCTGTAATGAATGAATCCACACTTTCATTAGGATTTTGCGCCCTGTGTACCTATGTACAACAACATTCTTGGTCTTAGTGAATTGCTTGTCCAGCTGCGCAACTGCCATCTCAAACTCATCTAACTCCTCTTCCTCACGTAATTCGTAAACTGGTAGATGGTCAAAAATATTCTGTCCTTCCACACCCAGATAATAGTAGATTAAACTTTTTTTTCTTTCAGGCTTAAATTTGTGACCGTCTATAGCTCCTAAATAAGCCTTGAATGAACGCAGCCATAATCTCCATTCCAAGGGAGGATCACCCGGATCTTGTAAAAAAAGTGAAGGTGGTAACACGTTCAACTTTCTCAAACAACAAAAAAAAAAAAAACTATATATATATGAAGATCCAAAGAAAGATGGCCGATTATTTTTCCTTTCTAGAAATCCGCCTTCTATGTTGATGACAAGGGATTATTTTCCCTTTCCAGAAGTCCGTTTTCTATGTTGATGACAAGGGAGAACAAACACTGTGTCCTTCTTCTGTTTTATTTCTTTTTTTTTTTTTATTAAAAAAAACACTTCCTTCAGATGCCAATGAACAGGGAGAGAAAGACTGGAGCAGCCCGGCGTTAACTTTAAAAATGACAGGCAAACAAGAAAAGAAAATGTTCTGGAAGCAGTAAATCCAGCACCAGTAACGCTGAATGTCTGATGCGTGTGCATGCGATGCAGCACACACGAGCTGGCACAATCCTGCAGAACGTCGGACGCGAGCTAACACAATGGTGCCTCGCGCCACGTAAAAAAAAAATTCACGTGCGCTCAGCTGCTCGCGCTGAACACACTGTTAGGCCTAACGGTGTGTTCCTTAGTCACTCTGTGCCCCCAAATACATACAGCGTCCATTCGAAGTCACGGCTGCCGAAGCGTCAGATGCCGGAAAATAAAGATGAAGATAAGCTGCGGAACGGCTGCCGAAGCGTCAAATACAGGAAAACAAGGCTGGAAACAGCTACCGAAGAAGCCTCACGAAGAGGAACCACTTCGCTTCACCCTCGTCGCCAAACTTGAAGTGAAGGATCCAATGAAGATGGACGAGATAAGTAAATCTTTATTAGAATATAATCCGATTGAAGTATAGAAGGTAAAAAGGGGGCACAGAGGAAGACAAGACGTGTGCCTCGGTCCGTTAGTGTCATGTGGAATGCCAAGACATCAGCAAGCTCCGTCAGAGGATTCCACATGACACACCGGCATTCCAAGCCACATCACAACATGTTGGTCTTACAATCCCTTCCTGCTGGTCCGGATGACCTTCCCCTCTGGGGCGGAAGGGGCGGCACAGGCACAGGGACTGGGTTGCTAGGAGCAAGCTCCTCATGTGCAGGGCCTCATTGTCTGTGGTGGGCAGTAGTGTATTCTGCCTAGATGTGGATGGACCACAGATAGTGGCAGATGGATTGGAAAAAGTCCTACACATATAAATGTCAAACATCACCCTAGTCGAGGAGCACAAATTGGAATTTGATATTCTGCATCTCTACATTGTGCTCCCTCTCCACCTGTTTAATGTCCTGGAGCTCTGTTAGGATCTGGCCCAGCATGTCTTGGGACTGTTGTAGTGCTCCCAAGACTTGGTCAATGTTGGTTTGGATGACAAAAATCCCAGTTTTAAGGCTTGGCTGGCCCACAGATTCCCCTCCCATGAGCCCTACCCCCACTAGTCTCTCCTCTTGAGGAAGTGTACCCCCCTCCTTCTTGGTCCTGGCATAACTGAAGGCTGTGTTGTTGGTGTCTCAATAGCAGCCAGGACTGGGGTGCACGGGATTGGTGTGCAGGTCCATGATGCAAAGGAGGTGGAAGTGTTCTCATGCCATGCAGAGATGTTGTTGCATCCGTGGTTTGAAGTGTAGATGTCAGCTGAGTTTAACCTACTGGAGCTGTCTGGCCACCCAGACCAGATGGGTCAGTTGGCTCACAGTCATCCATACTTGCAGCATTGGAGTCCTCACTGAAGGCTTGCTCCTGGGCTAGAGTGGAGGAGTCTTGTCTGGCAGTCAGTGGTGCACTCGGCCAGGTGGTTGGCCCTGTGAAGGTTACAGAGAACATGTAATTACTATATAGTTTGTGCCTTTTATGTCACTTTGTCTACAAAAGGGCCAACCTAAAAACTAGGAAGAGAGTGACAGACTGATTAGGCCTTTGTGTGATTTTCATTATTTTACAAATGCAGCTAGTTTACACAGATAATAACGCCATTGCTGACCTTGTAGAGATGTCCAGAAATGCAAGTATTATTTCAGATTTGTAGATTACATCTGACAGACATTCAGACCAACAAAGTGGTGAATAGATTTGAGTATTGGACCCTTCCAAGGCCTAGCAGGCTGCAATACAGTGAATTCAAAGTGGTTCACAATACACATAAAACTGTTACTTGTGTTCATATGGACAGTGCAAATTAACTTGTGTGTGGCTACTCTTTCTATTCAGCATGCCACAACACATTTTTGGGTATCTTGGATTCAAAAGACAATGAATAATGTAAGCATTTTTATCAATTCAACGGTGCTATGAGCAAGTGCCAACATGATTGTGATACACAAGAAGTTACATTTTAATCCCTAGCATGACATGGTGACTGACAAAATACTCTAGTTTTTTAAATGTGTGTACATATGGAAGTAAAGGACACTGTAAAAACATTAAATTTCACTATTGTTTTTTAGATTAAAAAAAAGTGCATCTTGGTAGTTGTAGTCATCTCTTGACACCATAGACAATACTTGTTTGAAAAGTAAGATACACATATCACTTTCGATTACTATATTGAAGATGAACACACATTTGCAACATGTACACACATATGCATATGATGCAAGTAGGAGAAAATACCACTTAGAAACACTATACTTTCCATCGAAAATAGATGTACTTTTGGACCTGTTTTGAGAAGAACAACAACATACACTGAGCTAATTCAAGAGATGATCCATGAGGAACTACACACAATATGACTATAGATTTTGAGTAATGTTAAAAGGTGAGCTACAACCAAACTGGTACTAATTCGTATGACACAATATATTTTTCGTAGTAAATGTTATCTATATCTGTTTTGTCCAGGTTGTTGTGGCATTCTAAACAACTAACTTAAGGAGAGGACTCCATTTGTGATGAGTGTAACTTACCAGTCTGCACTCCACCAGGGATTCCTGTCAAGCCTTCAGGGTGGTACATCTGCAAGACCTTTTCCTCCCAGGGAAAGAGCTGTAATTGGGGTAGGGAAGAACCACCACCAGTCCTCTGGGACTCCAGTTGACCCTTGAAGGCCAGTGAACGGACTTTCCCCCGAAGGTCATTCCACCTCTTCCTAATTTCCTCCTGTGTGCGCAGATTGTTAGCTACAGCATTCACTGTGTCAACCATTGTGGCCCACATTTGCCTTTGCTGGGAAACGCTACTGTTTTGGACTTGTGCTCCAAACAATTTTGGCTCTACTCCAATGATTTTATCTACCATGACAGACAATTATCCAACTGTGAAAACTGGGATGATTCCTCCCTGCTATTGTGAATTTTTGCTAAACATATCTAAAGCTCAAAAAATGAAGCTTACTAAAAAAGTAAAACTAACAAAAACCTTGAGGGAGTGGAAAACAGAAAAAAACCTGTCTCCTGTGTTGTGGGTTCTGGTGCCTGTCTGGTCTGCTGGAGTGTGATGGAAAAGGATCATGGTCTGAAATGGAGTGTATTTTATAGTGTGTTTTCCAGGTGTTCACAGTTGTCCAATATTCAACAGGTGTGGGCTGCTAGCATGCAACCAATGGCCACAGCTATAGTTCCATACTGCACAGGTTTCTGCAACGGACTCCTGCTGTCATGGCCCAGTTGCTGACACACCGCCAGCACAACTGTGTGATCTAAATAGGCTTGGAAGGATGCTGCCCTCAAAACTTAACACTTAAATCTTTTTTAGCAATGAAGCCTTTGTTTACCCTCAGGAGCTTGTGAGATGTTTACTACAGGTGAAATGAAATTTTAAATAACTACAAACCTCACACCTGTTACCATGATGATGACTAAATCCATACTGGATTTCTGAGATAAACAGCACATGATTTGTTGCAGTGGTAAACAAGTGGAGGTATAATGCTGGCTTTGTTGATAATTAGAGGCCCTTTAAACGCTCAGGTAATGCTGTGGCACTTGTGGCTACAGGCATACTGGCTCTGGATCCACTGACAAAAAACGCTGAAAGACAAACAAAAAACCTGTATTGGAGATAAAGGTCACAGTAAATCTGTGAGGCTTATGTCTGCTCTTCCAATACATGCACTGGGGATGATCAATAAAGTGACAGTACCTACTCAGATACTAAACCACCTTAATGGGCATTCGTTGCAGAAGTAATGCTTGCCCTGTAATATCACAAGTGAGGAAGTGTGAACTGACAGGAGGACAGGGTCAGAATCAATTTCTATCCACAAGAGAAGGTAAGACCCAAATAAAGGTGCCCTAACCGATACCTCTTTAACTACTAGACATTTCATGATAAAGTTTTATGACACAGTTATTTGCCTCCACTTAGCGATAATTTGTGTATGGAAATACGAGCGTTAACACTTCAGAAGCAGAGTGAACATTTTGAAACACTCCATTAGGGCTTCAGTGAGGCAGGAAGGCATGTTCCCAACACCTTAAGATGTGCTCTAAAAAAGTGTAATGGAAAACTTTATGCACATATTACTTTGAGACAAATAGCAAATTGTTCGCTGGGCAGAGGGCGTTCTAAGAGAACAGAGACAACGGCAACCCATCATGACTGTTGTTATAAGCAGCTGTTTGATTGTTAATTTGAAAGATGTTTATTTATAAAAAAAATAATAGTCTTATTAGGTTTGCATAACTGGATCTGCTCATTCAACTGCTCATTCTGAGGGATCGGCAATAACCAGTTGTGTCCTTCTGTATGTCTGAACAGCCACATTTCCAAAGTGCAAGCTATTTCCTTAACTTATTCTTGCAGCATTGCAACAGTGTTGTTCTATATGATGACACCGATTTACATATAGTTATAAACCAAATCACTGACAATGAGGCATTTCAAACCTATCAGTGAAATACAGGCTTCTTTACAGGGAATTAAGGCTGAGGTTGAAGAAAAGTAATCTTGCATCCCCCCTCTCCTGGAGTCTCATGCCTTTTTTTACCTTCTATCCTAAATTGTTGTTTTGAATTTTATTTTTATGTTGCCTGGACTTGTCAAGCATTGTGTGCTTCCTCTTTTGTATTTGTTTTCTCTGGGCCAAGCAGGGAACTTATTAATGGGAGATGTGATCAGTGAAAATGTAAAGTAGAGGGAAACATGCTTCATTTCCACCGTGAGCAAATGAGCAGCAAATATGACACAGAAAAGATTAAAGCATCAGAACAGTGATACTCAAAGCACACCCCGGTGACCGCATGCGGCCCTTCTGACCTTTGCATTCAGCCCCCAGGTTAACAGCATTACAAGACTGCTCTTTACTCTACTCGGCCTTAACATTAAAAAGATGTTAAATAAACAACCATGCCTTTATTTAAATGTTACTTAAAGTTACAAAAAGAAAGACTGTAGGTTGTCCTTCGACCTGAACTTTTGGTCCATCATCATTTTCATATACATCTTGCTGCAAAAGTGTATAAATATGATAAAGACTCTGCAAAATTCAAAAAGTGTATTTCATTAACATGCAGAACCATTTCACCTTAGTACATCAAATTATATCAGTGCATTGAGGAGTTTTTTTTAAGTGATAGTTTTCAAACATGGATTTAAAAACATTTCTTCTCTCCACTCCCTCCTCCCCCCACCCTGTCACCAATGCCAATAGTGAACTAAGAGGCAAGTCAACTGGTTTGGGCACTATGTGGGTGACTTGTGGTCCTATTACACATGAACTAAAGTATAGCTTATGAAACCAAATACAGAAGGTTTTATAGTGCACACCTTGATGTCATTTATGTCAAGGTCCGCTTATATGTGATACTGAAGAAAAAGACAAAAAAGTGAAATAAAACAATTGCCTAGGATTACACAATTTTGTAAGGTGGGGAAGCCAGGATTAATCCCAGGTTTTCTGGTTTCACATTGTGTAGTTTGTCCACTAGATGTATATACTTCATTTCCCCTATCCCCACTTTAGTGTAACCCCATCTCTCAAAACCCCAGAACTCCCCTCCTCCTGACTGCCACAATACTGGCATCAATGCAGCTCTCATTCACATCACAGACCAAACTTTTTGGTCCCTGGGAAAATGTTAGTGAGTGCCCATGCATTAGAACAACAGTGGAATAAACCAAAGGAATCTACATTGCGTTATGGAACATTAAAGAAAGGGCTAGGCACAGTTTAAAAAGCATAAGAGACCTATTCCTAATCGATGCTCGCCTTAAATGACTCCTTGGCCCCACTGAAATGTATCACTGGCATCCTATACACAGATGTTTACACTCTACAAGTTCTAAAGATAGAATCTGAATTAATTTAACAGATTTAGGGCTACACAAAACTTTTTGTGATTGCAAACAATTCTAATCAGGATTTGTGACAAGCTATCTGCAATGTATAAAACCCATGTTACCATTAGGTAAAAGGTTACAGAACTGCAAAATGGGTTTAGAAGGGCATAACTAATCCTTTTATCTGGAAGGGGTGTGTTTAGGGCATCTCTTCTAATTTCCTAAATGATCAATCAATGTTTTGTGACTAAAAATATAGTCACAAAACATTTAAATGTTATTGACTCCCATCATGGGGGGTAAGCCATTCTCAAATCTTTGTGAATGCAAAAAAGAAAAAGCAATTGTTAGAGTGTAGGTAGTAGCCCACGGGACCGCCATATACTCTTAAGCAAACCTTCAAAAAGTTTCAACCTTTTTTTTAAATGAATCCCTGTTTTTTTTTTTTTTTAAAGAAGACAGGGTGCATTTAAAAAACTGTACTTAAAAAGCTATCATAGACAGGATGGTCTGATGAGCAGGCCTCCATCCCTGTGATTGGCACCAATCATAGTGAGTCAAACTTTGCAATCTACTGCATGAAAATTGTGATCAAAGTGTTGTGCACAGGTTGTTACACAAAAGTCCTTGCTGGTTGCAATAATACATGGCATAATCTGTGACCAGTGTTTCATACATTTAGCAAATTATGTGCAATATTGGATGGCTGCTGTGAGTGTGAGCTTTACAGCTACTGTTTTACTACTGCCATATACATTTGACAGTAATAGTGTAAATACTACATTTACTATTTATAAATTGAATACATAGATTAGATTGAATGATACATATCTATTGAGATTGAAAGGTCAATAGATAATTTATCAAGGGCTCCGTTTTGATGTTGTAGGGTGTTGCATTGCCATTTCCATGGTCAATAAGCTCACTGTATGACTTAATTGGGTGTCAATGCCTTCATTGTTTATCGCACTACATGTCACTAATGCCAGATACTGCTCTGCAACATATTTATGTTGCTGAGCCACAGTTAAGAGACAATAACTAGAACTATTAGCTGGCTCTGCACTTAATAACGCTTTTAGCGCAGAGCTGTGCTGTCATTCACTTTCTCCTGTTCCTCTAACTGACTGTTGTTGGAGTTGGTAGAGATTGAGTTGAGGGCTTGTAATTATGAACTACGTTCTAAGAAACTTTGTTGTCTTTCCTTCTCTTACCTTGCAATGTGTGTGATATTAATATATAGCCTTAAAGCCTGCTGTAGCAGGCTATACAGGCCATTAAAGGCCCGCTCCAGCGTTTAACAATTAAGCAGGATTTGAATGTTTGTAAAGCCCAGCTACAGAGGGCTATAAGAACATTCTGCCCTCCAAGAACATTCTGCCACTAGAGGGCAGAATGTTCTTATAAATAAAAGAAAGGCCCCACTTAGCCCGAGAGGATTGAAATCCCCTCAGATCCATGAGGTCTTTGTTGACACCAACAGCTGTGAACAAAAACATTGGAATGTTGGAGCTCCGGGCTTCTACCGCCCAGTAGAAGCCCAGAGAGCTCCATTGTTTTCAACAGAGCTCCCAACATTCCAAAGTTCTAATATGATTCTTTGACCTTTTACAAAGGATCTTTTAACCAACTAATGAAATGTCATGAGAATGATGCAGTGTTTTAACATGTATGACTGCCCTTGCAAGAAGTGCTTCTAAATACACCAAAAATAGTAATGAAAACGATGCATCTTGGAAAATAAAAAATTATATTGGTCATAGTAGCCATGGAATGCAATCTGAAAGGTAATCAATAAGCTGATTTCTGTATTTTACTCTCTGACCTAGAATACTATTTCTGAGCCGTCCAGCAAAATCATTGTGGTGATTGGGTTGTTAACACGTCCCTTTATGATAAATTATTACACATTGGGACTCGTTTTAGGCCAATGAATCTTTTGACCCTGTTGAGAGACACCTTAGGATGAGATAGCTAATCAGCATGTCAAATAATACGTCAATAATGTCATCAATATTTATTACAATAATACATTTCACTTTCGTCAAAGACATTAATCAAACTCAAAGCACTACCATGAGCGTGCAGCCATGCATAAGCACACCAGTTTAGCATGAATTTAGTAATATTTATTCCCTAATGGTTACAATACTACTAGCAGATTTATTCATCTCAAAACCAAGAAACATAATAATATACTGTAGTCACGATATGGCAACTCTGATAAGATTTCATCAAAGCAAGAATCACAAACATCAGAACATAGCAAAGCGTGAACATAAACTATTTTTAGCAGAGTGTCGTCAACAAAGCATTGGTTCAGTCATTTATTTATTTGCGTCAGTCTAGTGAACCCCTCACCTAATCTCGAATTAGCATTGGCATGTTGGGCTTCATGCAAAACAATTTAGTAACACCAATTTGGAAAACATCTAGCTATGGTCTCTGTCAAAAGAAAAAGCAGTTGGTACCTAGAAAGGAAGAGCAAACAGACAATCACAATTTCCTTGTCATATAGTTACCCTCCAAGGTTTGGGTCAGAACTCAGGTTCGGTCTTCGTCCTCAGGACACCAGTTGATTCACCATCAGTCAGGAACTCAGCTCTCAGGTAAGTAAGGGGCACTTCCCTCATAAGGAGGTAACGTGTAAATGGGCAATCTAAGGACAAGTATGGTTCTAAATAAGTCAGCCAGTCAGTAATAAAAGTGACAAAGTTTCTGGATCATAAAATATAGCATCAGCATCTCCTCCTCTCCTAGTCTCGTATTCCCTAATTGTAATCCACTTCCTGGTGACAGGGGTTTTTATCCCCTTTTGTTGTACATTCCCCTAAAATTTGGTTGGACAAAAGGTGCACCCTACTATCTTTAACCAATTAAAAAAACACATTATGTCATTAAATCTTTCACCCCGCATTAGTTCTCAGGCAGTTTATTGATCCATATGATTGACGTCTTTAGAGGTAGAATGTCCGGAATGATTTCATCCTTTTGTAATTCTTTGCGCATCTTCAGTCAGTAGCTCCATTGTCTGTACCGGTTTGGTCGACCTTGTATTCAACATTAGTCTACACTGTTGCATTTAGCTAGTACATTTCTACAAGCAATATGAATTTTCATGAGAACAGATCTACTATAGTTACATTCAGCTTCTAGTTTGGAGGAAAACAAGTGTTCATGTCCTTTAGCGAGTCAGCAAACTGCACGTTAGGAAAAATACATTTAATATGAGAGCCAGGCAGCTAGGCTTCGGCTCATGCTAACTTAAGGCCTAATGATTTATTAGCAAAACTTCAATAACATAATCATTAATAATTAGTTTAAAATTATCCTCTAATATATAAATTCATCAACATTAGTCATTTTATTAGTCCACGTATACATTGGCGGCCACTCCCCGTGGTCACATTTCAAATGCACGTTTTGGCAAAACATGTTAATATAGTTTCTATGTGGCATTATTATACATTAGTTCCTAAACACTTTGGGGGTTATTCTAACTTTGGAGGAGGTGTTAATCCGTCCCAAAAGTGACGGAAAAGTGACGGATTTACCACCAGCTGTATTACGAGTCCATTATATCCTATGGAACTCGTAATACGGCTGGTGGTATATCCGTCACTTTACCGTCACTTTTGGGACGGATTAACACTCCTCCAAAGTTAGAATAACCCCCTTTGTGTTAGTATAGATTATATAAGCTACGCTCTCAGTCCCTCCTCTGATGACCCTAGTCATCACACAAACATTTCCCTCTGAACATTTCACTTTCAATTTTTCACTTTGCGCATAATGCGCATTTCAACATCTTGCCCCTTGTGTGAACTTTCCCAAATTTCATTAAACCTTTTCTCCCTTTCGTTTTCTTCATTTCTTTGCTTCGTTTTGTCCAATTTCTTTTGATCCTTTCATTAATTTTGCATGCTCCCCATAAACCCAATAAACAGATCAAGACAATTAACAGACCCCCTAATATTTTTGCAAGAATCCCGTTCCAAATATTGCTAAACCAGCTCCCTACTCTGGCAATTCCCTTTCCAACTTTCTCCCAAACTCCAGGTTCCTTCAGTTCCTTCAAATCTGCACTATCTCTTGTTAAGTTAGTAAGCATGCCTCTAATCTTTTTGCTATTATCAAGAACGAACGAGCAACAATGACGCTCGTTAAGCATCTTACAGACTCCGTCGCTCTTTGCTAAAAGAATGTCTAAAGCAAGCCGATTTTAAAGAGTCATAGCTCTTTCTGCAGCACGTTCAGTGTCCATCAGGAGTATAGCCCCTTTAAAATTTGTCAGCATGTTATCCACAATAGTAGACAACTTTTGAATCTTTATGGAGTTTAAAATAACCCCTACTGAAGGAATTATGGCTCCAAATATGTCACCAACGAAAGCAGCCGCTGTCTCTCGTGTTTGTCCAGCATGTTGTAATTCAGACATTTTAGGTATTTGTTTTAAGTCATCAATCTGGTAAATCTTTGGGAAAACTATCCCCAAATAACATGTCCCATACCATCCCTTAGGGAGACGGTAATAAGCATTAAGCCCACAGATGTAATAGATCTCGGGGATCGCTGGGCCCTGTCCATTTAACATAAATGTCAATTTACCCTGAAACAAAAACACATGCCTGCATTCACTCGTTCCCACAAATAAAGTGATATGATCAGATTTTAGCCTGTATATACAAAGCCTTCCTACATGTAATGCATCTATAGCTAATTTGCCCTGCGTCTTTATTGCGGTGTAAGCACAATCATTTGCATATGTGCGCTTCTCTAGCGCCTTTTCTAGCCTCTCTTTCAGTGCCTTGCGTCTATTATCAGTGTGATCTAAAAAGCTTTTCTCCACAGGCGTTAATAAGCAAGTCAGATTGTTGCGGTGCGCATAAGCTGTCCCAAATGTTAGTGTCGGCTCAAAGAAACCTCTAACTTATTTTATACTATGCTCCTTAGCTAATTTGTTCAGAAACTCAATCACAGGCACAAAGGAAAACACTACATCTAAATTAGAATAAAAATATTGCACATGTTCCTGGTCATAGATTCTTGTTAGCAGCAAACTACAACTTATCCCGTAGGTTAGTGGCAGGCTATGATAGGGGACCCCTCCTTGTACTGATGAAGGAATCTTTGTGCACATATAACAGTTTCTCGCATCCATTGTATCAACATACTCATTCAGCAAACGATAGAAGACATTAGTGGAAGGTTCCCCTTTTGAATTAGTTCCCTCATGCAAGTGTTTTGCATCCTGCTCAAGCTTTTCCCACGGTGTTAATGTAGCAGTCTCAGGTTTTGAAGCATTGTTAGTTACTTTCTTATCCAACCATGGCATTCCCACAATCACACCTACAATTATTATTGCACATACAATACCTAAGATGGCACTTAACCAACCACACACTTTACCCTTTTTGCTACTACCTCTATTGTAAGCCATGAACTGTAAAGAATCAGATAGCAGAATAATACAAAGCAAACAATTAACTTGAGGACGATATAAAAGCTCTCTTTTTTTTTTTTCTCTAAAGTGAAAGTCTCTGTTTCTCCCTGCGTGTATTTACAGCGTTTCACTCACCCCAGGACCCCTTTCGTCAAATCAGGTTTAGCAGCTTGTCATAATCGGTTTTCAAAGTCAATTCAGGTTATCAGTGTCACATCTGGTAATTTATAAGTCTCTTTTCTCAGCTTTTCAGCTTTCAATTTCAATTTCAATTTTAACACAGTCTCTTGCTCAGAGTGATTTCAAGTTCCGTAGTATTGACCTGGTACCTCTCGATCAAAACAGAATGCTAAGAATTCTTGTTGCCATTCAGATGTTGCTGCATATGCCCATTCAGGACCTGTGTACCTTTTTTTTGCACTCCCTTTCTTTTCAATCTGTGTTCATTCTGCAACTCTCCTTCACTGAGATCCTCTTTTCTAGTGGTGTAAATTTCTTCCGCTATTGTGTCACCTGGAACCACTTTCTCTATTGCAGCTGGTTTCTTTGGCCAGTTATCACCTTTGTGCATTTTCTTTCTGCCTGGTCTTTCAGGACGCTGAACAGCACCCTCATCTTGTGCTATGGTGTTTTCGCTTGACGGGCCTGGAATCGGCTCAGGAAGAGTTGATGTACTTTGTCTTCCTTCTGCTCCTTCTCTCTCGTCTTCAAAGTCTGCAATGGGTTCAAGTTCTAAACAGTATCCGTCTACTTCTGGGAGAACCTCTCCTTGTCTTGGTTCTCCTGCTGCCTCTACTGAGATAGGCTCACCGTCACCTCTCTCGAACTCGTTTACTGATTGAGGGACTAAGCCGTCCTCAGTGGGCTCTACTTCAGTCTCAGTTCCCCTTTGAATATTCTCCGGCCCTGAGACTTCCTTCTCTGGAGTTGTTGTTTCAGACACTTCAAGTTCCTCATCAGTTGGACATGTCACCTTCTTTGTGTGACTGGCGTGTATCCAGTTTGGATCGCCTGCACATTTCACAGCAGTGCTTGTTGTCAGTATTACTTGATATGGCCCCTTCCAACGCGGCTCCAAACACGACTTCCTCATGTGCTTCTTGACAACCACCCAGTCAATGTGTTAGCTTCCACCTGGTGAGAGAAAGAGCGGACCACCTAAGCCAGACCCTTGCAGTAGCCCAACACCATATCATCCGTGATATTCACAAGAGCATTTGCAGGTACTGCGGGCAACCTCATAGCTCTGCCCATCAGTATCTTATGGGGGGATAGTCCTGTCTTCTTATCAGGTGTGTTTCTCATTGACATCAACACTAAGGGCAATGCATCTGGCCACTTCAAATTGGTAGCTGCGTACATTTTTGCCATCCTCGACTTCAAGGTACCATTCATCTGTTCCACTAGTCCTGATGCTTCATGGTGGTAGCTACAGTGCAGCTTCTGTTCAATGTCTAAAGCAGCACACAAGAGCTTAATCACCTCATTGTCGAAGTGTCTGCCCCTATCTGATTCTAAAGAGACCGGAAATCCGAACCGTGGTATTAATTCTCTAAGCAACAGCTTTGCTACTGTGAGACTGTCATTCCTACGTGTAGGGTATGCTTCAATCCAATGACTGAAAACACACACAATCACCAACATGTACCTCAAGCCTCCACACACAGGCATTTCAATGAAATCCATCAGCATCTTGCTAAACGGAACTCCAGCTCTCCCTATATGGCTCAAAGTCACCACAGTCCCTTTTCCTGCATTCATCTGTTGACAGATGATGCACCTGTGACAGGTAACCCCTGCGGCTTGTCTGAATTTCGGATTAAACCAATCAATTTTGAATAATCTGATCATTGCGTCTCTCTCAAGATGTGCCTGCCCATGGTAAAGCCTTGCAAACTGAGACAAAAGACTGTTTGGCAAAACCAACTTCCCCTCCTCTGAAACCCATAAGTCGTCAGCTCTATGTACACATTGCATTCTCTGCCAGGAGCGTTTTTCCTCTGCTAGCACGGCCCAGCAGTGATTTGAGCTCATCTAAAGTATCAACCACTCTTAATCAAAGTTCAAACATGTTTCATTTTCAGTTTGCGGTAACAATTCCCAGTGATCCTTGAACGATATACAGTTCAATGCGCAAAATCTTGCGACTTGATCTGCATAGCCGTTTCCCATTGACAGAAAGTCTTGTGACTTGACATGAGCATTGCATTTCACCACAGCAATTGCAAGGGGTAAGTGAATCGCATGCAACAAATTCTTAATTTGTTCGCTATTTTATAACTGGTGAGCCAGAGGAGGTCATGAAAACCCTCTGTGACCATAATTGGCCAAAATCATGCACAATTCCAAATCCGTATCTGCTGTCAGTATAGATAGTAACCTTCAGGTTTGCAGCTGCATGGCATGCCTTAGTAAGGGCAATTAATTCAGCCACTTGTGCAGAGTACACTCTTTCGAGCCTGGAAGCTTCTAGAATACCGGTGATTGTACACACAGCATAACCAGCTCTCAGTATTCCGACTGAGTCTCTCAAACATGATCCATCAACAAACATAATGTAGTCATTTTCTTCTAACTGTGTATCTTTAATGTCAGGGCTGGGTTTGGTGCATAGTTCGGTTACCTCAAGACAGTCATGCTCCACTTCCTATGTATTGCTAATCTCAGCATTTTCAATAGGAAGTAGAGTTGCCGGGTTCAATATTGTACACCTTTTCAAAGAAACATTTGGAGACCCCAGTATAATGGTCTCATATCTCGTTAATGAAATAAAGAGAGGGACTGGGAGACTTATGGTCCAGTGTACGATCTCCCAAGGTATAAATGTATAAGAAAAGGAGTACACTGTTCCAATATATATATATATACAAAAACACTTTTTGCTATATACATACATAGATATACATGTAGGGTGGACAGAGTCAGTAATTTCAGGAGAGCCCTCAACCATCCATTAGTATGTCAAGTTTCATCACTGGGCAGTCCCCTCGTCAGACCGGTGCTGCAATGTCTGGCGGACCACGCCGAAATTGGTAGTGGTACTCAACCGAAATTTAATATTAGCAAATTAGGGTCTGCGATAGAAACTGACTAAGAAAAAACCCAAAGGAGAGGAAAGTGGATTACAATTGGCTTTGAACCTCAGGCATCACACTTTAATAAATCAGAAGAAAGGTTCAAGTCAAGATTAAAACATAAAGGGAGTGAAAATCCGGGGGATCATGTCCCACTAAACTTCGTGTAAGGAAAAGGGTAGTACACCTAGTCCTAAAGTATCATGGTCAACATGTTTCGCGTCTTACCGGTCATAAAAATGATCCAATGACGCTTCATCAGGGCCCTAAATCTACTTCTCCTATTTGATAGTGTATTTATAAGTGCTGGGAGGTCACTTACTGCATGAAGACTAGTTGTCAACGTCGAAATGGTCAATCAGTCACCCTGCATAGATGAAAACACAGTCAAAACATTGCAGTTTGAATAGTGCAACCAATAAAACATTAATTAAACTCCGGTCCAAAGGTGTAGTGAAGACGGACATAATACACAACAAGGCTTACCAGCCCACAGTGGAGGATAAACTTCATAGGAACGTGCAAACCTCTAAACCTCAGGAGACTAATTAGGTGTAGAAAAATATTTTTTGAAAAAGAAATGCATAAATTAAGTAAACACAACTGGGTAAGTATGTAGTCAAAGGAGCAAAATGTGCCCTGTTGCAGTCTAGTATGTCAGGAAGTCATAGCCTGTACATCTAAATACTTCTACAAGTGGTAGTTGACAATGACACATAATAATGCCGCTGTGAGTAGAGAGCAGAACCAAAAGAAAACATTTCAAAGCAAATTAGTCTAGCCTGGGATTAACATGGACCCCAGCTGCTGAAGCTTGAATGTGCAGTATCAAAAGGAACAGACTGGTGGTGCTTCAAAATGGATATGAAGACAAATAAATATATGCAGAAAAAATAAATAAATAGTCTCAAACGGGATAGCGAGCAGACTTACTTGGGTCTCCCGCCGGTCCTGTTGATCCACCTGCCCCGAGGTACACGCCTGAAAGACGCTGCACTGTACGCCTGAGGCTAAAAATAGTCTAAGCTCAATGCGTGAAAAAGATGCGCTTGAGCTGAATGAACTCCGTGCCGGAAGCTATCCAGGGTCATGAAATTAAAAAATGGACAAAAGTCCAAAACAGCGGGGGCCATCTTGCAAGTATTCCCGATCATTGGGAAAATTATTTCAGGGAAACACTGTAGCCATGCTTATAAAGTGTACATCCTCACTCAGTGAAATGTAAAGAAAGTCATGGTAGACATCTAAAGTGAAACAAAACCATATACAGTCCTCAGGATAATATATAAAAGTACATAAAAGTACCCAACAGAGAGACAAACTTTGTTATCATATATGAACATAGTGAGTCCCCAGAATAAAATAAGGGAACAATAATTAAGTCAACCATGCTAGTCCTTGGACTAAAAAATGATTATATAAAAAATGCACAAAAGTGACAGAGAGAATGAGGTTTGAACTAAGTGGAGGGATATCAGGTTAGTAAAAGGATTGAATATCATAACTCAGTTATGAGGACAAAGAGCACCAGGGGATATCATCATTTAGTCCTTCATTGGATGTCCTAAGTCGAAAGACCCAACGTTGTTCTGTCTTGAATAGATACTGAGGGTCATCATTATTAGATTTAGGAACCTGCAAAATGACCCACCACATATCGTTGGGACCATGATTAGCCTCCAAATAATGTGAGCTCAATTTTGTGGTGATCCGAGAGCACCTAATGTTGCTCTGATGTTCGCTGATTCTCTGCTTGACAGGTCTGGTAGTCATCCCAATATACTGTAACCCGCAAGGACAAGTGATAATGTAGATACACTGTCGGGTGTTGCAATTAGTGTGTTTATTGAGATGCCAAATCCCGACATGTTTCAAGTCCAAGTAGTCAACCCGTTTGGTCAAAGGGCAGACGTTACAAGAACCACAAGGAAAATGCCCAATAACTGGAGGCAGATGCCATAAGGTGGTCTGTTTTTGCACATCTGTTTGTTGGAGGGATTTTCCTTGTGGTTCTTGTTGACGACGACGTTGACAACTAGTCTTCATGCAGTAAGTGACCTGCCAGCACTTATAAATACACTATCAAATAGGAGAAGTAGATTTAGGGTCCTGATGAAGCGTCATTGGATCAGTTTTTATGACCGGTAAGACGCGAAACATGTTGACCATGATATGTTAGGGCTAGGTGTACTACCCTTTTCCTTACACGGAGTGTAGTGGGACATTATCCCCCGGATTTTCACTCCCTTTATGTTTTAATCTTGACTTGAACCTTTCTTCTGATTTATTAAAGTGTGATGCCTGAGGTTCAAAGCCAATTTTAATCCACTTTCCTCTCCTTTGGGTTTTTTCTTAGTCAGTTTCTATCGCAGACCCTAATTTGCTAATATTAAATTTCGGTTGAGTACCACTACCGATTTCGGCGTGGTCCGCCAGACATTGCAGCACCGAAATTACTGACTCTGTCCACCCTACATGTATATCTATGTATGTATATAGCAACAAAAAACAATTGTATATATATATATTGGAACAGTGTACTCCTTTTCTTATACTCATGTCTCGTTAACCTAGCATTTGTCATATGCTGAGTCTTAGTTCAGGTTAACAGAAACTCAACTGAGTGGGGAACCCAGTAAGGCTGCTGCAACTAGGTCTAAAGTAGCTGAAAAATATGCTACAGGGCGGTTTGCACCTCCATGGACCTCTGTTAAGACAGACAAAGAACAAGCATCACGTTCATGACAAAACAGTAGAAAAGGCTTTGTGTAATCAGGCATACCCAGAGCTGGTGCCCTGCACATGCCCTCTCTCAACTCCATGAATGCCTCAAGTTCTTCTTCGGACAGAATTATGGTATTCTGGTCATCCTTAACTTCCTTGCCTGTCAGTTTTATCAATGGCTTAGAGATGATCGAAAAGTTGGGAATCCACTGGCGACAGTAGCCCACCATTCCCAAAAACATCCTGACATCTCTCTTTGTTGTCGGGGGGTTCATCTGCAGTATGGACGTCACCCTTTCTTTTGATATTCTCCTGGACCCTTTCTCAATCAAGTGCCCTAAGTATTTTACCTCTTTCTGACAGTACTGCAGCTTCTTTGGGGACACTTTATGTCCGTTATTTCCCAAATAATTCAATAAGGCAATTGTGTCATACCTGCAGTCGTCTTTTGTTCTAGACGCAATCAGCAAATCATTAATGTACTGCACCAGAGTCAAACTGAAAGGCAGTTCTAATGACTCCAAGTCCGTCTTCAATATCTGATTGAAGATGGCTGGTGACTCAGAAAACCCTTGAGGAATTCTGCACCAACTGTACACCTTGTCCAAGAATTTGAAACTGAAGAGAAATTGGCTGTCCTCATGAAGAGGCACTGAAAAGAACGCTTGTGACAGGTCCACAACCATGAACCATTCTGTATCACACAGAACCTGAAACATGATTACTGCGGGATTTGGCACTCTGGGGCAACATTTTACCACAATATCATTTATTTTCCTCAAATCCTGCACAATTCGAACCTTCCCACAAGGCTTTTTCAAACCCATTATTGGTGAATTACATGGGCTGCTTAATACCTCCTTCAAAACTCCTTGTTTTACAAAGTCTGCAATTATCTGTGATACCTGGATGAGGACATCTTGTGCCATGTGGTACTGCAGCACCTGGGGAAACACTGCGTTCAGCTTAACCTGTACTTTAACCGGTTCTACTCCTTTTATCAATCCCACTTCCTTTCCTGTCAGGTCCCACACTTTCTCTGTCACTGTTCCCTGCAACTCAGCTGGCAAGTCAGTCACTGTAAGCATTGGGAATAAGGTTATCAAAGGGTAGTCTTTGTTTGTACTTTCCGTCTCTAGATCTGTAAATTGTCCTTCATCCCCTTCATCATCACTGTTTGTCTGCACCTCAATCCCTTCATTAGAAAAGGTAATCGAACACTTCATCTTGCACAGTAAGTCTCTTCCCAGTAGGGACACAGGACTAGAATCACAGACTACAAACTTATGCAGTCCCTGGAAGTTACCAATCTCAACTTGAACTGGATCTGTAATCGGGTTTGTCAAATACTGGTTTGCTACTCCTACCACTCTTATGGTACGCCCTGAAAGTGGCAGTTTCAGAACCCCTGCACTTCTGACTGTAGAACGTGTAGCTCCTGTGTCAACCAGGAATGAAACCTTGTGACCCATCACCTTTCCTTCCACATAGGGACCCCTCTGATCTACTTCTAGGGATGCTGCAAGCCTGCACTCCTCGCTGTCTGAACTATCATCCGACCATTCATCCTTTATTCCATCTTCACCATGCAATGGGAACTGCTGTACTGTGTTATTTTGACTCATCATTTGGCCTGTGACCTGCTGAGGAAGCATTACCTGTTGCTGTCCCATTGGAGCTAATGGTAATTGCATTTGCTGTCTAGGTACCAGGGGAACCTGCTGTTGTACCTGCTGCATTTGTGCTGGTTGAACACGCAGCATTTGCATTTGCTGCATGGACTGTAACCCCTGCATCTGAACCATGTTATTCTGGAAGTTTTGATTTTGACCTCTCGATTTTGGGCCCCTCATATTTTGAAATGTACCGCCATCAATGCTTTGTTGAACGACACCATCCTGCACCATATTTGGGCATTCCCGATTCCAATGCCCCACGCCCCCGCACGCGTGACATGGTGACATCTTTTTCATCCTCTGCGCATCATTTTGAACCACAACAGTATTTAAGTCTGGACCACGATTCACAAAGCTCGACCTCGGCCTCTCAGCTGTGCCTGAAACAAGTCATTCCCTTGCGGTTGCTGCTGTACCATCTGCTGGATTCCATTCCCTCGCATACCTGCCTGTGCTGCCTTAATCTGCATCACTATCATCTTTTCCTTCAACTTTATCTGTTTCAGTTCAATCTCGTCACTGCAGTATTTCGCATACTGTAATACCTCATCAATTGGCTTTGCTTGCCAACAGATCAAATGATTCTTAATCATCTGCCTACCCTCTGGTTTTAATCCTTCAACAAATCTGAACACAAGATGGTTCATGTCTTTCGGCTCAACAGTCTCAGTGCCACTGTAATGTTTGAACGCTTTCAACAATCTCTCATAGTAAGCATGAATAGACTCTTTAACCTCCTGTGAGGTTCGATCGATTTTCTGCCAATCAGTCACTTTCAGCGACACTTTCTACTTCAAAAACTCAATCACTTTATGATAGTACTTCATCACCTCCTCAGATGGTGCTGCAGTCACCTTATCCCTTGCCGGCTCCTGTGTCGGCCAGTCCACACCCCTCTTGCACTCAAGCCATAAGTCAGGTGGAACGGTAATCTCAAACAGGGTATTCAAGTCCTCCCAGAGACATTTCTCAAGCTTCACAAACCTATCTGTCTGCTGGTACCATTCTATCGGCTTCTCCCTCAACCTGGGATAATCATTTGTGAAGGACAGAATGTCTCCCCTAGACCACGGTACATGGACTAGAACCCCTCCAGCTGTTTCCCTCATCTGTAACATCTTTACTGTCCCAGTGTCCGGTGAAACTTTAGTCTGATTTGATTCCGGACTGTCGCTTTTCTTCTTATCTCTTTTCTTTGCCCATCTGCCTTCCCACTTCTCTAAAGCTCCCCAGATCTGTGCACTTTGAGTATTTCTTTAAGATGCGCTTTCATTCCGGCAGACCTCATGTGCTCAAAGTCCTTAGAGTCAAAGTCTAACTTGTAGCTTCTTTTCAAATGTTTAGTATTCTGAATGTCTATATTGTATTTATCTGCCAGGTTCGCTAACCTCTGATGCACCTTGCCCACTTCTTTAGTGATTTTGGGGCATAGATACCTCAACTCTGCTCTGTGTATGACTCTAATCTGTTTACCCCCATTGTCCCTTCCACTAGTTCCACAGATTCTACTCCCAGTCTCACAAAATTCAGGTAATCTTCCCTTTCTGGCTTCTCTGCAGTTACCGCAGTATTTTGTGAAGCATAGGTCTTTTCTAACCATTCATTCAATTGTTGCACCAAAAAACCTTGCAACAAAATGCTTCCCGACTGCATCAATGGTGACTGTGATGTCTCTGCACTCATTGTCTGTGGGGATAGCACACTCAACCCTGCTTGTCTCATTGCCTCTAGAGGAGCTCTAATCGTACTGAGGTCTAACAAAGATCTGAGTCCTTCTGCTGCTTGTTCTCTTGGTAAAATGGGCTGGGGTGTTCCTGTGAACCCTCCTCTTGTTATTTCTGGGGTCCTCACTCACTGATTACATGTGCCAGGCTTATCTTGCGCATACAGCGGTACTGGTGGACCAACAGTAATTGGCAATGATATGGCAGCTGGTGTCTGACCTGGTCCCAAACTCCGTGGAGCAGTAACTCCCAAAGCTTGACTCACTGTGGCTGGTGCAGGTACAAACGGAGGTCCTGCTGCTAGACTATAACCCAGAATCATCTGTTGCTGCAACTGGGGCAGCAATTGCGGAGTTGGCTCAATCTGCACTAACCTTGATTTTGTATATATCGGATCAGGTGGCACCATCAGACTCGTAGTAGTCTCTAGTTCTGGGACGTCTGTATAGTTACTCTGTATCTGTGGCGGAGGTTGCAACTGTATCTGCATGTCTGGCGCAGTGGGTACATTGACACCATTCTGTATCAAACCCGTATCACTTGTCTGCACTGTATTTGTAACTTCCTTACTCTGTGTCTGGTTCCCAGGACCCCCACTAGTGCTCAGGCATTGTCATCTATCGCATAAGGTGGCGGGCGATCATGCAATAATTGATTAAGAAACTCTTCATCATCTGAATCATCTTCATCTATCCAAGACCTCTTAGTCTCTTTAGGCTTATTAGAGCCCTTGTCTGTCTTACAGATGGCTTTCTTTCCGTGTGTTTCGTCTTCCTGTGTTGTTGCTCGAAACAATTTGAGGCCGTCAACTATTCCCCTTCTCCACATTTTGCTCTCACTGTCCCATCTAGCCTCAACTAAAGTCTTTTCTGCCCTCTTCATTCTCCTCTCAAATTTCTGCTGTCTTTGTCGTATGGCCATTAAATCCCAGACTGCTAATGCCTCATACTGGGCTGGCCTCGGAGGTGGTTTCTGCACACTTAACATTCACCTCAAATTCTCTAAAATTCTCGTATTGAACGTTCTGTGCTCCGGAAACGCTAAACATCCCTCTTTCTCAGTCAATTTTCGCCATTGCTTCATCCAAAGACAAGGCGTGACTCCCTTCTCCTCCATTACTATATAAGCTGGAGTACCCTCAGGCGGTGTAGGCTCTCCCTCACTCGCCATAATGTACGCGTCTCCTTTCAGAGCGCTCTTTAAAGCCTTGAAGAAATTCATTTTTGCGTCTTTTATTTTGTTTTGAATCTAATCAGAAAGTGACTTTAATTCCCAGGACACTCTTCACCCACCTTTCTCAGCCTATTGCATCTCACGGATGGCTGCCAATCCGTCCGCGACCCCTCTCGGCAACTGACCTATTCCAGCGCTGCACTACTGACATCACACTCACACACTGCAGCTGACAAAGTCTTGCGGCTTGTCCTCCTCGCACTGGATTCACCCCAAACTAATGCAATATATTGCGAGCACCTTTAACAATAACAACAACTCAAATTTGTCGGTTTACTACAGGAAGGGTAACCCATTCGCTTCAGAACTTTACAGAGATTTCACTTGAAGCCTCAGCCGCTACTCTCTCCTTCTCAGCTCCCACATACGCAAGCAGAATTCAACCCGCAAATCATACTCTCGAATTGTCAATGGTTTGTTCTCGTGCACTATAGAACTTGCCAAATCTCCATCGAAGGTTCACTCACACAATTGACTCAAACTCGACTTGTCAACCACGCCTGAATTGACCTATTAAACCGCACAAATTACAACATAAACCAAAGTGTCTTCTACACTTGTCAATATACTCCGGAGTCTTAGACCGCGACGGGTCCGTACATTACCAACCAACCATGTGGATAATTTTTTAGCACAAAGCACCACATTCACATGAAGTACGCCGACTTCCCTACTCTCATACTGCGGAGTACACCCACTCCTCCTAAAACAACATTACCTGGCCTAAACATACACAAACTTCACAAATCACCTGCAAATTGCATAAGCTGAGCAAGCGCAAATTCTACACCGCACATGCTAAAACGCCGAGGACATTCCCAACTCACTTAGGCAGGCTCCGAGATCCCGGGAAAGTAATGAGGAATTTAGAAACACATCATACCTTCAATTTGCATTATCTCAGAAAAACAATTTTGTGGTAGGCTACTGTCGGTACAGAGTACTCGGAGACGGAGATAAGGTAAGAGGTGTTTATTTATATGAGTTTTGATGCAGTTATATTGATGGGAAGGGAAAAGGGGACGGACTCCGGTAAACATAGATCTATTGAGTCTTCTTTGCTCTGATATTAACTGTCTCTTCTTCTCTGGTTCTTTAAGGTGTGGTGGATGTCAGCTCGTCTTGTCCCTGAGGGTACCGGAAAGGAAAAGAAATGTCAGGAACAGGTAAGTCGAATGTGGGGTTTCTTAAGGGTTCTATTGTTAGTGGCATGCAAGGAGAAAGGGTATTCTGGGTTGGAGGAGAAAGGTAAAAGGGGAGTGTCCAGTTGTGCAGAGTTTAGGTTACACGTGCTTTTTGGCAGGTATTATCACTCTCTTTTCTCTGTTGAGACTGACCGTGCTCTTGGTGTGAACCCTGTGCCCTTTTCCCTGTTCCCACCCCCAGTCCTCCCCTCGTGCCCGGTTTCCCCTCCTTGCTTCCCTTTATATAGGTATACGTTAGGGAGTCCTATAAAGGACCGTACCTTGCTGAGCCACGACCCTCCAGGGTCGTAGCTGGGCTTGCTAGCGTTAATGTCTGGGCTCTTCGGGAACTTCTCTGCGCATCCCTCGGTTCTCCAGTCCTGCGGGAAACCCGTGGTTCTGGTATTCGGCTCTCCTCTTGGACCCAGCGTCCTCGATCCCCTGCTCGGCATCTTCTCCTTCGTTTCTTCTTCCTCGGACTCCCGGCGTTCCACACCCTCTTGGGAGTCCGTCGTCTCTTTTCTCTGTCAGACCCGGAAGTCCGGGTCCGACGCTTCCGATAGCGTTCCCATGTCGTCATGGAAACGCGACCGCAGTGCTGGGAGGAGAGGCAATTGGCGCCAGCTTCGTGAACCAGTAGATGCGGTTGAAGAGACCGGTCTACACTCCCCAGCCCAAGATCGGGACTGGTAGAGGACCGAAGAGGTAGGAAAGCGGGACAGATAATCCGCGTTGCCCTGTTGGGAACCCGGGACGTGGCGGACCTGAAATGTAAAAGGTTGACGCTCAAGAAACCAGCGAAGGATTCTAGAATTAGTGTCTTTGTGAGAGGCGAGCCAAGTGAGAGGGGCATGGTCAGTGTACAGAATGAAAGGCCGGCCCAAGCGGTAATATTGTAAGCTCTCCACAGCCCACTTAATGGCGAGACACTCCTTTTCAATAGCAGGGTAATGACACTCTCTAGGGAGGAGTTTCCTGCTGATGAAAACAATGGGGTGATCCTGACCCTCCCTATCAGGTTGTGTGAGGACCGCACCTAAACCAACATTAGAGGCGTCAGTATATAGATGGAAAGGGGCGGAAAAATCCGGACACTTAAGGACTGGTTCGGTGGTAAGGGATTGTTTTAAGGCTTCAAAACTGGTCAGCTGTGAGACAGACAACGGGGCTAATGTAGAGGGGTGCTGTTTTTGTAGGAGGTCGGTGAGGGGGGCAGCAATGGTGGAGTACTGTGGGATAAACCTGCGGTAATACCCTACTAAGCCCAAAAAGGATCGTAGATCTTTCTTGGTTTTTGGTATTGGTACTCGTGAAATGGCCTCCATTTTACTTTGCTGGGGTTTTAAAGTTCCGTTACCAATCAAATAACCGAGGTAAGAGATTTGGGTGTTCCCTAGGGTGCATTTTTTTGGATTAGCCTTGAGTCCTGCTTTAGCCAAGGCTCTGAATACCTCGTCGAGGTGGTGTAAATGATCCACCCATGTATCACTATAGATCACAATGTCATCCAGGTAAACAGCCGCAAAGTCATGGAACGGTTTCAACAACCGGTCCATGAGTCGCTGGAAAGTAGCTGGGGCCCCGTGGAGACCAAAGGGGAGGATGGTAAAGTGATATAGGCCTGACTGGGTCGTAAAAGCGGTCTTCTCTTTGTCTTCAGGTGAGAGGGGAATTTGCTAGTACCCCTTCGTGAGGTCGAGGGTGGACAGATATTTAGCTTTACCTTGCTTCTCTAATACATCATCCACCCGAGGAATTGGATAGGTATCAAAAAGCGATATGTCATTTAATTTGCGAAAATCAATGCAGAATCGAACAGATCCATCAGGTTTCGGAACGAGAACCACAGGGGAGCACCATGGGCTCACCGAGGGTTCGATTACTTCCAGTGCCAGCATTTTTTTTTATTTCTTCCTCAATAAGGTGTTTCCGGGCTTCCGGAATCCGATAAGGCCGGAGACGTACAATTTTTCCCTCTGGGGTTTTGATTTGGTGGTGGATTAATGTAGTCCTACCTGGGGTCTCAGAAAAGAAAGATGAGTGATTCTGTAAGAGGGTGGATAACTGTGATTTTTCCCTGTCTGTAAGTGATTTATTTATCTCTGGGAATACTTCCTCTTCTTTACTCATAGTGGGATATAGCTCTAATCCCAGTGTTGTGGATGGTGTAATGAGGAACCCGGTAGCGGTGGAGCTACTGCTATCGTCCGGCTGCTCCCATTTCTTTAGCAGATTGACATGGTATATTTGAGTTTTCCTTGGATGTAGGTTTAATTCAATGAGATAGGTGACGGGTGAAATGGCTTTTATTACTTTATAGGGACCCTGCCACTTAGCTAACAGTTTGTTTTCAGAGGTTGGCCGCATTATAAGAACCTGGTCATTGGGGTGGAAGGATCTTAATTTGGTTCCTTGATCATAATACGTTTTTTGGTTGGTCTGTGCTTTTTCTAGATTACTTCGTACATCCTCCCATATGGTCCGCAACTGTGATTTCAATTTGTGGACATATTCCATTAGGGGTCTCCCTTCCTCCGCTTCCTCTTCCCAGGTTTCTGCAGCCATATCCAGGAGACTACATGGTTGTCTCCCAAATACCAATTCGAATGGACTGTGTCCCGTGGAGGATTGTTCATGAGTCCGGATGGCGTAAAGGACCAGAGGCAGTTTCTGGTCCCAGTCCCTCCCGGAATCATCTACTATCTTTCACAATAGGGTTTTAATGGTACGGTTATATCGTTCCACCAAACCGTCTGTTTGGGGGTGATATACAGAAGTTTTTATCTGACTGATTCCTAATAGTTCACATATTTGCTTCATAAGGCCTGACATGAAAGGAGTGCCTTGAACAGTAAGAATTTCTTGGGGAAAACCCGTTCTGGAAAAGACAGTTATCATGGCCTGAGCCACTGTTTTTGTAGTCATACTAGATAAAGGAATAGCTTCTGGATACCTTGTGGCGTAATCGACAAGTACCAGAATATAGGTGTGACCTCGGGAGGACGGTATGAGAGGACCGACCAGATCCATACCCATGCGGCTGAATGGAACATCTATAATGGGTAGGGGTTGTAACGGGGCTTTCCTAGGGACTCCTGGTTCCGTCAGTTGACATCTAGGGCACTGCAAACAATAACGTCTCAGCTGTGCATAGACCTCTGGCCAATAGAACCTTCGTAATAGGTACTCTTCCATCTTGTCCCGGCTGTAATGACCACCCCCTGGCTGGTTATGAGCTAAGAACAGGACCTGATTGCGATAGGATTCTGGAACCACCAATTGACTTTTTTCTCCCTTTGTGGATTTAGTGACTCTATATAGAAGGTTTTTTTGAATCAGGAAGTAGGGACCCACCTCGGTTGAAGGTTCTGTTTTGGCTATTTTCCAGGTGTGGCTGAGCGTAGGGCCCTGTCGTTTGCTATCCCTGAAGGAAAGAGCAGCATCCCCAATTTCTGCTACTAATTTGCTAGAGTTTGGTTCAGACTTCGATTCTTGATACTTTAGTTTTTCTTGTCTTTTCTCCTTTCGTGTTAGTTTTATGCGAGCGGGAGGGCTCTCAATAATACTATTGGCGAAAGGTGCTTCTGTCCACCAGTCCGGGTTTAGTCGGGGTACTTTGGTCGTATCTAACAACTGAGAGAATCTGATATAGTCAGTTCCGATGATGCAATCTTCTATCAGCCTCTCCATAATCCCTACTGGGAGGAAATCGTAGTATTCATCCCATTCTATCCTAACTAAGCCTAGTGGATATTGTCCCTTGTCCCCATGAATACAACAAATAGTGACTCTCTGATTCAATGCTTGGTCTATTGGCTTCACTAGATCCTTCCTTATCACAGACTGGCTACAGCCCGAGTCCACTAAGGCTTCGGTGGGCTGTCCATTTATTTTTATGACCTGTCTGAACTTATAATGTCCCCCACCTGCACATAATACCCTAGGCCGGGTAACCCCGATTTCCATGGGTTCAACCACCTCATGTTTTCTGGGACATGTTCTCGCGATATGGCCCCATTCCCCACAGCTAACGCATTGTGGTTGTTGCATGTGGCTACCTTCTCCCTGCTTATGTGACGCTGTTTCTTCCGGGGTATGCCTGGGCGTATATTTAAGTGGGGCCATAGGTGGTCTCACAGTGGGTCTAGGAGTTACCGCTTTAACATCCGCAGAGCGGTGATAGGCACAAGCCAAGTCTATGGCCATTTCTGTATCGACCTTGGGATGTTGCCTTATCCAATTCCGGGTGCTGTTTGGGAGAGAGTCTAGGTACTGTTCTAGAATAATCGTTTTGATTACGTATTATCTGTTTGTTCCCAGAGGACCCAGCCATTTTAATCCCAAATATTTTACCCTGAAGTAGAAAGTACGGGGATCTTCACTCTGTCCCTATTTCACTTTCCTGAACTTTATTCTGTAGTATTCTGCATCGAGACCGACCATTTCTAGGATGCTACGCTTGATATCCTTATAGGGTGTGGTGCCTCCTGGATTAGCGGCCTGGTAGGCGGTCTGCAGGAATCCTGTTAGCAGTGGTGCAATATACTGTCCCCACCGCTCTTCAGGCCATTGTGCTGACGAAGCTACCCGCTCGAAGTTTGTAAAGAAGGAGTCGGGATCTTCTCCTTCCTGAAATTTTTGTAAAACCGAGCTCTGGACATTGGGATGGACCTTGCTGGCTGCTATGGTGTTCGTTAGTTTTTGCAGAGCAGTCTCGTGTACCAGCTGGTTGTTCGCCATGATTGTGGCCTGGCTTTTTAAAGCCGTTTGAAGGGCCTCTCTGTCTTCTTTCGCCTCTCTTTGATGGGCCTCCCAGACTAATTGGAGGTGTCGTTGGCCCTCCGCCAGCTGTTTAATCATGTCCTCTATTGTCGGTTTTTCCTCCATTTTGCGTACCTCTCAGTAGCCTTGTAGGTCTTTGCAACCCACTTCTGACACCACTGTGGTAGGCTACTGTCGGTAAAGAGGACTCAGAGACGGAGATAAGGTAAGAGGTGTTTATTTATATGAGTTTTGGTGCAGTTATATTGATGGGAAGGGAAAAGGGAACGGACTCCGGTAAACGTAGATCTATTGAGTCTTCTTTGCTCCGATATTAACTGTCTCTTCTTCTCTGGTTCTTTAAGGTGTGGTGGATGTCAGCTCGTCTTGTCCCCGAAGGTACCAGAAAGGAAAAGAAATGGCAGGAACAGATAAGTCGAATGTGGGGTTTCTTAAGGGTTCTATTGTTAGTGGCATGCAAGGAGAAAGGGTATTCTGGGTTGGAGGAGAAAGGTAAAATGGGAGTGTCCAGTTGTGCAGGGTTTAGGTCACACGTGCTTTTTGGCAGGTATTATCACTCTCTTTTCTCTGTTGACACTGACCGTGCTCTTGGTGTGAACCCCGTGCCCTTTTCCCTGTTCCCACCCCCAGTACTCCCCTTGTGCCCGGTTTCCCCTCCTTGCTTCCCTTTATATAGGTATACGTTAGGGAGTCCTATAAAGGACTGTACCTTGCTGAGCCACGACCCTCCAGGGTCGTGGCTGGGCTTGCTAGCGTTGATGTCTGGGCTCTTCGGGAACTTCTCTGCGCATCCCTCGGTTCTCCAGTCTTGCGGGAAACCCGTGGTTCTGGTATTCGGCTCTCCTCTTGGACCCAGCGTCCTCGATACCCTGCTCGGCGTCTTCTCCTTTGCTTCATCTTCCTCGGACTCCCGCCGTTCCACACCCTCTTGGGAGTCCATCGTCTCTTTTCTCTGTCGGACCCAGAAGTCCGGGTCCGACGCTTCCGATAGCGTTCCCATGTCGTCATGGGAACGCGACCGCCGTGCTGGGAGGAGGGGCAATTGGCGCCAGCTTCGTGAACCAGTAGACGCGGTCGAAGAGATCCGTCTACAAATAAACAATAATTCTCCGTCCTAGGGCCCCAAAGGGCCTAACCGTCGCTCTGCTACCAGAACTGTTAACGCGTCCCTTTATGATAAATTATTACACATTGGGACTCGTTTTAGGCCAATGAATCTTTTGACCCTGTTGAGAGACACCTTAGGGCGAGATAGCTAATCAACATGTCAATTACTACGTCAATAACGTCATCAATATTTATTACAATAATACATTTCACTTTAGTCAAAGACATTAATCAAACTCAAAGCACTACCATGACCTTGCAGCCATGAATAACCACACTAGTTTAGTATGAATTTAGTAATATTTATTCCCTATTGGTTACAATACTACTAGCAGATTTATTAATCTCAAAACCAAGAAACATAATAATATAGTCATGATATGGCAACTTTGATAAGATTTCATCAAAGCAAGAATCACAAACATCAGAACATAGCAAAGCGTGAAAATAAACTATTTTTAGCAGAGTAACGGAGGTAAAGTGTAAATGGGCAATCTAAGGACAAGTATGGTTCTAGATAAGTCAGCCAATCACTAATAAAAGTGACAAAGTTTCTGGATCATAAAATATAGCATCAGCATCTCCCCCTCTCCTAGTCTTGTATTCCTTAATTCTAATCCACTTCCTGGTGACAGGGGTTTTTATCCCCTTTTGTTGTACATTCCCCTAAAATTTGGTTAGACAAAAGTTGCACCCTACTATCTTTAACCAATTTAAAAAACACATTATGTCATTAAATCTTTCACCCCGCATTAGTTCTCAGGCAGTTTATTGGTCCATATGATTGACGTCTTTAGAGGTAGAATGTCCGGTATGATTTTATCCTTTTGTAATTCTTTGCGCATCTTCAGTCAGTAGCTCCATTGTCTGTACCGGTTTGGTCGACCTTGTATTCAACATTAGTCTCCACTGTTGCATTTAGCTAGTACATTTCTACAAGCAATATGAATTTTCATGAGAACGGATCTACTATAGTTACACTCAGCTTCTAGTTTGGAGGAAAACAAGAGTTCATGTCCTTTAGCGAGTCAGCACACTGCACATTAGGAAAAATATATTTAATATGAGAGCCAGGCAGCTAGGCTTCGGCTCATGCTAACTTAAGGCCTAATGATTTATTAGCAATACTTCAATAACATAATCATTAATAATTAGTATAAAATTATCCTCTAATATATAAATTCATCAACATTAGTCATTTTATTAGTCCCCGTATACACTGGTGGCCACTCCCCGTGGTCACATTTCAAATGCACGTTTTGGCAAAACAAGTTAATATAGTTTCTATGCAGCATTATTATACATAAGTTCCTAAACACTTCATGTTAATATAGATTATATAAACTACGCTCTCTCAGGGTCAAGATTGACAGAATGACTCAAGAACCAAAGGAGTCGATTCATGCTTACTATGATAGATGGCTGCAGGCATTTAAGCAGTGTAATGGAATGAAGGCATTAGAGGCTAAAGATATGGGGCATTTTGTGTTGAGATTTGTGGCAGGACTGAGAACTGAGATTAGCATGATGACTTAGCAACATTTAATTGGTTGGCAGAATAAGTCAGTTGATGAAATTCAGTGGCATGCTAAGTAGTGTAATTAAAAGTTTGAGATGAAACAGAAGAAATTGAAGGAAAAGCTGATGGTGGCTCAGATGAAGGCAGCGCAGAAAACAAGTCAGATTGAACCGGTTGTGGTTAATGTTGGTACAATGCATGGTGTATATCAGCAAGCATCTGATCAACTGCAGGGTAGAGGTCAAGGAGTCCCAATTGACCCCAATAAGAAAATGGATGCCAATAGTTTGAAAAGGTCAACCTGTTGTTACATATGTAATAAGCTGGGACACTGGAAGCAGGAATGTTGTTTAATATAGCTAAACAGTCCCAAAATGAAGAATTTGTGCCTTCTCAGAATAATAATCCTGCACAGATGCAAGGTGTGCAGAGACCCAGGAGTCAAAATTTAAATGTGCCCCAAGTTCTGGTGATGTAAGTCCCAAAACCTCCAGTGCAACAGCAGAATGCTGTTGGGACTCAACACAATCTAAATCAGGATGTGAGAATAAATGCAAATGTGACTCAAGACAGTAATCCTTTCAAATAGCTTCCCTTGGGTGAAACGCACGAGAGCCATAGCTCTGTTCAGTAATCCTGACGTGCCTGAGAGGAGAGGAAGACTGCATACTTGGCGAAGTCTTGGACGTAGAAGTGGACCATTCATAGATACTGAGGTGGATAGCCATCCTGTGTCATTTTTGATTGTCACTGGTGCTACCTGTTCTACTCTGAGAACAGTAGAAGTCCCAGACCTACCCCTCTCAATAAAAACAGTCCAAGTTATAGGTACAGAAAACAAACAGATGACATCTAAGGAAACTGCCCAAGTTACAGAAAAAATAGCGGCTTTCGAGGATAAACACAAGTTTGTAATATGCGGCTCTGGGACAGTGAATCTTTTGAGAAGGGCTTCCAAACTGTATCGTATTTTGTACACTATCAGGCATTGGGATACAGACATGTGATGAGGACGCTTTCTTTAAATTAACTAGAAATGGATCACATTGTACTTTACTGACTCTGTTGACAGTTGATGATTTGCCCTCAGATTTGAAGGAGACTGTTAAACATCAAGTATGGGATTTTTCGAGAAAGGACATCAGACTGATTGAAGGTGTTGAGCTTGTCAGAATTTCTGTCAAACCAAATGCTGAGTTCCCGAGAACACCCCAATACAATCTGAATCCTGTAACTCTCCCATTATGGGCATTCAAAAACTGAATGGTAAATACAGTGTTGTGCAGGATCTCCGAAAAATAAATAACATTGTTGTTCCCTGTTGCCCCTGGTACCGATTCCAGCTGTGATATTGTTTAAGATTCCATGTGAGGCCAAGTGGTTCACTATCACTGATTTATGCCAAGCCTTCTTTTCAATGCGGTTGCATGAGGATAGCTAATTTCTCTTCGCATTTCGGATCGGAAATCATGGTTTGTCATGGTGCAGAGTCCCACAAGGGTAAACTGAGAGTCCCTCTATTTTTAACCTGATTCTAACAAAAAAATTGGAATCTCTGGTTATGCCCTGTAACTCAATTCTGATTCAGTAATTCAACAACCTAATGGTAGCATTGAATGCTTGCAGACAGGATACTACTGTATTGATCAGCTTCTTAGCTGAGAATGGTCATAAAGTATCCCCGGGGAAGTTGCAGTATTGTCAAAAAGAGGTACAATATCTTAGACACAAGAAAGAATTTCAGCCATTTTGAGAATGAGTCTGCCAACCACATAGAGAGAAGTCAGGTTGTTTCTGGGAATGGTTGGCTTCTGTAATCAGTAGATACCCAACTTTTCTCTGGTGGCCAAGCCTTTGCAGAGGCTGACACACAAGGACTGTCTGATCCGATACCATGGGATAACGACTGTCTTGTTGCCTTCCTAGAGCTGAGAGAAAGTCACTGTCATGCACTGGCACTGGGAATGCCTGATTATAACAAGTCATTTGCACTTTTCTGCAGTGAGAGTGAGAGCTGTGCTCTCTCAGTGCTTATACAAACACACAGGAATGCTAAGAGACCTGTGACTTATTTCTCAGCCACATTAGATCCTGTAGCTTCTGTGCTGCCTGGTTGCCTTAAAGTGGTGGCGGCGGTCAACACAAGTACAGAGAGATGTGTAAACATTGTCATGGGTCATCTGTTAACTGTGTACACGCCACACTCTTTGGAGCTGTCATTGACCAGAACAAGAACCTAGCACCTGAAAAACAGCCATCTTATTACATATATACAAGTAGTTTTGGCTGCAGAGAATGAGGCTGTTAAACGCTGTGGTGTTTTTAATCCTTCAACTTTATTACCTATACCTGGTCAGGAAAGTAATGATGAATATGAAGTGGACTATAATTGTCTCGATGTTACTGAACTATGCACCAAGCTGAGACCAGACTTACGAAATGAACCATTACGCTATGTTGATGGTTCATGTCTGCGAGACAGTGGAGGAAGCCTGAGAGTGCCTTATGCTGTCTGTACCCTTTCTGGAGTTGTCAAAGCCTCCTGGCGACAAGGAGTATTCTCTGCACAAGTGGCTGAGTTGATTGCTCCTACTAAAGCATGCCTTCTCTGACCAATTGAGAGTGACAATCTTTACCGATAGTCAATATTGATCTCTGATCCAGAATGTCGAACAAGTGAGAAACCTCCTTGGTGAACTACAGTTGCCTGAACAAGTTGCAGTGGTCAGGTGCCCTGCACACCGTTCTTGAATGATCATTTGACATTAGGCAATAGGTATGCAGGCAAAATCGCCAATTATTGAGTACATAATAGTTGTACCATTAATGGGGAATACACAATTGAGAGAATGGATGACATTAACAACCTTTGATTGACTACAGCTGATACTTGGGATGAGGTAAAGAGACTTCAAGAGGAAGTGTCTGAGGAGGAACAGCAGAGTTGGGTTAGAGCAGCACGTGTCAAGAGAGAGGATGATATTTGGGTTTCAATGGATGGGAGACCAGTGTTGCTAAATAGTTTGCTACCTCCTATGGCTAGACATTTCCACAGTCCAGCTCATGTTGGCAAGGACACGGTTCAATCTTAAGGTCAGATTGATGGCTGAAGCATTGTGTCATAGGTGCATTGTGAGTCAAAAGAACAATGTTGGAAAGAGAACTGCAGTCACACTGAGTCATATAGGAAGACCAGGAGGGCCTTTTAACAGTATGTAAATGGGCTTTATCGAGATAACTGTTTTCAATGGATTGAGATATATTTTGGTCATTGTGTGCCTCTTTTCTCATTGGGTTAAGGCATATCTATCTAGAAGATATGATAGTCTCACTGTAGCAAAATTGGTGTTAAGGGAGCTTATACCTCGATTTGGCTTCCCTCTTCTTCAGAATCGAGTTGCAGGACTCAATAATGAGGTCCTGAAATTGTTGTGTGCAGCATTGCAAATGGAACAGAGACTACATTGCAGCTATAGACCTGAGGCTTCGAGTCTTGTGGAGCAGGTGAATGGCACGCTATAAACCAGACTGGCAAACGCGTGTACTTTAACATCTTTGGCCTGATGCTTTGCCTCCTGTGTTAATGAACCTTCGGAGTGTACCTGATCGAAAGACTGGATTATCTCCCCAGAAGATCATTATGGGAAGAGGGATGAGATTACCGGTGATTCCTGCGAATGTACTTGTGAAGATTACAGATGATATGGTCCTTGGTTATTGCAAAGGATTAGCTGACATGGTGCTTTCTGTGTCTCATCAGGTTGAAGCAGTTACAGCCCCTCGACATCATGAACAGTGCCGTGACCTTAGTCCCAGCAACTGGGTCCTGGTGAAGAAACATATCAGGAAGACATATTTGGAACTTGTTGGCACGGACCTAACCAAATCATCTTGGTCACCACAACTGCTGTAAAGTGTGGAGGTCTCTCCCTAACTGGATTCATCGTTTCCATGCTTGCAGAGTTGAATGTGCCCTTGATACAACAGCACCTGTTCCAGAAGAACCGGTAGTGAGAGAAAGGCGACAGGAGCAGGTTAGTCAAGCTGTTGGGTACCAAACTGAGTCTGAAACACCACAATCAGCCTGAGGGGGGTCTTGAACAAGCCACAAACAAAGCTGATGCAGAACCAACTTAATATTGTCCTGTGGAGGTGAACAATTGAACTCAGAATCAGACCCTGACAAAGGACCTAGTGCTGGAAGAAAGTGAGAGGAAGCTGGAGACCAGTGGCCGAGAAGACAAGAAAGAAAGTGAGCTTGCCTAAAGAACATGCGCCACTGACAATTGCTGAGAAGACTGAGAACTCTGACTTGAGTGAAGTGAGGATGAGGGTGTGGCAGTAAGAAAACCAGAGAGAACTAATGTACCCAGTCAGAGGTATTCTTCACCTGAATGGACCTGCTATGCATAGGACACAGATAAAGAGTTCTGGGAATATTTTAGTCACCATACAAGTTTGACTGAATCTCCATGAAGTGAACATTGTAGTTAAACTGTACCTTACATTTCCATTGCCATCGATGAGTTTGACCTGTGTAATTGTTAGAGACATTTATATTGACTGGGATAGGCAATTGAGAAAAATACCTAGACCCGAGTAGATGAAAAGAAAGGGTTGTCCTTTAGAAGAACATGGAGTAGGCCTAGGGAAGTCTCACGAAGATTTGTATATATATTATTGATGAACATTTGAACTATGTGTGCTGTTTGCATGGGTGAAACTAACGAAGAAATATTTTTGC